>NC_140993.1:198986501-199586501 GCF_052327205.1 Somniosus microcephalus | reverse complement strand
TGCCTCTCATTCTTCTGAACTCCAATGAGTAGAGTCCCAATCTACTCAACCTCTCCTCATATGTCCATCCCCTCATCTCCGGGATTAACCGAGTGAACCTTCTTTGTACTGACTCGAGAGCAAGTATGTCTTTTCTTAAGTATGGACACCAAAACTGTATGCAGTATTCCAGGTGCGGTCTCACCAATACCTTGTACAACTGAAGCAATACCTCCCTATTTTTAGACTCTATCCCCCTAGCAATGAAAGCCAACATTCCATTGGCCTTCTTAATCACTTGCTGCACCTGCATACTAACCTTTTGAGTTTTGTGCACCAGGACCCCCAGATCCCTTTGTACTTCAGTACTTCCAGTTTCTTGCCATTAAGATAATAACTTGCTCTACGATTTTTCCTGCCAAAGTGCATAACCTCACACTTTCCAGTATTGTATTCCATCTGCCAAATCTCTGCCCACTTACTTAGCCTGTCTATTTCCCCTTGCAGGTTTTTTATGTCCTCCGCACTCACTATTTTCCCTCCCATCTTAGTATCATCTGCAAACTTTGATATGTTACACTCGGTCCCCTCCTCCAAATCGTTAATATAGATTGTAAAGAGTTGGGGACCCAGCACTGACCCCTGCGGAACACCACTAGTTACTGATTGCCAGTCTGAGAATGAACCATTTATCCCAACTCTCTGCCTTCTGTTAGATAGCCAATCCTCTATCCATGCCAGAATATTACCCCCAATCCTGTGATTTTTTATGCTAAGCAATAATCTTTTGTGTGGCACCTTGTCAAATGCCTTTTGGAAGTCTAAATACACTACGTCCACTGGTTCCCCTTTATCCACCCTATATGTTACTTCCTCAAAGAACTCCAGCAAATTTGTCAAACATGACTTCCCCTTCATAAAACCATGCTGACTTTGTCCTATTAAATTATGATTATCCAAATGTCCTGTTACTGTCTCCTTAATAATGGACTCCAAAATTTTACCTACCACAGATGTTAGGCTAACCGGTCTATAGTTTCCAGCCTTCTGTCTACTGCCCTTTTTAAATAAGGGTGTTACATTAGCAGTTTTCCAGTCTGCCGGGACCTCTGCTGAGTCCAGGGAGTTTTGGAAAATTATTACCAATGCATCCACAATCCCTACCGCCACTTCCCTCAAGACCCTAGGATGTAAGCCATCAGGTCCAGGTGACATATCCGCCTTGAGTCCCATTATTTTACCGAGTACCACTTCCTTAGTGATTTTGATCGTGTTTAGCTCCTCCCCCCCCCCCCCTTAGCCCCCTGTTTGTCCAGTGTTGGGATATTCTTAGTGTCTCCTACTGTAAAGACTGATACAAAATATTCATTCAGTGTTTTTGCCATCTCCATATTTCCCACCATTAATTTCCCGGTCTCATCCTCTAAGGGACCAACATTTACTTTAGCCACCCTTTTTCTTTTTATATAACTATAAAAACTCTTACTATCTGTTTTTATATTTTTTGCTAATTTACTTTCATAATCTATCTTCCCTTTCTTAATCAATCTTTTTGTTATTTTTTGCTGTCTTTTAAAGTTTTCCCAATCCTCTATCCTCCCACTAGATTTGGCTTCCTTATATGCCCTTGTTTTTATTCGAATACTATCCTTAATTTCTTTACTTAGCCACGGATGGCTGTCTTTTCTTTTACACCCTTTTCTTCTCAGTGGAATATATATTTTTTGGAAGTTGTAAAATAACTCCTTAAATGTACACCACTGATCATGTATCGTCTTACCCTTTAATCTATTTTCCCAATCCACTCTACCCAATTCCACTCTCATACCTTCATAGTCTCCTTTATTCAAGCTCAGCACGCTTGTTTGAGATCCAACCTTCTCACCCTCTAATTGAATATGGAATTCAACCATGTTATGGTCACTCATTCCAAGGGGATCCTTTACTAGGACATTTTTAATTAATCCTGTCTCGTTACACAGGACCAGATCTAAGGTTGCTTGCCCCCCGATCAGTTCAGTTACATACTGCTCAAGAAACCCATCCCTAATACAGTCAATGAACTCATCCTCAATGCAGCCCTGCCCAATTTGAGTTGTCCAATTAATATGATAGTTAAAATCCCCCATAATTATAGATGTTCCCTTATTACAAGCCTCAACTATTTCCTGATTGATACTCCGTCCAACAGAGTTGCCACTATTCGGAGGCCTATAGACTACGCCCACTAGTGTTTTTTTCCCCTTATTATTCCTTACCTCCACCCAAACTGTTTCATTATCCTGGTCTTTTGACCCAATATCATTTCTCTGTATTACAGTGATTCCTTCCTTTATTAACATAGCCACCCCACCTCCCCTTCCTTCCTGCCTGTCCTTCCTGATCATTAAATAACCTGGTATGTTTAATTCCCAGGCATTGTCACCCTGCAACCATGTTTCTGTAATGGCCACAAGATCATACCCATATGTAATTATTTGTGCCATTAACTCGTCTATTTTGTTACGAATGCTACGTGCATTCAGATAGAGAACTTTCAAATATGTTTTGTGACACTTAGTTCCTCCTTTTGCACTTTTTATTACTTTACCTTTTACTCCATACCTTCTGCCCCTTCCTGACACGCTCTGGTTTTTAATTTCCCCACTGCTACCTATGACCTTCTCTGTTGTCATTTTTATTATTTGCTCTCCAGGAACCTCCACCCCACTAGTTAGTTTAAAGCCCTCTCTACAGCCCTAGTTATATGATCCGCCAGGACTCTAGTCCCAGCACTGGCCAAGTGAAGCCCGTCCCAACGGAACAGCTCCCTCCTGCCCCAGTACTGGTGCCAGTGTCCCAGGAAGCAAAACCCATTTCTCCCACACCAGTCTTTGAGCCACGCATTTAACTCTCTAATTTTATTTGTCCTAGCCAAATTCGCTCGTGGCTCAGGTAATAATCCAGAGATTATTACCCTTGAGGTTCTGTTTTTTAATTTGACCCCTAGCTGCTCATACTCCTTTAACAGAACCGGCTTCCTAGTCCTATCTACGTCGTTTGTACCAACATGGACCACGACAACTGGATCCACCCCCTCCCACTGCAAGTTTCTTTCCAGCCCAGAGGAGATGTCCTTAACCCTGGCACCGGGTAGGCAACACAGCCTTCGGGACTCTCGCTCACGGCTGCAGAGAACTCTATCTATCCCCCTAATAATACTATCCCCTACCACTACAACATTTCTATTTACTCCCCCCTCTTGAATGGCCCCCCGTTCCACGGTGCTGTGGCCAGGTTGCTCATCCTCCCTGCAGTCCCTGCTCCTGTCCCCACAGGGAGTAAGGACCTCGAACCTGTTGGACAAGAACAAGGGCTGCAGCTCCTCCAGCTCTACCTCCTGGATCCCCGTACCTGCCTCACTCGTAGTCACACCATCCTGTCCCTGACCATGGGCTACATCTGAATTAATTAACTTCATAGGTGTGACCACCTCCTGATACACAGAGTCCTCCTGGCAAGTTGCCACCCACCCCCAAATTTCACCACTTTCCCGACAGTACCGCCTCTATACCCACCTCCTCAGGGCTGGTAAAATCCAGCCCTTTGTATCTATCTTCACAGTAGAAGACACAAAAAGTATACCAAAAATAGTGGGAAACCAAGTGGCTAATGAGAGCAAGGAAATTAAAGTAATTAATATCAGTAGAGAAAAAGTACTTGAGAAACTAATGAGACTAAAAGCCGACAAATCCCCATGACCTGATGGCTTACATCCTAGGGTTCTATAAGAGGTGGCTGAAAAGATACTGGATGCATTGGTTGTGATCTTCCAAAATTCCCTAGGTTCAGGAAAAGTCCCAGCAGATTGGAAGGTAGCAAATGTAACCCTGCTATTCAAGAAAGGAGGGCGAGAGAAAGTCAGCAACTACAGGCCAGTTAGCCTGACATCAGTCATCGGGAAAATGCTGGAATCCATTATTAAGGAAGTGGTGACAGGGTACTTAGCAAATCATAATATAATTAGGCAAAGTCAGCATGTTTTTATGAAAGGTAAATTGTGTTTGACAAATGTATTAGTTTTTTAAGGATGTAACTAGCAGGGTAGATAAAGGGGAACCAGTGGATGTAATATATTTGGATTTCCAAAAGGCATTTGATAAGGTGCCACATAAAAGGTTGTTAAGCAAGATAAGGGCACATGGGGTTGGGGTAAGGTATTAGCATGGATAATGGATTAGTTAACAGACAAAAAACAGGGGCCTAGAAATTCAGTGGGCTGCGCCACCAGTTAGCGCCTAAAGAGGGCACTCAGTGGCTTTAGCGCCACTGGCCGCACCTCCCGCGATATTTAGCTGGGGCACTAATGGCGGCGTTAACCTGTTGTGCTGCACCGCCTCCGAAGATGTCATCGGTGTGCGCAGCGCCCCGCTACCGCCCCGCTACCGCCCCGATCTCGATATTTGGCAGCGACCGCCTCTGTAGCGCCGTTCGCAAATGGCGCCCAGTTCACGGGGCCTTCCTGTGGCGGCAGTGGCGCAAATTAAGGTGGCGGTGGGGGGCGGCCATTTTTTCCGGCGGCCCCCTGCCAGCACCTCCATCCCCGGCCTCCTGATCGCCCCCCCGCGGCATTGCCGGCTATTTTCCGAGAGCCCGGCACTTCTCCTCGGTGCCGGGCTCTTTTGCCGGCACTCGCGATCTCCGATCGTGCTGGTGCAGGCCCCTCCCCCTTAAGAATGGGAGGAAGGCCTGCAGTACCGCAGCGCTGGATTCAATCGTAGGCTCAAGTCTCGGGAGCTCATTTCAATAAGATCAAGGCTGATCTTCTGCCTCAACTCCACCTTCCCGCACTATCCCAATATCTCTTGATTCCCTTGGTATCCAAAAATCTATCGATCTCTGTCTTGAATATACTCAACGACTGAGTATCCACAGCCCTCTGGGTAGAGAATTCCAAAGATTCACAATCTTCTAAGTGAAGAAATTTCTTCTCATCTCAGTCCTAAATGGCCGACCCCTTATTCTGAGACTGTGACCCCTAGTTCTAGACTCCCCAGCCAGGGGAGACATACTCCCAGCATCAACCCTGTTAAGCCCTTTAAGAATTTTGTATGTTTCAATGAGATCACCTCTCATTCTTCTAAATTCTAGGGAATAAATGCCTAGTTGATTCAATCTCTCCTCATAGGACAATCCCCTTATCCCAGAAATCAGTCTAGTGAACCTTTGTTGCGCTCCCTCTAAGGTAAGTATATCCTTCCTTAGGTAAGGAGACCAAAACTGTACACAGTACTCCAGGTTGTGTATGTTGGAGGCAAATAATCTCAGCCCCAGGACGTTGCTGCAGGAGTTCCTCCGGGCAGTGTCCTAGGCCCAACCATCTTCAGCTGCTTCATCAATGACCTTCCCTCCATCATAAGGTCAGAAGTGGGGATGTTCGCTGATGATTGCACAGTGTTCAGTTCCATTCACAACTCCTCAGATAATGAAGCAGTCCATGCCCGCATGCAACAAGACCTGGATGACATTCAGGCTTGGACTGATAAGTGGCAAGTAACATTCGTGCCACACAAGTGCCAGGCAATGACTATCTCCAACAAGCGAGAGTCTAACCGCTTCCTCTTGATATTCAACGGCGTTATCATCGCCGAATCCTCCACCATCAACATCCTGGGGGGGTCACCATTGACCAGTAACTTAACTGGACCAACCACATAAATACTGTGGCAACAAGAGTCAGAGGCTGGGTCTTCTGCGGCAAATGTCTCACCTCCTGACTCCCCAAAGCCTTTCCATCTACAAGGTACAAATCAGGAGCATGATGGAATACTCTCCACTTGCCTGGATGAGTGCAGCTCCAACAACACTCAAGAAGCCTGACACCATCTAGGACAAAGCAGCCTGCTTGATTGGCACCCCATCCACCACATTAAACATTCACTCCCTCCACCATTGGCGCACTGTGGCTGTAGTGTGTACCATTTACAAAATGCACTGCAGCAACTCGCCAAGGCTTCTTCGGCAGCACAGCCCAAACCTGTGACATCTACCACCTAGAGGGACAAGGGCAGCAGGGGCATGGGAACACCACCACCTCCAAGTGTCCCTCCAAGTTCCACAGCATCCTGGCTTGGAAATATATCGTTGTTCCTTCATTGTCGCTGGGTCAAAATCCTGGAATTCCCTCCCAAACAGCACTATAGGAGTACCTTCACCACAAGGATTGCAGCGGTTCAAGGAGATGGCTCACCACCACCGTCTCAAGGGCAATTAGGGATGGGCAATAAATGCTGGCCTTGCCAGTGATGCCCACATCCCAGGAATGAAAAAAAAACCCTGTGCTTGCTGACCTACATTGGCTCCCGGTCCGACAACGCCTCAATTTTAAAATTCTCATCCTTGTTTTCAAATCCCTCCATGGCCTCACCTTTCCTTATCTCTGTAACTTCTTCCAGCCCTACAAGCCTTCGAGATCTCTGCACTCCTCCAATTCTGACCTCTCACGCATCCCCGATTTTAATCGCTCCACCATTGGCGGCGTGCCTTCAGGTGCCTAGACCCTAAGCACTGGAATTGCCTCCCTAAACTTTTCCGCCTCTCTACCTCTGTTTCTTCCTTTAAGATGCTCCTTAAAATCTATCTGTTTGAGCAAGCATTTTGTCATCTGTCCTAATATCACCTTCTGTGGCTCGGTGTCAAATTTTGATTGATAACGCTCTTGTGAGGCACCTTGGAATGTTTTGCACTGTATAAATGCAAGTTGTTGTTGTCATATGGCATTGAAGGAATTACTTACTCAGAAACAGGAGAAATGGTGTAATGGCAATGGTGGCAAATGGAGATCATTAAATGGAAGAGAACATTTCATTGATAAGTTGAGTTCTGATGCCCCTTGCTGTCATCACTGAGGTGCTCTCCAAATGACAATCGTCATGCTGATCCATATAATGCTCCTCTGCCTCCAAGGCACCTGGAGGCACCTCCCTAGGAATGTCCTTGTCCAGGCCTTTTTGGATGGCAAAGTTAAGCAGGGCACAGCTGCAGAACTATTAAGCAACCTTTTAAACCTGCTATGGTTCTCACAATGATAACTTTGGTGGAGACATGTGCCTCATTGTAGTGCCCCTCAGTTGCTATTCTTGCCCCTTTCAGAAGGGTCATAAATTGATCCCTAGTAGCAAGGGGTACAACCACAAGCCATCCGGTTACTTTACTATTTTCCTTGAATTGGTCAGTGAGAGAAGATTTCCTAAAGACAGAGGCATCATGATAACTTCCAGTAAATCTTACCTTGACGTGGAGAATTTTTTGCATCTGGTCACACACAATCTGGACATTTAGGGAGTGTCAGTCCTTTCTATTCAGAAAGTTGATGAGGTTAACTGTAAGGGCTTGCAATGCTATTGCACCCTGCTCTTTGAGGAACCCAGTATTATGATAAAACTGTATGGCCCTATCAAGCTGCTGCCTTGCTGTCATGCCTGTAGTGTCCGTGTGTAAATAAAGACACTGAAGACAGGAGTTGGTTCATAGGTATTTACTAAGCAAGTCTGGGGGGGGGGTTCTAAAGGATATACACAATACACAGGCTTATATAGCCCAAGTGGCAATTACCGGCATTGCGCACACCTGGGGCTCCTAAAGGCACATACACCACAATTGCTTTTAAAGGCACATACACCACAATTCCTCCCCTTCTAGCTAACTAGTACATCATATTTTAAGTAATTATTAATTACATGTTATATGCAAAATAATATACATTGCTGTATTAATTAATTATAAGTTAGTCTCTCAGGAGGCTTCCTGACTCGGTCCGGATAACGCCTCGGGGGTGTAGTAGTTTCTGGTGGTGTAGTAGGTTCTTCTGGTAAGGCTGATTCGGCTTGAAGGCCAGTGTCGGGTTCATCGGGTTCCAGTATCACCGGATCGGAGGGAGATATGGGTATCTCGACTTCATCGTTAGATGTATAGCGTGGTGGTGTAGGTTGTCCCTTTTCGGATGACTTGATGATTTGGTCAGCATGGCGCCTTATTATGCTGTCTCCGATGTCCACGGTATACATCAGTGGTCCTAGTCGTGTGCAGATAGTTCCAGGCTGCCATTTCTCGGTACGGTAGTCCCGGGCCAAAACCTGTTGGCCTATCTGGAAGGCCCTAGTTGGCCTTTCATTCATGCCCTGAAACTGCCGGTTCTCCACGTCCCTTCGGATGTTGGGCTTGACCAAATCCAGCCGGCATCTTAGGTTTCTATTGTAGAACATCATGGCGGGAGTTTGGTTTGTAACCATATGTGTTGCATTCCTATATGCAAATAAGAAGTTATCCACCTTGTGCTGAAGTTTTATGTTTTCATTACCCATGGCCTTTATGGCCTTCTTAAAGGTCTGGACAAACCTTTCAGCCAATCCATTGGTGGCGGGATGGTATGGGGCGGACGTGTAGTGCTTTACCCCATTGTTCTTTAAGAACTTTCTGAATTCTTCGGACACAAATTGCGGTCCATTATCAGAACATATCTGTTCCGGCAGCCCATTCCTGGCAAATATGGTCCTTAATACTGTGATGGTTTTTTCCGTGGTGGTGGAGGACATCTTTATTACCTCCGGCCACTTGGAGTGTGCATCAACTGCGATTAAGAACATTGAGTCCATAAATGGACCAGCAAAGTCGATGTGCACCCTTTGCCAGGGAGATGAGGGCCACTCCCATGGATGTAGAGGGGCCTGTGGCGGAGCATTTTGGACCTTCTGGCATCCTAGGCAGCTCTTGGTCATGTCTTCGATGTCTCCATCGATACCTGGCCACCATACAAACGCCCTAGCTAGGTTCTTCATTTTCACTCCACCCAGATGCCCCTCGTGAAGCTCCTTTAGCACTTTATCCTGGAGTTTGGGTGGAATCACCACTCTGGATCCACACATCAAGGTTCCTCGGCACACTGACAGCTGTTCTCTTCTTTGCGAGAATGCTGGCAACAGTGGTTCGCCATGTGCTGGCCATCCCTTCATTGTTAAATCGTAGACCCGTGAGAGAGTAGGGTCATTTCTGGTCTCCCTTTCAATGGCAGAATTTGTCACCGGTAGACATTCCACTATGGTAGAGTGGAATATCTCTACTGGGTCTACTGTAGGTGCCTCTTCTATCGTTGGCAACGACAGGCGCGATAAACCGTCAGCATTCCCATGCTGTTTTGACCCTTTGTATTCAATGTTGTATTGGTGTGCCCCTAGAAAAAGGGACCACCTCTGTAGTCTTTGTGCCGTCATAATGGGGACACCTTTCTTAGGGTTGAATATGGAGATGAGGGGTTGATGGTCAGTCAGCAAGGTAAATTTTTGTCCGTGTAGGTAATGGTTGAATTTCTTCACTCCCCATACCAGGCTGAGTGCTTCCCTGTTTATCTGGGAATAGTTACGCTCAGCTGAGTTCAATGAGCGTGACGCAAAAGCTATCGGCCGTTCCGAGTCATCAGGGAATCTATGGGACAATACCGCTCCTATGCCGTAAGGGGATGCATCGCACGCCAGTCTGATTGGTAGTGATGGGTTGTAATGAGCCAAAACTTTCTCGGATGTGATTAAGTCTTTACATTTATGGAAGGCACGTTTACAGTCTTCGTTCCATTTCCAAATCACTCCTGTGTGTAGAAGATCATTAAGAGGGTGTAGAATAGTTGATAAGTTCGGTAAAAATTTATGATAGTAATTTATTAATCCCAGGAATGACCTCAATTGTGAAACATTTTCAGGTGCTGGGGCTTTTATAAATGCTTCAATTTTTTCAGGTGACTTATGCAACCCTTCCTTATTAATTATGTGGCCACAATATGATATCTGATTTTGGAAAAATTCGCACTTGGGCCGATTTGCTCGTAGGCCCCGTTCTTTCAGCCTAGTGAGCACCTGCTCCAAATTGGCAAGGTGCTCGTTGTCGTTTTCTCCTGTTATAAGGATGTCGTCTAGGTAACACTGAGTCCCCGGAATCCCTTGCAGGACTTGCTCCATAGCTCTTTGCCAGATAGCTGGAGCTGATGCTACTCCAAAAACCAGTCGATTGTACTGGTACAGGCCTTTGTGTGTGTTTATTGTGAGATACTTTTTAGAGGTCTCCTCAACCTCCATCTGTAGATATGCCTGTGCCAAGTCAATTTTTGTGAAACGTTTTCCTCCGGATAGTGAGGCGAAAATATCTTCTATCCTCGGAAGAGGACACTGTACCGTGTGAAGGACCGGGTTTACAGTCACCTTAAAGTCCCCACAGATGCGAATTTTTCTCTGTTCCTCAGAGTTATTTTTCAATGCTTTTTTCATGACTGGAACGATGGGTGTTGCCCATTCGCTCCAATCTATTTTGGATAATACGCCTGCCTTTTCCAAATTCTCCAGCTCTGCCTCGACTGCCGGACGTATTGCGTATGGCACCGGTCTTGCCTTAAGAAATTTTGGAATTGCTGCATCTTCCACTTTTATTGAGGCGGTGATGCCTTTCAAGGTTCCTAGTTTCTCTTGAAACACTTCTTTGGCGTTGGCCAAGATGTCTTTTAATCGTTCAGGTATGATGTCATCCTTGTTTTTTTCCTTACTGGTCACCGTCAGTGCCTGAATGGAGTGCCAGTCTAAACGTATCTTCCTTATCCATTCACGTCCCAACAACGGTGGACCACCATCTTGTGGAATGTATAAATACAACTTTTGTATTTCTTTGCCGTTGTATACCACAGGCACCTTTATTTTTCCTTTGGGGTATACTTTCTGCCCCGTATATGTTTTTAAGATAATGGATGTGTCTTTTAGAGGTATATGCGAAAATAGCCTCTCGTAATCTCGTCGATTTATTACGGTTAGAGCTGATCCTGTATCTAGCTCCATTTTAACTGGGGACCCTGCTATTATGAGGGTAACCCAAATGGTCTGGTAATCTTCATTGGCAATTACATTATGTAATTTGAGAGAGCTTAGTCTCTTGTTCCCGGAGTCGCTATCGCTCTTCTGGTCTTTGGAGCTACTGTCCGTCATCATTTGTACCTTTCTGTGCTTTTCCTTATTGATTCTTTTCCCATTCGTGGATTTTTTATTTTCAGATCGGCATACACGTGGAATGTGTCCCATCTTTCCGCATCGCCTGCATGCTTTTTCTTTGAACCAGCAATCCCTCTGGTCATGGTTGGATCTGCCGCAGCGATAACATCTTTCGAAACCCCATGTCATTTCATGGGTGCCGAAGTCCTGTGGCCTTTGCTGTATCTTTGCCGCTCCTATTGCACTGAAAGCCTTGTCCAGTGTTAAATCTTTTCCAGAAGATACCTTTTTTTGTGTTTCTACACTTAGGGGATCGCAGATGAATTTGTCTTGCAGAGAATCTGCCAGTCCTGCCTCGAATTGGCAGTGTAGGGTATCAACAATCTCCTCAAAATTCTTGTCCATCGGTTCGGCTGGAGTGATTAAGTTGCGTAACAGCTTGTATGTTTCTGCGCCCATTAGATCCAGAAGCACTGAAGCTTTTTTTTCATCTTCTATTCCATTTGCTGTGCAAAACACCTCCACTCTTTCTACATATGTGGTCCAATCCTCTATCTTGTTATCAAAAACATCAATATTGCCAAAGTTAGGCTCTGTTTCGTTATCAAAAGCATCAATATTGCCAGACTTAGGCATTTCAAAAAAAGATATGGCGCTTCCCGCGCTTTTTTTTTTCTCTCTGTAGCAACGATATGGCGCTTCCTGCGCTTTCCCGCTGCTGCTACCGATAACAATGCTGTTTTACTGTGGTTTCCGTTTATTCACTGTTGGAGACTCGTTCCCGACGGAGGTCTAAACGCTGACCTGCTTGCCGCGCCGGCCGTCTCCTGAGTGCACCCTCCCAGTCCGTTATTGCTTGCCTCCGATTTCGCTGCCTGTCTCAGCTGTAGAGCCCGCCGCTGGAGCCCCAGCCTGACGCCCAGGAAGGATTAGCGCAGTACCTGTCACCAGCTTGGCCAGCTGGTGAAACCACAGTTTCTATTACTTCCTTGAGTCTTCTGGACGCTGGAGGAATCGATGTCCTTTAGGTGCTGCCGAATTGCAGGTAAGTCCGTTTCCACTTTGTCGCCACTGTAGTGTCCGTGTGTAGATAAAGACACTGAAGACAGGAGTTGGTTCATAGGTATTTACTAAGCAAGTCTGGGGGGTGTTCTAAAGGATATACACAATACACAGGCTTATATAGCCCAAGTGGCAATTACCGGCATTACGCACACCTGGGGCTCCTAAAGGCACATACACCATAATTGCTTTTAAAGGCACATACACCACAATGCCAAATTGGAGTAATTGCCTATCTTTCCTAAAAATGGTGTCAGTTACCTAACGAATGCATGTCTGGATGGCACCCTGGGTGATGTTACACAGTTGCCCTGTGGCTGCTTGAAATGACCCAGTGATATAACAATTGAAACTGGCACAGCTTGTGAAGAAATAAGCCATATAACCTATTCAGAAAAATACACTATCTTATGAAAGAATTCTGGCCTTATTAAAACATGACAAACTGGGTTTGGAAATTTAGAAACTTATCTATGAAATAACTGTGAAAGAATTCTGGCTATTGAGATAAGACAGTTGTTGACCCTGAATAAATAACCTTATTGAAGCTGAAGGTGAAGGGCTCCGACAGGCTGACCTTTGGGAACAAAAACAATGGTTCACCATGGATAAGGTGTTCTAATTTACACTTCATAAAGAGGCACATAAGATAAGGAGCATCTGCCCTCGTAAAGATGACATCAAGTAAGGAACACCTCCCGTCACGCCATTTTTATATGGTAAACTTAGAACACCTAGAGAGGAGACATGATTCTGGCTGAGGTGGCTGTAAGAGTTGCAGAGGTCGGCAGAAAAATGACTAGAGATAATTAGCTTGCATCAGCAGAAAACCTTAAAGAAAATACCACTGGAAAAGGGTATAAATATTGAACTCTCAAATGGGATAACAGACTCGCTTTAATTGGGCAAAGTGATTCTTAGCTTCAGAGGTGGCTCTGTAAGTCCCCAACTCTTTGTACCTCGGGGATCAAAGGTATTTGATTTTGGTGGATATCCTGTGGAACACTTTAAGAACTATAATACTGTAGTGAAGTTAAGATTTAAAAGTAAGATTCTCTGATAAGATTGTAAGTTTTCTCTTTTTGGAACTGTTAATGTTGCGATTGACTCACCAAATGTAAATTGCATGTCGGTTCTTTAATAAATATATATATTTTTAGAATTATCTCATGTGGTGTATGTGCCTTTAAGAGCCCCAGGTGTGCGTAATGCCGGTAATTGCCACTTGGGCTATATAAGCCTGTGTATTGTGTATATCCTTTAGAAACCGCCCCCAGACTTTGCTTAGTAAATACCTATGAACCAACTCCTGTCTTCAGTGTCTTTATCAACATACGGACACTACAGTGGCGACGAAGTGGAAACGGACTTACCTGCAATTCGGCAGCACCTCAAGGACATCGATTCCTCCGACGTCCAGAAGACTCAAGGAAGTGAGAAAAACTGTGGTTTCACCAGCAGGCCAAGCTGGTGGCAGGTACTGCGCTAATCCTTCCTGGGCATCAGGCTGGGGCTCCAGCGGCAGGCTCTACAGCTGAGACAGGCAGCGAAATCGGAGGCAAGCAATAACGGACTGGGAGGGAGCACTCGGGAGACGGCCAGCGCGGCAAGCAGGTCAGCGTTCAGACCTCCGGCGGGAACGAGTCTCCAACAGTAAATTAAAAAACATAAAGAGAACGGGAACCGCAGGAAACAGCGTTGTTATCGGCAGCAGCGGCGGGGAAAGCGCGGGAAGCGCCATATCTTTGCTACAGAAAAGAAAAAAAAGCGCGGGAAGCGCCATATCTTTGCTGAAATGCCTAAGTCTGACAATATTGATGCTTTTGATAGCGAAAGAGAGCCTAATTTTGGCAATATTGATGTTTTTGATAACGAGATAGAGGATTGGACCACATATGTGGAAAGAGTGGAGGTATATTGCACCGCAAATGGAATACAAGATGAAAAAAAAGCTTCAGTGCTTCTGGATCTAATGGGCGCGAAGACATACAAGCTGTTACGAAACTTAATCACTCCAGCCGAACCGATGGACAAGAATTTTGAGGAGATTGTTGATACCCTACACTGCCAATTCGAGGCAGGACTGGCAGATTCTCTGCGGGACAAATTCATCTGCGATCCCCTAAGTGTAGAAACACAAAAAAAGGTATCTTCTGAAAAAGATTTAACACTGGACAAGGCTTTCAGTGCAATAGGAGCTGCAAAGATACAGCAAAGGCCACAGGACTTCGGCACCCATGAAATGACACGGGGTTTCGAGAGATGTTATCGCTGCGGCAGATCCACCCACGACCAGAGGGACTGCTGGTTCAGGGAAAAAGCATGCAGGCGATGTGGAAAGATGGGACACATTCCACGTGTGTGCCGATCTGAAAATAAAAAATCCACTAATGGGAAAAGAATCAATAAGGAAAAGCACAGAAAGGTACAAATGATGACGGACAGTAGCTCTGAGGACCAGAAGAGCGATAGCGACTCCGGGAACAAGAGACTAAGCTCTCTCAAATTACATAATGTAATTGCCAAAGAAGATTACCAGACCATTTGGGTTACCCTCACAATAGCAGGGTCCCCAGTTAAAATGGAGCTAGATACAGGATCAGCTCTGACCGTCATAAATCGACGGGATTACGAGCGGCTATTTCCGCATATACCTTTAAAAGATACATCCATTATCTTGAAAACATATACGGGGCAGAAAGTATACCCCAAAGGAAAAATAAGGGTGCCTGTTGTATACAACGGCAAGGAAATACAGAAGTTGTATTTATACGTTCTGCAAGATGGTGGTCCACTGCTGTTGGGACGTGAATGGATCAGAAAAATACGTTTAGACTGGCACTCCATTCAGGCACTGATGGTGACCAGTAAGGAAAAAGATGATGATGACGTCATACCTGAACGATTGAAAGACATCTTGGCCAACGCCAAGGAAGTGTTTCAAGAGAAACTAGGAACCTTGAAAGGCATCACCGCCTCAATAAAAGTAGAAGATGCAGCAATTCCCAAGTTTTTTAAGGCAAGACCGGTGCCATACGCAATTCATCCAGCAGTCGAGGCAGAGCTGGAGAATTTGGAAAAGGCAGGCGTATTACCTAAAATAGATTGGAGCGAGTGGGCAACACCCATCGTCCCAGTCATGAAGAAAGCATTGAAGGGTGATGGATCTGAAGAACAGAGAAAAATTCGCATCTGTGGAGACTTCAAGGTGACTGTAAACCCGGTCCTTCATACGGTACAGTATCCTCTTCCGAGGATAGAAGATATTTTCGCCTCACTATCCGGAGGGAAACGTTTCACCAAAATTGACTTGGCACAGGCATATCTACAGATGGAGGTTGAAGAAGCCTCTAAAAAATATCTCATGATAAATACACACAAAGGCCTGTACCAGTACAATCGACTGGTTTTCGGAGTAGCATCCGCTCCAGCTATCTGGCAAAGAGCTATGGAGCAAGTCCTCCAAGGGATTCCGGGGACTCAATGCTACCTAGACGACATCCTTGTTGTGGTGTATGTAACCTGTTCCACCTTAAGAGAACTACCTTAAGAGATGTACTACTTTCTCTTGGCTGCTGTATACTGTAATACCGGTGGTGACCACACCGGTATATAAACGTTGTGTAGTGATTTGCTGGGCAGTTCAGCCCTGACCTCCGAATAGTAAAGACCTGCTAAAGTTATTCTTGTTGTCTGTGTCCAGTGATTTATAATAAGCATAACTGGGACACACAGACTCAACAGTGGCGACGAGTCCGATCTTACCCTGCGGCAGTTTTACATCGAAGGCAGCTTCGTCCTCAGAACGGGCGTCGAGAAGAGGCATCCGCCCTCATCATCCTGCTGAGCACCACATCACACGGGAGGCATCGAGAACCCGGGTTAAAAAGAAAAATTCTGACCACGAAGCCCTCCATCAGCGACAGGCAGTGATCATCCCTTCTACCACGGTGGTGGGTAAGCCGATCAGCGACACGAGCAGAAAGTCGGCCGCGTTGGCTGTGGGGTGGGGGAGGGAAAATGGAGGAAAAAGGGCGGAGAACTCGACCGCGGCCGGTGAAAAGGGCCGGGCTGCAATCGGGGCCGAGAGGCGCAGCGACTGGGGCAGCGTTAAGGCCACGAGAACCGCGGAGAAATCAACCACAGCCGGTGTAAAGGACCGGCCTGCAAGCGGGGCTGAGAGGCACAACAGCAGGGGAAGCGTGAATGCCCACGGGAACCGCGGGGGAGCAAAAGCAGCGTCAGGGGAATTGAGAACCGCTGGGGAGGCGAGAACCCCAGCAGCACGGCAAGCGCCATTGCAGCCAGCGGGGGAAGAAGGCAAACGCGGGAAGCAGCCATTGTAGTCGGCGGGGGAAGAAGACGAGCGTGGGAAAAGCCGCCAAGCGCGGGAAGCCGCCATTTTAGTAGGCGGGGGAAGAAGACAAGTGCGGGAAGCCGCCATTTTGGGAAAAAGAAAATTTAAAGAAACTTGCAAGGATGCCTAAACATGGTAACATCAATGCTTTTGATAGTGATGTCGAAGATTGGGCCACGTATGTAGAATGCATGGAAGTTTATTGTAAAGCAAATGAGGTACCAGATGATAAGAAAGCACTAACCTTATTAAACTCAATGGGTGCAAAGACGTATGGGCTATTGAAGCACCTTGTATCACCAGATAAACCGACGGATCAGATTTTCGCGAATATTCTTACTGTCCCGAAAAATCATCTAAACCCCACGCCGCTGCTGATAGCGGAACGATTTAAATTTTACAGAAGAACGCAGCTGAAAGAAGAAAGCAACGCTGAATTCTTAATTGAACTGCGTAAGCTATCAAAGTACTGTCAGTTTGGAACAGGACTAGCAGATGCGCTGAGAGATAAATTTGTGTGTGGATTGTTAAAAGAAGGAACACAAAAGCGACTGCTAGAGGAGAATGATATTACGCTTGATAAAGCTGTCACTATTGCAGCATCGCACGAAGCCGCAGCGAGAGGCACTGCGGAAATGCAGCTAAGGTCATCGGAACTCAGCACCAATCAAATGGCCTTGGGTGCAGTAAAGTGTTATCATTGTGGAAAGACAACGCACAATCAGAACCAGTGTTGGTTCAAAAATCAGGAATGCAGAAAATGTGGCAGGCTTGGTCACATAGCTAAAGTATGCCGGTCAGGAAAGAAGACCAGCAACAAAAAGTCACCGCAGGAAAAGTGCAGAAAGGTACACAAGGTGACAGAGAACAGTTCGGATGAACAGAAGTCAGATTCAGACTCCAGCAGTAAGGAACTGGGTTGTCTAAGAGTACACAATGTGGGTAATGAAGCAGACCTCCAAACTATCTGGGTCACACTTCAGATAGCAGGAGTCCAAGTGAAGATGGAATTGGACACTGGATCGGCATTGACAGTCATGAATAAGCAAGATTACAAAAGGTTATTCCCACATATTCCCCTACGGGATACGGAGATTGTATTGAAAACATACACGGGGCAAAGAGTATACCCCATCGGAAAGATAAAGGTAAAGGTGGTCCACAAGGGAAAAGAAAGCCGAGGAATGGACTTATATGTGCTACCTGAGGGAGGTCCACCACTACTGGGACGGGAGTGGATCAGGAGAATAAATATGGACTGGCATTCCTTAAAAGCACTAACGGTAGATTCCGGTAAAAAAGATGTCAAACCTAAACGATTGTCCAGAATATTGGACGATGCTAAAGAGGTGTTCCAACAGGGATTGGGAACACTGAGAGGAATTACGGCAAACATCAAGGTTGAAGAACATGCAAACCCGAAATTTTTCAAAGCCAGACCGGTACCTTATGCGATACGACCTGCTGTGGAAGCTGAGCTGGAAGGGCTAGAACGTTCAGGAGTACTGTCTAAGGTAGACTGGAGTGAGTGGGCCACACCCATTGTTCCCGTCATGAAGCGTTCATCGAGCAACAAGCCGGGGGAACCGGGGAATGTTCGCATCTGTGGAGATTTCAAGATCACTGTTAATCCGGTGCTTCACACGGTGCAATATCCGCTTCCGCGGATTGAGGATATCTTCGCTTCGTTGTCTGGCGGGAAACAGTTCACCAAGATAGACCTGGCGCAGGCGTACTTACAGATGGAAGTTGAGGAAGAGTCACGCCAGTATCTCACGATCAACACGCATAGAGGCTTGTATCGGTATAATGGACTGGTTTTTGGAGTGGCATCGGCTCCAGCAATTTGGCAGAGGGCCATGGAGCAGGTATTACAGGGAATTCCAGGCACACAATGTTACCTGGACGATATTCTGATTACAGGAGATGATGATGAGGAACACCTTGCAAATTTGGAACTGGTGCTCACCAGATTGAAAGAATATGGACTTCGAGTTAATCGCCAGAAATGTGAGTTCTTTCAGAAGCGGATCTCGTACTGTGGTCATGTCATTGACCAGGAGGGGCTTCATAAGTCTCCTGACAAGATTGAAGCTGTTGTGAAGGCTCCCGCTCCGGATAATGTATCCCAGTTGAGGTTGTTCCTAGGGTTGATTAACTATTACCATAAGTTTCTGCCAAATTTATCCACGGTGCTGCACCCGCTGAACGCTCTTTTGCAGAAGGGAGTACCATGGAAGTGGAGCGAGGACTGTAAGCGGGCCTTTCACAAAAGCAAGGCATTGATCACCTCAGAGGAAGTGTTGGCTCACTTCAACCCAATGCTGCCTATTCGTTTGGCTTGTGATGCTTCTCCGTATGGTATTGGGGCAGTACTCTCACACAAGTTGCCAAATGCCTTGGAGAGGCCAGTCGCGTTCGCATCCAGATCATTGACCTCCGCTGAGCGCAACTATGCTCAGATAGATAGGGAGGCTCTCAGCCTTGTGTGGGGAGTAAAGAAGTTTAATCATTACCTGCAGGGCCAAAAGTTTACGCTACTGACAGACCACCAGCCGTTGGTATCCATTTTTAACCCTAAGAAGGGTGTTTCGGTGATGACAGCACAGAGGCTCCAGAGATGGTCCCTTTTCCTAGGGGCACATCAATATCAGATTGAATTCAAAGGTACAAAGCAGCATGGTAATGCTGATGGGCTGTCGCGCCTGCCACTACCTACAGCGGAGGAGGCACCGACGGTTGACCCTGTTGAGTTATTTCACTCGACCATCATCGAATGTTTACCAGTCACCAATGCAAGTATTGAAAGAGAAACCAGGAACGACCCGACACTGTCCCGGGTCTACGAATTGACAGTGAAGGGATGGCCAGCACATGGTGATCCACTGTTACCGGCATTCTCAGCAAGACAAGAACAGCTGTCCGTCTGTCAAGGAACATTGATGTATGGAACAAGGGTGATTATTCCTCCTAAGTTAAGAGAGAGAGTTCTAAAGGAACTGCATGAAGGTCATCTGGGGGGAGTCAAGATGAAAAGCCTTGCTAGGGCTTATGTGTGGTGGCCGGGTATCGACCAACAGATAGAGGATCTGACGAAAAGCTGCTCAGGGTGCCAAAAAGTTCAAAATGCACCTCCGATTGCACCGCTGCATCCATGGGAATGGCCTTCAACCCCATGGCAACATGTACATATTGACTTTGCTGGTCCATTCATGGACTCCATGTTTTTAATTGCGGTGGACGCACATTCTAAATGGCCAGAAGTGATTAAGATGACTACCACTCCCTCGGAAAAGACGATCGCGGTGCGAAGAACGATATTTGCAAGAAATGGATTGCCAGAACAAATATGTTCAGACAACGGACCGCAGTTCGTGTCAGAAGAATTCCAGAAATTCATGAAGAATGGGGTGAAACATTATACCTCTGCCCCATATCATCCGGCTACAAACGGGTTGGCCGAGAGATTTGTACAAACGTTCAAAAAAAGCAATAAAGGCCATGAGCGAAGATCAGATTCCACTACAACACAAGGTGGACAATTTCCTACTGGCATATCGAAACGCCACTCATGCAGTGACAAACCAAAGTCCTGCCATGATGTTCTATAACAGGAGGTTGCGGTCCAGGTTGGACTTGTTAAAACCAAATGTGCGGAGGGAAGTCGAAAACAAACAGTTCCAGCATATAAATAACAAGACCACTCGGAGTTTCGAAATAGGACAACCAGTGTTAGCCCGGGACTATAAAAATGAGAAATGGCAATCTGGAACAATTCGGGCCAGACAAGGACCCCTGATGTGCACGGTAGATATTGGTGAAAATGTAATACGGCGCCATGCTGACCAACTGGTAGAATCGAGAACAAGGGCCGAACCCATGGTTACGGCAGAGACAACCGTGGAAGAAGTTAGTGAACCTGAAGCATCTACCTCAGAAGTGAATGTACCTGATGATGTCCAATCCATAAGAAATCAACTAGATGAGTCACCCCAGCAACGAGAATCAGAGACCCCTGAAAGGCATTATCCAACTCGGATCAGGAGGCCTCCTCAGAGACTGAATCTTTGAACTGTTTTGCATGAAGTTGTATATATATATATGTTATGTTATGTTAAATGGGGATATACACTGTTAAGCTAAAAAGGGAGGATTGTGGTGTTGTAACCTGTTCCACCTTAAGAGAACTACCTTAAGAGATGTACTACTTTCTCTTGGCTGCTGTATACTGTAATACCGGTGGTGACTACACCGGTATATAAACGTTGTGTAGTGATTTGCTGGGCAGTTCAGCCCTGACCTCCGAATCGTAAAGACCTGTTAAAGTTATTCTTGTTGTCTGTGTCCAGTGATTTATAATAAGCATAACTGGGACACACAGACTCAACACCTGTAACAGGAGAAAACGACAACGAGCACCTTGCCAATTTAGAGCAGGTGCTCACTAGGCTGAGAGAACGGGGCCTACGAGCAAATCGCCCCAAGTGCGAATTTTTCCGAAATCAAACATCATATTGTGGCCACATAATAAATAAGGAAGGGTTGCATAAGTCACCTGAAAAAATTGAGGCGGTCATAAAAGCCCCAGCACCTGAAAATGTTTCACAAGTAAGGTCGTTCCTGGGATTAATAAATTACTATCATAAATTTTTACCAAACTTATCAACTCTTCTACACCCTCTTAATGAACTGCTACAAACAGGAGTAATTTGGAAATGGAACGAAGACTGCAAAAATGCCTTCCGTAAATGCAAAGACTTAATCACATCCAAAGAAGTTTTGGCTCATTACAACCCATCACTGCCAATCAGACTGGCGTGCGATGCATCCCCTTACGGCATAGGAGCAGTATTATCGCATAAATTCCATGATGGCTCGGAACGGCCGATAGCTTTTGCGTCACGCTCATTGAACTCAGCTGAGCGTAACTATGCCCAAATCGATAGGGAAGCACTCAGCCTGGTATGGGGAGTAAAGAAATTCAACCATTACCTACACGGACAAAAATTTACCTTGTTGACTGACCATCAACCCCTCATCTCCATATTCAACCCTAAAAAGGGTGTTCACATTATGACAGCACAAAGGCTACAGCGGTGGTCCCTTTTACTAGGGGCACACCAATACAACATAGAATACAAAGGGTCAAAACAGCATGGGAATGCTGACGGTTTATCGCGCCTACCATTGCCAACGATAGAAGGGGCACCTACAGTAGACCCAGTAGAGATATTCCACTCCACCATAGTGGAATGTCTACCAGTGACAAATTCTCCCATTGAACGGGAGACAAGAAATGACCCGACTCTCTCACGGGTCTACGATTTAACAGTGAAGGGATGGCCAGCACATGGCGAACCACTATTGCCAGCATTCTCGCAAAGAAGAGAACAGCTGTCAGTGTGCCGAGGAACCTTGATGTGTGGATCCAGAGTGGTGATTCCACCCAAACTCCAGGATAAAGTGCTAAAGGAGCTTCACGAGGGGCATCTGGGTGGAGTGAAAATGAAGAACCTAGCCAGGGCGTTTGTATGGTGGCCAGCTATCGATGGAGACATCGAAGAAATGACCAAGAGCTGCCTAGGATGCCAGAAGGTCCAAAATGCTCCACCACAAGCCCCTCTACATCCATGGGAGTGGCCCTCATCTCCCTGGCAAAGGGTGCACATCGACTTTGCTGGTCCATTTATGGACTCAATGTTCTTAATCGCGGTGGATGCACACTCCAAGTGGCCGGAGGTAATAAAGATGTCCTTCACCACCACGGAAAAAACCATCACAGTGTTAAGGACCATATTTGCCAGGAATGGGCTGCCGGAACAGATATGTTCTGATAATGGACCGCAATTTGTGTCCGAAGAATTCAGAAAGTTCTTAAAAAACAATGGGGTAAAGCACTACACGTCCGCCCCATACCATCCCGCCACCAATGGATTGGCTGAAAGGTTTGTCCAGACCTTCAAGAAGGCCATAAAGGCCATGGGTAATGAAGACATAAAACTTCAGCACAAGGTGGTGTAGTGTATGTAACCGTTCCACCTTTAAGAGAACTATTTTAAGAATTGCGCTACTTTATCTTGGCTGCTGTATACTGTAATACCGGTGGTGACCACACCGGTATATAAGTGCTGTGTAATGATTTATTGGGCAGTTCCGCCCTGACCTTCGACTAGTAAAGACCTGTTAAAAGTTACTCTTGTGGTCTGTGTAATAATTCTCATTATAACACACAGACTTAACAGTGGCGACGAGTACGATCTTACCCTGCGGCAGAGATACATCCAAGGCAGTTTAACGGGCGTCGAGAGGAGGCATCTGCCTTCATCATTCTGCTGAGAAAAGACTCGGGTCTGCAGAGCAAAGGAAGAATTCTGACACGAAGCCTTCCATCAGCAACAGGCAGTGATCATCCCTTCTATCACGGTGGTGGGTAAGCCGATCAGCGACGAGCAGCAAGTCGGCCACGTTGACTGTGAGTAGGGGAGAAAATTTTAAAAAAAAACGGAGGATATAAGGGCGGAGGACTCAACCACGGCCGGGGAAAAGAGCCGGACAGAAGTCGGGGCCAGAGGCGCTGAGACTGGGGCAGCGTAAGGCACGGAAGCCGCGGTGAATGCAAACGCAGCCGGTGCGAAAGACCGGGCTGCAAGCGGGCTGGGAGACGCAACAGCGTCGAAAGAGAGCTCGACCGCGACCGGTGAAAAAGGCCGGGCAGCTACCGAGGCCACGAGGTGCAGCGACCGGGTCAGCGTCAGGCGCGGGAGAAAATAATAAAAACCGCGGAGAACTCAGCCGCAGCCGGGGGGAAAGGACCGGACTGCAAGAGGGGCTGGGAGGCACGATTTGAAACCGCTGGGGGAGGGCGAACGCAGCAATACGGCAATCGCCATTACAGCCAGTGGGGGAGAAAGGCAACCGCGGGAAGCCGCCATTTTCGGAGGCGGGGGAAGAAGACAAGCGCGGGAAACCGCCATTTTGAAAAAAAAAATAAAAGAAAAAAATTTCTTTTTGTTCTCAAGAAGGTTGCGAAGATGCCTAAGCGTGGTAACATCAACGATTTTGATCCCGATGTTGAAGATTGGGCCACGTATGTAGAACGCATAGAGATATATTGTAAGGCAAATAAAATATCAGATGAAGATAAAGCACTAACCTTACTAAACTCAATGGGTGCGAAGACATACGGGCTATTGAAGCATCTTCTATCACCAGCTAAACCGGCGGATCAGACTTTCGCTAAAATTGTTGCTGTCCTGAAAAATCATTTGAACCCCACACCGCTGATGTTAGCGGAACGATTTAAATTTTATGCGAGAACGCAACTGAAAGAGGAAAGCAACGCGGAGTATTTAATTGAACTGCGTAAGCTAGCAAAATACTGCCAGTTTGGGGAAAGCCTGACAGAGGCACTGAGAGACAAATTCGTGTGTGGATTGTCGAAAGAAGGAACACAAAAGCGGCTGCTTGAAGAGAATGATCTTACACTTGATAAGGCTGTCTCTATTGCAGCATCGCACGAAGCCGCAGCGAGAGGCACTGCGGAAATGCAGCTGAAGGCAGCGGTACTCAGCGTAGATCAAATGGCTTCGGGTACAACGAAATGTTATCGTTGTGGGCAGACAACACACGATCAGAACCAATGCTGGTTTAAAAACCAGGAATGTAGAAAATGTGGCAAGCTTGGTCACATAGCTAAAGTATGCCGGTCAGGAAAGAAGACCAGCAACAAAAAGTCACCACAGGAAAAGTGCAGAAAGGTACATAAGGTGGCTGAGAAGAGTTCGGATGAACAGAATTCGGATTCAGACTCCAACAGCAAGGAACTGGGTAGTCTGAGAATTCACAACGTGAGTAAGGAAGCTGACCGACAAACTATCTGGGTCACACTGCAGATAGCAGGAGTCCAAGTGAAGATGGAATTGGACACCGGATCGGCGTTGACGGTCATGAATAAGCAAGATTACAAAAAGTTATTCAAACATATTCCCCTACGGGATACGGAGATAGTATTGCAAACATACACGGGGCAAAAAGTATACCCCATCGGAAAGATAAAAGTCAAGGTGATACACAAGGGCAAAGAACACCAAGGAATGGACTTATATGTACTACCTGAGGGAGGTCCACCACTTCTGGGATGGGAGTGGGTCAGGAAAATAAATATGGACTGGCACTCCCTAAACGCAATAACGGTAGATTCCGGAAAAAAAGATGTCAAACCTGAACGATTGTCCAGAATATTGGATGAGGCTAAATGGGTGTTCCAACAGGGACTGGGAACACTGAGAGGAATTAAGGCAAAAATCAAGATTGCAGAACATGCAAACCCAAAATTTTTCAAAGCCAGACCGGTACCTTATGCGATACGGCCTGCTGTCGAAGCTGAGCTGGAAGGGCTGGAACGTACAGGAGTACTGTCTAAGGTGGACTGGAGTGAGTGGGCCACACCCATTGTTCCCGTCATGAAGCGTTCATCGAGTAACAAGCCAGGGGAACCGGGGAAGGTCCGCATCTGTGGAGACTTCAAGATCACAGTTAATCCGGTGCTTCACACGGTGCAATACCCGCTTCCGCGGATTGAGGATATCTTTGCTTCATTGTCGGGCGGGAAACACTTCACCAAGATAGACCTGGCGCAAGCGTACTTACAGATGGAAGTTGAGGAAGAGTCGTGCCAGTATCTCACAATCAACACGCACAGAGGCTTGTATCGATATAATAGACTGGTTTTTGGAGTGGCTTCGGCTCCAGCAATTTGGCAGAGGGCCATGGAGCAGGTATTACAGGGAATTCCAAGCACTCAATGTTACTTGGACGATATCCTGATTACAGGAGATGACGATGAGGAACACCTTGCAAATTTGAAACTGGTGCTCACCAGGTTGAAGGAATATGGCCTTCGAGTTAATCGTCAGAAATGTGAGTTCTTTCAGAAACGGATCTCGTACTGTGGTCATGCCATTGACCAGGAGGGGCTGCACAAGTCACCTGACAAGATCGAAGCTGTTGTGAAGGCTCCCGCTCCGGAAAATGTATCCCAGTTGAGATCGTTCCTAGGGTTGATTAACTATTACCATAAGTTTCTGCCAAATCTATCCATGGTGCTGCACCCGCTGAATGCTCTTTTGCAGAAAGAAGTACCATGGAAGTGGAGCGAGGGCTGTAAGAAGGCCTTTCGCAAAAGCAAGACATTGATCACCTCAGAGGAAGTGTTGGCTCACTTCAACCCAACGCTACCTATTCGTTTAGCTTGTGATGCTTCTCCTTATGGTATTGGAGCAGTACTCTCACACAAGTTGCCAAATGGCTCGGAAAGGCCAGTCGCATTTGCATCCAGATCATTGACCTCCGCTGAGCGCAACTATGCTCAGATAGATAGGGAGGCTCTCAGCCTTGTGTGGGGAGTAAAGAAGTTTAATCATTACCTGCAGGGCCAGAAGTTTACACTGCTGACAGACCACCAGCCGTTGGTATCCATATTCAACCCTAAAAAGGGCGTTTCCATTATGACAGCGCAAAGGCTACAGAGGTGGTCCCTTTTCCTAGGGGCACACCAATATGACATAGAATACAAAGGATCAAAACAGCATGGGAATGCTGACGGTTTATCGCGCCTACCGTTACCAACGGTAGAAGAGGCGCCTACAGTGGACCCAGTGGAGATGTTCCACTCAACCATAGTGGAATGTCTACTGGTAACAAATTCTACGATCGAAAAGGAAACAAGAAATGACCCGACTCTCTCACGAGTCTACGATTTAACGGTGAAGGGATGGCCAGCACATGGCGAACCACTGTTGCCAGCATTTTCGCAAAGAAGAGAACAGCTGTCAGTGTGCCGAGGAACTTTGATGTGTGGATCCAGAGTGGTGATTCCACCCAAACTCCAGCATAAAGTGCTAAAGGAGCTTCACGAGGGGCATCTGGGTGGAGTGAAAATGAAGAACCTAGCCAGAGCGTTTGTGTGGTGGCCAGGTATCGATGGAGACATCGAAGAAATGACCAAGAGCTGTCTAGGATGCCAGAAGGTCCAAAACGCCCCACCACAAGCCCCTCTGCATCCATGGGAGTGGCCCTCATCTCCATGGCAAAGGGTACATATCGACTTTGCTGGTCCATTTATGGACTCAATGTTCTTAATTGCGGTGGATGCACACTCCAAGTGGCCGGAGGTAATAAAGATGTCCTCCACCACCACGGAAAAAACCATCACAGTATTAAGGACCATATTTGCCAGGAATGGGCTGCCGGAACAGATCTGTTCTGATAATGGACCACAATTTGTGTCCGAAGAATTCAGGAAGTTCTTAAAAAACAATGGGGTTAAGCACTACACGTCCGCCCCATACCATCCCGCCACCAATGGATTAGCTGAAAGGTTTGTCCAGACCTTCAAGAAGGCCATAAAGGCCATGGGTAATGAAGACATAAATCTACAACATAAGGTAGATAACTTCTTGTTGGCGTACAGGAATGCAACACATGCGGTCACAAACCAAACTCCCGCCATGATGTTTTTCAATAGAAGACTAAGATGCCGGCTGGATTTGATCAAGCCAAACATCAGAAGGGACGTAGAGAACCGGCAATTTCAAGGCATGAATGAAAGGCCAACTAGAACCTTCCAGATAGGTCAACAAGTTTTGGCCCGGGACTACCGTACCGAGAAATGGCAGCCCGGAACTATTTGCACACGACTAGGACCGCTGATGTATACCGTGGACATTGGTGAAAGCATAATAAGGCGCCATGCTGACCAGATCATAGCGTCATCCGAAAAGGGACAACCTACACCGCAACTCTATACGCCTAATGATGAAGCAGAGATACCCATAGTATCTACCTCCGATCCGGTGATACTGGAACCAGATGAACCCGACACTGGCATTCAAGCCGAATCGACCTTGCCAAAAGAACCTACTACACCACCGAGGCGTTATCCGGATCGAGTCAGGAAGCCTCCAGAGAGACTGAATCTGTGAACTGTTTTTACATGAAGTTGTGTATATATGTTATGATGTTATGTTTAAAGGGGAATATATACTGTTAACCTAAAAAGGGAGGATTGTAGTGTATGTAACCGTTCCACCTTTAAGAGAACTATTTTAAGGGTTGCACTACTTTATCTTGGCTGCTGTATACTGTAATACCGGTGGTGACCACACCGGTATATAAGTGCTGTGTAATGATTTATTGGGCAGTTCCGCCCTGACCTTCGACTAGTAAAGACCTGTTAAAAGTTACTCTTGTGGTCTGTGTAATAATTCTCATTATAACACACAGACTTAACAGGTGGATAACTTCTTATTCGCATACAGGAATGCAACACATATGGTTACCAACCAAACTCCCGCCATGATGTTCTTCAATAGAAACCTAAGATGCCGGCTGGATTTGGTCAAGCCCAACATCCGAAGGGACGTGGAGAACCGACAGTTTCAAGGCATGAATGAAAGGCCAACTAGGGCCTTCCAGATAGGCCAACAGGTTTTGGCCTGGGACTACCGTACCGAGAAATGGCAGCCTGGAACTATCTGCACATGACTAGGACCACTGATGTATACCGTGGACATCGGAGAAAGCATAATAAGGCGCCATGCTGCCCAAATCATAAAGTCATCTGAAAAGGGACAACCTACACCACCACTCTATACGCCTAATGATGAAGTAGAGATACCCATATCTACCTCCGATCCGGTGATACTGGAACCCGATGAACCGGACACTGGCATTCAAGCCGAATCAGCCTTGCCAGAAGAACCTACTACACCACCAGAAACTACTACACCCCCGAGGCGTTATCCGGACCGAGTCAGGAAGCCTCCTGAGAGACTAACTTATAATTAATTAATTACAGCAATGTATATTATTTTGCATGTAACATGTAATTAATAATTACTTAAAATATGATGTACTGGTTAGCTAAAAGGGGAGGAATTGTGGTGTATGTGCCTTTAAGAGCCCCAGGTGTGCGTAATGCCGGTAATTGCCACTTGGGCTATATAAGCCTGTGTATTGTGTATATCCTTTAGAAACCCCCCCCCCCCCCCCCCAGACTTTGCTTAGTAAATACCTATGAACCAACTCCTGTCTTCAGTGTCTTTATCAACACACGGACACTACATCTCACATAAGACTTCTGTATCAAAAACTCGTGAACTCAATCTCTGTACACTATTTGGTGAGTAGTTGCAGAATTCTGAGGGAGTTTTCCGGACCCTCATAATATCCGGAACGTTACAGTCTAGCTAAACTTATTAAAAGTGCTATCTGGAGGATGGTAACATTCTTGGGTTGTTCCTTTCCTTTAGGGAGAGATAGCCCGGATCTTTAGACCCAGTTAAGCGTCTTTAAGGTTCGGCTACCTCAAACTTTAGTTGAAAGTGAACGTCTTGAGAAATACGCCTGATCCGGGGTAGCCCTAAAGGCTAGTAATTATCCCTTCAGTAGCTCTCCTATAGCCTGTTTGGTGAAGTGTGCTCTTCTCCAGCAGAGCCCCTCACTAAGATTTTTATAAAACCTGCGTAGCCTATAAATTCTTTGGTGGGCAGGGGTAATATCTTGTAGGGCACATCCTCCTCAAATGCTGCTACAAACTACTTTCATCCATCCTGTACCGGTACTGCTTCTCCTCCATTAACTTAGATAACAAGGGAATGTCCATTGATAATTCCACCTTAATTACTCAGAACCTCTTAAAAATATCCCAGTGGTCTCGGGCAAGGTCAGCACTGTTCAGGTGAAACTCAAAACAAATGCTCCAAGATCTCTCCTTTGATTCAAGCAATCACTCTTCGAAGCTTCTCCATGCTGCAGGCTTCCAAGTAAAGCACTTCCAGCAGTATCGGCTGAACATTGCAACCAATTTTCATTTATTCTAATTGTGGGTACAAGTTACATGTTTTGGCCACTCCAACACCAGGCTTCCTCATTTACATATATTACAATGACTTCCCAACACCATTGGTGCACACATAGAAGCCCCAAACACAAATGGAAATGCCAGCACAGCCATTATGGATGGAATAGCCAGTGAAAATGGGTGCCACTCCAAAAAGCATTCTAAAAAATGCTGGAACACTGTACTTGCACTCCAAACTCGCTGAAAAAAGCAAGTAAATTCAGGGCCTAACTGTTTAGGGAGTGCAGATCTCTCCCCTCAGTACTCTCTAAACATTCAAATTTTAACTGTTGGGAGAGGAGTTCTGTGCATATATGCAACCACCCCCACACAGAGCCCTCTTCACAGCAGGATAATTAGATGGGGGAATTTTAAATCCTTCTGCCCAGCAGAAACTGGGCTGAACAGGAGTCAAACTCCAAGCAATGTTCCTGCCCTGTAGCCATGTTAACGCCTCTGTTTCCTTGGGCGATTGACGCGCCCACCTGATTTAGACGGAAGCCTTATGAATAAATGTAAATCAGGAATAAGTGCTCCCCTCAGCCCCACAAAGATTGTTTGGGCTGCTACCACCCCGGGTTCCCCCACCCCCACTTCCCTCCTGCGAAACCCTGCCAAACTCCCCCGGTGACTTACCTGACTGCTGGCCTAGTGGCTGCTCAATCTTCGCCAGCTGCAAGCCTGCAAGCTGCCTCTGAACGCCCATTTTGGGCGGGCAGCTGGCCAGAAGAATATTAATGAGGCCCAACTGTTAAAATGGACTGGACCTTCTCCTGCAACTCCTGGGTGGGTGGCTGCCAGCTGTCCACTCAAGAGTTCAAATTCCTCCTAGAGCTTCAGCCAGGCAATGTAAACAAGTTCCTGCTCAGTTCAAACTGGTCTACAACCAGTATCTGCAATATAAATACAGCCTTAAAGTGACAGTGAAATTCCACACACCCTGCACTATCTGATTTTACAATGTATATCACGCCACATCCAATAAGTATCCCCAAAACACTACTTTGGTGACTTTAAGTATAAGTAAAATACTGCAGATGTTTTGTATAGATGATACACAATGGAATTATGGTTTATAGGAAACAAAACAAGTGACTTGATAAAAATAGCTTTAGATGACAGGTAACGCTGGTTTTATTTTCCATAAATTACAGTACTAGTTCTTGACATTTATCCTCTTCTTAAAGTGTAAAACCAAAACTTGTTTCTCTTCTCCGTTAACATCAAGAACCTATTGGCCTAAGGTACTATTGAGAATTTCATAAAACTTGTTCTGGTGAATAATCCCTTTAGAACATAAGAACAATAGAAGTAGGAGCAGGAGTAGGCCATTTGGCCCTTCGAGACTACTACGCCATTCCAAAGATTCACATCCCTTTAAGTGAAGAAATTTTTCCTCTTCTCAGTTTTAAATGGCCGACCCCTTATTCTGAGACTGTGACCACTAGTTCTAGACTCCCCAGCCAGGGGAAACATCCTCCTAGCATCTACCCAGTCAAGCCCTGTGAGAATTTTATATGTTTCAATGAGATCACATCTCATTCTTCCAAATTCTAGAAAATATAGGCCTAGTCTCCTCAATCTCTCCTCATAGGACAATTCCCCCATCCCAGGAATCAGTCTGGGGGGAATTTATAATGGGGAACAAAGACATGGCAGACTAATTAAATACATACTTTGGTTCTGTCTTCACAAAGGAAGACACAAATGAACTCCCAGAGATGTCGGGAACATAGGGTCTAATGAGAGGGAGGAACTGAATGAAATCAGTATTTGTAGGGAAATGGTGTTAGGGAAATTGATGGGATTGAAGGCCGATAAATCCCCAGGGCCCGATAATCTACATCCTAGGGCACTTAACGAAGTGGCCCTAGAAATAGTAGATGCATTGCTGGTCATCTTCCAAAATTCTATACACTCTGGAACAGTTCCCATGGATTGGAGGGTAGCTAATGTAACCCCACTATTTAAAAAAGGTGGTGGAGAAAAATGGGGAATTATAGCCTGACATCGGTAGTGGGGAAAATGCTAGAGTCCATTATAAAAGATGTAATAGCAGAGCACTTGGAAAACAGTGACAGGATCGGACAAAGTCAACATGGATTTACAAAAGGTAAATAATGCTTGACTAATCTACTGGAACTTTTTGAGGATGTAACTGGTAGAATAGATAAGGGAGAACCAGCGGATGTGTTGTATTTGGACTTTCAGAAGGCTTTCGATAAGGTCCCGCATAAGAGATTGGCGTGCAAAGTTAAAGCACATGGGATTGGGGGTAAGGTACTGACTTGGATAGAAAACTGGTTGGCAGACAGGAAGCAAAGAGTTGGAATAAACTGGTCTTTTTCTGAGTGGAAGGCAGTGATTAGTGGGGTACCGCAGGGATCGGTGCTAGGACCCCAGTTATTCACAATATATATATCAATGATCTAGACGAGGGAACTAGATGTAATATTGGCCCAGAAATTCGGGTCAGGGGCTTCCCGCGTGTGTAAGCCCCCAACCTGCACTTACCTTGCGCGCCGGCAGTTGAGCTGTAGGGCCCCGTGGAATTCCGATCCGGGGCTTGGCCCAGCTGCCGGCGCGTGTCCCAGGGGCGCAGTTAGTTCGATGCATCCCCTGGGATCACGTGGGCCATGGGCAGCCAATCGGAGCAGGGAATGCTCCATTCATAAGTATTGACAGGAAGACCTGTCAAGACTTATAAATACTACGGCCCCAAAATAGCAGTAAACCTTCAAATAATTTTTTTTTAAATCACACTTTTTAAATAAACTATAAATTACATTAAATAATTATTTTAAACAATAATTTAAATTTTTGAAAAAAATAATTTTATATTCTAACGGGGCTAAAAATAAACTTACCTTGCTTTAAAGTATTTAAAAATAATAAACCTGTGGAAAAAATGTTTTAATTTTAATTAATTGACCACTTACCTTGTAAAAAGCAGGCCTGACGCCTGCTGCTTACATTTCTAAATTCTAAAGACTTACCCTCCCGGAGAAACCTGTAAACAAAACGTAAGTTCAAAGCGCACGCGCAGACTCCCCCGCGCACGCGTTCGGCCTCTGAACCCCTGCTTTCAGAGGAACGGAAGTGCCGGTTTCCCGCGCATGCACAGTGCATGCAGGAAACCAGCACTTCCATCGGGCCCACGCGTGAGTACCCAGCGCGTACTCACCCGTGGAGACCCGAATTTCTGGGCCAATATCTCCAAGTTTGCAGACGACACAAAGCTGGGTGGGCGTGTGTGCTGTGAGGAGGGTGCAGAGAAACTCCAGTACGATTTGGACAGGTTGGGTGATTGGGCAGATGCATGGCAGATGCAGTATAATGTGGATAAATGCGAGGTTATCCACTTTGGTGGCAAAAACAGGAAGGCAGATTATTATCTGAACGGCAATAGATTGGGAGAAGGGGAAGGAGAAGGTACGGAGCAAAAGGTAAAGTAATAAAAAGGGCAAAAGCAGGAACTAAGTGTCACAAAACATCTTTGAAAGTTCTCTATCTGAATGCACGTAGCATTCGTAACAAAATAGATGAGTTAATGGCACAAATAACTACATATGGGTATGATCTTGTGGCCATTACAGAAACATGGCTGCAGGGTGACAATGCCTGGGAATTAAACATACCAGTTTATTTAACGATCAGGAAGGACAGGCAGGAAGGAATGGGAGGTGGGGCGGCTATGTTAATAAAGGAAGGAATCACTGTAATACAGAGAAATGATATTGGGTCAAAAGACCAGGATAATGAAACAGTTTGGGTGGAGGTAAGGAATAATAAGGGGAAAAAAACACTAGTGGGCGTAGTCTATAGGCCTCCGAACAGTGGCAACTCTGTTGGACGGAGTATCAATCAGGAAATAGTTGAGGCTTATAATAAGGGAACATCTATAATTATGGGGGATTTTAACTATCATATTAATTGGACAAATCAAATTGGGCAGGGCTGCCTTGAGAATGAGTTCATTGAGTGTATTAGGGATGGGTTTCTTGAGCAGTATGTAACTGAACCGACCAGGGGGCAAGCAACCTTAGATCTGGTCCTGTGTAACGAGACAGGATTAATTAAAAATGTCCTAGTAAAGGATACCCTTGGAATGAGTGACCATAACATGGTTGAATTCCATATTCAATTAGAGGGTGAGAAGGTTGGATCTCAAACAAGCATGCTAAGCTTGAATAAAGGAGACTATGAAGGTATGAGAGCGGAATTGAGTAGAGTGGATTGGGAAAATAGATTAAAGGGTAAGACGATACATGATCAGTGGTGTACATTTAAAGAGTTATTTTACAACTTCCAAAAAAATATATTCCACTGAGAAGAAAAGGGTGTAAAAGAAAAGACAGCCATCCGTGGCTAAGTAAAGAAATTAAGGATAGTATTCGACTAAAAACAAGGGCATATAAGGTAGCTAAATCTAGTGGGAGGATAGAGGATTGGGAAAACTTTAAAAGACAGCAAAAAATAACAAAAAGATTGATTAAGAAAGGGAAGATAGATTATGAAAGTAAATTAGCAAAAAATATAAAAACAGATAGTAAGAGTTTTTATAGTTATATAAAAAGAAAAAGGGTGGCTAAAGTAAATGTTGGTCCCTTAGAGGATGAGACTGGGAAATTAATGGTGGGAAATATGGAGATGGCAAAAACACTGAATGAATATTATATATCAGTCTTTACAGTAGAAGACACTAAGAATATCCCACCACTGGACAAACAGGGGGCTAAAGGGGGGGAGGAGCTAAACACGATCAAAATCACTAAGGAAGTGGTGCTCGGTAAAATAATGGGACTCAAGGCGGATAAATCACCTGGACCTGATGGCTTACATCCTAGGGTCTTGAGGGAAGTGGCGGTAGGGATTGTGGATGCATTGGTAATAATTTTCCAAAACTCCCTGGACTCGGCAATGGTCCCGGCAGACTGGAAAACTGTTAATGTAACACCCTTATTTAAAAAGGGCAGTAGACAGAAGGCTGGAAACTATAGACCGGTTAGCCTAACATCTGTGGTAGGTAAAATTTTGGAGTCCATTATTAAGGAGACAGTAACAGGACATTTGGATAATCATAATTTAATAGGACAAAGTCAGCATGGTTTTATGAAGGGGAAGTCATGTTTGACAAATTTGCTGGAGTTCTTTGAGGAAGTAACATATAGGGTGGATAAAGGGGAACCAGTGGACGTAGTGTATTTAGACTTCCAAAAGGCATTTGACAAGGTGCCACACAAAATATTATTGCTTAAGATAAAAAATCACGGGATTGGGGGTAATATTCTGGCATGGATAGAGGATTGGCTATCTAACAGAAGGCAGAGAGTTGGGATAAATGGTTCATTCTCAGACTGGCAATCAGTAACTAGTGGTGTACCGCAGGGGTCAGTGCTGGGTTCCCAACTCTTTACAATCTATATTAATGATTTGGAGGAGGGGACCGAGTGTAACATATCAAAGTTTGCAGATGATACTAAGATGGGAGGGAAAGTAGTGAGTGAGGAGGACATAAATAACCTGCAAGGGGACATCGACAGGCTAAGTAAGTGGGCAGAGATTTGACAGATGGAATACAATACTGGAAAGTGTGAGGTTATGCACTTTGGCAGGAAAAATCGTAGAGCAAGTTATTATCTTAATGGCAAGAAACTGGAAAGTACTGAAGTACAAAGGGATCTGGGGGTCCTGGTGCACGAAACTCAAAAGGTTAGTATGCAGGTGCAGCAAGTGATTAAGAAGGCCAATGGAATGTTGGCTTTCATTGCTAGGGGGATAGAATATAAAAATAGGGAGGTATTGCTTCAGTTGTACAAGTTACTGGTGAGACCGCACCTGGAATATTGCGTACAGTTTTGGTGTCCATACTTAAGAAAGGGCATACTTGCTCTCGAGTCAGTACAAAGAAGGTTCACTTGGTTAATCCCGGGGATGAGGGGATGGACATATGAGGAGAGGTTGAGTAGATTGGGACTCTACTCATTGGAGTTCAGAAGAATGAGAGGCGATCTTATTGAAACATATAAGATTGTGAAGGGGTTGGATCGGGTGGATGCGGGGAGGATGTTCCCGATGATGGGTGAAACTAGAACTAGGGGGCATAGTCTTAGAATAAGGGGCTGCTCTTTCAAAACTGAGATGAGGAGGAACTACTTCACTCAGAGGGTGGTAGGTCCATGGAATATGCTGCCCCAAAAAGCTGTAGAAGCTACATCATTACATAAATTTAAAACAGAAATAGACAGTTACCTAGAAGTAAAGGGAATTAAGGGTTACGGGGAGCGGGCAGGAATTTGGGCATGAGTCTAGGTTCGGATCGGTCATGGCCCTGTGGGTAGCGGAGCGGGCCCAGGGGCCGTGTAGCCTGATCCTGCTCCTATTTCGTGTGTCTAATTCTGTTAGATTCAGGAGATGGTTCTGTGATAGTGGATTGGCGGTTAGGATCAGATCAGCCATGATCTTATTGAATGGCGGAGCAGGCTCGAGGGGCCGATTGGCCTACTCCTGCTCCTATTTCTTATGTTCTTATGTTCTTATGTAAGTGCAACGAGACCTGGGTGTCCTTGTGCACCAGTCGCTGAAGGTAAGCATGCAGGAGCTGCAGGCAGTTAAGAAGGCAAATGGTATGCTGGCCTTCATAGCGAGAGGATTCGAGTACAGGTGCAAGGATGTCTTGCTGCAGTTGTACAGGGCCTTGGTGAGACCACACCTTGAGTATTGTGTGCAGTTTTGGTTGCCTTATCTGAGGAAGGATGTACTTGCCATGGAGGGAGTGCAGCGAAGATTCACCAGACTGATACCTGGGATGGCAGGAATGACGTATGAAGAGAGATTGGGTCGATTAGGCGTATATTCGCTAGAGTTTAGAAGAATGAGAGGGGATCTCATTGAAACTTATAAAATTCTAACAGGACTAGACAAACTAGATGCAGGAAGGCTGTTCCCGATGGCGGGGAGTCCAGAACCAGGGGTCACAGTCTAAGGATAAGGGGTAGTTAACAGGCAGTTTTTAACCTAATCCCTATTTTTAAGCTTGAACTGTGGGAATCCCGATGGCTCCAAACTACGCCAAGTTGGAGGAGTCGAGCCATCGGCTTGAAGGGCTTGGAGGGGTCGAGATGTCGGTGTTCAGGTGAGTGATGTGTGCATGAGTGCAAAGGTAAGTGTGTTTGGTGTGTCTAAAGTGATTAAATAAGTTTTACATACCTTTTCTTACCTTTACAGCCTTCCTTCCCTTAGGTTCGGGGAGTCCCTCATCTCACCGGCACAGAAAGCAGAATGGCTGCGATCTGTCAAAAGTGACAGCCTGCAGCTTTCTGTGCAGGAGAGATTTCTAACTGAGTCTGTGGAGAAGGACTCATGTTAGAAGTAAGACTGTCAGTGTTTGACAGCTTCAAACAGCTGTGAAACACTGATATTTCATCTGTCAAAACGTCTTGACAGATGAAATTTCAATCTGTGATGTCATCTGTTGCCGGGTGGCCCTTAATTGACCTGCTGAGCCCGCTGGGCAGGCTTAACAAGGTCAATCAAGTTAAAATCGCATGGATTGGCCGCATCTCAATGGAGGCGGGACTACAACCCTGAAAGTTGGAATCCTGCCTCCACCCCGACTTCTGAATGAAAATCCAGCCCAATGTCTCTTAATCTCTCCTGCCTTTCATCCTATCACAGACCTTCCCTTTTTTGTTCTTTCCTCCCTCCCCCCTTTCCCTGTCCCAACACTTGCTTAAAATCGGTTACATCTCCAGCTTTTTCCAGTTCTGATGAAGGGTCATCGACCTGAAACATTAACTCTGTTTCTCTCTCCACGGATGCTGCCTGGCCTGCTGAGTATTTCCAGCATTTTCTGTTGTTATTTCAGATTTCCAGCATCTGCAGTATTTTGCTATTATATTGGTTTGTATGTGTTTCTTTTGTTATCTTAATATTGATATGTGCGATTGAACTGTTGACCTATCTAAAGAAGTAAAATTCTGTGAAAGTTTAAACAAAAAAATACATGTTATCAACCATCTGTTTTGTGTTTAAATCTATATGGTGTTTCGCTGTACATTAACTTTGACATTTACAACTTGCCAAATGAGTCTTGCAAAGTCACTATCACTGTTAAGCATTATTTTTTACATTTGTATTCCACTACTATGCCATTTTGTGTCATAAGATGTCTATCTTTTATTGTTCTTACCAATTTCCTTCTGTTTGAATTGATACATTTTTCTCCTGCTATTGAGTCTTGCCCTACAGTGATCTTCCATTTTTGCCCAGCCAGCTGGTGTTACTTAAAATAGTGTTTGTTTTGCAATATTATAATGGAAGTACTCTGTTGTAAAACAGTCACATGACAGTAAAATACATTTTTACAAGAAAATTTGTGATTTTACAAGGATTTTCCCTACCTGTTACATTTTACATAGTCACAGAGATCATTTTTTATGAGAAGAAGATGATGGCAATTCAAGACAATACCTCAATTTTTTACTAGAATATTTAGCACCACCTAAATTGGAATAATGACACTGTGACATCTACTTGAGGTACAAAAACTCTGGAAATATTCATTTAACTTGTTTACAGATTGATTAAACACAATTTCTTCATTATGTCCCAAAGACAACCATAACACAATATGTGTTTAACTGAATTGCCATAAAGGCCTATATGTATATATATAAATTGCCCTTACCTTGTCCTCATCCAGTATCTACGTTTTCTAGCTGGACCACTGGATATTGAGCAGGAATGGAGCCCTGATGCCTTTTAACTAGGTCAGGGCCACTGAAACATATTGTAATGTCTCTACATGTATCCTGGCTTAGTTAAGATAACTTGGCACAGATACAGACTCAAGCCTGGGATCTCCTACACTGTATCGATGCCTTTACCAACTGAGCCATTAGGCAACAACAGCATAAATATTATAAAAGCAGCTAGCTGCGCAGTTTTTCCCCCAGGTTCTTTATTACTTTGTTTAACGCTTTAAACTGCTGGTGAGAAGCAACTCAGAAGAGAGATTTTCATTTGCTTTGATGCCGTGAAGTTCCACCGTGGTGAGATGACTATGGGATTGGTGACAATTTTAAACATGATGTGCTACGGTTAAGTTCCTGAACCTGGGCTATTGGATTGTCTGGGTGCAGTGAGTACAGGAAATTTAAATGGACAGAAAATTGTGCAGGCTCACTTACAAGATGTGTGCTCTTCCTCACCCATCTTAGTAGGCTCAGTTACAGATGTGTGCTCTTCCTCACCCATCTTAGTAGGCTCACTTACAGATGTGTGCTCTTCCTCACCCACCTTAGTAGGCTCACTTACAGATGGTGCACCTCCCTGCCTGATTTTCCTGTCATCACTGAAGCCAGGCAATCCAATACCACCAGATGCAGGAACAGGAAAATCTGCTCCCGAGCATCAACATAAAAAGTGGGTCTGCAAATGAGCTGGTGCAATTTTTTTTCACAAAGGTTTTGCATACAAAACTATTTTTGCACTGCATGGTATTTCAAAGCACTGACTTCCTGAAGAGGTGGAACTAAAAGTTCATTTTTAAAAACTATGGCAGAAAAAAATAAGAATTGCATAATGAAAATTTCAGCAAGGCCTAAATCTTACTTCATTTTTGTTTCAATAACATTGCTAACTTTGTAACACCGAGGAATGGAAGTGTTTTCATCCTAAAGTTCACCCATACAGTTCATCATTATAAATACATTTTGTTATAAATCTCATCATCATAAAGAAACTACTCATGAAATAACACTGGACAGCCAGCTGGTGGCACCGTCCAAGGAGTATAAATACTCAGGCGTGGGCCCAGCTTGCCCAGGGACATTTTGTAAGACAGGAACTAGTGAAGTACAACCAGACCTCCATGTTTTGAAACAAGTTGATTAAAGCCTTGCTTTATGCTCAAACCAAGTGCGTAGTGAGTTTTATTGCGTCAATTTAATCAACTTGATATCGACTCCATGCTTTGGGTGATTTCGGGAACAGCCAGCTACGACTCGAACCGTAGAAGGGAACTCAGACAAGTAATCGATCCATCATGGAGAAACTACTCAGACCCGCCCGTCTCGACCTGGACCCGAATGCACTCACAGCTGCTAAGGTATGGAAACACTGGTATTGTACCTTTAGCAACTTCCTTGAGGAGTGTGGTGAGAATGTTCCTAATAAGTTACGAATGCTTGCTAATTACGTATCCCCTCATGTGTTTGATTATATCGAAGACTGTGTAGACTATGACGCCGTTATCCAAATACTACAGCAGCTATATGTCAAGTCCCCAAATGAAATTTTTGCTCGGCATCTACTGGCCACAACTCAACAACAACCCGGGGAATCACTTGACGAATTCCTTCAGAAAATTCGCAGGCTCAGCAAGGATTGTAATCTTAAAGCTGTTATGGCTGAGCAGCATCAGGAGGAGTTAATTCATGATTCCTTTATTAATGGGGTTGCGTCTCCCTTCATACGTCTGTTGGAGAATAAAACCCTCAAGTTACAGGCTGCCTATGACCAGGCATGTTCTCTGGACTTAGCAAAGAGGAATGCAGATACCTATCTTTCACCACGTGCACGGGCTGCTGCTATCACTTTTAGTGACTCCTTCGAAAGGCCTCGGGCGGAAGCCCTCACGGATGACAACTCCAACCTGGCTGATGACAACCCTACCCTAGAAACCTTCACTGATGATGACCCTGCCCTAGCGGCATCTTGGCAATCTGGAAGGAAGTGTTTCTTCTGTGGAGGTGCGTTCCATTATAGGAAATTTTGTCCTGCTCGTAACGCAACCTGCAATCATTGCAGCAAGAAAGGTCACTTTTCTAAGGTATGCCAGTCAAGAGCCTCTGTTAGTAAGAAAGGTCACTTTTCTAAGGTATACCGGTCGAGAGCTCCTGTTAGTTTTGCAGCTACAATCTATAAAACTGCTCCTCCCCCAAGAGCCACTACTAAGGTTACAGCTGCTCTCTATGAAACTGCTCCTCCCCCAAGAACCACTACTAAGGTTACAGATATCAAGGGTAAAACTTCCCCTCCTCCCATCACAGCTGCTTTTCCCCAAAGTCTGTCCCATGCAGCCATGAAGGTTTCGGTAAATGTACACATTTTGAGTGCACTAATCGACTCATGCAGCTCTGACAGCTTCATTAGTGAGCGGGCTGTCAGTAAGTTAAAACTGCGTATTTACCCCTCGGACAGGGAAATTGCAATGGCTCTGACGACATTGACCACCAACTCTTCCGACTTTTGCCTTGTCGACCATATTCTCAATGGCCGCACTTATTTCTCCACCCAGCTTGGGGTGCTCAAAAACCTATGCAGTGATGTGTTCCTGGGACAGGATTTGCAGAAACAACACAAAAGACTCACTTTCGAGTTTGGAGGGTCAAAGCCTGAGCTTACTATTCCCAAAGTACAGTTTTGTGCGCTTTCGGCGGCTTCGCTCGATCAGCCCTCCTTGTTTGCCAATCTTTCCCCCCCGATGTAAGCCCATAGTCACTAAATCACGATGTTTCAGCCAAGATGATCGATCCTTTATCGAGGCAGAAATCTCTCGCCTTCTAGCTGACGGCATCATTGAGCCATGTTCATCTTCCAGGCGAGCTCAAGCTGTCGTTGTCAAAAATCCTCTGAAGCAACACAAGAAACGTCTTTGCATCGATTACTCGCAAACTATTAACCAGTATACCGACCTGGATACCTACCCACTACCACGCATCGATGACATGGTCAATAACCTTGCCAACAACAAGGTATTTTCAACTTTTGATTTAAAGAGCGCATATCATCAAGCACCGTTAAAGGACTGTGACAAAAAATATACAGCCTTTGAGGCCAATGGTCGGCTTTACCAGTTTTGTTGCCTTCCATTTGGGGTCACCAATGGGGTGGCTGTCTTTCAACGGGCAATGGATAGCCTAGTCAAACAGGAGAAGTTAACAGACACTTTTCCATATCTGGATAATATCACCATTGCTGGTCATGACCAGAAAGAGCATGATGCCAATCTCCAGAAATTTTTTGATGTTCTCCGTCGTCGCAACTTAACCTTAAATGAGTCCAAATCTGTTAAATCAGTACCATCAGTCAACATCCTTGGCTACTGGGTGGGCAACGGTGTCATCAAACTGGATCCGGAGCGACTTTGTCCGCTTCAGGAGCTCCCTCCCCCTACGAATCTCGGCTCCTTTTGTCGGGCACTCGGCATGTTCGCCTATTATGCGAAATGGATACCCCACTTCTCCGACAAGATCCAGCTCCTGCTTCACGCAAAGCCATTTCCATTGGAGGCAACGGCTATTTCAGCTTTCAACCTCCTCAAGCGACAACTGGGAAAAGCCACGCTTCGTTCCATTGATGAAAATCTTCCTTTCGTGGTCGAGTGCGATGCATCGGATGTGGCGATCTCTGCTACCTTGAATCAAGGTGGTCGACCCGTTGCATTTCTGTTCCGAACTTTGCAGGGTAGCGAGCTCCATTATCCTCCTGTCGAGAAGGAGGCTACAGCCATTATCGAAGCTGTACATAAATGGAGTCATTTTCTCGCTCGTCGCCATTTCACACTTATAACCGATCAGCACTCCGTGGCCTTTATGCTGGATAGCCGGAAACACACTAAGATCAAGAATAACAAAATACAACTCTGGAGGATGAAATTGGCCGCCTTTGGATACACCATACAATATCGACCCGGCAAAGAGAATGTGGCCCCGGATACCCTCACGCAGGCATTCTGCTCTTTTATGTCAACTTCGACTCTTGCAGATCTTCATACTGACTTATGCCATCCTGGCGTTACCCGTATGTTGCACTTTGTGCAATCTAAAAATCTCCCATTTTCTACGGAAGGTATGAAAAGAATATGCTCCTCCTGTAGAATTTGTGCAGAATTAAAGCCGCAATTCTTCCGTCCGTCGGATGGCTTGCTCATACACGCTATGCAGCCTATGCAGCGACTCAGCATTGACTTTAAAGGGCCATTGCCTTCCTCAACGCGAAACACCTACTTACTTACTATGCTGGACGAATATTCCTGCTTTCCCTTTGCTTTCCCCTGTCCCAATATGTTTACTTCCACAGTGATCAAATGCCTTAATCAAGTCTTTTCCCTTTGCGGTACGGCCAATTTCATCCACTCTGATCGGGGTCCCTCCTTCATGACAAGTGAAGTCAAAAGTTATCTCTCCCCATGGGGAATTGCCACAAGTAAATCGACACCGTACCATCCCATCGGTAACGGACAGGTTGAGAGATACAACGCTATCATTTGGAACGCTGTTCGTCTTGCACTGAGGTCACGCAACCTGCCAGACCAGCAGTGGGAAACTATGCTCCCTGATGTGTTGCATCCCATCAGGTCTCTTCTTTCTATGTCCACCAATGTTACACCTCACGAGCAATTCTTCAGCTTCCAGCATCGCTCCATTCATGGGACGTCATGGTTGGCAGCTCCCGGCCCCATGCTGCTCCGAAGATTCGTCCAATCTTCTAAAAACGATCCCCTCGTCGACGAGGTAGAACTCACGGACTTCAATCCCATGTACTCGCACGTGCGGTACCCTGATGGCCGGGAGTCCACCGTTTTGCTCCGGGACCTGGCTCCCTGTCCAGCCGGTTCCACAGACCCAACTGATAGAGGGACCCACGGTGATGATGCCAACACTCTGCGTTCCCTCGAAGATGCCGCCCTACCTGGGACATCGAGAGATCTGCTGGCTGCCCCACCGGATCCACTCGGGGAGCCGAGCGCTCCCCGTGGGATGGCCACCCGAGGCCAGGATGCTGGTCAATCCCTGGCTATCAAACAGGATGAAGCCAGCTCTGCACCTGTGGGGACCCGCACCTGGAATCACGATCTCCCCAGCCTCCCTCGGGTCGATCAGGGCAACACAGGCCCTGTCGATCCACCGGTATGGATCAAGCGGCCCAGGGGCCAAGACATGGTCCGGGGAGACGTGCCTTCTAGCCATAAACAAAGATCTAAAAGACTGCGGCTATTTGTGGTCCGCCTAATCTGTTAAGAGGAAGTCGTCGGACTTCCAAATCTTTCAGGCAGGAAGAATGTTATAAATCTAATCATCATAAAGAAACTACTCATGAAATAATGCTGGACGGCCAGCTGGTGGCACCGTCCAAGGAGTATAAATACTCAGGCGTGGGTCCAGCTTTCCCAGGGACATTTTGTAAGACAGGAACTAGTGAAGTACAACTAGACCTCCATGTTCTGAAACAAGTTGATTAAAGCCTTGCTTTATACTCAAAGTGCGTAGTGAGTTTTATTATGTCACATTTCTTGTGCTTTTGTGCATGCTGAGCCTTTGTTTGATTTTCTTCTTCCTCATTTAAATGCTTAGGACTCTGGGCCCAAAAGTCCTCTCGGCTCAGGCCGATGTAAATGCCAGGATCTGCATGTTGATGACCTTTGACGCTAAACATCTTGTGCTCCTAGAAACATAACCAGACAGTGACCAAATCTACGGGGATCCAGGCCATGCTGCAGGTTTGAACCATGGAAGTGGGCACGACTTCCGTTGTTGGACAGGCGCGCGTATACCTGGTCCCACTTGGTGCTCTGGCTGCTCCTTCACTAGGCCAGGAAAAAGGAAACACCCAGCCTGGAAGTCCACATTCTGAGCCACGCCCCCTCCTATGTTATTGACCTTGTTTGGAGTGAGCAAAGGCTCTGCCCCTTACAAGGCCCTGCAGAAACTCCCAGGGAAAGCCAGGACCTAGCATATCCAGGTCCTGGCCTAATTTAGGGCCCTACTGCCACAGTCCTACCAAAGTTACAGTCGGAGGGTCATAGATTTTGACCCCTCTGTATATTTCTCCTTTTTAATTGGTTAATAACAAAAGTAGAAAATAACCAATTACATTCTGTAACACCTTTCTTTCCACTTTCAATTTTCTCCCTAAAAAAAAAACTTCTAAACAATTACTTTCTAGCAAAAAAGCATTATGGTAAATACACCCATTGAAAGAAATTTCATCCGATAAGAAATTCAGAAACTTAACCATAAACTTGGCTTCAACAACTTTCCACAAGCACCATGCCACACAGCTCCAGGCGCCTAAACATCCTGAACACTCAATGCCTCCCAAGCATACGCAAGTCAGTGAGCTGAGTCCTGATCATCAGAGGTGCCACTGAGTGATAGACTGGCCACCTGAATTCCTGCTTTTAATTCATTATTTTTCAACCACAGTAGAAGAAATCAAATGCAGGAGCAGAAAAGCAACCAATCCATGTCCGAGCATACATCAAATGGAATCATAATTCAGTTATGGAATGGAGAGGAATTATGAACTGAAATAATATCAATAAGAGAGGCAGAGAATGTGTTCCTGGAGCGAGAATGAGTTGAGGCAGAACACTGGGAGAGAGTGAAGACACTTCTTCCAATCATGGCTTTCTGAGCAGCATCCAAGAGCAGTGGCGGGGCGAAGTAAGGGCCCTAATAATAAAAATCAGTGAGCAATCTTACTGCTGTCTGAGGCATGCAAATTAGAGAGACTACACTTAAAAAATTACTAATTGACTATGAAATGCTTTGGGACCTCCTGTGGATGTAAAAGGTGCTATACAAATACTGTATATAAGTTCTTGTTTTCAAAGGCACAGGAGATCAGCTACGAATATTTAAAGTTATTTTCACCAATCTGTAAGAACAAATCATAAATGATATATTTTGATGTCCTAACTGTGTACCAGAGATCAACTGTATTGGCTCCCAAATCCAGAAAGAAAGTGTTTCTCTTGATGTTTGTAGCTAATCAATGAGGGAGTATGTCGCATTGTAGGATATAGATTATATTTTCCTGGATACTAACCCTGGAATTCCAAAGTCATTCAAAATTTCAGGAAATTATCTAACATGCACCAATGCACCAGGTGACTGATAATGAACAGTGTGAGTGAAGCATAAAGCTGAACAAAGAACATTTTACAATATTCCTAGATCTGGTGTCTGTTTATACTAGTTATCAAGTTCAAATAGGCACAGGCTTCAACAGTCAAAAACTTCACACAACGATGGAATTCATGTCAAAGCGTGTCATTACATCGCTTTCAAATGACATTACTAAGAAATAAATGGTGTGATCGATTAGGCTTTTCTCCCTCCCCATTCATTGCTAAAGATGCCGCTTCTCCAAATGCAAAAAACATTTATTCTAAAATAATTTCAAAATAGTATAAAATTACAATTTTATTTTGAGAAAATAATTATGAAGAATTGAATCCAGATTAATTAGTTGCTTGTTTTGCTTCAAAAAGACACAATTCACTTTAAAAACAAAATTTGATGATCGATTTACAGAGAGTGGCAGTAAAACCTGTCACGTCATTGCTGGCAATGTAAAATGCTTAAAATAACCAAACAGTAATTGGTTGCTTGAATTGTCAATGACATTACAGCCTGCCGATCCAGCCTTTAGCCTTAGCAACCTGCTCACATTACAAAGCACACTGGGAATTGGAGTTCATCGCCATAACATCCTAATAAGCGTTAGTGCATTGTTGATGGACGGCTTTTAGGCTTCCCGAGGCTTTTGCATTTGTGAGAGTTTTGTATTTATAATTAGAGGTATACACGCGGTGCTGCTTCCTTTTGCTCCAGTTGACGTGAATAAATTCAGGCAGGACTACAAGTCCCGGAGTTCAGTGTAAGCGCGGCGCCTGCGTAGTGCTGTTTTGTGTAGGTTGAGTCGGGTTTGGGCGACACCAGCTGTAAAGAATCCTGTATTTTGGAAGAGTTCCTTCGCTCAAGATATTGCTGTAGTGGCATTAAATGAATAATGTTCAGATTAGAGTCGTTGATATAATGGCTGTTGAAGGTAAGGTGACGTTCGGATTGTTTTAAGAATGAGTTTAATTGCCTTCCCTGTGAATAAAATGGATAAACGCGACTTCAGCTGATCAGCCAGCTGAGATGAGCTTGGTTTGGTGAGGGTTTTCATTCGTATTTAATGGCACGTTTGCTGCGTGCTGATGGAGCGATGTCAGTATGAGCTTTAATGCTGGTGTTTTGCAACCTAGATTTATTTTTAAAAGAGCAAAACCAATTGTTTGAAAATTTACGTCAGTGTCAGTAAACTAGATTGGTCACGTATTGCTCGAGCACAGGTAGCTTTCTTATGGCAGAATTGCATTCTTTAAATTTGCGATATTTCTTTCAAAAAGACATATCCTTCGTGGACAAGTGTTTGGCAAATCTTTCTGATGAAGCTGGGGCGAAGTTGTATCATTTTCCTTATTGAGGTAAGTAATGGAATGATGTACTCTGGTGTGATTGACCTTGCTGTGAATATGTTTGTAAATAAACCGAGTTTTGCCAAACACTTTGATCGTGGCTCTTTATGCAACAGACAAGTCATTTCGAGACTGTAGGGGACGTTTCAGTTACCTGTGTATTTAAGTTTCTTGCTACTTTTGAATCTCTTTAACTTGAAAATCTCCCGCTGCTGTTTGAAGAAAACTGGTTAAAGAAGGAAATACTTTTTTTATGTGGTGTATTTCTCCACAACCTCTTCTGTCTTTTAAAATAAAAAGAATGTCATTCTCTACCACTTTTTGGGTAATGTCCTCATTTTCAGCCTTGTACCGATCTACCATGTCCGGTATATCTCATTCTCTTGTCCCTTCCTTCTTAGGCAGTCACTCGGAACCGAAGCTGACTTGCTTCCACATTAAAAATGAGTTCGCAGGTGACTGAGTCCTGCAGTCTCTGTCACAGGTGGGGCAGACGGTGGTTGACGGGGTGGGTGGGGTGCTTGGGTTGACGTGCGCTCCTTCCGCTGTTTGCGCTTGGCTTCCGCTTGCTCCTGGCGAAGAGATGCAAGGTATTCGGCGCCTTCCTGGCTGCTTCTCCTCCACTTTGTACGGTCTTGGGCCAGGGATTCCCAGGTGACGGTGGGGATGTTGCACTTTTTCAAGGAGGCTTTGAGGGTGACTTGAAGCGTTTCCTCTGCCCACCTGGGGCTCTCTTGCTGTGTCGGAGCTCCGAGTAGAGCGCTTGTTTTGGGAGTCTCGTATCGGGCATGCAGATGATGTGACCCGTCCATCAGAGCTGATCGAGCGTGGTCAAAGCTTCGATGCTGGGGATGTTGACCTGTCTGCCAGTCCATAATGCTACTCTAGTGAGGTGGGTTATGTATGTATCCAGGACCACCTCAGTTCTTCTAGGGGAATAGAATTCAAAAGCAGAGCAGTTATGTTAAACTTGTATAGATCCTTGGTTAGACCACACTTGGAGTACTGTGCAAAATTCCGGTCTCCATATTACAAAACGGATATAGAAGCACTGGAGAAAGTGGGGATAGGGGAGAGTTACAAGGATGATACCAGAACTGAAAAGGTACAACAAGAGACTGAACAGGCTGGGACTCTTTTTTTTCTCTAGAAAAGAGAAGGCTGAGGGCTGACTTGATAGAAGTCTTTAACATTATGAACAGAATTGATAGGGTAGACATAGAGAAGATGGCCTAGAAATTCATCTCTCGCGATGGCGCAAAAGGGGCAGTATCGGATCTGCCGCCCATTATACGCAGCGCCTGATATTCAGTTCCATTGAGTGCACTGCGTATAATGGGTGGCCAATGTTTCCACTTATGGGGTTACCAAAACTAGGGGTCATAAATAGAAGAGAACCACTAATAAATCCAATTCAGGCGAAACTTCTTTACTCAGTGGTGAGAATGTGGAACTTGGTTACTGCATGGTGGTTGAGGTGAATAGCATGGATGGATTTAAGGGGAAGCTAGATAAGTACATGAGGGAGAAAGGAATAGAAAGATATGTTGATAGGTAAAGTAAAGTGGGAGGAGGCTCGTGTGGAACATAAACACAAGTAGTTTGTGTGTTAATTTTTAAGGAAGCCATTTTATTATTTGTTCATGGGATGTGGGAACGCTGGCAAGGCCAGCATTTATTGCCCATCCCTAGTTGCCCTTGAGAAGGTGGTGGTGAGCCGCCGCCTTGAACTGCTGCAGTCCGTGAAGTGAGTATGCTCCCAAAGTGCTGTAATGGAGGGAGTTCCAGGGCTTTGACCCAGTGATGATGAAGGAACGATGATATATTTCCAAGCCAGGATGGTGTGTGACTTGGAGGGAAACTTGCAGGTAATGGTGTTCCCATGTGTCTGTTGCCCTTGTTCTTCTCGGTGGTAAGAGGTCGTGTGTTTTGGAGGTGCTGTTGAAGAAGCCTTGGTGAGTTGCTGCAGTGCATCTTGTAGATGGTACACACTGCAGCCACAGTGTACCGGTGGTGAAGGGAGCGACTGTTTAGGGTGGTGGATGGGGTACCAATCAAGTGGGCTGCTTTGTCCTGGATGGTGTCGAGCTCCTTGTGTTGTTGGAGCTGCACTCATCCAGGCAAGTGGAGAGTATTCCATCACACTCCTGACTTGTGCCTTGTAGATGGTGGAAAGGCTTCGGGGAGTCAGGAGGTGAGTCACTCGCTGCAGAATACCCAGCTTTTGACCTGCTCTTGTAGCCAGGATGTTGTTGATGGGGGATTTGGTGATGGTAATTTTGTTGATGGTAATCTCGTTGACTGTCAAGGTGAGGTGTCAAGACACTTTTTTTGTTGGAGATGGTCATTGCCTGGCACTTGTGTGGCACGAATGTTACTTGTCACTTCTCAGCCCAAGCCTGAATGTTGTCCAGGTCTTGCTGTATGCGGGCATGGACTGCTTCATTATCTGAGGAGTTGTTAATGGAACTGAACACTGTGCAATCCTCAGCGAGCATCCCCATTTCTGACCACCTGGTGGAGGGAAGGTCATTGCTGAAGATGGTTGGGCCTAGGACACTGCCCTGAGGAACTCCTGCAGCGATGTCCTGGGGCTGAGATGATTGGTCTCCAACAACTGCAACCATCTTTCTTTGTGCTTGGTATGACTCCAGCTAGTGGAGAGCTTTCCCCCTGATTTACTAAGTTTGCTTGATGCCATATTTGGTCAAATGCTGCCTTGATGTCAAGGGCAGTCACTCTCGCCTCACCTCTGGAATTCAGCTCTTTTGTCCATGTTTGGACCAAGGCTGTAATGAGGTCTGGAGCCGAGTGGTCCTGGAGGAACCCAAACCGAACAGTGGTGTACAGGTTACTGGTGAGTAAGTGTCATGTCACTTGATAGCAGTGCCGATGACCCCTTCTATCACTTTGCTGATTGAGAGTAGGCTGATGGGGTGGTAATTGGCCAGATTGGATTTGTCCTGCTTTTTGTGGACAGAACATACTTGGGAAATTTTGCATTTTTGTCAGGTAGATGCCAGTGTTGTAGCTGTACTGGAGCAGCTTGGGTAGAAGTGCGGCTCGTTCTGGAGCACAAGTGTTCAGCCCTAAAGCTGACATGTTGTCTGGGCCCATAGCCTTTGCTATAGCCAGTGCGCTCAGATATTTCTTGATATCCCGTGGAGTGAATCAAATTGGCTGAAGACTGGCATCTGTGATTGGGTTGGGGGGGGGGCTGAGGAGGCAATCTGCAGGGGGTGGGGAGGAAAATAGCTACTAGCTGGATACTGGTGCATACTTAACCAGTAGTGTCTATTTCCTGACTTGGCTGACCCTGGATTGTCAGCCCCCCACCCCCCCCCCCCCCCCCCAATCTAAACTACCTGGCCATTAAAAATCAAACTGAGCTATGTGGTAATGCATGCCTGCCCTTGTCCGCACCATCCACCCCACTCTTCCCTTTGCAAATCTGGAGTAGTGATCTTCCTTGCATTCTTTTTATGCCATGACTAGTCAAACTATCTCACTTTTTGGGTCAGAAGTTTGTGGGTCCCAGATTGTGTTCTTAAATAAGATATACTCTGGTGTAGTACTTGGGAAGCACTAACTGTTAGTGGTGCCATCCTTAGTTAAGTCATTAAATTGCTTGTTGAGGTGTATGATAAAGATCCCGTGGCACTATTTGGAGAACAGGGAATTCTGTTCTGGCCAACATTCCTCTCCGCTCTTATTACCTCAAGGCAGAGTAACTGCGTCATTCATCTTGTTGTTTTTGTGACGTCTTGCTTGTGGCTACCGCATTTGCTACATAAGTCACTACACTTAAAAATATTTTTTTTTACTTGTTCTTGGCATGTTTTTGTCTTAAAATACTCCTGTGCAGTGCCTTGGGACGTTTTACTACATTAACGGCACTATTTAAATACTTCTTGTTGTCACAAGTGGTGAGTATTGCATCACATGCCTGACTTGAGCCTTGCAGATGCTGGAGAGAAGAGATGAAGAAAGAACCGGAGTTACACGTAATGATGCAACCCATTTTTTAATGTGCATATTTCAGACATTGACACTTTCTCACCTACATAATTTCTGCACTTAAGCTGCTGTTGTCAAATGGTGTGTACTGTACATGTTATTTTTAAGAACATAAGAAATAGGAGTAGGCCATTCGGCCCCTCGAGCCTGCTCCACCATTCAGTAAGATCATGGCTGATCTTCAACCTCAACTCCACTTTTCTGCACTATCCCCATATCCCTTTTATTGAAGCTTTAAGACGCCTGTCAGCATTTTCAATTTTTTGAAATTCTTGTACCTTGTTTCTGGTTTTGTGAACACTTTTTTTTTTTTACCCTAAGGAACCAGATGAAATATATGATGGGAAGTAATTTTGCTAAAGAGCTACTTCCCCCCCCCCCCCTTTTTTTAGAATATATTGAGTGATCTGCCATATTTAAGTACATAGCATTGAACACGTGTACTGTGAAAATTGTATTTGTGACACTCAATGAATGTCCCAGTGTTTAAACAGAGCCACTAAGATTGCAAGGCACACAAATCTGTTGTGAAGTTGCACTGGGTTTTACAGTAAGTATTTTGCCTTCCCAACATTAGAATACAGTTTCCAGTTCAGCCCATTCACTGAAATAGATGGGGTAGGTGTATGTGAATAGATGGGGTAGGTGTATGTGTGCTGAGTGAATGTGCACCTTTCTTTGCAGACACATGTGAACAGCTCCATCCAAGTTCTATTCTCAGGTTACTGCCATGTTCGTTAGTGCCTTGTTGTAACTGCTTCCCACATGTTTGCTTTTGCCTAGTTTTTGTCTAAAGTTGTGCAACAGGAGTTCAACTAAAGGCTATACTAGAGTACAGGCAATAGTAAGTATGCCCCCACCACCACCACGCTCTAATATAAATGGCTGGATCTCCATTGCTGCAATTGGGTGATTCTGCCCAAAGTGGGCTCACAATTGCACTAGTTAGGTTATAGTTCAAGTTTCTGCTAAATTCATTTTGTATAATCACAAACCTAAAATCTTCAATGAACCAGTGCAATCGGACAGCGTAATAGAAATTAATTGTTTCTTTATTCCTTGATGTATTTAAGAGTGGTAACCTGGTGTAGTTTTATTAATAGAGCTGAAAATGGGTTTACTGCAAAATAAGCATTTTATTAAGTGTCCAGTCCTCCACCTGTGAGCAACCTGATTTACAATCACTGCAAATGACTTTAAAGAACTGTACTGAACCATTTAATAGTATTGGTGTACATTAGTCAGTTTCTTAGTAAATTGAATTTTTTTGACTGAAAACTTTAAAAATGGACTACTAGTGCCTGTGCACCAAGAAAATCAGTGCACTTTTAAGAGCCGTCCCTAACCAGCGCAATCTTGCAATTTCGACCTGGCTTGTGGCCAGTTTTGTGGGCGGGGCCTGATCCGAGTAGAGTGAATCGTAAACCAGCGTAAAAGATCACGAAAATACGAACATAAGTGGGTTTTGGGCGTAACCCGGTCATATTTAAAATTCCCATACCTTTTGCGTTGTTTGGCTGATTCCGCTGATATTGCTGGCGTAAACGAGCATTAACTCTACCCCAGCATAAAAGCAAATTACTGTGAATGGTGGAATTCTGAAGTTAAAATCAAAAAATGCTGGCAATACTCCACAGGTCAAGCAGCATCTGTGTTGAAACAGTCAACTTTTCAAGTCAATGCCCTTTCATCAGAACTCAACCCATATATGTTCTGCTTAGCATCAGGTCTCTTTTCTCCCCACCCCCCCCCCCCCCCTCAAGCTAATGCACAGAGTAACTAGATCGTCTTTTTATGCCTGCAGCTGCGAGTGTTATGACATGCAATGGTTTTATGAGAAAGTTGTATCTTAAACGACGGCAATTACAGTGGCATAAGGGCAGAACTGGCTAAAGTGGACTGGGAGGAGGGAACTAAAAGACAATAAGTGAAAGGGTAAGACAGTTGAAATGCAGTGGTGGACATTTAAGGAGATATTTCATAACTCTCAACAAAAATATATTCCAGTGAGAAGTTTTTAAGAGAAGGGAGCACCATTCTTGGCTAACTAAAGAAGTAAAGGATGGTATCAAATTGAAAACGAAGGCATACAATGTTGCTAAGATTGGTGGGAGACCAGAGGATTGGGAAATGTTTAAAAACCAGTAAAGGATGACTAAAAAAAATAATAGAGAAGAAGAATTATGAGAGTAAACTGGCAAGAAACATTAAAACCGATAGTAAGAGCTTCTACAGATATATAAAAGGAACAAGGTAGCTAAAGTAAACATTGGTCCCTTAGAGGATGAGACTGGGGAATTAATAATGGGAAATGGCAGAGATTCTGAACAAATATTTTGTATCTGTCATCACGGTAGACACTAACAACATCCCAATAATGGATAATCAAGGGGCTACAGGGAGGGGGGAACTAAAGACAATAACTATCACTAAGGAAATAGTACTTGGTAAAATAATGGGACTAAAAGATGACAAGTCCCCTGGACCAGATGGCCTGTGTCTTAAAAGAAGTGGCTGCAGAGATAGTGGAAGCATTGGTTGCAATATACCAAAATTACCTGGACACTGGAGAGGTCCCAGTGAATTGGAAAACCACAAATGTAACACCCCATTTAAGAAAGGAGGGAGACCGAAAGCAGGAAATTATAGACCAGTTAGTCTAGCACCTGTCGTTGGGAAAATGCTGGAGTCCTTCATTAAGGAAGCAGTAGCAGGGCATTTGGAAAATCATAATGCAGTCAAGCAGAGTCAGCATGGTTTTATGAAAGGGAAATCATGTTTAGCAAACTTGCTGGAGTTCTTTGAGGAGGTAATGAGCAGGGTGGATAAAGGTGAACCAGTGGATGTGGTGTATTTGGATTTCCAGAAGGCATTCAATAAGGTGCCACATAAAAGGTTACTGCATAAGATAAGAGCTCACGGAAGTGGGGGTAATATATTAGCATGGATAGGGAATTGGCTAACTAACAGAAAGCAGAGAGTCAGGATAAATGGATCATTTTCCAGTTGGCAAACGGTAACTAGTGGGGTGCCACAGGGATCGGTGCTGGGGCTCAACTATTTACAATCTACATTAATGACTTGAATGAAGGGACTGAGTATAATGTAGCCAAGTTTGCGGATGATACAAAGATGGGTGGGAAAGCAAGTTGTGCAGAGGACTCGAATCTGCAAAGGCACAGGCTAAGTGAATGGGCAAACATTTGGCAGATAGAGTATAATGTGGGAAAGTGTGAGGTTATACACTTTTTGGCAGGAAAAATAAAAAATGAATTATTTAAATGGAGAGAGAGATTACAAAATGCTACAGTTGAGGGACCTGGGAGGAGGGGAAGTGCAACGAGACCTGGGTGTCCTTGTGCACCAGTCGCTGAAGGTAAGCATGCAGGTGCAGCAGGTGGTTAAGAAGGCAAATGGTATGTTGGCCTTCATAGTGAGAGGGTTTAAGTACAGTAACAAGGATGTCTTGCTGCAGTTATACGGGGCCTTGGTGAGACCACATCTTGAGTATTGTGTGCAGTTTTGGTCGCCTTATCTGAGGAAGGATGTTCTTGCCATGGAAGGAATGCAGCGAAGATTCACCAGACTGATACTTGAGATGGCAGGAATGATGTATGAGGAGAGATTGGGTTGATTGGGCTTGTACTTGCTGGAGTTTAGAAGAATGAGCGGGGATCTCATTGAAACTTATAAAATTCTAACAGGACTAGACAGACTAGATGCAGGAAGGATGTTCCCGATGGTCGGGGAGTTCAGAACCAGGGGTCACAGTCTAAGGATAAGGGGTAAGCCATTTAGGACAGAGATGAGGAGGAATTTCTTCACCCAGAGAGTGGTGAACCTGTGGAATTCTCTACCATAGAAGGCAGTAGAGGCCAATTCATTAAATATATTCAAGAAGGAGTTGGATATATTTCTTAATGCTAAAGGGATCAAGGGATATGGGGAGAAAGCAGGGACAGGGTACTGAATTTGGATGATCAGCCATGATCGCATTGAATGGCGGAGCAGGCTCAAGGGGCCGAATGGCCTACTCCTATCTTCTATGTTTCTATGGCCTGGGGGTCCTTGTGCATGAAACACAAAAAGTTAGCATGCAGGTACAGCAAGTAATCAAAAAGGCAAATGGAATGTTGGCCTTTATTTCAAAAGGGTGGGAGTACAAAAGCAGGGAAGTCCTGCTACAATTGTCCAGGGCATTGAGACCACACCTTGAGTACTGCGTACAGTTTTGGTCGTCTTATTTAAGGAAGGATATACTTGCATTGGAGGCAGTTTAGAGATGATTCACTAGGTTATTTCCAGGGATGAGGGGGTTGACTTATGAGGAAAGGTTGAGCAGGCTGGGCCTATACTCACTGGAATTTAGAAGAATGAGAGGTGATCTTATTGAAACATAAGATACTGAGGGGGCCAACAAGGCAGATGCAGAGAGGATGTTTCACCTCGTGGGAAAATCTAGAACGTGGGGCAGTTTTAGAATAAAGGGTCTGTAGGAATGTCTAGTTCCTATCCAAAAGACTGAGGTCCACTCAGGCGATCAAATAAACGAGGTTTAATGAAAACTAAGAGTTTAACGGATAACTACAGGAGAACATCGAATATAGGTCTAGTCAGTTCGGAGGCTCCGAGGACTGCTTGGGCGGTCCCGTGGCTGATGGCATCACGTTTTTCCCGCCGGTGGGAGATCACGTGATGAACGGCGTGACGTCATCGTGTTTACCCGCACTATTTAGGTGATCGCGCTCTGTACATGTAAACAGTGAAAACAAAGATACAGACTCGGGCTGTAGCTAACATTATTAAAGGGAATTATATACAATTGATCGGAGTCCCTTAGTGGCTCCGCCACAGGTCGCCCTTTTAGAACTGAGATGAGAAGGAATTACTTCTCGGAGGGATGTAAGTCTGTGGAATTCTCTGCCCCAGAGAGCTGTGGAGGCTGGGTCATTAAATATATTTAAATGGAGTTAGACAAATTTTTGTAAGATAAGGGAGTGAAGGGTTATGGGAAGCGGGCTGGGAAGTGGCTTTGAGCCCAAGATCAGCCATAATCTTATTGAATGGCGGAGCAGGCTCTAGTGGCCAAGCGGCCTATTCCTGCTCCTATTTCTTATGTTGATTCCCAAGTGTTATCCACCCTTTTCCCCCATTGTCCAGTGGGCTTCAAGAAAACCGTGTAGAAGTGTCAGTGAGGCACATGGAAGTCCTTCTCCCAGAACAGAATGGCCCAGAATTTGCGGTCAGGATGACTGGAAACTGGCAGCGTTTGCCGTCACTCCGTGTTTGAAACTGACCACAACTTTGGGATTTGGCACATGTGGAAATCCTGAAGTTGCGCTTTGTCAGTGGGAGCTCAGACACTGGCTACGCTGTGCACATGCACACACCTGGAAAACTAATTTAAATTTTGTGCATTGTGATTTGTTCATCTTTATTTCAGGTTTGCCTTTTTCCCATGCGAGAGCCCGAATCTTTCTTTTACATTCTCTAACATTTTAAGAGCTTACCCACTTCCTTGTTCGCTATCTTGAGAATTCTGCGCTTTGATTGGCTGACAGCCTGTTGACATCACAGCAGTTCGCACAAGGGGGTCCCCACTGTACTCTGTTGATTTGAATTGAAGGTTGGCAAACCCAAAGTTCTTGACACAGGAATCGCGGAATCCTTGTCCGAAGCATACTTCGAAGCCAGCAGCAAACGCCTTTTGATTTGCTGCTGACCCCATTAAAAATAAACTGCTAATGTTTCTTAGGTGGAGTAGTTGAGCTGGGGCTGTATTTTATGTGAGAAACTAATGAAGAAAAAATGTGATTGAATATCATAACTTTTGTGAGAAATTTTGATCTCCTTTGCAGGTAAGTAAGGGACATTTTTTTTGGATGGTAGCAAGTGATTGTGAAATGCTTGATCACATTATGGCCAAGTTGTTTCTTTAAAACCACATTCCCCAAAACGTTCCAATGTAATTAACTTCCTCTTTTGAAACACTTGTGGCTTGGAACCTCCATTGCAAAATCTTCTTTCATTGTTAAGAAAACAAACATGCAGGAAGTTCACAAGATCGCAAGTAGATACGAATGAGGAAGGCCATTCAACCCATCTTGGTTCTCCAATTCAAACAGAAGTAGTATCTAACTTTGTTTTTTAAAAAAAAAAAAAAAAAAAAAATTGCCTCAATGATCTACCCGTGAATCTATTTCAAGCGTTAATTGCTTTCTGTAAAGGACTCTTGACATCAGTCCTAAATTTTCTTTTCACTAGTTTCAACTTGTGACCCTTTTATTCTATGGTTATGCTTTAATTTGATGTAGTGTTTCAGACTTGCCTTTTTCTACAATGTTTGTTTGCTTTCTTGTATGTCTCGACGGTCACCACCCTTCATTGCTGAAAAGTCCACGCTCCTCCAGTGTTTCCTAATTACTCCTTTCTGCACTGTACCCAGGGCTTGATCTCCTGTCTCACTGTCTCCAGAGTTGCATGCAGTACACTAGGTATGGTTTGACCAAGGCACTGTACAGAATGTTACCAATGCACCAAGGGTTAAATTAGGAGGTGAGATTACATAAACTTGGTTTGTATTCCCTAGAATAAAGATACCATGCAGCAAATTTAAAGGGACAGCGCACATTGGTGAGAGCAAAGTGTTAAATGGGTAAATTTGAAACAGGCCAACTCGGTGTTGATCATCACTTACACTTCTAACCTCCCAATAATTTATAAACATAAATTCAGATACCACCTTAAATACACAAAATGTAGTGTAAAATAGTAAAACCTCCATTCTAAATGAATGATACTGTGGCAAAGCCACCAAGACACTCTTGCAGTAATGCATATAATTGCCTTTAACAGGGGCTTGTTACCTTTAAGTGTTTGCTCTGTATAAACAGCGCGGGTTTGGTAAAATGGCGATCCAGTGTGATGACGTCATCACGCAGGTCACGTGACGTTCCCAATGGCGGGAAACGTCATGATGTCAGAGGGGAGAGGCGTTCCCTCTCTGTCCTCGTGGAACCAGTTGGTGCACAGACCTGTATAGAGTTTCTCCTGTGTTTTTGTTTGTAACTTTTACTAGTGCATTAAACCACGTTTGGTTAACTGCTAGTTTCAGTCTCAGTACTTTCGTTAGGAGTTCAAGCACTCCTACATTGGTGACCCCGGACGTTCTTCGCAGCAGAAACGGAACGCAGGGCCATGATGGAAGCCAACGCAGTGGCTTTGAAGCTCCCCCAATTTTGGGAACAACAGGCAGCCTCCTGGTTTGTACAAGCAGAGGCGCAGTTCGAGCTCTGCAACGTCGTGCAGGATCAGACCCGTTATCTTTACGTGGTCTCCGCACTTGACAGCTCGACGGCGTCGAGGATCATCAGCCTACTGGAGAACCCCCCGGCCACCGACAAGTATGTCACCATTAAGGCACGGCTAATGCAGGTATTCGGCCTTACGAAGGCAGAGCGCGCACGCCGCCTACTCACGCTGCCCGGGTTAGGAGACTCCAAACCTTCGGAGTTGATGAGCCAGATGCTCATACTCCTGGGGTCTGAACCGCAATGTTTCCTGTTCCGCAAACTGTTCCTCGGTCAACTGCCCGAACAGGTGCAGGCGGCCCTCGCCAGATTGGACGCCGGCGATTGCATAGCGTTCGCTGAAGAAGCGGATAAAAAATACGTGGTCCGACATCAATACTGCGCCGTCGCGAGACGCCCCGCCCCAAAGGGCCCTGCCTCGACTCCTCCAACAACCGGTTTCTGTTATTACCATGCTCAGTTTGGCGTGAAGGCCAGAAGCTGCCGTCCGCCTTGCAGTTTCGTGCCCAAAACACCGAACAAGCAACTGCGCGTCAAGAACACCGACTCCGGGGCGTGCCACGATGGCGATCGGCAATTCCGGGAAACTACTTTACTTTATTTAACCGACTCCATCTCGGGCCGTCATTTTTTGTGCAACACGGGCGCAGTGCAGCATCCTTCCTGCGTCAGTCCTCGACCTTCGGTCCGGCAGGCGTGGTTCTCCCTTCCTAAGCTGCCAACGGGGGTGCGATTCGTACTTGCGGGACACCGGCGGGTCCAGGTCTGTTTCAGTGGCCAACACTTTATATGGGACTTCGTCACCGCCAAAATTTCACAGGCACTCCTAGCCGTCGACTTTTTATGCACCAACGGCCTGTTGGTTGATTTAAAAAATCGTCGGCTCGTTCACGCCGCCACGTTTGACTGTGTTCCCTGTGTGCGCGGCACGGTTGCACCGCACTCTGTCTCCTGCGCTCGGCCACCCCCCAACGTTTTCTCCCGCCTCCTCGGGGACTTTCCAGAGCTGACTAAGCTCACCTTCTCGGCTTCGACCACCAAACATGGGGTGGAGCACCATATAACGACGACCGGCTCTCCCGTCTACGCCAGGGCACGGCGGCTAGAGCCCAGCAAGCTCGCGGCGGCTAAGGCAGAGTTCACCGCCATGGAAAAGTTGGGGATTATTTGCTGGTCGAATAGTCCCTGGTCTTCGCCTCTCCACATCGTCCCTAAGCCCGGGGGTGGATGGCGGCCCTGCGGCGACTACCCCCGCCTCCATGATGTCACGACCCCCGACCGGTACCCCATACCGCACATACAGGATTTCTCCGCACATTTGGAGGGGAATTTGATCTTCTCCAAGGTCGACCTCGTCCGTGGGTACCATCAGGTACTAGTGCATCCCCAGGCCTGTGAGTTCCTCCGTATGCCTTTTGAAATTAAAAACGCAGCACAGGCATTCCAACGCCTAATGGAGTCGGTGCTACGGGGTCTCAAATTTTTGTTCGTCTATCTGGATGACATACTGATTGCCAGCGCCACAAAGGAGGACCATCTCGAGCATCTGCGCATTCTCTTTTGTCGCCTTCAGCAGCACGGCCTCATTGTCAACTCGGCCAAATGCCAGTTCGGCCTGCAGCAAATCGACTTCTTAGCCCGAAGCGGCATTGCCCCCTCTGCAGTGCTGCGGTGGCCTAAGGTGGAGTTGATCGCCGCATTCCCACGGCTGCAGTCCGTGAAGGCACTCCAGGAGTTCCTGGGTATGGTAAATTTTTACCATCGTTTTGTTCCCAGGGCTGCACAGCTCATGCGGCCGCTCTACGAGGCTCTGAGGGAAGCCGGGAAAGGAGCCCGTAGTTTGGACGCCAGAAATGGACCGCGCTTTCGGGGACACGAAGACTGCCCTCGCGAATGCGACAATGTTGGCACACCCCCTGCTAGGAGCTACCGTCGCTCTCTTGACTGACGCGTCTGACTACGCCATAGGGGCCGTCCAAGAGCAATGGGTCGACGGCACGTGGCAACCACTGACGTTTTTTAGCTGCCAGCTGCGACGGCACGAACGCCATTCCAGTACCTTTGACAGGGAGCTGTTGGCGTTTTTGGCCATTCGTCATTTTCGTTTTCTGCTCTAAAGGCGCCACTTCACTGCGTTTGTCGACCACAAACAGCTGACATACGCGATGGCCAAGACTGCCGAACCGTGGTCGGCGCGACAGCTTACATTTATTTCTGAATTTGCCACCGACATCTGGCACGTGGCCGGCAAGGACAAATTGGTAGCCGATTGCTTTTCCCGCGCCACCGTCCAAGCCATGCAGTTGGGGATCGATTATGCGAGAATGGCGGTCGACCAAGCTGCCGACCCGGACACTCAAGACTCTCGTTCTGACTCCGCCAGCCTTCAACCGAAGGATGTGCCATTCCATTCGGCGGGCACCACTTTACTCTGACGTCTCCTTGGGAGACCCCCGTCCGATTGTTCCGTCCACCTGGTGTCGGAAAGTTTTCGACACCATACACGGACTTTCGCATCCTGGTGTGAGGGCATCACAGAAGTTGCTAGCATCCAAATTCGTCTGGAGAGGGATGCGCAAGGACATCCGCGACTGGGCGAACATGTGTGGTTTGTCAATGAACCAAAGTACAACGACACGTCGGGGCCACCTTCGAGGTACCGGAACGTTGGTTCAACCACGTCCATGTCGACTTGTGGGGCCACTCCCGCCATCGCGGGGTTTCACACACCTTCTGACGATGGTAGATCGCACCACAAGATGGCCAGAGGTGGTTCCCCTGATGTCTACCACCTCTGCGGATGTTGCTCGAGCCTTTATCTCGTCATGGGTAGCACGCTTTGGGGTTCCGATGGATATTTCATCCGACCGCGGTCCACAATTCTCAGCTGAGCTTTGGAACGCGGTGGCCTCAGCCTTAGGCACCAAACTCCATCGCACCACGGCCTACCACCCGCAGGCGAATGGACTGTGAGCGTTTTCATCGTTCATTGAAGGCGTCGCTCAGGGCCCGCCTCCTGGACACGGCATGGGTCGATAAACTGCCTTGGGTTGTGCTGGGGTGGTGCCAAAGGAGGCCTTGCAGGCTTCGGCCGTGGTAATGGTTTATGGCCAGCCGCTCCGGGTACCAGGCGAATTCCTGCCGTCCCCTACACAGCCGTGGTCTACAGCCACTCAGCGGGAAGCCCACCAGGAAGCGGCCCAGTACTTCCTGCCAGTTCTGACGTCGCAACACGGTTTTCCTGCCTCCCACATTCCAGTGGAGTTGAAGGCCAAATTCGTGTTCGTTTGTCAAGACGCCCATCGCAGCCCGCTCCAGCCTCCGAATACGGGTCCTTTCCGGGTTTTACAGACGGGCTAAGACTTTTTTGGTCGGCCTCTGGGGCAGGCCGGACCACATCTCCGTCGATCGCCTCAAGCCCGCGCACTTGGACCTTGAACAGCCAGTCGAGCCTGCTCAGCCACCGCATAGGGGTCGACCGCTGGCTGCTGCCGCACCTGACCAGGCCACTATCCCCTCCAGCTCACCAGCTGCTCAGCGTTTTCCTCTCTGGGAATTTAGGAGTCATTCAAACAGGCTTGTCCGACCTCCTCTGCGATTGACTTTCCTTATTAAAGACAATTCTGGGGGGGGTGGCAAAGCCACCAAGAGACTCTTGCAGTAATGTATATAATTGCTAAGTGTTTGCTCTGTATAAACAGCGTGGGTTCGGTAAAATGGCGATCCAGCGTGATGACGTCATCACGCAGGTCACGTGACGTTCCCAACGGCGGAAAACGTGATGACGTCAGAGGGGAGCGGCGTTCCCCCTCTGTCCTTGTGGAACCAGTTGGTGTACAGACCTGTAGAGTTTCTCCTGCATTTTTGTTTGTAACTTTTACTACTGTATTAAACCACATTTGGTTAACTGCTAGTTTCAGTCTCAGTACTTTCGTTAGGAGTTCAAGCACTCCTACAATATGATTGTTCGATGAATTATATGTTGTACTGAAAGTCTACGCGGCTGTTTGGCAGAGCGGCTCGAGTCTGCGGGGCCTCCGATGCGAGAGGTTTTCTCTTTTTAGTGTGCCGAGTATGGGAGACCGAGGCTTCGCAAGGCCTGAACTACAATTGCCTGGAGTCTGTCAATCTCAACTCTCTCTGAAACAACCAGCCCGGTAGATGCTCTTTTAATAAATTTTTACTTGCCGCAAGGAGAGCGTCCCGCTAAGTCAAAGGCTAGTAGAGACTCTCCAGAATTACAGATTAACAACATATTTATACAGTAAAGTAAACAGGTTATGGTTTCATCATGTGTCTTTCAAGTCAGACAAAGGGACAAAGAGTTCTTCAATCCTTAACTAAGTTTCTACATATTTCTAAAGTCTGGCGTAGCAAAAGACTATTGATAATACAATGGGTAGTTATTTATTCTAGACTATTGTTTGGAATGTAGTTACTTCATACATTGGGGCAGTAATTCCTCCCCAAACCCGTGAGTACGGAAGGGGTACTCACGCGTCTGGCCGGAGGAAATGCCGGTTTTCAGCATGCACAGCGCATGCGCTGAAAACCGGCATTTCCTCTCCTCTAACCCAAGAGGTGAAGAGGCTAGCGCGTGCGCTGTAGGGGGCAGCGCGTGCGTCTTGGATTTCCTCTGTTTTGGGGGATTTGTGCATGTGTAAAGGCCTCCGGTCTTTACGCTTGTAAAAAGCACACGTAAGTATTTATTTTTACAGGTAAGTGGTGTTAGTGCAATTTAGAATTTTTTTTCCCACAGTTTTATTATTTTAAAGAATCTACAATAAGGTAAATTTAGCTTTAGACCCTTTATTAAAAATTTATTTTTTTCAAAAAAAAAAAAAAATTGTTTAAATTTTTTAAAACTTATTTATACTTAATTTAATGATTGGAATGTTTTTTTTAAATTTTATTTAAAGTTTAAGTAGTGTTTTGGGGTGCAGTACTTTTCATGAGTTTGACAGTTCTTACACTCAAACTTATGAATGAAGTTTCCCCTCCCCTGATTGGCTGAACAGTGCTCACCTGATCCCAGCCGGCACATCGCACTAACTACGCCGCTGGGTCAGGTTAGCACAGCGCGCCGACATCAGAATCGGGCCACTGACAGGAAATCCACTGCGGGCCAGGTTTCAGATGTCGGCGCGCCGGGTAAGTGCACATCGGGGGCTTGCCGCGCGTGCAAGCCCCCGACACCAAGTTCTGGGCCAGTATGTTTCTTCTGTTATCTGGTGGCCAAGCCTCTGGCCAGGTGGCTTGCGTAAGGTTCCCTTTACTCATGTAAATGGTCTTTGTTTACAACGCAGATAAGCAACGGTTTACAGTGTTTAGTCAAGGTTAACCTGTTTAAGGAAGGAACAGAGGACGTTTCTGCAGAGGCTTCTGGGAGGACCGGGACTCCATTTTGTTTGTCAAAAAAGGGGCACATGTAACTATATTCAGTTTTAAAAGGTACATTTCCACATTTCCCCCCCCCCCCCCCTTTTGTCCTTCACAAGGACAACTTAATCCATTCCAATCCTGCTTAGTCTTTCTATTTCCATTTCCGCGCAGAATCCTTCAGTAGTTGTTGCTACCATAACCTTTAGTCATGGTTGCTGTTGGTAACACTGTTTTTCCCACTCTGACACAGCAGCACTTGATTGATACAAACAGAAGGTATAGGGTATAGGGAAAAGATTATCAGCAAGAATATGATCAGGCCCTGTACCAGGGATTTTCCCAGGGATCCTAGCCATCCGGATGCCCAACCCCACAAAGTGGTATCGCCTAGGCCAGTACTTTGTACTCTATTACCTTCTCTCTAATAAGTTCTGCCAGACTGCTGATCTTTTCTGAGTGATCCGGGATGTACGTACAGCATTCCTCACCAATCAAAGCGCATGTCCCTCCTTCCTGGGCTAGGAGATAATCTAGGGCCATACGATTTTGGAGAGCCACTGTCCGACTGGTTACCATTTCGTCATTTACCCTTTTGAAGGTTTGTGAGGTTGCGTTGGCTACTGATTCTACTAATTTAGCCAGTTCCCGTATTTCCCACTCGTTTGACATTGTCCCATAGGGTGGTATCATTACCTTGAACATTCCATTCAACCATGTCAAATCCTGTTTAGGTCGATGGCTTTCATAGGCATCCCTCAGGGTCTGTGTTGTTCTAATAAAGGGTATCACATATCCTAAGTAACAGGATCCCGTCCATGATTGTGGTAACCAGGGGTAGGCCTTATGACCACAGATAAAATAGGTTCCATTATAAGAAGTGAATTGCAACTACTTCTTTGTCATCATAAGGTTGGAACCGGTCCAGGTACCCCCACTCATCTTATTATGGACATTTGTCATGTCAAACTGACCCACATTGTGCCAGTTGTGGGGTCGAGTTATGGTAAAATTCTGGGCGCATTTGCTTTTACCCACGTTCTCTCCCCTTGCTATGTTCCTTACTAAACATATTTTACCCATTGGGGCCCCTATACCTGAGGTATTAGTAAGAACTAGGAATGGGGGCTGCCGAGTCCGATTATATTTGGGTTGGTACCACTCCTGGAAGGCAGTGAGATTATAGCCTACTGATTCCCATTCCGGCCTCCAATCCTCTGTACTAGTAGTGCCCCTATAGGATGTGTGCCTTTTCTGGGAAGTATTACTGCGCGTATCGTTCTGACTGATTAACGAATCAGACATGGCTGAGTGGATAAAGGGAATGGGTCTTCGAGGGATGCCTCCTTTCGAGTGAATGGGCACATGTGCACATACCCAACAGTTGGATAAATCTCTCTCTTGTGCATACTCATGACTCCGTGCCATGAATACATTTATATGTAGTTCCCTTTGTTCACGTGTCTCTACCTCTGGTGCTATCAGTAACACAAAGCATAATCCTGTTAAGCATAGTACTGTCAGTCCCTATAGTCTGTGGAAATCTTTTTCTCTCCCTCTGGTTCCTTCTCCTTTTCCTCCGGATCGGGTGCTTTTTTGCAATGGGACGCGTGGATCCATGTTGGTCTTTCTTTTATCTTGATTGCAGTATTAGTTGTCAGCAAAACCTGGTATGGTCCTTCAAATCTGGGTTGTTGACTGCTTTTTCGTTTAAAAATTTTGATGTAAACGAATTCTCCGGGCTCCAGGTTATGGTACTTCCCTTTTGCTGGTTCAACTTGAGCTTCTTTTACCTGTGAATGAAAGCTGGAGATACATTTGGTTAGTGCAATACAATAATTCAACATATTTTCTTCCATTTTATGGATGTCCATTTGTTGTGCTGTAAAAGGTAGCCGTTGGGGACGTCCCATAACTATCTCATGCGGTGACAGGCCTGTTCTGTTAGTTGCAGATCGCATTACCATCAAGGCTAAAGGCAGCAGTTCTACCCATTTTAGTCCAGTTTCATTGCATAGTTTCGCCAGTTTGTTTTTAAGCATTCCATTATATCTCTCAACCAGTCCAGCTGATATTAGATGATAACTGCAATGGAAATGTTGGTTAAGTAAGGCTTTACACACTTCTTTTATAACCGTTCCAGTAAAATGAGACCCATTATCACTTGAAAGTTTAACAGGAATTTCGAAGCGCGGCACGGTTTCTTTCAACAAATATTTAGCAACAGTAGGGGCAGCACGGTGGCATAGTGGTTAGCACTGTTGCCTCACAGCGCCAGGGACCCAGGTTCAAATCCGGCCTCAGGTGACTGTCTGTGTGGAGTTTGCACATTCTCCCCGTGTTTGTGGGTTTCTTCCGGGTGCTCCGGTTTCCTCCCACAGTCCAAAGATGTGCGGGTTAGGTTGATTGGCCATGATAAAAAAAATTAAAAATTGACCCTTAGTGTTAGGGGGGATTAAATATGTGGGGTTACGGGGATAGGGCTTGGGTGGGACGGCTGTCGGTGTAGGGACCGGGTGCTAGGGTTTGGATGATCAGCCATGATCTCGTTGAATGGCGGAGCAGGCTCGAATGGCCTACTCCTGCTCCTATCTTCTATGTTTAGTGGCATCGGCCTTTTTACAAGGAAAAGCTTCAATCCATCTAGAAAACACATCTACAGTAACTAATACATACTTAAATCCCATACACATAGGTAATTCAATAACATCCATTTGTAAATTTACAAAAGGTCCCGTTGGGTTTGGGTGGGAAGCAGGTTTTACCTTTTCCGTCTTACCCGGATTCATTGTCTGACAGGTAACGCAATTTTCAGAAATTTGTTTTGCAATTGCCGAAATACCTGGTGCATACCAAGTTGCCAAAATATAATCCGCCATCCCCCCCTTTGCCCGCATGTGTGAATGTATGAACACATCGGGCAATCCATGGAAGTAAGGATTTGGGTGCCACCATGCGGCCGTCATGGTAAACCCATATTCCTTCTTGAGTTTTACAACATTGATCCCTTGCCCAGGTTAATACCTCATCTGTACTGGCCTGTGACTGAAAGGCCAGCACATCATTAATAGTGGGCGGTTGATCTGTGGAATTATTTTCCCTTACTGGGAACGCTGATACTTGTTCCCCTTTGTCTGACAGAGCTGCTGATTTAGCTGCATTGTCAGCTCTGGCATTTCCAAATGCTACCTCATCCAAGTGGCCTGTATGTGCTTGGCATTTAATAATGGCAAGTTTTAAAGGACATTAAATGGCTAGCAGAAGATTTTCTACCTGTTCCGCATTTTTAATGGTGGTTCCTGAAGAGGTCAGGTACCTGCGAATTTTCCAAATTTGTCCATAATTGTTTGCTTGCAGCACTTGGATATGGAGCAACTAGTCATTGATTATGCGGACAATTGAATCCTTGGCCGAATTGATTTGAATTTTGATTTTGTGGTCCAAATGGATTTTGAACAGAAAATTTAGTTTGAGGTCTAGCATGTACCTGGGCTCAGGACACATACGGATTGGGTTCTGGAGGTGGAGGAGGTGGCCCGTTACCAGCCTGTTGAGTCCAGTTATAATTTGGATGCTGCTGTTTTGATGGGCAATTTTTAGCCCAGTGCCCAGTCTGGCCACAATTGTAACAGGCACTGGATTGTCCTCGTCCTACACCTCTACCCCTAAAATTTCCTCTTCCCACCCCCCACCCCGTTGTGGGTAATAGGTGGGTGTTGTTGGGGCTGGTGCCGTTGGAGCTGCTCGCTCCATGAACACGGTAACCTTGCTTTTAGTTTCTCTATTTCGATCTTATGTCTTTTAACATAGGAAACGCTATCTGTCGCCATCCGAAACAAACTAATTTAAAGGGATCCCTGAGTTCAAGTCATAGTCCATTTACAACGGCGCTGAGCATGGGAGAATCTAATTCCTCTGTTTTCATGCCTGAACATTGGCTCATAATTTCTCGCACCCTCTCAACGTAATCCTCAACATCCTCATCCTTTCTTTGGTCTAAAATTATGGAAACCACACAATTTGTTTTCTTTGGGAACACCTTGTGTAAAGCTTCCCAGCACCTTCCCCAGAATTCTTCATTGGGCAGTCTGGTGCCGGGAGCGGCACCGACAGTTTCACGATGTGTTTTAAAATCTTGGAATTTCGTCTTGAATTCGGCAAATTTGGTGTCTTTTAACCATGCTTTTAGCAGAATTTGGCCATCTAATATGCTGGGCTCATGGCACATGACGATTACTTTTAATTGGTCTATGGCCTTTTCAAGACTGGTTTTGGGGTCTGCCGTAGGGAGTCCAATTCTCATCCCAATCCTCATCATCTTTTTCCCAATCCTTAGGGGCATTTGGCGGGTGTCCTTTTTGTTTCTTTAGCAACCATCATAAATGGGTTTTTACCATGTCTAGGACAATTTACCTGCTCTGTTCGTTTATTTGCTTGCTTTTTCCCTTTAGTACACTGCTTGCTGACCTGTAGGCTTTTCTCATGTCGTTTTTCAGCTTCCCTTTTCCAATCCCCAAATGCCGACCAATTTACTTTTCTTTTTACCTCTTCTGCCTGGGTCTCTGTCTATAAGACACTCCTCTAGACATGTTATTTCTAAATTAAAGGAACCATCAGGTGGAAATGGCCTGTTTCCATCCTTAGTCCATTTTGTCCAATTTTGTAAGTGGTCAATTGAAGACTGACCACAATTCTGGAGCATAAAATAGGCTGGCGTGCCTTTTGGTGTTTTACTTGCTCCGGCACCCATTCTGATTGAGAGTTTTTACAGTTTCTGATCTTGCAATCCTTTTCAGTCAACTGAGTTCTCTATGCCCACTTCTACTGGCCGTCATGTGGCCTAAAAAGGCTCTTGATTCAGGCTCAGTCTGGGTGTGTGAGATATGTTGACACGAACCAACCGTAGTCGATCAATTAGGCACTGTTTCCTTTCTCAATCAAAGAATGTTTTTCCGAATCTCAATTTTCCCTAGTGACTCTTCCCATTTCTTAAATTGCAATGTTGCACAAAAGTATTGAACACAACAGTATAACTAGGACAAACAACATCCACACGGGTATACAAATTATAGCCTTAAACTCAATCTAAACAAATAGTCAATTCTCAGTCTGCGTTGTACGCCACTACAGACCAAGTCCTTAACTTATCCTAATTTATTAAAAAACTTATTCATCTCTATGATCCTATCAAACAAGGATCCTGTCCCTTCACGGACTTGTCTTATCCTATCACACAAGGATAATCAATCGATTTCTATAGCGTTCTTCTTACCTTCTACTAATGAAAATCTCCCCGGGCTGTTTCAAGACCGGATATTTTCAGGATCAGATCCCTTCTGTCTATAGGCTGAAAAGGAAATGATTACAAAAATAACTTTAGATCTTAAATTTCGAGTCTCGTAGATCGCAGTACCTCCGCTGTGGACAACAGATTACATATGCGGTTCAACAGTAAAGAGATTCTTTGTGAGCAAAAAGGCTCACCTTATTCTGGCCAGTTAAGCCCTTCACTGAAGAGGCACTATGCCGGCATCTGTTCACTCACAGACTAGAGAGTAAGCGATCTCGGTGGGACCTCCAAGAAGTAACTGTCGAAATCTCGACTCTCAATGAGACTCTGAAACAACCAGCTCCGGTAGATGCACTTTTAATAAATTTTTACTTGCCGCAAGGAGAGCGTCCCGCTAAGTCAAAGGCTAGCAGAGACTCTCCAGAATTACAGATTAACAACATATTTATACAGTAAAGTAAACAGGTTATGGTTTCATCATGTGTCTTTCAAGTCAGACAAAGGGACAAAGAGTTCTTCAATCCTTAACTAAGTTTCTACATATTTCTAAAGTCTGGCGTAGCAAAAGACTATTGATAATACAATGGGTAGTTATTTATTCTAGACTATTTAATTAAGACTATCAGTATTGTTTGGAATGTAGTTACTTTATACAGTATGTTTCTTCTGTTATCTGGTGGCCAAGCCTCTGGCCAGGTGGCTTGCGTAAGGTTCCCTTTACTCATGTAAATGGTCTTTGTTTACAACGCAGATAAGCAACGGTTTACAGTATTTAGTCAAGGTTAACCTGTTTAAGGAAGGAACAGAGGACATTTCTGCAGAGGCTTCTGGGAGGACCGGGACTCCATTTTGTTTGTCAAAAAGGGGCACATGTAACTATATTCAGTTTTAAAAGGTACATTTCCACAAGTCCTTGTGCTCTGGGATCCACTTCCGTGTCTAAGTCGCGCTGTGAACCGCCCTGCCAACGTACTCTGGGTATCCGGAGAGGAAAGACGCAGCACCAGTCTCTTTCTTCGGTAAAAGAGTCATCGAGCTGAGCAGCCACGACTCGACTTCGACTAATGTGCAGCTCGAGCTCCTTGCGTTCTATTTCTGTCCCATCCAGCGAGCCGGATAGAATGAACTGGTCCACGGGCTGTATTTTGCCTACCACTGGGCTAGAAGCTCCCCCACTCTTTACTGAGGAAACTCCCAGAAACAGCAGGGACCTGACCTGGTTTGTGCCAGAGTTACGCCGGGAGACTGGCGGTGCCCCCGTGGAATTCAACACCTTTCACCCAATTACACTAAAACAAACAGCATTTTATAACTCCCTGGAATGAAATCAAGCCCACGACTATTTAGTCGCTAAAATTCCTTCAGAGATGAGTTGAGACTAAAAACTTGCTAGTTTTTAAAGTTCTATGTAAATAATCTTCCAATTGATTTGACTGTCAATTCTGAGTCCTGCTGTCAATGGTGTTATTTTATATATTTAAAAATTTGTTATCATGCATTTATCTGGAACATTTGCACAGATTTATTAAAACTGAACCCAGAGAGTAACTTACCTTTCACTTTGCAGTGACTGAGCAGAAACTGAGGTTTTGAGTGTGATTGTTGTTACGTCCGTGTAATAATAAGAAAAGGACTGCAGAGAACGGTACAACAGGTGTTTATTCAACGTGGTTCAAACTGCAACTGAAACAACAGATTACTACTCAGCGTTATATACAGGTGTGGTCACTGCTGGTATGATGGTATACATGAGCTGTAGAAAGTAGTTCTCCCCCTTAAAGGTACATACATTACAATTCCTCCCCTTTTAGATTAACAGTACCATAACACTCATTTAACAATTAAATATCAAACTAATTACAATTAACACTTTTAGCATGCAACATTAGCTGAAAATAGTCTCTTTATATATTCAGTCTTTGGGGAGGCTTCCTGATCCTTTCTGGATAGCGCCTTTCCCGAGTGTCTTGCTCTTGGTGCGGAGGCGATTCTGGCCCCCTGTCTTCGGTTGGTTCATCAGCTTCCGATGCTACTGTTTCTGGGGTAGATGCTACCTGTACGTCGGGTTCATCACCAGGTACGTATGGGCGAGGCATGGGGTTGACTTGTTCCTGTGACTCTAGGATTTGGTCAGCATAGCGTCTCACGATGCTCTCCCCAACGTCCACTGTGTACATTAGTGGGCCCTGCCGTGTGCATATCGTTCCTGGCTGCCATTTTTCTGTTCGGTAGTCGCGGGCCAAGACTGGTTGCCCTACATTGAAGCTCCTTGTTGGCTTCTCATGGATGTGCTGGAATTGCTTACTCTCAACATCTCTTCGTACGTTTGGTCTGAGCAAATCCAGGCGAGATCTTAACCTTCGGTTAAAGAACATCATGGCTGGGGCCTGGTTGGTGACTGCATGTGTCGCATTCCGGTAGGCGAACAGGAAATTGTCCACCTTGTGCTGCAGCGGAATGTTGTCATTGTACATAGCCTTTATTGCCTTCTTAAAGGTTTGTACGAACCTCCCAGCCAATCCATTTGTGGCTGGATGATACGGGGCGGATGTGTAATGCCTTACCCCATTCTTTTTCAAGAACCTCCGGAACTCTTCGGACACAAACTGTGGTCCGTTGTCGGAGCAAATCTGTTCTGGCAAGCCATTCCTGGCAAAAATGGTCCGTAGGACTGCAATAGTTTTCTCCGTGGTGGTGGAGGACATTTTGATGACCTCAAGCCATTTCGAGTGCGCATCCACGGCTATTAAAAACATTGAGTCCATGAATGGACCAGCAAAATCAATATGCACCTGTTGCCATGGAGATGAGGGTCACTCCCATGGGTGTAGAGGGGCCTGTGGTGGTGCATTTTGGACTTTCTGGCATTCTGAGCAGCTCTTGGTCAGGTCCTCGATTTGTTTATCGATTCCCGGCCACACCACACAAGCCCTGGCTAGGCTTTTCATTTTTACCCCTCCCAGATGACCCTCATGAAGCTCATTGAGCACTCTCTCCCTTAACTCGGGTGGAATTACCACTCGGGATCCACACATCAAGGTCCCCCGGCACACTGACAGCTGTTCTCTTCTTGTCGAGAATGCTGGCAACAGTGAGTCGCCATATGCTGGCCATCCTTCACCATCAAATCATATACCCGAGACAGTGTCGGGTCATTTCGGGTTTCCTTTTCGATACAAGCGTTAGTTACCGGTAGGTATTCAACTATAGTCGAATGGAATATTTCGACAGGATCCACTGCTGGTGCTTCCTCTGCAGTAGGCAGTGGCAGGCGTGATAGCCCATCAGCATTTCCATGCTGTTTCGTGCCCTTATATTCAATCTCATAGTGGTGCGCCCCTAGAAAAAGTGACCATCTTTGTCGTCGTTGCGCAGTCATCACCGGAACGCCCTTCTTCGGATTAAAATTGGAGACAAGAGGCTGGTGATCAGTCAGCAAGGTGAACTTCTGCCCGTGCAGATAGTGATTGAACTTTTTCACTCCCCACACTAGGCTGAGTGCCTCCCTGTCAATCTGGGCATAGTTACGCTCGGCTGAGGTTAGTGATTGTGATGCAAAGGCTATTGGCCTCTCTGAGCCGTCCGAGAATTTGTGCGACAGCACCGCTCCAATGCCATATGGTGACGCATCACAAGCCAACCGAATTGGTAACGCTGGGTTGTAATGGGCCAATACCTCTTTCGATGTGATTAGTGTTTTGCTCTTCTGGAAAGCACGGTGGCATAGTGGTTAGCACTGTTGCCTCACAGCGCCAGAGACCCGGGTTCGAATCCGGCCTCGGGCGACTGTCTGTGTGGAGTTTGCACATTCTCCCCGTGTTTGCGTGGGTTTTCTCCGGGTGCTCCGGTTTCCTCCCACAGTCCAAAGATGTGCGGGTTAGGTTGATTGGCGATGATAAATTGACCCTTAGTGTTAGGGGGATTAAATATGTGGGGTTACAGGGATAGGGTGGGATATGTGTTGGTGTAGGGGTTACGGGGATCGGGTGGGATATGTGTCGGTGCAGGCTCGATGGGCCGAAATGGCCTCTATCTGCACTGTGGGGTTTCTGTGATTCTGTGAAAGCTCGTCTACATTCGTCATTCCACTTCCATGGCACCCCAGTTTGCAGTAGGGTGTTCAGTGGGTGTAGTATTGTAGACAAATTTGGCAAGAACTTATGGTGGTAGTTTACCAGCCCGAGGAACGACCTCAGTTGTGACACATTTTCCGGTGCTGGAGCCTTGACTACTGCCTCAATCTTCTCTGGGGACTTATGTAACCCCTCTTTATTGATAACGTGGCTACAATACGAGATCTGTTTTCTAAAAAACTCACATTTGGGGCGGTTAGCTCGGAGCCTGTATTCCTGCAATCTAGTGAGCACCTGCTCCAGGTTGGCAAGGTGATCACTGTCATTTTCGCCCATGACCAGGATGTCGTCCAAATAACACTGGGTCCCTGGGATCCCTTGCAGGACTTGTTCCATTGCCCTCTGCCAAATAGCCGGAGCTGATGCTACCCCGAATACCAGTCCGTTGTATTGGTAGAGACCTTTATGGGTGTTGATTGTGAGGTATTTTTTTGATGCTTCTTCTACCTCCATTTGCAGATATGCCTGGGCCAGATCAATCTTAGTGAAGCGTTTCCCTCCAGATAGCGAGGCGAAAATATCTTCAATCCGCGGAAGTGGATATTGTACGGTGTGAAGGACCGGGTTCACTGTTACCTTAAAGTCCCCAGAGATGCGAACCTTCCTTGGTTCCCCAGGCGTGCTGCTCAACGACTTTTTCATCACCGGGATGATGGGTGTAGCCCAGTCGCTCCAGTCTACCTTGGACAGTACACCTGAACGTTCCAGACTCTCCAGCTCTGCTTCGACGGCTGGGCGGATCGCATAAGGTACCGGTCTGGCCTTAAAAAATTTTGGGCTTGCATTTTCTTCAATTTTAATCGTCGCTGTCATGCCTTTTAGTGTTCCGAGTCCTTGCTGGAGCACTTCTTTCGCGTCAGTTAGGATCTTTGACAGTCGCCCAGGTGTGACGTCATCATCCTTTTTGTCAGCCACAGTCAGTGCCTGTATGGAATGCCAATCCAGTTGTATTTCCCGAATCCATTCACGTCCCAGTAATGGTGGTCCTCCATCTTGCAATACATACAGGTCTAGTTTTGGTGTTTCCTTACCGTTATATATAACGGTCACCCTTATTTCTCCTTTGGGGTAGACTTTTTGCCCCGTGTATGTCTTCAAAATAATTTTTGTGTCTCTCAAGGGTATGTGTGAGAATAGCCGCTCGTAGTCCCGTCGGTTTATGACTGTTAGAGCTGATCCTGTGTCCAATTCCATCTTTACCTGGACTCCTGCTATCTTGAGAGTGACCCAAATGGTTCGGTGATCCTCCGTTGTGATCACATTATGTGGTTTCAGACAACTCGGTTCCCTGCTTTCGGAGTCGTTATCACTCTTTTGTTCGTCTGAACTATTCTCTGTTATCTTATGTACCACCTTGTACTTCCCTTTGGTCGGTTTCTTATTGCTGGTTTTCTTTCCCGACCTGCAGACTCGTGCTATGTGTCCTACTTTTCCACACTGTCTGCACACTTGTCTTTGAACCAGCAATCATTCTGGTCGTGTGTTGTTCTGCCGCAGCGATAGCACGTCTCTGTTCCATATGACATTTCGTTTGTGCCATATTCTTGCGGTCTCTGTTGTATCTCTGCAACGCCTCGTGCTGCTGCTTCATATGACACCGCAATGCTGAAAGCCTTTTCCAGCCTAATATCCTTTTCAGATAAAAGCCGTTTCTCGGTTCCTTCACTTTGAAGCCCACACACAAACTTGTCCCTTAAGGTATCTGCCAGTCCCGCTCCAAACCGGCACTGTTTCAATAGTTTGCGCACTTCTGTTAAATAATCAGCATTGCTTTCATCCTTATGCTGGTTCCGTTTGTGAAACTTGAATCTTTCTGCTATCAGCAGCGGTGTGGGGTTTAAGTGGTCCTGTAGGATTGACACTGTTTTCAAAATCCTTTTCTACTGGCTTCTCTGGGGTTACTAGGTTTCGTAGTAAGCCATACGTTTTTGCACCCATTGAATTCAACAATACTAGCGCTTTCTTGTCATCTGGCACGTCATTCGCCTTGCAGTATACTTCTATGCGTTCGACATATGTCGTCCAATCTTCGACTTCATTGTCGAACGCGGTGATACTGCCACTCTTCGGCATTTTTGGGTGTGGTTAGACTGGCTTAAAATGGCGTCTCCCGCGCTTTCCTTTCTTCCCCGCTGCGGCCAACGCCGCTCTCGGCGGTCCTCGTGGCAAATGGCGACGCCCTGTGGGTTTCGTGCGCTGCTCCTGCACTGCTGCCAACGGCACTCTCTGCGGTCCTCATGGCAATGGCAGTGCCTCGCGTTTTCCTGCGCGCCTCTGTCCTCCGTTGACGCTGCTCGGCCCTTGAACACCGGCTGCGCTCTGCTCTCTCTCGCCTCCCCCCCCCGTTGACGCCACTCGGTCCTGAACACCGGCTGTGCCCTATGCGCTCTGCCCTCTCTCTCTCCCCCGTCGATGCTGCTCGGCCTTTTTCTGTGCCGCTCGGTCGGGCGCTAGCCCATCGCTCTCTGGGAAAGGTCTGCGCTGTACCTGTTGCCAGCCCGTTTCGCTGGACCGCCATGACTGGAAAGCCAAACCTGGCTCTCAACAGCCTCCCCTGCGATGCTCAAATCTCCGCTGGATGACTGGGCGGTTGCCTGTGGTCGACGCCCATTCTTCTGGACTCGACCTTCTTCCACTGTTCTCCAGGTGCGAATCCCTGGGAGGTGATGCAGAGTTGCAGGTAGGTTCGAACTTGCTCGTTGCCACTGTTACGTCCGTGTAATAAGAAAAGGACTGCAGAGAACGGTACAACAGGTGTTTACTCAACGTGGTGCAAACTGCAACTGAAACAACAGATTACTACTCAGCGTTATATACAGGTGTGGCCACTGCCGGTACTACAGTATACATAAGCTGTAGAAAGTAGTTCCCCCCCTTAAAGGTACATACATTACAATTGTGACACATTGTTTCTGCAAACGGGAGATTCGATTTGCCCACCTCTGTTTTTGGCTATGACTCCCTTGCTGCCTTGGAGACGATGACTGGCCTCCTGATGTTAAGTGGGTGGGCGTCAGGCATGGCGGACATTCAGCCTCGAAGCCAGGCCTTGGCAGGCCAGATTGACTCCATTGACGGGCTGGATACCCGCCACTGTTCTAGGCATTGTAGTCGCTCGCTGAAGTAGAAGGCTTTTGTCCATAGAAACTTGGCTCGTGCACGAGCCAGGAACATACAAACTGATACATCTGGTGTACTTGTACTTGTTTTTGTTCCATAACACACACAGCAGGGGATCTCAATTGCATTCAGACCAGGCCTCTTGCCAAGATCTGAATGGAAAATTTGCTCAATCCTAGTTTTTATGGTTTTCATACAATCTCTTGTTTTTTGAAATGTCTCTGGATTATTACATCCGTGAATGATTGAGACACGGACAGCAGGAGTTGAACAAAACACGTCTTTACTGATGGAAGTCAATAGTGAAACTGAAAACAACAGAGGCTCACTAGCGCCATTTATACAGGGGTGGTCATTGCCGGTACTGCAGTCTGAGACCAGTTATTCTCTTAAAGGTACATACACAACAATTCCTCCCCTTTTTAGATGAACAGTACATAACATTCATTTAACAACTAAATGATAACTAATTACAATTACAATTACGGTTGCTAGATACATTGGTTAAGTTTAAGCAATTATAAGTTCAGTCTTTGAGGAGGCTTCCTGATTCTGTCTGGATAACGCCTCTTTGGAGTATCAGGTTCTTCTGGCAATGTTGAGTCGGGATCAATGTCGTTGTTTGGTTCATCTTCCAATATTACCGGTTCTGCGGTAGCTGCAATTGGAACGTCGATTTCATTACCAGGTGTATCAGATCGTGGTGTGGAGTTGACGTTTTCCAGTGACTCTAGAATCTGGTCAGCATGGCGTCTTACAATGCTCTCCCCAACGTCCACGGTATACATGAGAGGTCCTTGTCGTGTACAAATCGTTCCTGGCTGCCATTTCTCAGTGCGGTAGTCCCGGGCCAAAACTGGTTGACCTATCTTAAAACTCCTGGTCGGCCTTTCATTCATATTCTGAAACTGCCTGTTCTCCACATCTCTTCGGACGTTTGGCTTAACCAAATCCAAGCGGCATCGTAGTCTTCGATTGAAGAACATCATGGCTGGAGTTTGGTTGGTAACCGCATGTGTCGCATCCCGGTAGGCAAACAAGAAGTTGTCCACCTTGTGTTGTAGGGGTATATCTTCATTACACATTGCCTTGATAGCCTTCTTGAATGTTTGGACAAACCTCTCGGCCAATCCATTAGTGGCTGGATGATATGGGGCAGATGTGTAGTGCTTAACACCATTGTTCTTTAAGAACCTCCGGAACTCTTCAGACACAAACTGTGGTCCATTGTCAGAGCAAATCTGTTCAGGCAGCCCATTCCTGGCGAATATGGTTCGTAAAACTGTGATAGTTTTTTCCGTGGTGGTTGAGGCCATTTTTATTACCTCTGGCCACTTTGTGCATCCACCGCAATTAAAAACATCGAGTCCATGAAGGGACCAGCAAAATCAATGTGCACCCTTTGCCATGGAGATGAGGGCCACTCCCATGGATGCAGAGGAGCTTGTGGTGGGGCGTCTTGGACCTTCTGGCATCCTGCACAGCTCTTGGTCATCTCTTCGATTTCTCTATCGATTCCCGGCCACCACACAAACGCTCTGGCTAAATTCTTCATTTTTACCCCACCCAGATGACCCTCATGAAGCTCATTGAGCACTCTATCCGTCAACTTAGGTGGAATTACTACTCTGGATCCACACATCAAGGTTCCTCTGCACACTGACAGCTGTTCTCTTCTCGGCGAGAATGCGGGCAGCAGTGGTTCGCCATGTGCTGGCCATCCCTTCACCATTAAATCATAGACCCGTGATAGTGTTGGGTCATTCCGTGTTTCCTTTTCTATGTTTGCATTCGTCACAGGGAGACATTCGACTATGGTCGAGTGGAATAACTCCATTGGATCCACTGCAAGGTCGCCTTCTTCCACCGTCGGCAACGGTAGGCGTGACAATCCATCAGCATTTCCATGCTGTTTAGTTCCTTTGTACTCGGTGTCATATTGGTGTGCCCCTAGGAAAAGGGACCACCTCTGCAGCCTTTGTGCTGTCATTATCGGTACGCCCTTCTGAGGGTTGAAAATGGAGACAAGAGGTTGATGATCGGTTAGTAGAGTAAATTTTTGACCGTGCAGGTAGTGATTGAACTTCTTCACCCCCCCACACTAGGCTGAGGGCCTCTCTCTCAATCTGGGCGTAGTTACGCTCGGCAGAAGTTAACGAGCGTGACGCAAAAGCTATCGGCCTCTCTAAACCATCAAGGAATTTATGTGACAGTACCGCCCCAGTGCCGTAGGGAGACGCATCACACGCCAGTCTGAGTGGCAGTGCTGGGTTGTAGTGAGCCAATACTTCCTTGACGTGATTAAGTCCTTACTCTTCTGAAAGGCCCGCTTACAATCATCGCTCCATTTCCATGCTACCCCCATTCGTAGCAGGGCGTTCAGTGGGTGCAGAATTGTCGACAAATTTGGCAAAAACTTATGGTAGTAATTCACCAATCCAAGGAATTACCTCAGTTGCGACACATTTTCAGGCGCTGGGGCCTTAACAACCACTTCAATTTTGTCAGGGGACTTATGTAACCCCACTTCATCAATCACGTGGCCACAATACGATATCTGTCTCTTAAAAAATTCGCACTTGGGGCGGTTGGCTCGCAGCCCATGTTCCCGTAGTCTAGTGAGCACCTGTTCTAGGTTGTTAAGGTGTTCACTGTCATCTTCACCTGTCACAAGGATGTCGTCCAAGTAACACTGAGTCCCCGGAATCCCTTGCAGGACTTGTTCCATCGCTCTTTGCCATATCGCCGGAGCCGAAGCTATTCCGAATACCAATCGATGATACTGGTAAAGACCTTTGAGTGTTTATCGTGAGATACTTCCTAGAGGACTCTTCAACCTCCATCTGCAAATATGCTTGTGCTAGGTCAATTTTTGTAAAACGCTTCCCTCCAGACAGTGAGGCGAAGATGTCTTCTATCCTTGGAAGAGGATATTGTACTGTGTGAAGGACTGGGTTCACCGTCACCTTGAAATCCCCACAGATGCGAATCTTCCTTGGCTCCCCGGACTTATTGCTTAACGTTTTCTTCATGACCGGAACGATGGGTGTCACCCAGTCGACCTTAGACAACACGCCTGCCTTCTCCAGATTCTCCAGCTCTGCCTCGACGGCTGGGCGAATTGCATATGGTACCGGTCTTGCTTTGAAAAACTTGGGAACTGCATTCTCTTCAATTTTTATCGAGGCGGTTATGCCTTTAAGCGTGCCCAGTTCTTGTTGAAATACCTCCTTGGCGTTAGCTAAGATTGTTGACAATCGTCCAGGAGTGACGTCTTCATCTTTTTTACCGTCCACCGTCATTGCATGAATGGAGTGCCAATCTAAGTTTATCTTCCTGATCCATTCCCGTCCCAATAACGGTGGTCCACCATTTGGCAGTATGTAGAAATACAATTTCTGTATTTTCTTGCCGTTGTATTCGACAGGCACCCTTATTTTTCCTCTGGGGTATACTTTTTGCCCCGTATACGTCGTCAAGACGATGGATGTCTCTCAAGGGTATGTGTGAAAATAGCCGCTCGTAGTCTCGTCGATTCATGGCGGTTAGCGCTGATCCTGTATCCAATTCCATTTTAACTTGGGACCCTGCTATCGTGAGGGTGACCCAAATGGTTCGGTGATCCTCTTTTGCGATTACATTGTGAAGTTTGAGACAGCTTAGTCTCCTGTTCCCGGATTCACTATCGCTCATCTGGTCTTTGGAACTACTGTCCGTCATCTTTTGTACTTTCTTGTACGGTTCCTTAGTAGCCTTTTTGTTGTCGCTGGTCTTCCCAGACGTGCAATGTGTCCCATCTTCCCGCATTGCCTGCATATTTTGTCTTTGGACCAGCAGTCCTTCTGGTCATGGTTAGTTCTGCCGCAGCGATAACATTTTGCAAATCCCCGTGTCATTTCGTGGGTGCCGTATTCCTGTGGTTTTTGTTGAATTTCTGCAGCTCCCCTGGCTGCTGCTTCATACGATACTGCCACGCTGAAAGCCTTATCTAGCGTCAGCTCTTTCTCTGAGAGTAACTTCTGTGTTCCTTCACTCGGGAGTCCACAGACAAATTTGTCCCGTAGGGTATCTGCCAGTCCTGCTCTGAACTGGCAGTGTTTTGATAGCTTGCGTAGTTCCGTAAGGTACTCGGCATTGCTCTCTTTATGCTGAGTTCTCCTGTGGAATTTAAATCTTTCTGCTATCAACAGCGGTGCAGGGTTTAGGTGTTCCTGTAGGACAGCAACAATTTCGTTAAAACTCTTCGCCTTCGGTTTGGCTGGAGTAATCAGGTCCCGCAATAGGCCGTACGTTCTAGCGCCCATTAAGTTTAGCAATATCGATGCCTTTTTCTCCTCCGCTATTTCATTTGCCTCGAAATATACCTCGACTCTTTCCACATACGTGGTCCAGTCCTCTAATGTATTATCAAAAGCAGTGATACAGCCAGTCTTTGGCATCTTGCAAATCTAAAATGGCGCCTCCCGCGCTTTGCCGCCTTCCCCGCTGTTGCTAGCGCTGCTTTCCGCGGTTCCCGTTGCAACCTGCAGCTCCTCACGGTTTCTTGCGCGTTTAATATTTTTTAAAAATTATTTTCCCATCGTGGAACAACCCTGTGGGACTCTTGCCTCCCTCTTCGCGGGTCTATACGCAGCCTGGCTTCGTAGCACCGGCCGCACCCTGTGTGCTCCACCCTCTCTCTTCCCGACAACGCTGCTCGGCCCCGTTGCAAACCACCCGCTCGAGTTCACGACCGCCGCAGCCCAGGAAGGATCAGTGCACTACCTGCCACTGGATTATTACGTCCGTGAATGATTGAGACACGGACAGCAGGAGTTGAACAAAACACGTCTTTACTGATGGAAGTCAATAGTGAAACTGAAAACAACAGAGGCTCACTAGCGGCTTTTATACAGGGGTGGTCACTGCCGGTACTGCAGTCTGAGACCAGTTATTCTCTTAAAGGTACATACACAACATGGATCTTGCTCACTTTTTGTGATCTCTTGCAACTCCATGCCTCCTAGGCATAAAGTACAAGATGCTCAGATTTATTCACGCCCCTTGCCACTGACCAGGTGATCAATGCACGGCATTAAGTTGTTCATCTGCTTCCTGAATTGATGATCATTGTACCGTATAAATTGCACCTCGACTTTGCATAACTGCTCACTGTACTGTGGAAGTTAGTCCCTGGGCAACTGATAAGTATGCAATAGAAACTTGGCAGAATTGAAAAGGTAAATCAGCTATGCAGCACAGCACTTAAGCTTTTGGGGTGTGGAGGGGGAGGAGACTGCTTGCAACTGTAGGATTTGTAGGTGCCTTGAAATGACTTGTCTCCAGTGCTCGATCTGGTGGCTCTGCTAAGGATTGGGATGTTCTCCAGGCTGGGATATGAATTTGTACGAATCCCTGGGTTGGGAGTCCAAGGAAATAATCAAGGTGCAATGTATTTTTTAACTTGGTTATCGTGGGACCTTGTAATTCATTTTTCATGGTTTACTGTGTTTTCACTTGCTGGTGCTTGTAAATTTGAGACTTATTTTTCATGGGCTAAAGTTTCAAAGCTCCATTTGCAGTGATGGCTAAAGGTGGAAGTAATTCCCACTGGACAAAGTGCATTTTTTTGAGATCATGAGCTGGAGAGATTTGGTGTCGGGATTAAAAATCTGAACGCGCCCCCAACCCCTTGTGTAGCGTAGTATGTGTGTCCTGTCTTGCAGAGGCAGGACACTTCACTTCATATTTAAATCGGCTCCCACAGAGAAGTTGGGAGCTGCCAACTGGGTTTAGCAGGGCTCGGTGAAATCGGCAGCGAAATGGAGGAGAGAGCTGCTGGCTCAAGTGGGTAAGTGCTTTTTATAGCACTCCTTGAGGAGCAGGAGTGCTTTCTGCCACACCTCCAGCCCATCAAGGAAGCCTTCTGCCCATCATTATCCACGCTGCCCTGATCGGCGAACGTCTTTACCCTGCCACCCCCCTCATCTCTCCCTCGTTGCCGGGCACTTCTGGTCTTGATCTCAGCCTCACCTTTGCCAGGTTCTTTTTTTCCTCTTTCCCTTTCCTCCCTTCCCCCCCCCCCCCCCCCCCCCAAAGCCCTAATCCCGAGGCCTGATCTCTCCCTTCTGATTGCTGGGGATTGTCCCCTGAGCCTATCCTGAGAGTGAAGAGTCCTGGGACTAAGTAACATTTTAGTGGCCTTCTATAGGGCTTCTATCCTTCCCCATGCAAGGGAACCAAAACTGGATACTATTGCATCTTGACCGAACAGTAATGAATAGAGGAGGCGGAATGTACCTTTTACTATTTACTGAGTAAATGGGTGGATATTACAGCACATTGTCTGCATGGCAGAACCCGAAACTGAAAGTGAAAGACAAAGTAAAACCGAGCCCCCCAGCACCCCCTTCAGGTAACACCTGGGAACTGGGACAAACTTAATTGAAGCAAAACTCAAAACACAACACTCCTTTCCCCCAGAACTCAAAACACAACACTCCTTTCGCCCAGATAAAACCCCTTAGTCCTCCAGGCGTCTGGGACAGAATCTAACCCGACTTGAGCGCCGCTGGACAGGCATAGTCGGGGTGCCACTGCTAGCCGCAGGAAAACCTTCCTCCATGGCTGATGACTCCGTGACACCTTCTGTCGATGTGGCTTCCGTCGTTGTTGCAGGAAGCAGGCCATCACTGCCTGGCAGAGGTGGCGGAGACAATGGCCTAGCCTGTGATGTCTCTGTTACACTCACCGGAGTATGACCCCGTAGCTGGTCTTCGTGGCATCTGTGTAGCTGGCCATCAGGTGTATGGACGCTGTACGACAGGGGACCCGTGGCCTGCTCCACCACGGCAGGCATCCATTTGTCTCCTCCTGTATAGCAACGGGCAAACACAGTCTCTGGCGGCTCGAACTGCCTGGCGGTGCCCTGGTGCTTCTTAACCAGCTCTTCTTGCTTTGTGTGCCTCTCATCCCTGTAGTCTGGGTGTAGCCGGTCCAGTGCAGTCGCCAGCCGGCGACCCATCAGCATCTCGGCAGGACTCTTCCCCGTTGCTGAGTTTGGTGTAGTATGCTGTGATAACAGGAACCTGGCCAATCTGGTTTGCCAGTCCCCCACCGATATCCTCACCAGTGCCTCTTTTGTGGTTTGCACCATCCTCTCTGCCTGCCCGTTAGAGGAGGGGTGATAGGGCGCTGTGGTCACGTGGCGGATCCAATTTCTGCCTGCAAAAGCCTTGAACTCCGCTGACGTGAAGGCTGCTCCATTGTCCGAAACCAGCACGTCGGGGACCCCATGTGTGGCAAACAGCAAACGCAACGCATTGATCACTGCACTGGGTGTCATGGAGCTCATGATAGCCACCTCCAGCCATTTCGAATGAGAATCCACCACTATCAAAAAGACCTTCCCCTGAAATGGCCCTGCAAAGTCAATGTGGAGTCTTGACCATTTACGAGTGGTCCACTCCCAGGGGTGAAGGGGAGCCTTGGATGGGCTATGGGGAGCCTTGGATGGGCTATGGCGAGTCAGCTGACATGTCTCACAGCTCTTTACCACCTCCTCCACGTCTCGGTCCAACCCCGGCCACCAGACGTAGCTTCTCACCAACGCCTTCATGTGCACAATCCCAGGGTGTGAGTCATGCAGCATTTTCAGCACCTCCTCTCTTGCGACAGCAGGAACCACCACACGGCTTCCCCAGAGCACGCAGTTCTTGTGTGCAGACATTTCATGGCGCCTCTGAACGTAGGGCTTGAAATGCTCCTTCTGGACCTCGGAGGGCCAGCCATGCAGCAGCCAGCGTAGCACCTGTGATAAGACTGGATCTTTCTGTGTGAGGCTGCCAATCCGCTGGGCATGGAGTGGGGCCTCCGGAACCTCCTCCAGTAGCAGCACCTCCAGGGGTGGTGGCGTTTCAGCCTTCGGCCGGTTCAAAGGCAAGCGACTCAGAGCATCAGCATTAGCCAGCATCTTCCCAGGCCTGTAGCAAAGTTCATAACTGTAGGCCCCCAACATCAGACTCCACCGAAGCATACGCGGTGATATGACCTGGGGCATAGGCTTGGAGTGATGCAGGAGCCCCAAGAGTGGCTTGTGGTCTGTGTAGATGACGAACTGTCTCCCTAACAGGTACTGGCCGAACTTCTTTACCCCAAATATGATGGCTAGGGCCTCCTTGTCAATCTGGGTGTAATTACGTTCTGTTGTTGAGAGTGTTCTTGAGGCAAAACTGATAGGCGCTTCCCGGCCATCTGGCTCTGTGACCCAACAGAGCTCCCAGCCCGTATGGTGAGGCATCACACACCAACACCAATGGCTTGTTTTCATCATAGTGTGCCAGGACCTTATCTGCTTGTTGCAGTTCCTTTGCCTGTCTGTAGGCTGTTTCATGAGCTGAGGTCCAGTTCCACACTGCTTGGTCTAACAGCCTGTGCAGTGGCTCTAAGATTGTGGCTTTGCCCTTGAGAAAACAACTGTAGAAGTTTAACAGTCCGAGGAATGCCTGCAGTTCGGTCTTGTTCTTGGGGGTGGGAGCGCTCCTGATAGCCTCCACCTTCTCTGTAGTCGGATGCACACCGTCTTTGTCCACTCGGAATCCCAAGAACTCCACCCCATTGGCAGCGAACACACATTTCTCCTTCTGAAGGCGTAGTCCTACCTCAGCCAGCCGGCGTAGTACTTCCTGCAGCCGCTCATCATGGGCTTCCTGTGTCTTGCGTGTAATCAGTATGTCATCCAAGTAAGGCTGAACTCCCGGGACACCAGCCAACAGGGTGTCCATGAACCTCTGAAAGATTGCCACAGCCGTAGACACCCCAAACTGCAGCCTTGTGGCTCGGAAAAGTCCTCTGTGGGTGTTGATTGTCAACAGCTCGGCTGACTCTTCATCCAGGACCAGTTGCTGGTATGCTTGCTTGCGATCCAGCTTGGTGAACAGAGTGCCTCCAGCCAGTGTTGAAAACAGCGCTGTAACTGTTGGTAAGGGATACACATCTGGTAACACAGCAGTATTAACCGTACATCTGTAATCTCCACAGATTCGCAGGCCCCCATCCTTCTTTGCAATGGGCACGATAGGGGTGGCCCAACGGGAGTTCTTCACTGGCAAGAGAACCCCTTGGTTCACCAGCTTATCCAGGGCCTCATCCACCTTCTTGCGCAACGCAAAAGGAACTGGTTGCGCCTTGAAGAACTTAGGCGCTACCCCTGGGTCCACTTCGATTGAGACTGGCGGTCCCCGACAGGCCCCGAACTCACCAAAAACCTCTTCATAGTTCTCCAACATAGGCATTATGGGCTGTCGCTGTACCGTGTGTACTCCTGTCACTTCAATACCGAGGGGCTCAAACCAATCTCTGCCCAGCAGGCTTGTGCCCTGCCCCTCCACCACATAAAGTGGAAGTGTGTCCTTGACTGCCTGATACTTAACTTCCACATGAATCATACCCAGCACCTGGAGTTGAGCTTGGGATCACTGCCGTAGCACGCCGCTGACATGAGCCATCGCCGGGGGTTCACTTGGTCACAGCCTATTGTAAGTCTCTTCACTTATTAACGAACACGCTGAGCCTGAATCCACCTCCATGCAGAGTGGTGCCCCATTCATGATCACATTTGCCGTGTATCCCCACCGTCTGTGGGGTAGCTGCTCAGCTTCCGTGGTATACACTGTACTCATCATTGTCCTCCAGTGTCAAGGTGTGTGTCTGCGATGTTTGTATTGGCTCTGCTGCAGCAGCCTGAGCTTTCTTCATGCAGACACGAGCTATGTGTCCTCTTTTACAGAAATGACATACCGCTGACACAAATTTGCATGTAGTGGGACCATGGAGAGCCCCACAGCGGAAACATTGTCTTCCTGTCTCTTTAGTTGCCTCCATGTCTCTCGCAGCAGCAGCTGCATGTGTAGTCTTGTGCACCTCCTCGGCGGCCTGAGATGGTGCTGCCTCTGTACAGAGCATACGTGTTGTGATGAAATATATGCCTTCATCAGCCTATGTGTTTTACCTGTGTGTTTCACCTGCTTGTATTGTGTGAACCGCCCCCTTTTGTTCCTATTGTGTGTATTGGCTACACCCCTGTCTTTTGCCATATAAAGGTCTCAGGAGCTGGATGAGTCATTCCTACCAGACGCCCGATGTGGGAAGACCTGTAATGCTGCTATGTTCTTAGTGATTAAAAGCCTTAGTTGAATCCTTTAAATTCCTTGTCTTTGAGTTATTGAAGGCACATCAGTTTTAATCACTAAAACACCAGGATGGATCAACTCCTGAAACCAGAGCGCTTGGATCTGGACCCCCATGCCTCAGACGCAGCCACACAGTTCAGACACTGGTTCCAATGCTTCGAATTTTTCATTGCAAACTCATCCACTGCCATAGACGCAGCCGAAACCGCTACCGGAGACATGAAACTGGGAATCCTGCGAAACTGGGTGAGCCATCGTGTCTTCCCCCCCTCATCCAAGATGCCACCAGCTATGAGGAGGCCTGCACCATCCTGAAGGCCCACTACGCGCGGCCAATAAACGTGGTGTACGCCAGGCATCTTCTGACTACTCACACGCAGCGGCATGGTGAGTCACTAGAGGACTTTATACTAAACCTAAAAGTACTGGGCAGCGACTAACTGTAAGGCCGTGTCTGCCATCGTGTACACGGAGGAGCTGATTCGAGACTCCCTTATTGCGGGCCTCAGTTCAAATTATATTCGGCAGAAACTGTTTGAAAAGGAGGGACTGGACTTAAAACAGGCTATAGATATAGCGCGATCGCTGGATATGACCCAGAGGAACTCTGAATCCTGTTCCCCTGGCCGCGTGGCCCACTCCGCCTCGTGGGGGCCGCCATCTTGGAAGCCATCTTCACCTCCCAGGTCTCAGGCCAGCCCAGCACCATCGGAGCCCCAGCCTCCACCCAGGAGCCCCACTGCTGCCGCAATGCATCGGGGCCCAAAATGCTACTTCTGCGGCCAGGACAAACACTCCAGGCATCTGTGCCCAGCGAAGGGCACCACCTGTTTTAAATGCGGGAAGAAAGGACATTTCAGCAAAGTCTGCAGAGGGAACCCCGCCTCCAACTCCACCACCGCCGCGTGCGTGCCGTGGGAGTGGCCATCTTGGAAGCCATCTTGTCCACCCTCATGGAGTCCACCATCTTGCCCCGACTACACGGACCTCCAGGACCCACTGGTGGCCTTGATCACAGTGGATCAGTCCAGGCCGCATCCGTTGTCTAAATCGATGATGGACATAGAGGTCAACGGGAACAAGGTTAAATGCTTGATTGACTGACTGCGGGAGCACCGAAAGCTTTATTCATCCTAGCCTGGTAAAACGACTTTCACTAACGACAGTCCCCACACAGGGCAAAATCGCCATGGCTGATAAGACTCGTACCTCAAAAATCACAGGTTTCTGCGCGGTTATGCTGTCAGTAAAAGGCACTGATTACAGAGATTTTAAACTATTGATAATGCCAGATCTCTGTGTGAGCGTGATCTTGGGTCTGGACTTCCAGTGCCACCACCAAAGTATCACGCTTACCTACGGTGGGTCCCAGCCGCCCCACAGTGTGCGATCTGGCTACCCTGAAGGTCAAGCCCCCCTCTCTGTTCGCCAACCTCGCACCCAACTGTCGACCCATAGCGACCAAGAGTAGGCGGTACAGCTGGGAGGATAGACGGTTCATTGCGTCGGAAGTAGAAAGACTCAAGCGGGAGGGTATCATCGAATGCAGTACCAGCCCGTAGCGCGCCCAGGTAGTAGTAGTTAAGGGTAGCGAAAAGAAGCGGATGGTGATAGATTATAGCCAGACGGTTAATCTATACACCCAGCTAGACGCCTACCCTCTGCCTCGCATAGCGGATATGGTCGCGCAATACTGGGTGTTTTCCACCATCGACCTAAAATCGACATACCACCAGCTCCCCGTTAGGCCGGAGGACCGTCCATACACCGCCTTCGAGGCGAACGGACGTCTCTACCACTTCCTCAGAGTCCCCTTTGGGGTAACGAACGGGGTCTCGGTCTTCCAGCGGGAGATGGACCGCATGGTCGATGAGAACCAGTTAACAGCCACCTACCCATACCTAGACAACGTCACCATCTGCGGCCACGACTCGAACCTCGCGAGATTTCTGAAAACCGCCCTCAGACTCAATCTCACCTACAACGAGGATAAGTGTGTCTTTAGCACTACGCGCCTCTGTATTCTGGGCTGCGTGGTGGAAAACAGGGAAATCGGTCTGGACCCCGACCGATTTGCGCCCCCTACGGGAGCTACCCCTACCAAACACCCCCAAGGCCCTGAAAAGGTGCCTGGGGTTCTTCTCCTATTATGCCCAATGGGTCCCCAATTATTCCGACAAGGCCCGTCCCCTCCTGAAATCAACGTCCTTCCCGCTCACGGCCGAGGCCCACGCCGCCTTCAACAGCATTAAACACGACATTGAGAAGGCCGCGCTGCGGGCAGTGGACGAAAACATCCCTTTCCAGGTCGAAAGCGATGCGTCCGACTTCGCTTTAGCAGCCACCCTCAACCAGGATGGGCGGCCCGTAGCCTTTTTCTCAAGAACCCGCCAAGGGCCCGAGATCAGGCACTCCTCGGTAGAGGAGGCGGCCCAGGCCATAGTGGAGGCAGTGCGGCACTGGAGGCACTACCTAGCCGGCAAACGCTTCACCCTGCTTACCGACCAGCGGTCGGTAGCCTTCATGTTTAACAACAAACAGAGGGGGAAGATCAAGAACGACAAAATTCTCAGGTGGCGGATTGAACTCTCCACGATTGAGTACGACATAATATATAGGCCGGGGGCCCTCAACGAATCCCCCGACGCCCTATCACGAGGGATGTGTGCCAGCATCCAGGGGGACAGGCTACAGGGCCTCCACAATGGCCTCTGCCACCCGGGGGTCACCCGGCTATTCCACTTTATAAAATCCCGTAACCTGCCCTATTCCATCGAGGAGGTCCGGTCTATGACCAGGGACTGCCGCACTTGTGCGGAATGCAAGCCCCGTTTTTTCAGGCCCGACCGAGCCCACCTGATCAAAGCTACACGGCCATTCGAGCGCCTGAGCTTAGATTTCAAGGGACCACTCCCCTCCACCGACCGCAATGTGTACTTCCTCAACATTGTGGACGAGTACTCCCGCTTCCCATTCGCCTACCCCTGCCCAGATATGACCAGTGCCATGGTCATCAAGTGCCTCGGCAACCTGTTTTGCACGTTCGGCATGCCCAACTACATCCACACTGACGGGGGCGTCGTTCATGAGCGATGAACTGCGCCAATACCTGCTGTCAAAGGGGATAGCCACGAGTCGGACCACTAGTTATAACCCCCGGGGTAATGGGCAAGTGGAGAGGGAGAACGCGACAGTGTGGAAGGCGGTCACCTTAGCACTAAGGTCTAAAGGCCTCCCCACCTCCCGCTGGCAGGAGGTCCTCCCAGATGTACTCCACTCGATAAGGTCGCTACTGTGTAATGCTACTAACGCCACTCCTCACGAGAAGATGTTTGTTTTCCCCGCAAATCAACCTCAGGAGTATCCCTACCCTCGTGGCTCTCCGCCCCAGGGACAGTCCTGTTACGGAAACATGTGAGGGGCCACAAAACGGATCCCCTCGTGGAGGCAGTACACCTACTCCACGCAAACCCACAGTACGCGTACGTCAAGCACGCCGACGGGCGTGAAGACACCATGTCCATAAAGGACCTCGCCTCGGCAGGAAGCGACGACGATGACCCATCACCACCACCCCTAGAAGAACCTCCACCATCCCCAGAGGTATCCTCACCACCCCCAGCAGTACCTGCAACAACCCCAGCACATGGGTATGCCCAGGAGGGCACCACGGACTCCCGGTCGGAACCCGAGGTACTGTTGCGACGTTCAGGAAGGACTATCACACCCCCGGACAGACTAAATCTGTAGAAGGGGTGAATGTGATGAAATATATGCCTTCATCAGCCTATGTGTTTTACCTGTGTGTTTCACCTGCTTGTATTGTGTGAACCGCCCCCTTTTGTTCCTATTGTGTGTATTGGCTACGCCCCTGTCTTTTGCCATATAAAGGTCTCAGGAGCTGGATGAGTCATTCCTACCAGACGCCTGATGTGGGAAGACCTGTAATGCTGCTATGTTCTTAGTGATTAAAAGCCTTAGTTGAATCCTTTAAATTCCTTGTCTTTGAGTTATTGAAGGCACATCACGTGTGTTCATCGATGCAGCCTCTGCTGCTAAAGCCTTCTCGGCCAGTCGGAACGTCAGGGCCTTCTCCGCTAACAGCTGTCTCTGCAATGCCGAGTCCAGCACTCCACACACAATCCGATCACGGAGCATATTGTCTAACTGGTCACCAAAATTACAATGTAGTGAGCGTTTCCTCAACTCAGCAATGTAACTTGAAATAGATTGTCCAGGCTGTTGTTTACAATTGTGAAAATGGAAACGCTGCACAATCTCTGAGGGTTTTGGGTTAAAATGTTTCTGCAGCTTCTCCATCAAATCAGCATAATCCACCTCACTAGGTTTACGAGGGGCCACCAATGAACGCAGGACGGAGTAAGTAGCAGCTCCGCATACACTTAGCAACACTGAGCGCTGCTTCTCTTTGTCAATATTATTGGCCTCAAAGAAACACCCCAGTCTTTCTGCGTATTCCTCCCATGAACTGTCCTTATCCCCAGAGAACTCTTCAATACGTCCCAAGGTCATCATAGTTTTAATGTGCACTGTCCCTTTAAGATCCACGGACTTTTTTCTTTTTTTAAAAAATTATTTTTCTCCTCCGGCCAGAGTTACTGTAGCTACACTCACGGTAGTTGCCTGGCCCGCACAATACTCTGTCCGCCGTCTACGTCGCAGCTAGCCAACTATCAAAATGCCGTTGATGTTGCTAGCTGAGTGGCCCGCTTGTCGCAATTAAGAAGCCCATTTCTCCTCTGCTCTAACCAGCAGACACCCTCAGACTTTTGTGGGAGGACCTGCCAAAGGTCATCCTGTGGGATGGCTGACAACTTGAGGCTTTGGCACCCTCCACCCATTATCCTGAGATGAAACTCCAGGACTGGATGTGTTGAGTCTGAGTGTCCCAGATATGCTTATTCTAAATCACTGGACACAGACAACAAGAATAACTTCAACAGGTCTTTACTAATCGAAGGTCAGGGCTGAACTGCTTAGCAAATTACCACAGAGTTTATATACCGGTGTGGTCACCACCGGTACTACAATATACAGTAGCCAAGAGAAAGTAGTCCATCTCTTAAGGTAGTCTCTTAAGGTGGTACAGGTTACATACACCACAATTCCTCCCTTTTTAGCTTAACAGTGTACATCCCAATTTAAACATAACATGGATAACATATATACAACTTCATGCAAAACAGTTCAAAGATTCAGTCTCTGAGGAGGCCTCCTGATCCGAGTTGGATAACGCCTTTCAGGGGTCTCTGATTCTCGTTGCTGGGGTGACTCATCTAGTTGATCTCTTATGGGTTGGACATCATCAGATACATTGGCGTCTGAGGTAGATGCTTCAGGTTCACTAACTTCTTCCACTGGTGTCTCTGTCGTAGTCATGGGTTCGACCCTTGTTCTCGATTCTACAAGTTGGTCAGCATGACGTCGTATTACGTTTTCACCAATATTTACCGTGTACATCAGGGGTCCTTGTCTGGCACGAATTGTTCCAGATTGCCATTTCTCATTCTTATAGTCCCCGGCTAACACTGGTTGTCCTATTTCGAAACTCCGAGTGGTCTTGTTATTTATATGCTGGAACTGTTTGTTTTTGACTTCCCTCCGCACATTTGGTTTTAACAAGTCCAACCTGGACTGCAACCTCCTGTTATAGAACATCATGGCAGGGCTTTGATTTGTCACTGCATGAGTGGCGTTTCGATATGCCATTAGGAAATTGTCCACCTTGTGTTGTAGTGGAATCTGGTCTTCGCTCATGGCCTTTATCGCCTTTTTGAACGTTTGTGCAAATCTCTCGGCCAACCCATTTGTAGCCGGATGATATGGGGCAGAGGTATAATGTTTCACCCCATTCTTCTTCATGAATTTCTGGAATTCTTCTGACACGAACTGCGGTCCGTTGTCTGAACATATTTGTTCTGGCAATCCATTTCTTGCGAATATCGTTCTTCGAACTGCGATCGTCTTTTCCGAGGTAGTGGTCGCCATCTTAATCACTTCTGGCCATTTAGAATGTGCGTCTACCGCAATTAAAAACATGGAGTCCATGAATGGACCTGCAAAGTCAATATGTACACGTTGCCATGGGGTTGAAGGCCATTCCCATGGATGCAGCGGTGCAATTGGAGGTGCATTTTGAACTTTTTGGCACCCTGAGCAGCTTTTAGTCAGATCCTCTATTTGTTGGTCGATACCTGGCCACCACACATAAGCCCTAGCAAGGCTTTTCATCTTGACTTCCCCCCCCCCCCCCCAGATGACCTTCATGCAGTTCCTTTAGAACTCTCTCCCTTAATTTAGGAGGAGTAATCACCCTTGTTCCATACATCAATGTTCCTTGACAGACGGACAACTGTTCTCGTCTGGCTGAGAATGCCGGTAACAGTGGTTCACCATGAGCTGGCCATCCCTTCACTGTCAATTTGTAGACCCGAGACAGTGTCGGGTCATTCCAATTTTCTCTCTCAATACTTGCATTGGTGACTGGTAAACATTCGATGATGGTCGAGTGAAATAACTCAACAGGGTCAACCGTCGGTGCCTCCTCCTCTGTAGGTAGTGGCAGGCGCGACAGCCCATCAGCATTATCATGTTGCTTTGTACCTTTGAATTCGATCTGATATTGATGTGCCCCTAGGAAAAGGGACCATCTCTGGAGTCTCTGCGCTGTCATCACTGAAACACCCTTCTTAGGGTTAAAAATGGAAACCAACGGCTGGTGGTCTGTCAGCAGCGTAAACTTTTGCCCTTGCAGGTAATGATTAAATTTTTTTACTCCCCACACAAGGCTGAGAGCCTCCCTATCTATCTGAGCATAGTTGCGCTCAGCGGAGGTCAATGATCTGGATGCGAATGCGACTGGTCTTTCCAAGCCATTTGGCAACTTATGTGAGAGCACTGCCCCAATACCATATGGAGAAGCATCACAAGCTAAACGAATAGGCAGCGTTGGGTTAAAGTGAGCCAATACTTCCTTAGAGGTGATCAATGCCTTGCTTTTGTGAAAGGCCCGCTTACAGTCCTCGCTCCACTTCCATGGCACTCCCTTCTGCAAAAGAGCGTTCGGGTGTAGCACCGTGGATAAATTTGGCAGAAACTTATGGTAATAGTTAATCAACCCTTGGAACGACCTCAACTGGGATACATTTTCCGGAGCGGGAGCCTTCACAACAGCTTCGATCTTGTCAGGTGACTTGTGAAGCCCCTCCTGGTCAATGACATGACCACAGTACGAGATTTGCTTCTGAAAGAACTCACATTTCTGGCAATTAACTCGAAGTCCATATTCTTTCAATCTGGTGAGCACCTGTTCCAAGTTTGCAAGGTGTTCCTCATCATCATCTCCTGTAATCAGAATGTCGTCCAGGTAGCATTGTGTGCCTGGAATTCCCTGTAATACCTGCTCCATGGCCCTTTGCCAAATCGCTGGAGCCGATGCCACTCCAAAAACTAGTCTATTATACCGATATAAGCCCTTATGCGTGTTGATTGTGAGATACTGGCGTGACGCTTCATCAACTTCCATCTGTAAGTACGCCTGCGCCAGGTCTATCTTGGTGAAGTGTTTCCCGCCAGACAACGAAGCGAAGATATCCTCAATCCGTGGAAGCGGATATTGCACCGTATGAAGCACCGGATTAACAGTGATCTTGAAATCGCCACAGATGCGAACCTTCCCCAGTTCCCCCGGCTTGTTACTCGATGAACGCTTCATGACGGGAACAATGGGCGTGGCCCATTCACTCCAGTCCACCTTTGACAGTACTCCGGAACGTTCTAGTCCTTCCAGCTCAGCTTCCACAGCAGGTCGTATCGCATAAGGTTTGAAAAATTTCGGGTTTGCATGTTCTTCAACCTTGATGTTTGCCGTAATTCCTTTTCAGTGTTCCCAGTCCCTGCTGGAACACCTCTTTAGCATCGTCCAATATTCTGGACAGTCGTTTAGGTTTGACATCGTCCTTTTAACCGGAATCTACAGTTAGTGCTTTTAAGGAATGCCAGTCCATATTTATTCTCCTGATCCATTCCCGTCCCAGTAGTGGTGGACCTCCCTCAAGTAACACATATAAGTCCATTCCTCGGCTTTCTTTACCCTTGTGGACCACCTTTACCTTTATCTTTCCAATGGGGTATACTCTTTGCCCTGTGTATGTTTTCAATACAATCTCCGTATCCCTTAGGGGAATGTGTGGAAATAACCTTTTGTAATCTTGCTTATTCATGACCGTCAATGCCGATCCAGTGCCCAATTCCATCTTCACTTGGACTCCTGCTATCTGAAGTGTGACCCGGATAGTTTGGTGGTCTGCTGTGTTACCCACATTATGTATTCTTAGACAACCCAGTTCCTTACTGCTGGAGTCTGAATCAGTCTTCTGTTCATCCGAACTGTTCTCTGTCACCTTGTGTACCTTTTTGCACTTTTCCTGCGGTGACTTTTTGTTGCTGGTCTTCTTTCCTGACCGGCATACTTTAGCTATGTGACCGAGCTTGCCACATTTTCTGCATTCCTGATTTTTGAACCAGCACTGGTTCTGATCGTGCGTTGTCCTTCCGCAACAATAACACTTTACTGCACCCAATGCCATTTGATTGGTGCTGAGTTCCGATGACCTTAGCTGCATTTCCGCGGTGCCTCTTGCCGCGGCCTCGTGCGATGCTGCAATGGTGACAGCTTTATCAAGCGTACGGTCCTTTTCCTCTAGCAGTCGCTTTTGTGTTCCTTCTTTTAATAATCCACACACGAATTTATCTCTCAGAGCATCTGCTAGTCCTGTACCAAACTGACAGTACTTTGATAGCTTGCGCAGTTCAATTAAGAATTCAGCGTTGCTTTCCTCTTTCCGCTGCGTTCTTCTGTAAAATTTAAATCGTTCCGCTATCAGCAGCGGCGTGGGGTTTAAATGTTCTTGCAGGATATTAACAATATTCGCGAAAGTCTGATCCGCCGGTTTATCTGGTGTTACAAGGTGCCTCAATAACCCGTACGTCTTCGCACCCATTGAGCTTAATAAGGTTAGTGCTTTCTTATCATCTGGTACCTCATTTGCTGTACAATAAACTTCAATGTGTTCTACATACGTGGCCCAATCTTCAACATCGCTATCAAAAGCAGTGATGTTACCGTGTTTAGGCATCCGTGAGAGTTTCTTTAAATATTTTATTTTTCCAAAATGGCGGCTTTTCCCGCGCTTGTCTTCTTCCCCCGCCGACTACAATGGCGGCTTCCCGCGCTTGTCTTCTTCCCCCGCTGGCTACAGTGGCGATGACCGCGCTGTTGCCATTCTCGCCTCCCAGCGGTTCTTAATTTCCCCGACACTGCTTTTGCTCCCCCGCGGTGCTCGTGGGCATTAACGCTGCCCTTGTCGCTGCGCCTCTCGGCCCCGATTGCAGCCCGGCCCTTTACACCGGCTGCGGTCGAGTTCTCCGCGGTTCTCGTGGCATTAACGCTGCCCTTGTCGCTGCGCCTCTCGGCCCCGATTGCAGCCCGGCCCTTTTCACCGGCTGCGGTCGAGTTCTCCACCCTTTTTCCTCCGGTTTCCCTCCCCTTCTCCACTGACAACGTGGCCGACTTTCTGCCCGTGTCGCTAGATCGGCTTACCCACCACCGTGGTAGAAGGATGATCACTGTGTGTCGCTGATGGAGGACTTCGTGGTCAGTAATTTCAACCCGGGTTCTCGATGCCTCCCGTGCGATGCGGTGCTCAGCAGGATGATGAGGGCGGATGCCTCTTCTCGACGCCCGTTCTGAGGACGAAGCTGCCTTGGATGCAAAACTGCCGCAGGGTAAGATCGGACTCGTCGCCACTGTTGAGTCTGAGTGTCCCAGATATGCTTATTCTAAATCACTGGACACAGACAACAAGAATAACTTAAACAGGCCTTTACTAATCGAAGGTCAGGGCTGAACTGCTTAGCAAATTACTACACAGAGTTTATATACCGGTGTGGTCACCACCGGTACTACAATATACAGTAGCCAAGAGAAAGTAGTCCATCTCTTAAGGTAGTCTCTTAAGGTGGTACAGGTTACATATGGTGTGGAGATGCCGGAGTTGGACTGGTGTTGTGTGACTTCTTACAGGTTACATACACCACAGGATGAACTGACCATGAAATTCCACAGTCCATTCTGGGATGTCCTGGGAGATGACTCTGCAGGAGTTGAATTTTGCAAGGTGCCAAAGGTTGCAGCCCCTTTTACTCTACCTGAAAGGGCTGCAAATTTCTGATTAAATTTTTACTCGTGGGCCTTTCTCCAGTCAATGGGAACAAGCTGTTAAATACGAGACAGCAGCTCATGTAATGCAGCCCATCCTTTCTTTTTGCACTTCAGTGCAGCTACTCAATCTGTCTGAAGAGTCTTAGTTCTAGTTAGCACCAGTTCTCCATTGACTTCTAAGGATTCAATTTTAATAGCTCCTCTATCGCCACACTAGCAACTTGGCGGCATCTTGTGAAAATGGATGTGAAGTATCCATTTAATACCTCAACCATATACATGCTGTATGCAGCTTAGATTTCAGATTCACACCAGTACATTGTCATTTTATTTGTTTGACTTTTCATGTATTATTAAATGGAGGTTTTTTTTAACATTGGCTTTGTGACCATCAATATCTGATGGAAGGAAGATAAAAATTGAAAGATATGGAAGAAAAAGTCATGCCACAAAGGATAGATGGAATGTACCAAATGAAATCCTGCTTCACTGCATCCTTCTGACTATTCGCTACTGCCCACCCTGAAGTCTTTTTTGGAATTTAATTGACCCTTCATGTCCACCTTAACCTAAGTTGCCTTGTTCAGTTGCTATACTCTGTTCTAAACTTATGTTTGTGTTGAATTTCAGTTGTCAAAATAAACAAATGTAGATTTACATTCTAACCACTGTAAGGTAATTGTTGTAAGTTTAACCCTTCAGTGGATATTTTCATGCATTGATTTCTAAATGTAACTTGTAGGTCACTTTTTTATCTGCTTAACATCTCTTCTATTTCTGGCTCAGCTGATTTATTATAAACTGCTCAGCTTTGGTCTTTTGATTTTTACATCCTGGATTCTTCTACATTAACAGGTATCCTTTCCAGGTGTATGTTTGTCTATTCTGTTCCTCTCTTTCCCCCTTTATCCTCTTGCCTTTTAAAAAAAAAAAAAAAAAAAGGTATTCAATTAAAGAATTGGTAGACTTGGATTGCTGCAAGCTTATCCTACAGTGTAAAAGAGGTCATGTAGTCAATTGGTACAGACTTGGCCAAAAAATTAATTGGACTCTCTTAAATAAATGTTCTCTTCTGTAGGGAGGTGGGCAGACCTGATAATCCAATACCTGAGTCAGATTGGAGGCTGGTCTACAGTAGCCGAGCATTGTTGATCAGCCAGGCTGGCTTACTAATGGAATTTGGGAGAATCGATCAGATTCTTCCCACTCTGCTCAAATAGCTTGGCAACCCAATGCGTAGTACCCTAGCTGACCAAGTCGTTATTTTGATTGACTGGCTAAACTCCAGTACTACCCCTGCCGGTCTCTGCTATTTGCAATCATAAGAATTCAGATGACTTCAATAAGCTGCTGGTTAGAGGCCATTAGAATCTCTTCATTAATGGCTTTTGGGGAATAAAAATGTGACTATTGTACATTTGGTAGCAGAAATACAAAATATCACTTCACCTTGTATTTAGAGTAAAGTTGGCCATGGGTTGTTATCTGCACAGTAAACTATATTATTGCATTCGTATTGATTGTAGTATATGTAACTTTTCCTTATCCTTGTAAGTTGTACTGAATAGGAGTAATTTTTTATATAGCAAGGAAAGAAGCAGTGAATATTTTATGATAACATAGTCTTCCTGTGCCTAGAATATTGATTTGTTGCATTTTGAAGTCCAGGAGAGTGGCTTACTGAAGTGTTGAGATGCAAGCGGATTCTTCTTGGTATAATAACAATGATGGCTTGCAACATGCCTTTTGCACTAAGACCCATGAATTGATTGATCTGTTTGGCAACAGTACAAGGTTTTCAAGGCGTCGATGCAACTTTTCAGTGGCTCCTATTCTATTACCAACAAGATGCAATGATTGATGACTCCCATGAAATTGTACTTAATGGGCTATAAATTAGGCTGTTCAGCACCCTTTTTTCAGGCACTAACTAGCCTACTAAGCCCCCAGTATGGTGGACAGGAAGCATGTGCACATTTCTGTATGGAAGTATGCTGCCCACCATATTAGTAAAGGAATAAAATGGGTGTCCAGGGCCCACACCTGAAACGGGCATAGGGCCCTTTGCATATACAAGGATCTATCCTTGGCACCCTCCTATATTTTGATCTACATGCTGCCCCTCAGCGATATCATCTGAAAACCGAATGTCTGGTTCCACGTGTATGCTGGCGACACCCAACTCCCTCTCTCGACCACTCCACTGCCTCTGATTTGTCATGCTGCTTATCAGATATCCAGTACTGGCTGAGCAGAAATTTCCTCCAACTAAATATTGGGAAGACCAAAGCCATTATCTTAACAAACTCCGTTCCCTAGCCACCAGCTCTATCCCCCTCCCTGGCACTGTCTGAGGCTGAACCAGACTGTTTGCAACCGTGACCCCCTATTTGACCCTGAGCTGAGCTTCCAACTCCATATCCTCTCCATCAAGACCGCCTACTTTCATCTCTGCCCCTGCCTTAGCTCATCTGCTAAAACCCTCATACATGTTTTTGTTACCTCTGCTGCCTGTATCTAACTGGCACCGAGTCCCATTCACCCAACACCCGTGTGCTTGCAGACCTACATTGGCTCCTGTTCTGGCAATGCCTCAATTTAAAAATTCTCATCCTTGTTTTCATATCCCTCTCTAGCTCTCTAATTTCCTCCAGTCCTACAACCTTTTGATGTCCCTGCACTCCTCCCAATTCTGGCCTCTTGCGCATCCCTGATTTTTCATTGCTCCCATCATTGCCAGTTGTGCTTTGAGCTGCCTAGGTCCTAAGCTCTGGAATTCCCTCTCTTCGTCTCTCTACCTCTCCTCTCTTTAAGACACTCCTTAACGGCAACCTCTTCGACCAAGCTTTTGATCACCTGTCCTAATAGCTCCTTATGTGGCTTGGTGTCAAATTTTGTTAACGCTCCTGTGAAATGGCTTGGGACATTTTACAATGTTATAGGTGCTATATAAATGCAAGCTGTCGTTGAAGCTAATCACACCTTGGGAGATTATAGAGGGTGTCAAAGGCGAGAAAAGTGCTAGCTGCAGTCTCTGCTTTTCTTCCTCATCCTGTTGTACTACTGCATTAGCTATCAAATTCAAATTCAAATCGCTTTATTGGCATGATAAGGTACATCTTATGTTGCCAAAGCATCAAAATACATTTATGGTTGAACACATAAACGCAGTTCTATTCATACAGTGTATAAACAGGTATATCCCTGAGTGTATAAATATACATTCGCATTGTTTATATATACTCTTTACTTAGTTTACTGGTTGTCCCTCTGTTCATGGCAAGCTGCAACATAGTGTGCCGCCAGTGTTACACAGCTTCTCTCCTCCCCCAGTAGGAATGGGAGTTTTTGGTTGTCATTCAGACTTCTGAATTCAGGGCATATTTGTGAGAATTTTTGGTAGAAATTCTCCCTGATGCCCTGATATTTTCCACAGGCTGTGAGGAAGTGCATCTCTGTCTCCACTACTCCCTGGCTGCAGTGAGAGCATATCCTGTCTTCTCTTGGCAGCCTGGTCTGCCTGTGTCTGCCTTTTTCGATCGCTAGGCTATGTTCGCTAAGTCTGTACCTTGTCAAGGTTCTTCTCAGTTTGTTATCCTTTACCATGGTCAGGTAATCAGCTATGTTGTATTGTCTGTTTAGGGCCAAGTAGCAATTGAGTTTGCTTTGGGTTTTTGTTGTTTCTGCCCAATATGTCAGATATTTTTCCTTTTGCTTAGCGACGATTGTGTTGGGTCGAATTCTTTGTGTTACCCTGTCACTGTCCTGGGGCTGGTTATTGTTAGTAGTTACCAAACTACTATCACCAAACTATCACCAAACCACATCATGAAACTCTCATATTGTGCCCTCTAAGTTACATGTGAACTATGCTTATCAGGAAACCATTGTAACCTCTCCTCCTTACTTTCCACCTCTTGGATGTTCCTGCAGAAGATCTATCTCTCGATCTATCTCTTCTTCCCTTTCCATCAATCAATTTCTCTTTTTTTTCTCTCTCTCTCTCTCTCTCTCTCCTTTTCTTTCTCTCTTTTAGCATGAATAAGCAAAACCAGTTTCTGGTGGCATGTGAAGACTTTTCTGGTCAGTTTGCATAGTCCCTCAGCTGAAGCTCCTGGTGACCTGCATCTTGCAGATCTTGCTCTCAAAAAATATGTTCACAGTGTGTCACATGTTGCAGACAAATGGTAGCTCAGTTGGAGGAGTCCACTAGCAGGAGGCACAGGCCATTGGAATACAGAAGAGAGGTGACTAGCTACACTCGACAAGTAGGGCACCAAGAGCCCTAGAAAAACCCTGTTGTGGCTGGAGTCATTTGACACACAGAAGGCGGTGGTCTGACACCAATCTTTGTACCCCCAGAATATTGCTACCACAGTTCCTCAGGGCACTGTCCTTGGCCCACACATAATCTGCTTCATCAATGACCATAAGGTCAGAAATAGGACATTTGATAATTGTACAGTGTTCAGCTTCATTCACAAGTCCGCCCCTATAGTGGAACAGCCCATGCAAGCCTACAGAAGGATCTGGACAAAATCTGGGCTTGGCCTGACCAGTGCTAAGAAACATTTATGGTTTATTAGTGCCAGGCAATGACCATCTCCAATGAGAAGTCCCAACTATCTTCCTTGACCTTCAATGGCAGCACATTTGCTTCAGCCCCACTATCAACAACCCAATGGTCACTATTGATCAGAAGCTTAACTGGCTGGACCAGTGACATTAACATAGAACAGAGACTGTGATGAATGGCTCACAAACACTCCTTCCCCTTCACCCACCCCCCTTGCCTGCCTTGATATGAGGGCCATCTCCAGTCCAGGAGGCTCCTAATGCTATATAATGGTCATCCATCTTGTGTACTCCTGCCACTGAGGTAGCAACTAGAAGAGCAGGCAAGGCTTGAGAGCATTGACGTCATACACTGGCACCAATAGGAAGCACAAGGCACACACTCACTAGGATTTCTAATTAAAATTATGGCTGCACTAAAGATGTGCGTGAGAATATTGTTCTTGTAAAGGTTTGCAAGTTGCTTTCATCAGATGCATTGGAGGTTGAATGATACACTGAAAGGTCTGTAGATAGTATATTGGTGGCGGGAAGGCGAGAGATGTAGACTGGACTGTTTATGCATTGGCTAGATGTGGAAAGCAAGATTAGATGATCCTAATGAGTGTGATGAGCGTCTCTTGTAGCTGCTAATGGATTGTCCTTGCTTTTGTCCTCCAGGGACTCCATGATGAGTCCTAAATATATTAGGCAAAATTCTGCAATACTCCACACGTATACTTGAGGCTGTACTGTATTTGCAGGACAACCCAGATTGATTCAGGCACCAGGAATGTGGCTTCAACATGCTAATAATGATAATGGACCTCATTATATTGGCACTCTGCTCATGTCCTGGGTTACTGGGGTTTTTTTCTCTGTCGAGGAATGCTGGCACAGTGGATGCCTTTACTATTTAAGGCATTGTGGCAGCTTTGAGGGAACTGAGCATTCACTGGCATGATGTAAATCTGCCAGTCACAAACAAGAAACACATTTGAGTGTGTGGAATCTTTTCCTGTTGAAGTAGGTATTGTGGTGTATGTAACCTGTTCCACCTTAAGAGAACTACTTTAAGAGATGTACTACTTTCTCTTGGCTGCTGTATACTGTAATACCGGTGGTGACCACACCGGTATAGAAGTGTTGTGTAAGGATTTGCTGGGCAGTTCAGCCCTGACCTCCGAATAGTAAAGACCTGTTAAAAGTTATTCTTGTTGTCTGTGTCCAGTGATTGATCCTAAACATAACTGGGACATACAGACTCAACAGTGGCGACGAGTCCGATCTTACCCTGCGGCAATTTTACATCCAAGGCAGCTTCGTCCTCAAAACGGGCGTCGAGAAGAGGCATCCGCCCTCATCATCCTGCTGAGCACCATCGCACGGGAGGCATCGAGAACCCGGGTTAAAAAGAAAAAGAATTCTGACCACGAAGCCCTCCATCAGCGACAGGCAGTGATCATCCCTTCTACCACGGTGGTGGGTAAGCCGATCAGCGACACGAGCAGAAAGTCGGCCGCGTTGACTGTGGAGTAGGGGAGGGAAAACGGAGGAATAAGGGCAGAGAGCTCGACCACGGCTGGTAGAAAGGACCGGGCTGCAATCGAGGCCGAGAGGCGCAGCGACTGGGGCAGCTTAAGGCTCGAGAGCCGCGGAGAACTCAAACGCAGCCAGTGTACAGGACCGGGCTGCAAGCGGGGCTGCGAGGCAAAGCAGCGTCGGGGAGTTGAGAAGCTTAAGGCACGAGAGCCGCGGAGAATTCAAACGCAGCCGGTGTAAAGGACCGGGCTGCGAGGCAAAGCAGCGTCGGGGAGTGAGAACAGCTGGGGAGGCGAGAACGGCAGCAGCAAGGCAATCGCCATTGCAGCCAGCGGGGGAAGAAGGCAAACGCGGGAATCCGCCATTGTAGTCGGCGGGGGAAGAAGACGAGCGCGGGAAAGACCGCCATTTTGAGAAAAGAAAAAGAAAAATTTAAAAAAAACTTGCAAGGATGCCTAAACATGGGAGCATTAATACCTTTGATAGTGATATCGAAGATTGGACCACATATGTAGAACGCATGGAAGTTTATTGTAAAGCAAATAAGGTGCCAGATGATGAGAAAGCACTAACCTTATTAAGCTCAATGGGTGCAAAGACATACGGGCTATTGAAGCACCTTCTATCACCAAATAAACCGGCGGATCAGACTTTCGCGAATATTGTTACTGTCCTGAAAAATCATTTAAACCCCACGCCGCTGATGATAGCGGAACGATTTAAATTTTACAGGAGAACGCAGTTGAAAGACGAAAGCAACGCTGAATTTTTAATTGAACTACGTAAGCTATCGAAGTACTTGTGGTAAACCACTGTTATTGTATATTGTTACCTCTGGGTGGCGCTGTGTACCAAGGCATGCCTCAGCTGACTCCGCCCACATGACCAGGTATAAAGGTGGGGGTTTCGCCGACTCACTTCCTTCTTGGAACCAGCCACCCACGAGAGGCATGCTCTGTTCTCTAGTTAATAAAAGCCTTTTCATCACCTTCCTGATTCATCGTCTTTTATGGAGTAATTGATAAGCGTATCAATTTTATTAACTAGAAGTAAAATGGCGACACCTGAACAGCAACAACAGCAGGCGTTGCTGCGAGCCCTCAGACCGGCATGCCTGGACCTCGACCCTCAAGCAGCGGGTTCATCAACCAATTTCGAACACTGGCTGAGCTGCTTTGAATCCTTCATAGGAGCCTCCGCCGTGACATCGGAGGAGAACAAACTAAAAGTTTTGACCGCCCAGGTGAGCCCTCAAGTATATACACTCATCCGGGACGCTACTACGTACACGGCGGCCCTCGAACTACTAAAAGGGCAATACACACGCCGAGTGAACACGATTTACGCCAGACACCTCTTGGGATCCCGCAGGCAGCAACCGGGGGAATCGGTAGAGGCATTTTTACGGGCGTTACAGACACTCTGCAGAGACTGCGACTGTAAGGAGGTAACGGCTGCGGGGCACGCGGAGGGACTTACTTGTGATGCCTTTGTCAGGGGCCTCCAGTCCGACTACTCCCAGCAGAGACTGCTCGAAAGCAAGGAGCTCGACCTGAAGATGGCCGTAGCCCTTGCGCTCTCGCTAGATGCGGCACACCGAAACCTCGAAGCATACTCACGTAACGGCGCCGCGCCATGGCCATCGCGACCGTGGGACATGGGACCGCCGCCCCCGGCACCAACTGCTGCAGCGATGTCCCGAAATCAACCGGGATAGCTGCCCCCGGTAAGAACCGCAGCGATGCCCCGTAACCAGGCCCAAAAATGCTATTTCTGTGGCCAGTTAAAACACCCTAGAGCGCACTGCCCGGCTAAGACCGCTACCTGCTCGGGCTGCGGGAAGAAAGGCCGTTACGCCAATGCCTGCAGGGGAAAACCAGCGAACGCCAGCAGCGCCGCGTGCGAACCATGGGGGCAGCCATCTTATCCGCCATTTTGTGCACCTCCGGCCGCATGGCCGCCGCCATTTTATCCGCCGCACTCAACCGCCACTTCGTCTCCGGGCTCGACCACCGTCTCGTCGGACGACCATACCGACTCACTAAGCCATACACTGGCCTCCGTTACGCTGGATCAAGCCCTCCCTCATCATCTATCCAGCTCCATGATGGATATCACGGTAAACGGCCGCACCACCACTTGCCTAATCGACAGCGGGAGCACAGAGTTTTATTCACCCAGACACGGTACGTAGCCACTCCCTCACGGTCCTGCCGACGCGCCATCAGATTTCTATGGCGTCCAAGTCCCATTCAATGGACGTCGGCGGCTACTGTGTGGTGACCCTTTCGGTTGGGGGCACAGAATATAAAAATTTTAAACTTCTAGTCCTGCCCCGTCTCTGCGCTGCCGTGCTGCTAGGGTTGGATTTTCAGTGCCACCTTAAAAGTGTCACATTAGCATACGGTGGACCCCTTCCCCCCCCCCCCCCACTCTCAGTCTGCAACCAACACCTTTTAAATCGCCCGCCGCAAACCACCTGCAGCCTTTCCACACTAAAAGTCCCCCCCCCTCCCTTGTTCGCTAACCTCACCCACGACTGTAAACCCATCGCTACCAAGAGCAGGCGGTACAGCGCCGGGGACAGAGCTTTCATTAGCTCTGAGGTGGAGCGGCTCTTGAAGGAGGGCGTTATCGAAGGGAGCACTAGCCCCTGGCGAGCCCAGGTTGTAGTCGTTAAAACCACTGATAAACGCCGCCTGTTCATTGACTACAGCCAAACCATAAACCGGTACACTCAGCTGGACGCATACCCCCTTCCTCGCATATCTGATATGGTCAACCAGATTGCGCAATACAAAGTATTCTCCACCATTGACCTTAAGTCAGCATACCACCAGCTCCCCATCCGCCATGAGGACCGCCAGTATACTGCCTTCGAGGCGAACGGCCGCCTCTACCACTTCCTTAGGGTTCCCTTCGGTGTCACCAACGGGGTTTCGGTCTTCCAAAGGGAGATGGACCGGATGGTTGACGAGAACGCGCTGCAGGCCACCTTTCCCTATCTGGATAACGTCACCATCTGTGGCCACGACCAGCAGGACCATGACGTTAATCTAGAAAAATTCCTCCGTACGGCCCAACGGCTGAACCTAACGTACAATAAAGAGAAATGTATGTTTCGCACCAAACGCCTCGCCATTCTCGGCTGCGTGGTGGAGAACAGAGTCATCGGGCCCGACCCCGACAGAATGCGCCCCCTAATGGAGCTACCCCTCCCCCACTGCCAAAAAGCACTGAAGAGATGCCTGGGGTTTTTCTCCTCCTATGCCCAGTGGGTGCCCCACTATGCAGACAAAGCTAGACCCCTCATCAAATCCACCTCCTTCCCCCTGACACCAGAGGCGTGTGCAGCCTTCACTCTTATCAAGAGCGATATCGCGAAGGCCACAATGCGCGCAGTGGATGAGTCGATCCCCTTCCAAGTGGAGAGCGATGCATCCGACTTCGCCCTAGCTGCGACCCTTAACCAGGCGGGCAGACCCGTGGCCTTTTTCTCAAGGACCCTCCAGGGCCCCGAGACCCGACACTCCTCTGTCGAAAAGGAGGCCCAGGCTATTGTGGAAGCGGTGCATCACTGGAGGCATTACCTGGCCGGAAAACGGTTTACCCTGCTCACTGACCAGCGTTCAGTAGCTTTTATGTTTAATAATAAGCAGAGGGGCAAAATCAAGAATGACAAGATCTTGAGGTGGAGAATCGAACTCTCCACCTACAATTATGATATCTTGTACCGGCCCGGGAAACTAAATGAGCCCCCAGACGCCCTATCACGTGGTACATGCGCCAACGCGCAGGTTGATAGACTGCAGACCCTCCACAATGACCTCTGCCACCCGGGGGTCACCAGGTTCTTCCATTTCATCAAATCCCGTAACCTGCCCTACTCCATCGAGTAGGTCAGGACCATGACCAGGAACTACCAAATCTGTGCCGAGTGCAAACCGCACTTTTATAGGCCGGACAGAGCAAGCCTGATCAAGGCCACTTGCCCCTTCGAGCGCCTGAGCGTCGATTTTAAAGGGCCCCTCCCCTCCTCTGACCGCAATGTGTACTTCCTCAACATAATTGATGAGTACTCCCGTTTCCCGTTTGCCATCCCTTGCCCAGACATGACCAGTACCACGGTCATCAAATGTCTGAATGACCTCTTCGCCTTGTTTGGGTTCCCTAGCTATATACATAGCGACAGGGGCTCATCTTTCATGAACGACGAACTTCGGCAGTACCTGCTAGTGAGAGGTATTGCTACGAGCAGAACCACCAGCTACAACCCCCGGGGGAACGGCCAGGTGGAAAGAGAGAACGCGACGGTTTGGAAGGCCGTCCTCTTAGCCTTAAAATCTAAGGGCCTTCCGACCTCTCGCTGGCAGGAGGTCCTCCCTGCGGCGCTCCACTCCACTGCTTTGTACTGCCACTAATGCCACCCCTCATGAGCAAATGTTCGTTTTCCCCAGGAAGTCCACATCGGGAACCTCGCTACCGGCATGGCTGACTTCTCCTGGGCCCGTCCTACTGCGGAGGCACGTAAGGACCCATAAAACGGACCCCCTGGTCGAGAGGGTGCACCTCCTACACGCCAACCCCCAGTATGCCTGGGTGACATACCCAGACGGGCGGGAGGACACGGTCTCCATACGAGATCTCGCACCCTCGGGTACCCCTGAACTACCACCGTTATCCCCCACCACCCCTCCCAATCCAACCCCTGTAGACGACATGCCGGAGCCCCAGGACCCTTCGTTGACCACCCAGACACCAGATCCGACGTTGGATGCTGCAACACCGCCGCCGCCACCACGACGATCAGGACGTCAGACAAGGCCTCCTGAGAGACTTAACTACACGAACTTGTAGTACCCTTCACCCCGCTGGACTTCATTTTAAACAAGGGGTGAATGTGGTAAACCACTGTTATTGTATATTGTTACCTCTGGGTGGCGCTGTGTACCAAGGCATGCCTCAGCTGACTCCGCCCACATGACCAGGTATAAAGGTGGGGGTTTCGCCGACTCACTTCCTTCTTGGAACCAGCCACCCACGAGAGGCATGCTCTGTTCTCTAGTTAATAAAAGCCTTTTCATCACCTTCCTGATTCATCGTCTTTTATGGAGTAATTGATAAGCGTATCAGTACTGTCAGTTTGGAACAGGACTAGCAGATGCGCTGAGAGAGAAATTTGTGTGTGGATTGTTAAAAGAAGGAACACAAAAGCGACTGCTTGAGGAGAATGATCTTACGCTTGATAAAGCTGTCACTATTGCAGCATCGCAAGAAGCCGCAGCGAGAGGCACTGCGGAAATGCAGCTACGGTCACTGGAACTCTGCACCAATCAAATGGTCTTGAGTACAGTAAAATGTTATCGTTGTGGAAAGACAACGCACGATCAGAACCAGTGCTGGTTCAAAAATCAGGAATGCAGAAAATGTGGCAGGCTTGGTCACATAGCTAAAGTATGCCGGTCAGGAAAGAAGACCAGCAACAAAAAGTCACCGCAGGAAAAGTACAGAAAGGTACACAAGGTGACAGAGAACAGTTCGAACGAACAGAAGTCCGATTCAGACTCCAGCGGTAATGAACTGGGTAGTCTAAGAGTACACAATGTTGGTAAGGAAGCAGACCTCCAAACAATTTGGGTCACACTTCAGATAGCAGGAGTCCAAGTGAAGATGGAATTGGACACTGGATCGGCATTGATGGTCATGAATAAGAAAGATTACAAAAGGTTATTCCCACATATTCCCCTACGGGATACGGAGATTGTATTGAAAACATACACGGGGCAAAGAGTATACCCCATCGGGAAGATAGAGGTAAAGGTGGTCCAGAAGGGCAAAGAAAGCCGAGGAATGGACTTATATGTGCTACCTGAGGGAGGTCCACCACTACTGGGACGGGAGTGGATTAGGAAAATAAATATGGACTGGCATTCCTTAAAAGCACTAACGGTAGATTCCGGTACAAAAGATGTCAAACCTAAACGATTGTCCAGAATATTGGACGATGCTAAAGAGGTGTTCCAACAGGGACTGGGAACACTGAGAGGAATTACGGCAAACATCAAGGTTGAAGAACATGCAAACCCGAAATTTTTCAAAGCCAGACCGGTACCTTATGCAATACGACCTGCTGTGGAAGCTGAGCTGGAAGGGCTAGAACGTTCCGGAGTACTGTCAAAGGTAGACTGGAGTGAGTGGGCCACGCCCATTGTCCCCGTCATGAAGCGTTCATCGAGCAACAAGCCGGGGGAACCGGGGAAGGTTTGCATCTGTGGAGATTTCAAGATCACTGTTAATCCGGTGCTTCACACGGTGCAGTATCCGCGTCCGCGGAATTAGGATATCTTCGCTTCGTTGTCTGGCGGGAAACACTTCACCAAGATAGACCTGGCGCAGGCGTACTTACAGATGGAAGTTGAGGAAGAGTCACGCCAGTATCTCACGATCAACATGCATAGAGGCTTGTACCGGTATAATAGACTGGTTTTTGGAGTGGCATCGGCTCCAGCAATTTGGCAGAGGGCCATGGAGCAGGTATTACAGGGAATTCCAGGTACACAATGTTACCTGGACGATATTCTGATTACAGGAGATGACGACGAGGAACATCTTGCAAACTTGGAACTGGTGCTCACCAGATTGAAAGAATATGGTCTTCGAGTTAATCGCCAGAAATGTGAGTTCTTTCAGAAGCGGATCTCGTACTGTGGTCATGTCATTGACCAGGAGGGGCTTCATAAGTCTCCTGACAAGATCGAAGCTGTTGTGAAGGCTCCCGCTCCGGGTAATGTATCCCAATTGAGGTCATTTCTAGGGTTGATTAACTATTACCATAAGTTTCTGCCAAATTTATCCACGGTGCTGCACCCGCTGAACGCTCTTTTGCAGAAGGGAGTACCATGGAAGTGGAGCGAGGACTGTAAGAGGGCCTTTCGCGAAAGCAAGGCATTGATCACCTCAGGAAGTGTTGGCTCACAACCCAACGCTGCCTATTCGTTTGGCTTGTGATGCTTCTCCATATGGTATTGGGGCAGTACTCTCACACAAGTTGCCAAATGGCCAGGAGAGGCCAGTTGCGTTCGCATCCAGATCATTGACCTCCGCTGAGCGCAACTATGCTCAGATAGATAGGGAGGCTCTCAGCCTTGTGTGGGGAGTAAAGAAGTTTAATCATTACCTGCAGGGCCAAAAGTTTACGCTTCTGACAGACCACCAGCCGTTGGTATCCATTTTTAACCCTAAGAAGGGTGTTTCGGTGATGACAGCACAGAGACTCCAGAGATGGTCCCTTTTCCTAGGGGCACATCAATATCAGATAGAATTCAAAGGTACAAAGCAGCATGGTAATGCTGATGGGCTGTCGCGCCTGCCACTACCTACAGAGGAGGAGGCACCGACGGTTGACCCTGTTGAGTTATTTCACTCGACCATCATCGAATGTTTACCAGTCACCAATGCAAGTATCGAAAGAGAAACCAGGAACGACCCGACACTGCCCAGGGTCTACGAAGTGACAGTGAAGGGATGGCCAGCACATGGTGAGCCACTGTTACCGGCATTCTCAGCAAGACGAGAACAGCTGTCCGTCTGTCAAGGAACATTGATGTATGGAACAAGGGTGATTATTCCTCCTAAGTTAAGAGAGAGAGTTCTAAAGGAACTGCATGAAGGTCATCTGGGGGGAGTCAAGATGAAAAGCCTTGCTAGGGCTTATGTGTGGTGGCCGGGTATCGACCAACAGATAGAGGATCTGACGAAAAGCTGCTCAGGGTGCCAAAAAGTGCAAAATGCACCTCCCGATTGCACCGCTGCATCCATGGGAATGGCCTTCAACCCCATGGCAACGTGTACATATTGACTTTGCTGGTCCTTTCATGGACTCTATGTTTTTAATTGCGGTGGACGCACATTCTAAATGGCCAGAAGTGATTTAAGATGACTACCACTACCTCGGAAAAGACGATCGCGGTGTTAAGAACGATATTTGCAAGAAATGGATTGCCAGAACAAATATGTTCAGACAACGGACCGCAGTTCGTGTCAGAAAAATTCCAGAGATTCATGAAGAAGAATGGGGTGAAACATTATACCTCTGCCCCATATCATCCAGCTACAAACGGGTTGCCCGAGAGATTTGTACAAACGTTCAAAAAAGCGATAAAGGCCATGAGCGAAGATCAGATTCCACTACAACACAAGGTGGACAAATTCCTACTGGCATATCGAAACGCCACCCATGCAGTGACAAACCAAAGTCCTGCCATGATGTTCTATAACAGGAGGTTGCGGTCCAGGTTGGACTTGTTAAAACCAAATGTGCGGAGGGAAGTTGAAAACAAACAGTTCCAGCATATAAATAACAAGACCACTCGGAGTTTCGAAATAGGACAACCAGTGTTAGCCCGGGATTATAAAAACGAGAAATGGCAATCTGGAACAATTCGGGCCAGACAAGGACCCCTGATGTACATGGTAGATGTTGGTGAAAATGTAATACGGCGTCATGCTGACCAACTGGTAGAATCGAGAACAAGGGTCGAACCCATGGTTACGGCAGAGACAACCGTGGAAGAAGTTAGTGAACCTGAAGCATCTACCTCAAGTGAATGTACCTGATGATGATGTCCAATCCATAAGAGACCAACTAGATGAGTCGCCCCAACAACGAGAAGCAGAGACCCCTGAAAGGCGTTATCCAACTCGAATCAGGAGGCCTCCTCAGAGACTGAATCTTTGAACTGTTTTGCATGAAGTTGTATATATATATGTTATTATGTTATGTTAAATTGGGATATAACTGTTAAGCTATAAAGGGAGGATTGTGGTGTATGTAACCTGTTCCACCTTAAGAGAACTACTTTAAGAGATGTACTACTTTCTCTTGGCTGCTGTATACTGTAATACCGGTGGTGACCACACCGGTATATAAGTGTTGTGTAAGGATTTGCTGGGCAGTTCAGCCCTGACCTCCGAATAGTAAAGACCTGTTAAAAGTTATTCTTGTTGTCTGTGTCCAGTGATTGATCCTAAACATAACTGGGACATACAGACTCAGCAGGTATAGGCATTGAGCAAGAGAGCACACCGACCCATTAATGCAATGAATGATTCCTAGGATCTCCTGGAATCCTGCTACTTTCCTAAAATTGCAGTGTCCTGCCAATTTGTCCATGAGACAGTAGATGAAATTGTTTACTATGCATCATAACGTGCATGTGTGCATCACTGATGTTCCTGGTAGAGTTGCCAACCCTCCCAGATTATCCTGCAGTTTCCAGGAATTCGATTAATCTCCCGGACACTGCTGCAGACAACCTAAGAGTAACACACCTAATAAATCGGCAAGAGGCGTTTTTGAGGCCTCCTGCCTAGCAGAAACCAAGTGGTAGCACCCCGAAAATGGTGGGAGTATTACTTGCCACCCCATTCTTGCCATCGCTATCTTCCCAAGAGCTTATCTTAATCAGCAGCTAAAGCACCCTCCTGAGTCGAGCAGTATAATTGTTTTTAATGCATATAGAGGTCCTATATACATAGGACCTCGATTGCCATTTTAGGACTCGACTAGGCAGAGAATGCGGCGCGCATGCTCCAGTTTCTGCTAGTGGTTCACACCGAGAGGAGCTCGATTATTGCACGCCAGTCTGCTGCCCGAAGCCTGGCCCAGGCATTTTATCAGCAAAAACCTCCTGGAATGTGTCCCAGAATTGGCAAACCTAGACCCTGGCAACATCCTGAAATAATCCCTGTCGATGTGACCCTAACAGCACTGCAATGGCTGCAGCATGTGGCATAACTCAGTGACCACTTTGCAAAGTACAGGTTCCATACATACTCATTCTCTGAAAAATTTGCAGGGGTATGGGGAAAGAGCTGGGGAGTGGGACTAATTAGATAGCTCATTCAAAAAGCCAGCACAGGCACGGATGGCCTCCTTCTGTGCTGTATGATTCTGTACACTCCTATCTGTATATTCTGTTAAGGATGGGTGCTGGACACCTCTGGTGCTGCCTGACCCACCTGTCATCCTCCTTCTTACTCAATCTCCTTCTGGAAACACATTTGGGCCCTATCTGAAATGGTGGAAGGGAAACTGGAACGCCCACAACGGTGACGCTCTTGGTCAACTATCTGCTTTATTCATTAAACTGACATGCACTCTAACTTTCACTGTTTTATATTGTTTTTCTTAATGTTTAAATTTGCTGTCTTGAATTTCTACATATGCAGGTAGCCCTTACCAATGCAACTAGCTTAAGCAGGTTATTCGCAGCATTATAAGTGAACAAAGCTACAATAAAGAGAATCCTACTTCAGATGACTTAACTGGCCAAAGTTACAGACTCCTAAGCTTTCATTCATGCATGTCTTGGAAAGCAGTAGCTGTCTGCCTGTGGGAACTCTAGTAAGCGAGCCTGCTATATTGAGTCACAAAGATCACTGCCTGCAATCATCAAGACTGATGGATTTTAAATCCGTGGCTGCAGAAGCAATATACTGCACATGCTGGAAATCTGAAATAAAAAATGAAAATGCTAATGTTTGAGGCCGGTGACCTTGCACCTCCTAACATTTTCCAGTTCTGATGAGACAGTCTTAAGCAAGTAGAGAGGCATGGGGGAAGGGCAGGTGTGTGATGGGATAGAAGCCAGGAGTGCTTAAATGACAAAAGGAATCATGGTGCAAGGCAAAAGGTGAAGGTAATGGGACAAATAAAGACACAAGATGGGTCAAGAGGAGGTGTAAATGGCAACCGCAGAATCATTACCAGCACCTGCTGTCCAAAAAATTAGGAGCAATGGTTATGAACTGAATCCAGAAGGTGGCAAGTGCCTAATTGGAGACAAGGTGCTGTTTCTTGAGCTTCATTGGAACAGTGTAGGAGGCCTAGGACCAAGGTCATAGTGGGGCAGAGAATTAAAATGGCAAGTAACCGGAAGCTCGGGGTCATGTTTGTGGACTGAACGGAGGTATTATGCAAAGCGATCACCCAATTTGCATTTGGTCTCCCCAATGTAGAGGAGACCGCATCGTGAGCAGCGAATACAGTATACTGAATTGAAAGTACAAGTAAATTGCTGTTTCACCTGGAAGGAGTGTTTACAGCCCTGAATGGTGGAAAGGGAGGAGGTGAAAGGGCAGGTGTTGCAATCTCCTGTGCTTGTGTGGGAAGGGGAGCGGGTGTTGGGGGTGATTGAAGAGTGGATCAGGGTGTCCCGGAGGGAACAGTCCCTTCGGAATGCTGAAAGATGTGTTTGGTGGTATCACGCTGGAGGTGGCAGAAATGGCCAAGGATAATCTGTTGAATGTGGAGGCTGTTGGGGTGGAAGGTGAGGACAAGGGAACCGTATTGTGGTTCGGGGAGGAGGGGAGGAAGGGGTGAGGGCAGAAATGCAGGAAATGGGACTGATCGTCTAGGGTCCGGTCAACCACACTGGAGGAGAATCCTTGGTTGAAGAAAAGGAAGATGCATCAAAAGCACTGGTGTGGAAGGTGGCATCGTCAGAACAGATAAGACAGGAAAAACTGAGAATTGAATAGAGTCCTATACCAAAAGCGGGGTGGGAAGAAGTGAAATCAAAGTAGCTGTGGGAGTCAGTGAGCTTACAGCAGATTGGTTGACTGCCTTTCCCCAAAAGTGATGGAGATGGAAGAATTGGAGATGGACCATGTGAAGGCAAGGGAGGGGTGCAAACTTTGCTTCAGATTTCCACCCCTTCCCAATTTCCCCTTTATTCATCTGAGCCCTCTATATTAAGTGTTTTGAAGAACTTACATTAGACACCATGTTGGCTGTGCTGTATTTTAGATTATTAGAATTTATACTGACTTTCACATCCTCAGGATGTCCTAAAGCACTACACGGCCATTGAATTACTTTTTAAGTAAAATCACCATTGTAATGTAGGGAAACTTGGCAGCCAATCCCACCAATAGGATGAGAGAAATGTCCAGATAATCTGTTTTAAGAACATAAGAAATAGGAGCAAGTGTAGGCCCTTCAAGCCTGCTCTGCCATTCAATAAGATAATGGCTGATCTTCTACCTCAACTCCACTTTCCTGCACTATCCCCATATCCCTTGGTATCCAATAATCTATTCACAGAATCACAGAAACCTCACAGCGCAGATAGAGGCCATTTCGGCCCATCGAGCCTGCACCGACACATATCCCACCCCCGATCCCCGCTGACATGCATGATCTCTGTTCTAGACTCCCCAGCCAGGGGAAACAGCCTCCCAGCATCTACCCAGTCAAGCCCTGTGAGAATTTTATGTTTCAATGAGATCACCCCTCATTCTTCCAAATTCTAGAAAATATAGGCCTAGTCTCCTCAATCTCTCCTCATAGGACAATCCCTCCACATCCCAGGAATCAGTCTAGTGAACCTTTTGTTGCACTCCCTCCAAGGCAAGTGTATCCTTCCTTGGATAAGGAGACCAAAACTGTACACGGTACTCCAGGTGTGGTCTCACCAAGGCCTTGTATAATTGTAGTAAGACTTCTTTACTCTTGTACTCCAACAAAGGCTAACGTACCATTTGCCTTCCTAATTGCTTACTGTACCTGCATGTTAACTTTCTGTGATTCGTGTACAAGTACACCAGGCCCCTCTGAATACCAACATTTCCCATTCTCTCGCAATTTAAAACATTTTCTGCTTTTCTATTTTTTTTTTCCCTACCAAAGTGGATAACTTTACATTTCTCCACATTATGTTTCATCTGCCATGTTCTTACCCACTCACTTAGCCTGTCTATATCCCCTTGAAGCCTCCTTGCATCCTCCTCACAATTTACATTCCCACCCAGCTTTGTATTCTTAGCAAACTTGGATTGATTACATTTGGTCTCCTCATTCCAAATCATTGATGTAGATTGTGAATAGCTGAGGCCCAAGCACTGATCCTTGTGGTACCCCACTAGTTACAGCCTGCCAACACGAAAAATGACCCGTCGATTCCTACTTTCTGTTTTCTGATGGTTAACCAATCCTCAATCCAAGCTGTTTACCCCCAATCCCATGACCCCTAATCTTGTGTAATAACCTCTTGTGTGGCACCTTATCGAATGCTTTTTGAAAATTCAAATGCACTACATCCACTGGTTCCCCCTTATCTACCGTGCTAGTTACAATCTCAAAACAAAAATTCAGATTTGTCAAACGTAATTTCTCTTTCATAAATTTGTTATTGGTGATGTTGGTTGAGGGATAATTGTAAGCCATGACACACAGAACTCTCCTGCTCGTCAAATAGTGCTATGGGATATTTTGCACCCACCTGAAAGGAAAAGTAAGATGGGGCCTCGATTTAACGTCTCATCCTAAAGCTGACATCTCGAACAGTGCAACACTCCCTCAGTACTCTACTGAAGTATCACGCAGATTATGTTTCCAAGTCTCTGGAATGGAGATTGAATGCACAACCTTCTGATTCGGGTGAGCGTGCTATCACTAATCAAAGCTGAGACCTATTAGATTTTGGTGGAGGAGCTTCAGATTTGGGGCTTTGTAGTAATTTTTTGTTCTGTCTATTTGCTTCAATCTGGGAATCTTGCTGTTCTACATAACAGCAGAGTACCATTTCTTTTCTCTTTCTGAATGTATAACTACTTCTGAGATCAGAGTAGGTATTGAGTGCAAATCCTTATCTTGCCACTCTGTGGCAGTAATGCATTCAATTCAAAATTTCTTGAAATGGATTTCCACTTATCTAAAAGTGGCACACATCTGAACTCTAAAACTACAGCTTTGATAAAGCTGCTAGTTGGACACTAGCTGTCTTTATCTTTGATTATCCTTCCAAGCACTTCTGTTAAGCTGACTGTAATAGTATAAGTAGCCTAAAATATTTGGCTTCACAACCTGTCTCTACGTAGGTACCCTGTAATATATTTCTCTAGTTTGCAGTTGTATTGGACAAATTGAGTTTTTTAAACTTGTGCAGGTATTGCTGTAATTGAGTAACAGCAGCTGACATGCATGCATCTATTTCCGGGTTCTAGTTTATGATTCGATTGATCTTATTTTGAGCACTTATGCATGAAGAATAGCAAGACATTAGCAAAGCTTACACTCTGCCTCCACACACACAAATTGAGGGGAATATTTGTGTATTTGATCATGTGTATAACCAGAATAGGACAGCCTTGATGTTTCAGAATTTTAGACATCAATTGGCTGTGTTTGGGACAAGCTGAATTTGTTTTTTTGTGGTTTGTGCCGGTTAGCGGATTTCCTCTGTGGTTACTGTCGCAACAAAGGGTTGTTAGTCCGGCGACAATATCTTTGTTTATGATTCACGCACAAGTGGTTTTTATAATCAGCTTTATTACATTAACTAGTAACGGTTTTCCATTTACTGTATATTAAATGACAAGGTGACATGCAAATGATAGTCTGGTTCCCAGGCTCTGACTACCTTCATCGTGCTCCAACCCAAGAGAACAACACATTCCGTTTCCAAGACCTAGAGCGACCAGCTCCAGCCCTTCAGGCCCTTCACGCATCTGCATGGATCCTGGCCATGCTGAGAACGCTCTGCCTTAAAAGCGGAAACAAGTTCTATTCTTGTACTATAATATACCTTGCTCTGTGCCCACCTATTATGTAGGTTGCACATTTAGCTGAGGCTGCATTTTTAGGTGTAGCTTCTAATCTTTTCAGCCTTCACACAACTTTGTTTATAATACAGTAAGTGCGTAGGCCAAATGTTTATCTTCTACAGTGATATGTGGTGTCTTGGCAACTGGTCTCTTATCAGAGTATGAGCCTTTTTTTCTTGACCTCAGTGTCCATTCTCTGCCCTGCATTTCCAAACTGTTGTTCATACATGGGGAAATCTTAATCTTCTCTCTTTCTCCCACACTTGCTTTAACACAAAATGCTTAAAAAAAATAAATGCTGCGATAGCTTGACCATTTAAATCATTTCTTAAATATTTTAATAGTCCTCAACTGAAGTTGCTTATACACAAAATAAGTAGTGTTGCAGTCACAGTAAAGCTGTGGTCAGAAGACAAGATTGTGGAAATTAGCCTCGTTATAGTGGTAGTCCAGCATTCTTCAAGGCTATCCTAATATTTTAGAAATGGTAACGTAACATTTCATGTTCTACTATTCTGTAGAGAAAGGGCTTGCCCAACTACCCATTTGAGATCTAAATGCATGTTGGAGCAAGTATGGAGAGTCTTCCATCATGGGATTTTTTTTCTTTAGCCTAACTGTAAATACAACTTATTTTTCAGCTGATGGTAGCCAAGTTGAAATGCTTATTTATGTCTTATTATAACTTTTCTATCTTGCAGCTGTTCATTGTAGTCTTAACCAGAACGGTGTGGATCATGCTGTTTGTACTGAAGATGTGAGCCTGCAAGTACTTGGTGATCCAGAGGCCTTGAATTCAACTGATGAAAAGATTTTGAGGATAGTGGAATCAAATGACATTCCAAAGAGTCTTCATGTGCCAGATACAGAATCGGTGAAGGTGAGTGTAGCTACAATCTGATGTATAGTTCAATCTTCCCATATTGGAGTAAAATGAAGCATTTGAGAAGAAATGTTCAGCCATTTACTTGATAAATTTGATACTGTCTTGTGCAAGTCAGACAAACTTGATTTTTTTTTCTTTTAATATTGGTTAAAATCTAGGAAAATAGGGATAAAACTTGCACCTGTTTTGAAACTGGTTACTATCTTGAATAGAAATGTCTTTTAAGATTCTGTCTACTATATAGGCCCGGAATTTGCGGTCGGAGTACGCCTCCAACCCGCTAAAAGCATATGCACTTACCTTCAGGCTCCCAGGCTGCGGAGACTTCGGGCCCTGGGCTCGCAGGTGTACGGCAGTGTAAAGGCCCACAGATCCCAGGGATGCAGGTGGCTCGGAAGCATCCCAGGGATCACGTGGCCAGGTCGTCCAGTCAGAAAGGAGGATTCCTAATAAGATTCCATTTGCGAACTGAATCCCCATAAGCATATTAGGAATCCCCAAATAATTAAATAATTTAGATGACTGCAATAAAAATAAATGTTCTCATTTTTAAACTTAATTAATAGTCCCTTCGATTAAAGCAAATACAATAAATAGTTTTTGAAAAATAATTTTAAACATTTTAATCCAGGCCAAAATTTGCATAAAATAATTGAAAGTGTTTGTGCACAATTTTTTATTTTTACATTTTAACTTTAGGATTGATATTAACCCTTATGCTGGTAAAAGAAGGCCTATGCCAGCTTTTACCAGGCATAAGGGTTTCATAGGCATTAGTTGGGCAAATAGCCCAGCTCTGCGTCAGGGAAAGTGATTTTCCAGTTGGTGCAATAGATCTGTCAAGGTGAACTGATGGCATATGCTGTGTGTAGGCTGTCATCGGAACCGCAAATTCTGGGCCAAAAACTGAAGAGAAAAGGGAATACATAAAACAAAGGGCCACGGACCTCGCTGAAGTTTAAGTAGAGATACAAACCGAAGTATTGGAAACAAATGAAAAGAAGCAATGAACATAAAATTGCTGAATCTAAAGTAGTAATATTGTTTTCTCTAATGTATATCCATTGGTAATGATAATGGGCCAGTGCTTCGGGAGGGGAGATTACCTAGGTCAGAAGTACGATTTCCAGGAATAGAAAAGCAGGAGCTAGACAGTATGCAGATAATGACCATATTGTTATGTAAAGGAAAGATGTTCTGGTTTGCACAACATTTGCCCATCCAAGAGTCTTAAAGTATTGAAATTGAACTCGTAATTAGTATTTCCCATTCTCGGGATGTGAGTGTTGGTGGCAAGGCTGGCATTTATTGCTCTGAACGGGTGGTGGTGGGCCACATTCTTCAACCTCTGTAGTCCACGTGGTGAAGATGCTCTCTCAATGTTGGGAAATTCCAGGATTTTGACTAAACTCTTAGTTAAATTTGACGTTCTGGAAACTTTCAAACTTTAATTTCAACATCAGCTTCAGAAAAAAATCTTATGAAATAATTTTGCGATACAGAGCTTAAGTGCTTGGAAAATGGTACATCGGTCGTGGGGAATTTGCTAGAGTCTATTATAAAAGATGTAATAGCAGAGCACTTGGAAAGCAGTGACAGGATCGGACAAAGTCAACATGGATTTACAAAAGGCAAATCATGCTTGACTAATCTACTGGAATTTTTTGAGGATGTAACTGGTAAAATAGATAAGGGAGAACCAGTGGATGTGGTGTATTTGGACTTTCAGAAGGCTTTCGATAAGGTCCCGCATAAGAGATTAGCGTGCAAAATTAAGGCACATGGGATTGGGGGCAAGGTATTGACTTGGATAGAGAACTGGTTGGCGGACAGAAAGCAAAGAGTTGGAATAAATGGGTCGTTTTCCGAGTGGCAGGCAGTGACTAGTGGGGTACCGCAAGGATCGGTCCTAGGACCCCAGCTGTTCACAATATATATTAATGATCTGGACGAGGGAATTGGATGTAATATCTCCAAATTTGCAGACGACACAAAGCTGGGTGGGAGGGTAAGCTGTGAGGAGGATGTCGTGAAACTCCAGTACAATTTGGACAGGTTGGGTGATTGGGCAGAAACATGGCAAATGCACTATAATGTGGATAAATGTGAGGTTATCCACTTTGGTGGCAAAAACAGGAAGGCAGATTATTATTTGAATGGCAATAGATTGGGAGAAGTGGAAGTGCAAAGAGACCTGGGTGTTATTGTGCACCAGTCGCTGAAGGTAAGCATGCAGGTGCAGCAGGTGGTTAAGAAGGCAAATGGTATGTTGGCCTTCGTAGCAAGAGGGTTCGAGTACAGGAACAAGGATGTCTTGCTACAGTTGTACAGGGTCTTGGTGAGACCGCACCTTGAGTATTGTGTGCAGTTTTGGTCACCTTACCTGAGGAAAGACGTTCTTGCCATGGAGGGAGTGCAGCGAAGATTCACCAGGCTGATACCTGGGATGGCAGGAATGACGTATGAGGAGAGATTGTGTCGATTGGGCTTATACTCACTGGAGTTTAGAAGATTGAGAGGGGATCTCATCGAAACCTATAAAATTCTGTTAGGTCTGGACATTAGTTTCTGATGGCCGGGGAGTCCAGAACCAGGGGTCATAGTCTAAGGATAAAGGGTAAACCATTTAGGACTGAAATGAGGAGGAATTTCTTCACCCAGAGAGTGGTGAACCTGTGGAATTCTGTGCCACAGAGGGTGGTGGAGGCCAGTTCATTAAATATATTTAGGAAAGAATTGGATATATTTGTTGAGGCTAAAGGGATCAAGGGATATGGGGAGAAGGCAGGGACAGGGTACTGAATTTGGATGATCAGCCATGATCTCATTGAATGGCGGAGCAGGCTCGAAGGGCCGAATGGCCTACTCCTGCTCCTATCTTCTATGTTTCTATGTAAAAGCATAAATTGATATAAAGAGCACCCCGCTAGAGAGAATGCAGTCTCCTCTACATTGGGGAGACCAAACGCAAATTGGGTGACCGCTTTGCGGAACACCTCCATTCAGTCCGTAAGGGTGACCCCGAGCTTCCGGTCGCCTGTCACTTTAATTCTCCGCTCCACTCCCACTCGGACCTCGGCCTCTTACACTGTTCCAGTGAAGCTCAACGTAAGCTCGAGGAACAGCACCTCCTCTTTCGATCAGGCACTTTACTGCCTTCTGGACTCGACAGAGTTCAACAATTTCAGACCATAACCTCTGCCCCTATCTCTTTTTCATTTTTTTCTCTCTCCCACATGGCAGCTGTCTTTCATTCTGCCAGGGCCATTTACACTTCATCTAGAGCCATCTTTTGTTTCTTAACTTGTCCCATTACCATCTCCTTTTGCCTTGCACCATCTCTTAATCTCTGTGTCTCTTAATCTTATGTAGAAGGGTTTCAACCCGAAATGTTGACTCTCTCTCTCTCTCTCTCTCTCCACATATGTTGCCTGGCCTGCTGAGTTTTTCCAGCATTTTCTGTTGTTTCTCTTGATCTCTTGCCTTTAATGTCCCTTAATCTCTCCTGCCTTTCATCCTATCACAGACCTTCCCTTTTTTGTTCTTTCCTCCCCTGCCCCCTTTCCCTACCCCAACACTTGCTTAAAATCTGGGAAGTCACACAACACCAGGTTATAGTCCAACAGCTTTATTTGAAATCACAAGCTTTCGAAGCGCTGCTCCTTCGTCAGGTGAAGTGAAGAGATGCATATAGGCACAGCATATATAGTCAGAACACTGCCAGATGATTACAGGTAATCTTTCCAACTGCCCTTTATCACACCTCGGCAGAGAGATAATCACAGCAATCAAAGGTGTGAATGGTGTCCAAACAGGTCAGTCAGGAAAACATTACATCAAAGAACAATGAAGTGGGGTCACAAGGGGTCAAATGTTGCAGATGCTGGGGTCTGTATGGAAAAACAGAAAAAAAACAAAAAGCGTTGCTGGAAATCCCAGCAGGTCCGGCCGCATCTGTGCAGAGAGAACAAGCCAATGACAACTCGAGTCTGGATGACTCTACGTCAGGTGGGGTTACATGTAGCGTGACATGAACCCAAGATCCCAGTTGAGGCCGTCCTCATGAGTGCGGAACTTGGCTATCAGTTTCTGCTCGACGATTTTGCGTTGTCGTGTCTCTCGAAGGCCGCCTTGGAGAATGCTTACCCGAAGATCAGAGGCTGAATGTCCTTGACTGCTGAAGTGTTCCCTGACTGGGAGGGAACACTCCTGCCTGGTGATTGTTGTGCAGTGCCCGTTCATCCATTGTCGCAGTGTCTGCATGGTCTTGCCGATGTACCATGCTCCGGGGCATCCTTTCCTGCAACATATGAGGTAGACAATGTTGGCCGAGTCACATGAGTATGTACCATGTACCTGGTGGGTGGTGTCCTCACGTGTAATGATGGTATCTGTGTTGATGATCTGGCATGTCTTGCAGAGGTTGCCGTGGCAGGGTTGTGTGGTGGCGTGGTCGCTGTTCTCCTGAAAGCTGGGTAATTTGCTGTGAACGATGGTCTGTTTGAGGTTAGGCGGCTGTTTGAAGGCGAGTAGTGAAGGCGTGGGGATGGCCTTAGCGAGGTGTTCGTCGTCGATGACATGTTGAAGGCTGCGGAGAACATGGCGTAGTTTCTCCGCTCCGGGGAAGTACTGGATGACGAAGGGTACTCTGTTGGTTGTGTCCCATGTTTGTCTTCTGAGGAGGTCTATGCGATTTTTTGCTGTGGCCCGTCGGAACTGTCGATCAACAAGTCGAGCGTCATATCCCGTTCATATGAGGGCGTCTTTCAGCGTCTGTAGGTGTCCATCGCGTTCCTCCTCGTCTGAGCAGATCCTCTGTATATCCTGTGTATTTGCAGGGCTTGTCCACAAGGGATGGCTTCTTTAACGTGGTTAGGGTGGAAGCTGGAGAAGTGGAGCATCATGAGGTTGTCCGTGGGCTTGCGGTAGAGTGAAGTGCTGAGGTGTCCGTCTTTGATGGAGATTCGTGTGTCCAAGAATGAAACTGATTCTGAGGACTAGTCCATGGTGAGTTTGATGGTGGGATGGAACTTGTTGATGTCATCGTGTAGTCTTTTCAGTAATTCTTCGCCGTGGGTCCATAGGAAGAAAATGTCGTCGATGTATCTGGTGTATGGCGTTGGTTGGAGGTCCTATGCAGCGAAGAAGTCTTGTTCGAACTTGTGCATGAAGATGTTGGCGCATTGGGGTGCGAATTTGGTCCCCATGGCTGTTCCGTGTGTTTGGGTAAAGAACTGGTTGTCGAAGGTGAAGACATTGTGGTCAAGGATGAAGCGGATGAGTTGTAGGATGGTGTCTGGAGATTGGCTGTTGTTGGTGTTGAGTACTGAGGCTGTCGCAGCGATGCCGTCATCGTGGGGGATACTGGTGTAGAGTGCCGAGACGTCCATCGTGGTGAGGAGTGTTGCTGGTTCAACTGGTCCATGAGTGCTGTGTTTCTGTAAGAAGTCTGTAGTGTCGCGACAGAAGCTGGGGGTTCCCTGTACGATGGGTTTCAGGATGCCCTCGATGTATCCAGAGAGGTTCTCACACAGGGTTCCGTTGCCTGATACGATAGGACGCCTGGGTGTGTTGGCTTTGTGTATCTTTGGGAGGCAGTAGAAGTCTCCCATGCGGGGAGTATGTGGGATGAGCGCGCGTAGGATGCTTTGAAGGTCTGGATCGAAGGTCTTGATCAGTCTGTTGAGTTGGCGGGTGTGTTCTTTGGTCGGATCTGCGGGTAACTGTCTGTAGTGTTCCTGGTTGTCCAGTGTCGGTATGCTTCTTTGCAATAGTCCGTTCTGTTCTGTATGACGATGGCTCCTCCTTTGTCTGCTGGTTTGATGACGATGTTGCGGTTGGTCTTGAGAGCGTGGATGGCGTTGCGTTGTGCTCGGGTGACATTCTGGACTGTCTTGTGAGTGCGGCTGATGAATCTGGCAGCTTGAGCATACATGTCAAGCTTAGGGCAGCGGCCCTCCGGAGGGGTCCAGTTTGACTCTTTCTTCTTCGGTTGCTGCACTGCGGATCCCTCTGTCTGCTGTTCCGGATCATTGATTGTCTCATTGGGTTCGCTGCTGACATCTTGGGATTTGTGGAAGAATTCCCGGAGCCTCGTTCTCCTGATGAATTCCTCTGTGTCTGCCGTGAGGCCGATGGGGTCCATTTTGGTGGTGGGGCAGAAATTGAGCCCTCTGCTGAGAACTTCGATTTTGTCTGGTTGAAGGGTATGGTTGGACAAGTTGACGATGGACTTCCCTGTGGTTCCAACCGTGGTACCGGGGGAGACTTGGTTGCTGCTGGTGGTGATGCCAAGTTTCTCAAGCTTCCTGTTCTTGGTGTGCATGTGGGTAGCGTAGTTCCGTTGCCTCGTCTGCTTGGCGGTGTCTTGTAGCTGGTCTGCTGTGTCCTGAGAACATGGACTCTATCTTGGTTTCGAGGTTGCGGCATCTGCTGTGGAGCTGGTGTACGAGATGGTTGAGTGTGCGAGAGGTACGATGGCAGAGTCTCTCAGCATAGTCTGTGTTGTTGGTTGACTTGAGTGTGTTTGTGATCTGTAGTCCTTTCGGGATCTTGTCTGCTTTCTTGCATCTCTGTAGAAACTTGATGTCTGTGTCGATATGCGCGATCTTCTTGGAGATCCTCTCCACTTTGAGCCGGCAGTTTGTGGTGTCGTTAGTAGCCATGATGTGGCGATGCCGATGTTGGACTGGGGTGGACAAATGTGGGAAGTCACACAACCAGGTTATAGTCCAACAGCTTTATTTGAAATTACAAGCTTTCGGAGCGCTGCTCCTTCATCAGGTGAAGTGGAGAGATGCATATAGGCACAGCATATATAGTCGGAGAACACTGCCAGATGATTACAGGTAATCTTTCTAACTGCCCTTCATTCACACCTTTGATTGTTGTGATTATCTCTCTGCCGAGGTGTGAATGGTGTCCAAACAGGTCAGTCAGGAAAACATTACATCAAAGAACAATGAGGTGGGGTCACAAGGGGTCAAATGTTGCAGATGCTGGGGTCTGTATGAAAAACAGAAAAAAAACCAAAAAACTTTGCTGGAAATCACAGCAGGTCCGCTTAAAATCTGTTACATCTCCAGCTTTTTCCAGTATGACGAAGGGTCATCGACCTGAAGCGTTAACTGTTTCTTTCTCCACAGATGCTGCTTGACCTGCTAAGTATTTCCAGCATTTTCTGTTTTTTTATTTCAGATTTTGAGCATCTGCAGTATTTTGCTTTTGTATGAGGTGTCAATCAGCTCTATTTGACAACTGTCATACCAGAATGGAGCAGCAGATGGAGTACATGCTTCACACAAACCAAGTCATCACAGAAAACTCAAAACTCTTAACTGAAGCAGATGAAACCTTTTCTGAACCTTCAGAGTCAGGAAAACAGCATGGAGCCTAGATACTTAACTTCACTCAAACACTCCCTAGTCAGCTACTGGATCTCAATGCAGCAAATGTGGTAATTGAGCACCTACCTACACCCAGCATATAAACATAACGGGACTGAAAATGCATTCTCATTCGAATTATCCCTAGCAGGGAACATCAACCCCTCTAGGTTGTTCAACCCCTCTATCTTATTCTGCCAGTCAGTTAGATCATGACTGATCTGTACCTCAAGTCCATTTACCCACCTTTGGTCTATATCTCTTGATACCCTTACCTCAGCTACCTGATGTGGCATTATTGCTAAACACAGCATTCTACAGAGCCAGGCTCCAGAAATACTCAGCCATCCAAGATCCGACACTCGTCGGTCGAGAAGGAGGCCCAGGCGATTGTGGAGGCTGTACGACGCTGGAGGCACTACCTGGCAGGCAAACGATTTACCCTCCTCACCGACCAGCGTTCGGTCGCTTTTATGTTTAATAACAAGCTGAGGGGTAAAATTAAGAACGACAAGATCTTGAGGTGGAGAATCGAACTCTCCACCTATGATTATGATATCTTGTACCGGCCAGGTAAGCTGAACGAACCCCCTGATGCTCTATCACGAATTACATGCGCCAACGTGCAAATTGATAGACTTCAGACCCTCCACAACGACCTCTGCCACCCCGGAGTCACCAGACTTTACCACTTCATTAAGGCCCGCAACCTGCCCTACTCCATCGAGGAGGTCAGGACCATGACCAGGAACTGCCAGACCTGTGCCGAGTGCAAACCGCATTTCTTTAGGCCGGACAGAGCAAGCCTGATCAAGGCCACCCGCCCCTTCGAGCGCTTGAGCATCGATTTTAAGGGGCCCCTCCCGTCCTCTGACCGTAATGTGTACTTCCTCAACATTGTTGATGAGTACTCCCGTTTCCCCTTCGCCTTCCCCTGCCCAGACATGACCAGTACCACGGTCATTAAATGCCTGAACGACCTCTTCGCCTTGTTCGGGTTCCCAAACTATATACATAGTGACCGGGGCTCCTCCTTCATGAGCGAGGAACTCCGTCAGTTCCTACTAGCAAGAGGTATTGCTGCAAGCAGGACCACCAGCTACAACCCTCGAGGGAACGGCCAGGTGGAAAGAGAGAACGCGACTGTATGGAAGGCCGTCCTCTTAGCCTTAAAGTCTAAGGGCCTCCCAACCTCCCGCTGGCAGGAAGTCCTCCCGGCAGCGCTGCATTCCATCCGGTCACTACTTTGCACTGCCATTAACGCCACCCCCCATGAACGAATGTTTGTTTTCCCCAGGAAGTCGACTACGGGAACCACACTACCAACCTGGCTGACCTCTCCGGGGCCCGTCCTGCTGCAAAAGCACGTGAGGGCCCATAAAACGGACCCCCTGGTCAAGAGGGTGAACCTCCTGCACGCCAACCCTCAGTACGCCTATGTGGCATACCCAGACGGGCGGGAGGACAGAGTCTCCTTGCGAGACCTCGCACCCTCGGGCATTCCGGAGACACCACCTTCACCCCCCCCCCCCCCCCCCCCGATTCCAGCTCCGGTAGATGGCATGCCGGAACCCCACGAGCCCTCGCCGACCACGCAGACACCAGCATCACCACCGGAGAATGCAACACCGCCGCTGCGACGATCGGAAAGGCTTACGAGGCCTCCGGACAGACTGACATACCAGAACTGGTAGTACACATCACCCCGCCGGACTCAAATCTAAACAAGGGGTGAATGTGGTAAACCACTTTTGTCGTTCACTATCGTTACACTATAGTTATCACTGTTATATCGTTACTCTATGGTTATCGCTGTTCACACTGTTGTATCACTATACGAGGTCGCCTCTTGTCACGCTGTTATACCTGGGCTGACCACTGCTGACTCCGCCCATGGCTCCACCTACCTGCCCAGGTATAAAGGTGGTCGACTGGCTGGTATTCCTCCTTGTTGGATCCGATCACCCACGAGGGTGGGCTCTATTATTTAGCCAATAAAAACCTATAGTTACTTTCTTAACTCGTCGCTTTTCATTGGATGAATTGATAGGTATATCACCATGCAGGGGCTGCATTGGAATTTTGATCACACCACGGTTGCACCCACAATCTCTCCCTCTTGAATTGCTTCCAATACTTCCACATGGAGACTTTACAGCCATTTGCTGATTATAGATTCTAATTTTATTGAAATGGCTAGAAATGAGAGGGATGAATTGGGTAAGGTGATTCTAGGTATGTAATGCAATTAATATTTGAAGTGATGCAATTCTTCCCCTTTGTTAATTTTTTGCAAAAATGGGAAATAGCTGGTGTGGGGGCAACACTAGGGCACTGTTCCCTTCACTGCTTGCATCAGGTGATCTTTTCTATACCCATATACAAAGCTTGTTGCAAGTTGCACTCTCCAATATTTTTTTGCCCATGAGCAGTAACCTGACACATCATATTAAAAAAAATTTTGAAATAAAAGTTCCAGACTGCACCAAGTTTTATAGGAGATTTTAGGGACCGGAGTGTACAGTCTTTGTACGGTTGAATCACATCCTTGGAATGAGGGAGACCATACAGCAGGTAATATTTGTATTGCAAGAAAGAGCCTAAATTGATCTGGTTTTAAAAACATGCTCAGGATAGTTATTTTTAGAAAAAGACCAATTACTGTAGATGGAGAACAGGCTGTGTTCAATCTCAAACTTTATTACTGATGCTATGAAATGAGTCTGAGTTAGCAACCTACTAGTTTTATCAGGCAAAGCAATCACCATGCCACAGAACTCAACAATTAAAATAAAGGGAGATTGTGTAGATCTTTTACAGATAAGTGAAGTAGTTGGTGGATTCCTACTTTCAATTTCTATTGCCTCCACTAGAGCTGTCTGAGGATAGTGAATTTATAGAGCTCTGGAAAACTCATCATATACGCACTCTAACTGAACAAAACTTTTCAAGAAAGGTATAGTCAATGTACTTGAAAATATTGACCTGTAGGCACATGACCTCACATTAGAAAAGCCTCTGCTAGAAGCCTTTGGTGCTTCCATACAATCTATTTTCTGCTCATTCTATTAATGTAACAATGTCGCATTGGCACCTTTTTGATTTATCTGAACAATTATTTGTACCATTTGAGAAGAGGAGCTATCTTGCTGTAATTAGTTTGTGCCGACTAATAATATACACAGCCAGTACAAATCGGTTTTAATGAGCACTGAAGAAAGGAGGGTTGATAACTTAATTATAGTTTGTATTAGATTATGACTTGAACGCATTTGCCAAGTATGGCACAGTGGATTGTCAACTAAAGGGTATAAATGAACTAAAATCAAGAGCTCTAAAAGCCCAGCTTCCCTATAAGGTATCCAATTCAATTTACAAACATTTTTTTTTAGAAAACAAAATGTATAAATGTAACTACACTTTTTTTGATGCCTTAAAATTACCACCAATATACATGTGGGGCCAAATTATAATGTTCTGAATTAAAATATCAACCACTAAGGAACTGTTTGAACTTCAAAAGGAAAAAACTATCTATAGTAATCTCGGATGTAATGCTTAAGTTATCCACCAGAGGGAGACAAATGCAAAGGGATTATAATGACTAGTTTTAAGGTAATGTTGCATTGTGGGTATGACATCATAGGATCATCCATCTTGTTTTGCTCGTGCAGTTGAATTAGAGTGCATGCCTGTAGCTTGTAAGAGTTCTGTTCTCTCCTGGTTCTGTGTAAATTAAAAGCAAAGTTTTGAGTTCCTGAAGTCTCACTTTTATATCCCTTATATTTGGACCTTAACAACTCGGTTATAACACTATCAAATATTCTAACGTTCAGTTTTCTATTTACTGCATCCACCACAGGAAGGGGTGGCTCGAACACAGTAAGGAAAACTTTTGCGTATATACCACCAGAGACTTTTTTCAAAGAATTTTTTGATAGAAGACGTTTGTGTTGATCATTTAAAATAAGTCCAATCAGTTTGTATATGATCCAAGTTCACCTTAACCTGGTAGCAAATAAATAAGTGATGGCGCCCTGTACGTCTAAAGGATTTTTAAATGGCTTCACACAATGTGAAGTGCTGTGAATTGTTTAGGCAAACCAATGAGCTGTCGGCAATAAAATCTGCATGCATGATTTTTCTGTTTGTATTTTCTGTGTGGTCATCCAGGTGAAGGATTGAAACTTAGGCACTCAATGGGCAGCACGGTGGCATAGTGGTTAGCACTGTTGCCTCACAGCGCCAGGGACCCGGGTTCGAATCCGGCCTCGGGTGACTGTCTGTGTGGAGTTTGCACGTTCTCCCCGTGTTTGCGTGGGTTTCCTCCGGGTGCTCCGGTTTCCTCCCACAGTCCAAAGATCTGCGGGTTAGGTTGATTGGCTGTGATAAATTGACCCTTAGTGTTAGGGGGATTAAATACGTGGGGTTACGGGGATAGGGTGGGCTATGTGTTGGTATAGGGGTTACGGGGATCGGGTGGGATATGTGTCGGTGCAGGCTTGATGGGCCGAAATGGCCTCTATCTGCACTGTGGGGTTTCTGTTTCTGTGAATGTTAATCCCAAATCGGAGGCACTCCGTTCTAATCCCAAATCAGAGGTAGCATGGTTTGACCACCCTAAAAATGTGCCGTAATCCCGATTTCGGAAGGGAACCTCTGCTGCACTTTTTTTTTCAATTCCCTCAAGCGCACAAGACATCCTTGCTGTATTGGAATTGTGGGTAATTCTGTGTTTGTAGTAATTGGATGGAGACTTCTCAAACTCTTCTTGCGTGGAGCCCTTCCAGCCATTGCAGACAAATCTTTTGGTTAAAGGACAGTTGCTAATCCGCAGCACTAGCTAGTCTTCTGCAACCCTCCTTTCATGTATATTGCATTTATTTTACATACTACTTATCAGTAGTGTACCATTTAAGCATGCTCAAGGAAGCAAGTAAAAAATACAATCCTGTTGAGAAATATGTTAAATTTTTGTGCTCTTAAGCACAATCTAGAAAGGCAAATCCAGTGGAATGTAAATTTGCAGATCAATGTGGTTTGTTGTAATAGAATTAACCTTTTACTCTTGTCCTCAGTAAAAGTACAAATAGCACTGTTTTGGTTTGGTTTTTCTACAAAATTAGTTACCATAATGACAACCACAAAAATTGTACCAAGCTGAAAGTTTTGCACTCTGGTGTACGCCACCTTGATGCAAGCTGATCTTGCTGCAAAGTACTTGTGTATATATTTAATAAATGAGCAAGCAAGGTCATATAAAGATGTAGGAAAGTTGAATAATTTAGAAATATTGGACATGATTAAATACTGTATTAGGCATCCAGCTTGGAAAGAGACCATCTACGTAAGATGATCACGCTGAAAGAAATGGCAGACCAAAAAGTAGACAAAAGAAAAATAAGACGGGAATGCCAATCAAATAACAATAATACATGGCAGGCAACATTGGCACATGGCCATCTAACTTTAGATATAAGGGTGATACTTGAATAATGATTGCAGCTACTGTGGTAGTTCTTTGTTCGTTCAGGGGTTTTAAGTATAACTCTACTTCTGATCATGTACATTTTAATAATGCGGACACATTCAGCACTATGATGATGACACTTATTGTAGGACCTGTTTGATAATAGTCGCCAGAATTATATTTTCCAAACCCTTCCATTAGATGGCAATCTAACACACTTCAGCATGGCCAAGCATAACAAGTGGCTGTGAAAATAATTTTGTCTGAGTTATCTTTTTTGTCTTAAGCAAAATATAAAATTATCTTCCCGTTGTATATTACTTTTCTCCACCAATCTTCTGTGCTCTCCACCTCCACCTCTCCTGCAGCAGTGATTCCTTGCTGGATACTCATCAGTACCTCACCCAAATGGCCATTCTTCATAGGTCAGCATCTGTAATGCCTGAGCAGTTGAATGGTCTTTAGAGCCTGATGTTTCCTTTATCTGACATCAAGACAAGTGCACTTCCAGCAGAAGCTGGGAGATGGTAATCAGGAGCAGGAACACTGATTTTTATTTTTCTCTTTTTTTGTCCTTGAGGCCAATTGTAATAACCCCAGCACTGCTGCAGCTGAGATCATTGGCTCAGCACAGAACAGGGATTGAATTGGTTCTGTGGCCTCAATTCCTCACTGCCTTAACCAGCTGAACAAATGCTGGAAATCAAATAAAAATTGAAGATGCTGGAATTACCACAGCAGGTCCAACGCATCCATGAAGAGTTAAAAGATAGGTAATGTTTTGGATGTAGACTCTAAAATCTGACAGTAACGCTCAACGTGTAGATTCTGTCAGATTTTATCTCTATGAATGCTGACAGAGCTACAATATATTCTATTTTTGTTTCATTGTGAAGTATATTCTCTTTTGCATAAAATGCAGAATGATTTTGGTGTAGAATCTGTTTATTGCAAAGGGTACAATGGCCTCAAAATCCTGTGTTCAGGATGTTCTACTTTTTACAATCTGAGAAAATAACTTGAACAGTAACTCTCATTGGTGAGAAGTAGTGAAAGCAAAATCTTTGGGAGGTGTTTGAAAATATAATGCCAAATGTTACTAATATTGGATTGTATAATTTTGAGACCAAGATTGGAGTCCATGACATTTTCTGATATTCATGCTTTCAAAAAATACTTTTCTCCATTGTCTCCCTCCACAAATCTCTGGATTAGCCCAACACATGAATGAGGGGGGGGGGGGGAAATGTATGGAAAGAGAAAAGCCTATTAGCCAATTAAACTTGTTCTTTCTGCAGATCATGTACATTTTGTCTCACCATTTTAGATATTTTTATAAAATGTTTGAAAATTGACCCTGACCTCTGAGGGTAATGTCAAAAATCTAGGATAACTAACATTACAAGAGACATTGTTCAACTCCAACAATTCCCCTTTCACGGGTGACGATCCCATAACCCAAGCATTGTCGAATTTGTTGTATCCATAGAGTTTGTAATCTTTAACCTTTTTTACATCCTTCAAACTGGATCTTAAGCAGATATTGAGAGCGCCCCATTTTTAGTACTAATCACGGCAAGTGGTTCTGAAACAGACCAGACAGATGTGTGCAAATCATGAAAGGACACTTCCTGGTGGTTTTTATTTCAGGAGGTGCCTGAGGCAGTAAGTAATCTGGGTACAGCTACTGTCTGATATCAATATCCTGGGGATCCAAGGATAAATAGCATTATATTGAGCACTGTGTTATGTCATATTGGTCCAAAAACAATTAAATTACTTGAACAATGAATTGCTTCATATTGCAATGTTTTGTATTAATTTCCCAGATGCTTGGCAAAAGGAATGTATAGATGATACAAGTAGCGATACAAGGAGACATTACTGACATGCCAGCATTAGATGAGAGCTTGCTTTATCTAGTTCTCGAGTACTGTTTGCTACATGTGTGAGCCACTTTGCTCTGTGTGTCTCAGTCTCTGTAACTAGGACTATATGTACACAAATTTGCAATAACTGAGTAGGTAATTGTTGGAGGGGGTAGAGCAGTCACCACCAGACATTGGTCCTGTACACTGGGATATTGGTTGAGGAGCTTATGAATGACCTGAGCACATGGTTTATTTCTTCAGTTGCATATGTTGCTGTATCTATTACTGGCTTTTTGAGAGATTTATATTTTCAGTGCAGTATGTAATGATCTGTTTCTATGGGTCTTTTTTTTTTATTTTGACAGCCATTACAACCCTGTTTCAGTAGGTTTGTTGTGTCGACTCTCCAATTTGATTGTTCAAAGAAATGATCAGATGTGGGTGGAAGCCACATGTTATGCAAATTTTGGAGGCACGCAAAAATAGCGTAACAAATTGGGTTGTAAAAGAGTGTTGTCTTGAGGAAAGGCTGTACTGTTGAAGACACAGCAGATCGTTTGTTTGTTTTAATACACTATTACATTTAATGTTTCTGGCATTTGTATTCTTTTTCCAGTCAAACCCTGGGCAAGTGAAGCTAAGCAAACCAGTGGCTCTATGGACTCAGCAGGATGTTTGTAAATGGCTAAAGAAGCACTGTCCCAATCAATATCAGACCTACAGCGAGTCCTTCAAACAGCATGATATAACAGGTAGTGTAAAAATAGAAAAATCTAGGTGATGGGGGTGGGGGGGTGGAGATGTCAAAATGTCATTACAAATGCGTGATGGTTGAGAACACTTGGCTATTTCGGGTTTTCCCAACTTCTAACAGGCTCTAACAATTGTGCTGAGAGGGCAGCTGCCTAGTCTACCTTTTTAACCACTGTTGTATTGGTCAGTAGGAGTTGTGTATGCTGACACTGCTATGTCCCCTGCCCCCCTCCCTGCATTCAATTGTGACTGAAATTAGGGACACCGACTGAGGGTTGGGAGAGCAACCTCCTATTCTGCTACTCTGGTGCTTCAATTCACCATGCTGCATCTATACTGAATTCATATTTTATTACTTTGAAAGAACTTTTGGTAGAACCTACTTTTATTGTATAAAAGCTTCACTATTATTATTTATTTGTAATGATTCTCTGAAATAGTCAACCTGAGGTTTATTTTGTGGTGTTTGTGCTGTATCTGGCGTGAAATCCCCATTGACCATCAGATTAAAATAATGCCTGTTTTTTCTCTTTCATTGCTGACCTGCTAATGCTTTGAAGCCATACATTCCCATAATTCAGTTATTCATTACGGAAAGAAAAAACAGCATTCTTCCCTTTTTTGCGGTGAAAAATGAATTTCACCCATAATGGGTTTTTTTCTGTGCCAGGTAAGAAATTAATTGTACCTGGAGATTTATATTTGGCTTGTGGGATGACTAGACATATTTTCTGTTTGTTTCCCTTGTGCTTTTTGTGGCAACACTTCATGCTCAGCAAGATGAATTGAGAAGTTTTTGCCTTAAGTTCATTCACCTCTGTCAAAATTGGCCTCATTGTTGGAAGAGCATCTTGTTGTACTCCTGTGGTTTTTTTAAAACTTTTTTTTTTTACTACCCACAGCAGCTAATTCTATGAATTATGTATGTGACTGCTAGGCTTGTGCTTAATTTTTGATTGTTGTAGTCAACCTGCATGCACTGGGAACTAGCGAGACTGCCCAAATTCCTTCCAGATAACAATTTGTACCTGAGTCTTTTTATTATTTTGCACAAAATTTTAACTTGGGTCCCCAAAATGAAAATGCTGTTCTAACCCCACTGAAACACCTGAGCCCCACAAAAATTATTTTAAAATTCTGATGTGTAATAATGTTGTAGTTTTTCCATGTTGGCTTTCATGCAATTCACACACAAGTGTTTGGAATGCCACAAAATGTATATTTTTATGCTGTGAAACATATATTTTCGTTTCATTAGAGTGATTAGGGATGAAGGGTTATTGGATAAAATCAGTTTGTCCTTGCTTTCCCTCTCCCTTTTATCCCCTCCCCCAACCTTTTCTCCTCTTTGTCTAGAATTGAACATCAAGGCATTGATTCACAAATGAGCCGAGATGAACTGTTTTAATTATTTACCAAAAACGGTGCTTCTAGTTTGAGACCATTAATGAGCAGATAGTCACATTGAATCCTTGGAATTGCTGTTAGTGAGTCACAACATTATCTAAATGTGGTACTGACCTAGCGCTTCTAGCTTGCAGCGACAGATGGGTCCTAGTCCCCCACCTAGTCTGATCCCACTCCTGCTTGCTCCTCGTACAATTCTTCCTTTTTCAATCAAATACTTAATTCCCTTTTTAAAAGAATTCATGTGCTCTATTCCAATGATGTTTTAACACCCTCGATGTGGCGGGGGAGGAAAGATCTAACCTCTCCTTTAATTATTTTGTGAAGTTTTGTAGACGTATGGAAGCTCAATTGTAGTGGAAATATCCCTAACTCACATCTGCCTTCATAACTAACTCCTGATAACCTCCTAGTGAAACTTTCCTTCACATTTCCATTGTTTTAATGTCATTCCTTTATAGGATGCCCAAAATTGTACATAATACTCCTAGTTGTAGCCTCTTTTTATGATTTGTACATCAAGATACATAATAACAAGAAGTAAGAGCAGGAGTAGGCCATACGACCCCTCGAGCCTGCTCCGCCATTCAATAAGATCATGGCTGATCATCGACCTCAGCTCCACTTTCCTGCCTGATCTCCATATCCCTTGATTCCCCTAGAGTCCAAAAATCTATCTCTCTCTGCCTTGAATATACTCAAAGACTCAGCATTCACAGCCCTCTGGGGCAGAGAATTCCAAAGATTCACAACCCTGAGAGTGAAGAAATTCCTTCTCATCTCTGTCTTAAATGGCCTACCCCTTATCCTGAGGCTATGCCCCCTAGTTCTAGACACTCCAGCCAGGGGAAACAACCTCTCAGCATCTACCCTATCAATCCCCTTCAGAATCTTGTATGTTTCAATGAGAGCCTCTGCATTTCTTTACTCCATTTAAAATCTTGCTATTTTTTTGAAGTATACTTCCTTTCCCTATTCTACAATGTTTTCATATTTTTCTGCATTAAACTGTATCTGCCACATATTTGCCCATCTTGCTAGCTCACGTATATCCTCCTAGTCTTTTGCCATTTTTGTCCATGCCCCTTCAGTTTGGTGTCCTCAGTAAATCTGGATACTCTTTCTCTCAATTCCTAAACCCAGATCATTTTTGTGTATATAGTAAATAAAAATGCCCCCAATATTCCTGTGAATAGCACTTGCCACACATTTCCAAAAACTTGCTTTTACCACTTCCCTTTTATCTGTGCTCTTCAGCCTTTTCTCTCTCCATGTGGTTAGTTCCATTTGTGATGAGTCTCCTATATTGTGTTCCTTATTTAATGCCTTTTAAAAATCTTTATAATCCCCATCCACCACACTTCCTTTATCTACCCCCCTGATGCTATTACAAACCATTCTATAAGCTTAACAAGCACAATCTGAATTTTAGAAATCTATGCTGACTCGCCCTGGTTAGCTCATGTGGTTTTTTTTAAGCGATTAGTCATTTCAATCCATATTATGGACTCCAGTAGTTTAAATCAACTGATGTACAATTTCCTAGCATTTTTTTTAAAGAAGGGAATCTGGTTTGTCACCCTCCAATCCTATGGCTCAATTTTCCTTTCCACATAATTTTGGAAATTATAATCTGAGCTGCAATAGTTTCTTCCTTGGCTTCCCTCAGGATCCTTGGATGTAAACCACCAGCTCCCAATGATTTTGTGTATCTTAGGTGGCACAAAATAAGTTACTCTATCAGAATAATAACCTCTACTACACCTCTGGTACTGTACAATTTCAACATGCGCCACCTCTGTGAAAGTGAGATGAAGTATTTATTTTGTTCCTCTGCCATTCATTCATTCTCCACTATAAAATTGCCTCCTTCATCGCTTAGCAGCCATACTCCTCCTACCTTGATTATTTTCTTACTGGTAACAAGCCTGCAGAAAGCCTTTTTTTATTTTCTGCTATTTTTCCTCTTAACCTTTTTTAATCTCAAGTTTTTAAGTTTATATTTATATTTGTTCTGCCTTAGGAAAAAAATATTTAGTTCGGAATTTTTCAGGGGTGGGGGGGTGGTCAGAAGTGTGTTTGGAGGCGGGTCGGCTGGGAAAATGTTTTTTTTTTTGACTGGGTAGGGAACCCGATGTCAACCCGCCTCCATGCTACTTTCCCAGATGTCGGGTCTGTCATTGCAATACAGACCAAACACCAAGTGGCGGGGGAGGCAATTGACATCATTAGATACATTTTTAAGAGCCAATTAAATAGTACTTTATGCCTACCTTTCAATTTTACGTGTTCCCCCACGAGTTACTCGCTGCTCGGGGATCACATCAAGTAAGGAGGTCGGGTGTTGTGTCAGCATGTGATGATTTCTTTATTTGACAGCTGCAAATGGTCTACAAAAGCTCCCATTTCATAGGTCTTCAATTTGCAAGGTTAGTAGCTGTTACTTACTGCATTTGGAAGACATATTGAGCTTTATGCAGCTTGCAAGTGTTTGGAGCTAACTCTCTATCCAGTGTCACTTCATTGGAACAACTTCTCTCGCCATTGACCGATTGCTTCTGCCATCTCAACCTCACCTGCCATCAATTCCATCAGCATCGGTGCCCTTGAAAAAATTTCGCCTTCGTCCTCAGAATCTCACCACGATCAGCCCCAACACCAGTAGCACCAACTTTCTCCGCAATCAACTGATGCTGCACAGGACAGAGGGCATCGGTACCTGACCACATTGCTGCCCGGGATGCCAGGGATGGCCTCACCATGGCCACATTTACTTCACTTGACGCTGTACACCCTGGCTGCCACATGATGTGCCAGGTTGGCACCACCCCACACCAACACCATAAAGCATCCCTACAGTACCCAAGCCATTACTTTCACACTCCTCACCATTGCGGCGGGTACCGTTACGTCTCACCATTCACTGCAACTTACTAAGCCACTCCAAAGGTGCACACCAAGATGTCCAAGAATGCAAAGTGTTGAAAATAAAGGTTTCAATGGTTTGATAGCACATTAACAGAAACTTTACATGAACATTGCATAAAGTAATTAGGAAAGCTAATAGAATGTTACCGTTTATTGTGAGGGGAATTGAATACAAAAGTAGGGAGGTTATGCTTCAGTTCTACAGGGCATTGGTGAGACCACATCTGGAGTACTGTGTACAGTATTTGGTCTCCTTATTTAAGGAAGGATGTAAATGCATTGGAGGCAGTTCAGAGAAGGTTTACCAGACTAATCCCTGGAATGGGCGGGTTGTTTTATGAGGAAAGGTTGGACAGACTAGGCTTGTATCCGCTGGAGTTTAGAAGAATAAGAGGTGACTTGATTGAAACATATAAGATCCTGAGGGGTCTGGACAGGGTGGATATGGAGAGGATGTTTCCTCTTGTGCGAGAATCTAGAACTAGGAGTCACTGTTTAAAAATAAGGGGTCGCCCATTTAAGACAGATGAGCAGAAATTTTTTCTCAGGATAGTGAGTCTTTGGAACTCTCTTCCTCTGGGCGGTGGAAGCAGAGTCTTTGAATATTTTTAAGGCAGAGGTAGATAGATTCTTGGTAAGCAAGGGGGTGAAAAGTTATCTGGGGTAGGCGGGAATGTGGAGTAATCTGATCAGCCATGATCTTATTGAATGGCGGAGCAGGCTTGAAGGGCCGAGTGGCCTACTCCTGCTCCTAATTCGTATGTTCGTATATTCTCCTTCTGTTTACCCAAAACCAGACCAAGTTTATTTTTGTGTTGCTGGCTATGTGGTATTTATTGCCCATTCCTAGTTGTCTTCAGAAGGTGATGGTGGGTGCCTTGTTTTTACAACGAAGTGGCTTGCTAGGCCACCTCTGCACAAGGCATTGTGAATCAACCACATAATGTGGGACTGGAGTCGCATGTAAGTCAGACTGGGTTGGTTTAGCAGGACCCTTCCCTGACGGACATTAGAGTGGTGCTTCACTTGCCTATCTTTTATTGGGACCTGCTGAAAGTCTGGAACATTGAGAGCCTCTACTGAAAAACAATCAATGAGGTGGTGATGCTTATAGAGCCACTCCTTCAGAAGCCCTACCTACATGTGCCAGTAACTGAGCATGTGTGATTGGGGGTTAAATAAAATAGCATTTGTGGAAAGGTCACCAGAGTCGAAATGTGCTGTATAGTGTACCAGTTAACTTGAGCTATTTTCTATTTTAAAAATTTTCCATTTGAATAGCTGATGCCCATTTATACATACAAAATTCAGAAATGACCTAACTGGCAGCATGGTGGAACAGAGTATTTGAGCATGTGTGGTGCTGCAGTAGTGGGATGTGAGTTTGCACAAGTAATGCTGATTCCAGCGAGTTGTCAATTTTGGATGTGCTGCAGTAGGAGATGCGAAGCAGAGGCCAAGTGTTTACCCCCAAGTGGGGAGGGAATGGTCACTAATTGGTCTTGTGTTACCTCCTGGACAGCTTACCTCCTTATTGCCAAAGGCCTTAATCATCTGCTTCCGATGCACTTAATGCATGATTTGGGGAGAGCAGAAAATGTGATGCAAGAGAAAATAATTTGGTAGGTGAAAGTGTGTGTGAGTGACAGACATTTACATGACCATTATCCAAAATCTTGATTCTTTTATGCTACTTAAAATCGATACAGCAAATGTCTACTGTTTTATCCTGATGCATTCTTATTGTAAAGTAGTTACCTTATCGGAAAATGTCAGGACAATTAGTGTGTTGTCCTCGGGTAGAAAGTCCCAAGAGAACAAATTTGATCAAATTAATAGAGCTCAAATAGAAGATCTTCCAAAAATTAAATGCTCTTGAAATAATCTGGCTGAAAATATAGTTTTCATACATCATTTGAATGTAAATTTCTTGGGCAGTCCCTCGGAACCGAGGATGACTTGCTTCCACACTAAAAATGAGTTCTCAGGTGACTGGTGAGTCCAATGTGGGACCTACAGTCTCTGTCACCAGGTGGGGCAGACAGTGGTTGAAGGGGCGGATGGGTGGGGTGCTTGGGTTGACGTGCGCTGTTTGCGCTTGGCTTCCGCTTGCTCCCGGCGAAGAGACTCTGGCCTAGAAATTGGGTATAGCCCCGCTTGGGGCGTTAGAATTGGCGCAGCGCAAAGTTTATAGCCAGACGCAACTTATCGCCACCTGGCGCGATATTGGGTTGCATCGCCCCTAAAGGTGATTGAGGCACGAATTCAGGCGTTACACGGGACTCCTAAGGCACTAAACTTCCGGCGCAACCCAATATCGGAGCGGACGGGTGCAGCGCAGGTGCTCTCAATTACCGATGACCACGAGACTTCCAGGTGGCGGCCAGCTCTTAAAGGGGTGGATCAGTCAGCTTCAGCATCCACACTCTGCGCCTTGCAGACCTCAGAATCGGCGCAGGCCCTTCTCTGGCGCTAAAAACTTGGACCAGATGGAGAAGGTGAGACAGAGAGCAGAGCGCTTCACCAATGAGGCTCTGGAGCAATTGGTGGCCGCAGTGGAGCGCCGGCGAGATGTTCTCTACCCAGACAATGGCAGGAGGCCGAATCATAAGGACTACCGACGAGCTTGGAGGGATGTATGCCAGAGGGTCAACTCCAGCAGCATGGTGACCAGGAGCCCTGTCCAATGCAGAAAGAAATTCAACGACCTCACTCGGGTCGTGAGGGTGGGTGTTGTTTCTGGAAGCTTCTGCATCCCTTCATTTGCACCTGCCTTTATGGCTACAGGGTGGCCTGTGCCCCATTGGCCATCTGCCAGCAAGCACCCATGGCCCTTTCTGGGCACACACATGCACATTTGACTCAAGGCATCATGTAAGGGCTCTTGCACCATGGGGGGCATGAGATGATCACTCAGGGCATCAGGTAACATAACTTCCCCTCCTTTCCCCTGCAGTCCAAACTGGCAAGGATTGGTAAAGACCAGCTTCGCACCGGTGGACGACCTCCACAAGTGGTCACTCTCGAGGAGAGAGTCCACCAGATTCTTGGAGGACGTCTGAGTGGTCCTGTAACCACTGCAGCTGCCGACCCCATTGTCGACAGCGATGGTAAGGTTCTCACCTTTTACAACTGTCTCCTTCCACTTGTTCCCCCCGCCAGCATGCTTTCTCACTGTGGACCCATGTCATAGCCTTGCCGCAATCTGGCATCCCTTGCTGCCAAGCTGTCTTTTTGCTAAAGCCACTCTTCCACCTCCCTGCTTTCAGATGCTGCATCACCAGCTCGGGAGCCGGGCCCTCAAGCTGCCAGTGCCAGTGCCTCCAAAGGCTCAATGAGAAAAGTACTGTCCAACAGAAGGTCAGGAACTCTCTCCAGCAATGATCAGAATGGCCAGCCCAAATGGCTGCAGCTTTTATACTAGTGCTGTCCCCTTTAAATAGTGCCTCCCGAGTCCGAGAAGGGCCTGAGAACGCTCCATCCAACTGTCACTAATAGCGCCAGGCGGAAAGGTTGCGGGCGCTACCGAATATCCGGTCCGGGGCGCCAAAAAGGCGTTGCACACTGAAATTACGTCATGATCTGCCTGCGCCCGCGGGCGCGTGCAAAGAGTTAGCGCCGGCACTAAAAGGATACTCAATATGGGAGGTGGCGCTATATTCACTGCGACCGACCGAAAATTGTGTAACGCCCCAATTCTCGGGCTCTTTAGGCGCTAATCGCTGGTGCTACCAACCAAATTTCTAGGCCTCTGTGTTCATCGCCTTCCTGGATGCTTCTCCTCCACTTTGCGTTTTCCAGCCTTCAATTCAAATCAACGTAGTATAGTGGGAAACCCCTTGTGTGAACTGCAGTGACGTCAACAAGCTGCCTAACCACCCAATCACACTGAAGAATTCTCAGACAGCAAATCAGGAAATGAAAAGCACTGATTATCTGCACTTTAAAAAAAAAAAGGTTACAGAAAGCAAAATAAAGATTAGAACTTTTACATGGGATAAGCTAGCAGCTGAAATATCATGAGCAAACTTTTTTTAAGTTTAAATTTTTTATCATAACAAAAATTTGACACTCCAAGTATAAAAATTAGTTTTTCAGGGCCAGAACAGTTGTTTAGCAGTCAATAACACAGTTACACCTATTTCAACAAGGCTTAACATTTAATGGATTATTTAACAGTGATATTAGTGTGGAGAAGCCCAAGTTTTTGTCAGTTCCACTGATTTCATTGATTACACTTGCTGGCTATGGTGGGGTCCACAGCACAGCTGGTGTCTGAGCAGTGAATGACTCACCGTAACTTCAGGATTTCAGTGTTGGGATGCGCATGCACTAAATCCTGAAGTTGTGGTCAGTTTTAGAGGAGTAATAATGGTGAATGCTGATTTTCGCTGTCATTACCCACTGCAAAATCCAGCCCAATGCATTTTAACCCATTTAATTCTCCATTCACCTACGGACTATTGTTTTGGGACAAGCATGAAAATCTAAGGGGCCTTTTCATATGAATACTGACTTTTTAATATCCATTTAAACTGCAGTTTCAACAATTGTGATGTGCAATGTAATTCCATCCAGGCTTTTGGCACTAAAACATTTACTCCTTGTTCAAAATGATGAAAGATTTTGATGAATACAGAGTAACTGTGTCCATTGGTGGGTGGGCTATAGCCAGAGGGCACAGATTTAAGGTAACTGGCAAAAGAATCAGAGGGGAGATGAGGAGAAATATTTTTATGCAGTGTGTTATGATGATCTGGAATGCACTACCTGAAAAGGTGGTGGAAGCTGATTCAATAGAAACTATCAAAAGGGAGTTGGATATATACTTGAAAAGGAAGCATTTGTAGGGCTATGGGGAAAGAGCGAGGTGGTGGGACTGGAATGGGACTAATTGAATAGCTCTTTCAAAGAGCTGGCACAGGCACGATTGGTCGAATGGCTTCCTTCTGTGATGTAAGATTCTTTGGGCTGGATTTTGTGAATAGAGGTGGGACAGCTGCTTGTCGTGTCAATGCCCCGCCTCCAGCCTCTCCTGACCGACCAGAGGGATTTTCCCCTGATTGAGCTTGTTAAGCCCGTCCTGCAGGCTCAGCAGGCCAATTAGGGAGGAAGTCACTGACCAATCAAGTCAACGTCAGACGTGCTATCTGTCAAGACTTCTTCAAAGAAGAAATGTCAGCACTGTGAAGCTGTCAAACACTCCTTGCATACTTACCACGCCACCATTGCACCCATTACTCACCTCTACACCTTACTTCCAGGTGCCTCTGACCGCCGCAGACCTCCTTCACGTCGCCTCCAACCCGGCAGGGTTCTCGGAGGTCGGGGAGCCTTCACCTGTGAAGGTAAAATGGCACTTATCCTTTTTTCTGCCTGTTAACAGGCGGTTAAAAGGATTAAATGCCTTTCCCACTTCCAGGAGGCTGGACCCAAAGCTGCACATCTTCCCGCCTCCTGACAAAAGAGCACGGAGGTGGGATGGGGGCGGCTTTGCCATCCGCCCCCACTTTCTGAGTTTACTGCCTGTCCTGCCTCCATGCCCGCCTCCTCGGGGCTTGGAAAATCCAGCCCTAAGACTCTCTAACTCCTAAGGGCTTGAACAGCATGGGGAATTCTATTTGCCCATTATTCATTGCATAAACTTGACAGGATATAGAGGGAATGTAACTGGCGTCTTGAGCGCTACCCTATACTTATGCAAAAAAGCTTCCCTACTCCATGGTGCTTTAAAATTGAGAACCCAAGCTTGCCATATCTCGCTCCTACAGTATTTTTGAAATTTGGTCAAAGCTGACTCAATGGACCAAGTCATCACACAGTTGACGTCCAAACTTGCCAATAAAATTAGTAATAGGAACAAGAGAGACCCAAACAAGCCCAACCATTTTTTTTTTAAACAAATAACTCTTCACTACCTGTCACCCTAACCTTATCCCTCAATCTCTTTTCTCTCTCTCCAGAAATGTGTCCAATTGATCATTTAAATTAGTTGAAAATCTTTTACAAAATGTTTTATTGATGGTCCAATTGATCATGTTTTCTGTCTCAACCATTATTGAGTACCCAGTGACGGCAAAGGGTGTTGAAAGGTCTTCCTTCAACTGAAACTTTTTCACTGTTTTGTGCAAGGTATTTGGCCATAGCAGACCCGAGGTATTAATCTAGAAAGGTTTGCTCAAAGCTGCCGGATAGCTACGCTTGACGGGTGGTAGTAATATATTGTGAAAGGTCACATTATTTCAGAAGTAAAGCCTTGGTATAACTCCAGCACACCAGAAGACAGTTGGGAAGTTGTACTGTATCAAAACATCTTTGATTTGAAGAAATCTGCCACTGTAATGGCTCACATTAGACAAAAATAATTTCAAATCCTAATTAGGTGATTGCATTTTTTTAAATATAGGACTTTATAGATAGGACTTTAAGGCTATATGTCCCTGTCAATATCTTTAGCATTAGGATCAGACATAAAAAATACACCACCATGAATAATCTGAATTAAAAATAGATTTTCAAAACTATATTGTGGGCAACCCTCATTCCAAAGTTAATGTTGCACAGGCAGATGCAAAATGAATTTGCCACTACATACCTCCAATAGTGTGCCTTAACACCAAATCTTGGACAGTTGACTGCACTAGATTATTTGCTGTCCTTTTTGAGTGAGGTTGGCAATTTTAACTGAATTGTCAACAGTTTTGTTCTGAGACACCATTTTCTTTTCCCTAATTGGAATTCCAAAATGTATTATTTGTTAAACTGTGTCTGCCACCTATCTGCCTATCTCTGCTGCAATTTTATACAATCCGTGTCAATTTGCCACAGTGCCCAATTTAATGTTATCACATTTTGATATTTTGTCTCGCTTCCCAACTTCAGACCCATCATCAGCTATGTAATTCTGGATGTCAAAACTAGGGCCTGCAAGCCATATCTGGCCAATGAGCTCTGGTTATCTGTCCCATTGAAGTCCTGGTTCCATTTTCCATTCATTTGCATCCTTGTGTGCTAAAACTCTATTTCCTCCACTATCTAGTTTGTCTTTTTATACTTGCCCGGCCTGCCGTCTAGCAATGGATAGTAGAGTTACTAAATCCACAATCCGAGCATTCCTTTTCCACCATGAGGTAGAATCCCGTTACAATTGTCAAAGCGAGGAAATATAATAGACAAACCAAGCACTGGAGAGAATAGGGGTTTCAGTGGGCAAATATCCAGCAGGGGGATTATGATGTCTGGGGTGGGTGTAATGTCAGGGAGCTAGTATAAATCCAAGGATAAGATGGGTAGGTAGAAGCTTGGCCTGCAGCAGAACAGCAACTGGTGGGATGGAGAATATTGGAGGCTTGAGGCCAAAGGCATGATGAGTCAACAGGAGGGAGCATGCAGAGGCAGCAGCAGGAGAGGGAGTGTGGATAAGCCAAGGTCTGAAATGAACACTGGGCAGTTGCTGGCAAACAGTGGGCAGATAGAGAAACCGAGGTGGGTGGGGCAGGGAAGGGGAAGGAACTGACGACCGTGGGATCCAAATTTGAACAAGGTGTGGGAGGATGGTGAAAATGTTGGTAGACATGGCAGAAAATGGGTGGGTCCAAGTGTCACCACTGGGAAGACTGCGTCACATCATACACTCTAGCCAATCAAATATATGTAATTTAATATTGTTACAGCACCACCTAGGTTGGTAATTCAACTAGGAGGACTGAGTTAGCACCATTAAAACTAATTTCTCAATCATCTTGGCCCAGAAATTCGGGTCGGAGGCTTCCCGCGCGTGCAAGCCTCCGACCTGCACTTACCTAGCGCGCTGGCCGTTGTGCTGTGGGCCCGCGTGGTATTCCGATCCTGGGCCTCCTCCAACTGCCGGCACGCAGTGCTTGCGTATCCCAGGGGCGCAGTTAGTTCGAAGCATCCCCTGGGATCACGTGGGCCATGGAGAGCCAATGGTAGCAGGGAATGCTTCATTCATAAATTTGACAAGAGCTGTCAAACCTATAAATACTATAAGCCCCAAAACATAAGCTTCCAAAAAAAAATTTTTTAATCCCATTTTTAAAATAACTAAATTACATGAAATAACTATTTTAAACAATAATTTAAAATTTGAGAAAATTAATTACATTTTCTAACGGGGCTAAAAAATAAACTTACCCTTTAAAGTATTTAAAAATAATAAACCTGTGGGGAAAAAATGTTTTAATTTTAATTAATTCGCCACTTACCTTGTTAAAAGCAAGCCTTGCGCCTGCTTTTTAAGAGTGTAACTGCTGGAGACTTGCCCTCCCGGAGAAACCTGCAAAAAAAAAAAAAAACGTAAGTTCGATGCGTGCGCGCTGCCTCTCCGGCGCATGCATTCCACCTTCAACCCCTTCTTTCAAGGGGACTGAAGTTCCGGTTTCCCGCGCATGCACAAAACCGTCACTTTCGTTGGGCCTACGCGTGAGTACCCAGCGCGTACTCGTGCGTGGGGACCCGAATTTCTGGGCCCTTGACTCCCCCCTTAAAGCATTTGGAGCATTCCCTAATTTGCTGTCAGAACAAATTGAGTTGGATCACTTTTTATATTTACGAGTGCAACCAACTATGGACATTTTTTCAGCAAAAAACAAAGACTTTACATTTAACAACTTTAAATTTAATTTGACATTTGTCTGTCTCATTGTATAGCTGATCTAAATTCTATAGCTCATTTCTGCATCCTTTGTCTCCTACTGCTCACTCTTTCAGTGTATTCAGCAAACTTGGCAACCTTGTACTTGGTTTCTATATATCTAAATCATCAATCTAGATTAGAAACCACTGCAGTCCAAGCAGTTATAGTGATTGATTTCCATTCAACACCTCAATTTTTTAAATATTCATTCAAGGGATCTGTGTGTTGCTGGCAAGGCCAGCATTTATTGCCCATCCCTAATTGCCCTTGAGAAGATGGTGGTGAGCCGCCGCCTTGAAACACTGCAGTCTGTGTGGTGAAGGTACTCCCACAGTGTTGTTAGGGAGGGAATTCCAGGATTTTGACCCAGCGACGATGAAGGAACGGTGATAATATTTCCAAGTCAGGATGGTGTCTGACTTAAGGGGAACTTGCAGGTGGTGGTGTTCCCATGCACCTGCTGCACTTGCCCTTCTAGGTGGTAGAGGTTGCGGGTTTGGGAGGTGCTGCCAAAGAAACCTTGGCGAGTTGCTGCAGTGCATCTTGTAGATGGTACACACTGCAGCCACGGTATGCCGGTGGTGGAGGGAGTGAATGTTTCAGGTGGTGGATGGGATGCCAATCAAGCGGGCTGCTTTGTCCTGGAAGGCTGTTGAGCTTCTTGGAATGTTGTTGGAGCTGCACTCATCCAGGCAAGTGGAGAGTATTCCATCACACTCCTGACTTGTGCCTTGTAGATGGTGGAAAGGCTTTGGGGAGTCAGGAGGTGAGACACTCTCCGCAGAATACCTAGCCTCTGACCTGTTGTTGCCACAGTATTTATGTGGCTGGACCAGTTAAGTTTCTGGTCAATGGTGACCCCCCCCCCCCCAGGATGTTGATGGTGGGGAATTTGGTGATGGTAATGCCGTTGAATGTCAAGGGGCGATGGTTACACTCTCGCTTGTTAGAGATAGTCATTGCCTGGCACCTGTGTGGTGCGAATGTTACTTGCCACTTATCAGCCCAAGCCTGAATTTCATCTAGTTCTTGTTGCATGCGCGCATGGACTGCTTCATTATCTGAGGAGTTGAGAATGGCACTGAACACTGCAGTCATCAGCAAACATCCCCATTTCTGACCTTATGTTGGAGGGAAGGTCATTGATGAAGCAGCTGAAGATGGGTTTTTTTAATTCATTGATGGGATGTGGGCGTCGCTGGCTAGGCCTGCATTTAGTGCCCATCCCTAATTGCCCTTGAGAAGATGGTGGTGAGCTACCGCCTTGAACCGCTGCAGTCCATATGGTGTAGGTACACCCACAATGCTGTTAGGAAGGGAGTTCCAGGATTTTGGCCCAGCGACAGTGAAGGAACGGCGATACAGGTCCAAGTCAGGATGGTGTGTGGCTTGGAGGGGAACTTGTAGGTGGTGATGTTCCCATGCGTCTGCTGCCCTTGTCCTTCTAAGTGGTAGAGGTCGTGGGTTTGGAAGGTGCTGTTGAAGGAGCTTTGGCGAGTTGCTGCAGTGCATCTTGTAGATGGTACACACTGCAGCCACAGTGCGCCGGTGGTGGAGGGAGTGAATGTTGAAGGTGGTGGATGGAGTGCCAATCAAGCGGGCTGCTTTATCCTGAATGGTGTCGAGCTTCTTGAGTGTTGTTGGAGCTGCACTCATCCAGGCAAGTGGAGAGTATTCCATCACACTCCTGACTTGTGCCTTGTAGATAGTGGAAAGGCTTTGGGGAGTCAGGAGGTGAGACACTCACTGCAGAATTCCCAGCCTCTGGCCTGCTCTTGTAGCCACAGTATTTATATGGCTGGTCCAGTTCAGTTTCTGATCAATGGTAACCCCCAGGATGTTGATAGTGGGGGATTCAGCGATGGTAATGCCATTGAATGTCAAGGGGAGATGGTTAGAGTCTTGTTGGAGATGGTCATTGCCTGGCACTTGTGTGGCACGAATGTTACATGCCACTTGTCAGCCCAAGTCTGAATGTTGTCCAGGTCTTGCTGCATATGGACACGGACTGCGTCAGTATCTGACGCGTCTCGAATGGTGCTGAACAGTGTGCAATCATCAGCGAACATCCCCACTTCTGACCTTATGATGGAGGGAAGGTCATTGATGAAACAGCTGAAGATGGTTGGGCCTAGGACACTGCCCTGAGGAACTCCTGCAGTGATGTCATGTGATTGAGATGAATGACCTCCAACAACCACAGCCAACTTCCTTTGTGCTAGGTATGATTCCAACCAATGGAGAGTTTCCCCCTTGATTCCCATTGACTTCAGTTTTGCTAGGGCTCCTTGATGCCACACTCGATCAAATGCTGCCTTGAGGTCAAGGGCAGTCACTCTCACCTCACCTCTTGAGTTCAGCTCTTTTGTCCATGTTTGGACCAAGGCTGTAATGAGGTCAGGAGCTGAGTGGCCCTGGCGGAACCCAAACTGGGCGTCAGTTAGCAGGTTATTGCTGAGTAAGTGCCGCTTGATAGCACTGTCGACGACACCTTCCATCACTTTGCTGATGATTGAGAGTAGACTGATGGGACGGTAATTGGCCGGGTCGGATTTGTCCTGCTTTTTGTAGACAGGACATACTTGGGCAATTTTCCACATTGCCGGGTAGATGCCAGTGTTGTAGCTGTACTGGAACAGCTTGGCGAGGGGCGTAGCTAGTTCTGGAGCACAAGTCTTCAGTACTATTGCCGGAATGTTGTCAGGGCCCATAGCCTTTGCAGTATCCAGTGTCTTCAGCCATTTCTTGACATCACATGGAGTGAATTGAATGGGCTGAAGACTGGCATCTGTGATGCTGGGGACCTCAGGAGGAGGCCTAGGACACTGCCCTGATGAACTCCTGCAGTGATGTCTTGGGGCTGTGATGATTGACCTCCAACTGCCACAACCATCTTCCTTTGTGCTCGGTATGACTCCAGCCAGTGGAACATTTTCCCCCCCGATTCCCATTGACTTCAGTTTTTTCTAGGGCTCCTTGATGCCATACTCGGTCAAATGCTGCCTTGATGTCAAGGGCAGTCACACTCTCCCTACCTCTGGAATTCGGCCCCTTTTGTTCATGTTTGGATCAAGGCTGTAATGAGGTCGGGAGCCGAGTGGTCCTGGAGGAACCCAAACTGGGCATCCCTGAGCAGGTTATTGGTGAGTAAGTGCCGCTTGACCGCACTGTTGATGCCACCTTCCATCACTTTGCTGCTGATTGAGAGTAGACTGATGGGGCCAATGCCAGATTGGATTTGTCCTGCTTTTTGTGGACAGGACCTACCTGGTGTAGTCTGCTTCATTATTGGAAGAGTTGTGAATGGAGCTGAATACTATAAAACCATCAGTGAACACCCCTACTTCTGACATGATATAGGGAAGGTCATTGAAGTAGCTGAAAATGGTTGGGTCAGGAATGCTTCCCTGTGGAATTCCTGCAGCAGTGTCCTGGACTGTGGTGAATGGCCTCCAATAATCACAACCATCTTTGTTTTGTGTCAGTTATGACTGAAGTCAGAGGAAGTATTTTGCCCATTGACCAAGTTTTGCTAGAGCTCTTTTGTTTCATACTTGGTGACATGCTTCGTTGATGTTGAGGGCATCTACTCTCCTCGCTTCTCCTCCTTTGGTATTCAGCTGTTTCATCCATGTCTGGATTAAAGCTTTAATGGGGTCTGGAGCTAAGTGGTTCTGATGAAACCAGAACTGAGTGTTGATGAGCAGGCTATTGGTGAATGTGCCACTTAATCACACTGTTGCTGACTCCTTTCATCGCTTTACCAATGATTGGGAGAAGGCTGATAGGATAAATCAAACCCAGCCATTAACATCTTTTTTTGTGGATAGGATATATCTGGGCAATCTTTTACTTTGATAGATACCAATGACATAACTGTATTGTAACAGCTTAGCTAGGGGAAGCAGCTAGTCACCAGTGCTACAGCTGGGATGCTGTCAGAGCTCATAGCCGTTTCTGTGCCCAGTGCACTCAGCCACTTATTAATGACCTGTGGAATGAGCGAAATTGGCCCGACACAGGCATCTGTGATGGTGGGAACATTGGAAGGAGACCAAGTAGACTCATTCACTAAGCATTTTTGCTGAAGAAACTTGGGGAATAAACTTCAGCCTCGCATCTTGCACTCATATGCTGGGTTCCACCATGGTTGAAGATGGACATATGGGGCTTGATTTTTAACGCAGCCGACAGGCGGGCTTTTAGGCATGTGGGGGGTTAAAATTGCAAAACCTGGGGGTCGGGCCCCCCCCCGGCCCCCCGGCTTGGTTCTCGCCTCCACGCCATTTTAACCTAGGTGTGTCTGATGGACCCGAATCAGTCCCGCCTACAACAGGCGGGACTGGTCTTTAGGGCCCTTAAACAGCACTAATTGGCCTTTATAATCCCATTTTAGCAGGCGCTTGCCTGTTTAACCCTTTTCCCATGTAAAACGCGCCTGGTGGGAATGACGCCTGTGAAACCTGGCATGAACACTATTGGCTTGCTGACTATCAGCTGCAGGTCCAACATTAAAGAGGATATTTGATCAGTCATCATTTGCAGGTGGCAGGACTTTGTTGTCTCAGGTCTGGGGCAACTTTTACCAGGCCTAACCACACCTGTGGAAGGTTGGAGCCTCACACACTTCTCCAATGTGACCTCCTGTGAGACCCCTCTCGACACCCTCACTCAGCGCTTCCTCAACTGAGGCATCTACCAGAAGCATGGGAGGCCTTTTTTTCCTTCCCCTCTTGGCATTAGAGGATCTCCAGCCCCATTCGCGAAATGACACACGCCACAACTGCAGAAGTTGGCATCAGAATTTTTATGAAAAACAAACTGATGGCATTTTTACAAAATATATAGCATTTCACCCAAGTGACTACCCTTGTGACTATTTGTGCTTTATTTCCCTCTTACGCGTGCTCCTACATAGTGCTTCCCTGTGGCTTCAGCAGATGTGGAGGCCCCTCGCTCACTTTCCTGCTGCTCCTGTCTCGACACCTTTGGCAGGCGTCCTCTGGGATGGTGAGCCTGTGAGGGCTCTTCAGCAGTCTGCTGCTCCTGTGGCTGTGCAGGAGTTGAGACGTTTATCTCCGTTGGGTGTGGACTCCAGCGGGGCTCTGACTGAGGGCTCTGCAGGGGAATGGAAGTGTGAGCGCTTGGAGAGGAGCCCCCATTTCCTTGGGGTCTGCCACCAACCTCCCTCTCATGGGTCAGGTCCCCCTCGGTGCCTGCAAGTGGCTTGAGAGCACCTTGCTGCACATCAGTGGGGCCATGGGGACCCGTATCTGCAATGGCAGTCCTACTCCGAAGGACCTCCAGAAGGTCTGGTTTCTCTTCAATAGATGCCCATCGCTCCTCAAGAGATGTCATTCTATTCTGAACACTCACCATGTTTTCCATACCCTGGCGACTAACCACCTCCATGGCCGTAGCCCGCCTCTCCTCTACGGTAGCCAGCCTTACCACGGAGGCAGCAATCATTTCCACGTAGGTAGCCATCCTTTCCGTGTTGATACGTTCATGCGCCACTGAATCCACAAAGGCTCTGCTCATGTTTGCTATGGACTCCTCCATTCGCTCCACACTCGCAGCGACCCTGGAGACAAAACCTGCCAGAGACTCCTGCATCTGTGCATGGAGTTCCATCACCTCTGAACTTACAGATGGACCCAGAGGCAGAGGGTCGACATGCAGCTGAGCCGAGCTGGGAGAGTCCTGTGCCCTCCGATGAGGACTCTCCACTGCTGTCTCTGTCTCCACAATCTGCTGATGCTCACTTGTGAGCTGTGATACACCAGGTGACAACTCTACTCTATGTCCTGAAGGTCCCACCGAGGTGCGAGTGTCTGCACTGGTGCTGGGTGCGCCTATTTCTGCTGACGCTGCGCCCTCAGAGGTTGCAGATTCCTCTGAGGAGTCTGGCTGCTCAGGCTCTTCCTCCTGCACAGTGGGGACGGGGGCTCTCGATGGCCCTGTGGGGGAGTCACGGAAAAAGTTAGAGATGTGATGCCAAGGTTACATGCACATTGCATCATAAGTCCATATGATGTCGCTTCAGAATCATTATCAGCGACTCATGCAATGCCAATGAGAGAGATGGAAAACTATTCTGTCACCAGCTTGCGGGCTGCACCTGTCTGTCCTCCTTGAATTTCCGCATCTCTGTCAGCCCCGACAATCTCCAGGACACCTTCCTCCCAGGGGGTGAGTTGGGCTAATGAGGGCGGCCCTCCTCCTGTCCTGGCTCGCTCTCCTGTTGTGAGCTCTCTTTTTTCCTGTAATGAGGGAGACAAGTGGAGATTGAGTGAGAATGAAGGAATGAGTGTAGAGATTGCATAGCATAGATACTTAGAAGGAGACAAAGATGGAGTGAGGTTGCAAGACCAAGGGCCCTCCCTGTGTGTTGTCAGTTGTGTTCAAAGCATCAGAGTGAGAGGGAGTGTGAGGGCTGCATGGTGGAATAGTTATGTGAATGTGAGCATAGAGAGAGAGGGAATGGGTAAGGGTGCATGGATGCGAGTGTCAAGTGGGATGTGGAGGAAGAGATTGCTAAAGCTGAGTGCTGGTGAGGAAAGGCAATGGGGATCAGATTGAGGGTGATGGAAACCTCATACAGTACTTACTTTTCCAGTACGATGAAGGTCATGGAATCTTTTCCTGCACTGCATCCAGGTGCGCCGTGTGAGCCCCAAGGAGTTGACTTCACCAGCCACCTGTAGCCACACCGCCTTGGTCTGACTGGGAGGCCTGTTCCTCCCTGAAGAAGGGAACAGGACCTCCCTGTGGGCCCTAGCACCATCCAGCAATGCCTGGAATGAAGCCTCATCAAATTTGGGGGCAGCTCTTGCCCTCCTGCTGGCTGCTGCTCCTGCAGGCTCCTGTGCCATCCTAATGGTAAAGTTTGGAAGCCTGCAGAAGAAGCAAGGCTTGCTGTGAACCTTAAAAGCAGCAGCAATGATGACGTCCTATTCTGCGACTTTCTGACTGGAAATACTCAATTGCCAAAGCTTCCCACATGTTGGAAATCAATTGGCCAATTGAGTTAAAATTGCATCAATCTCACAGACCCATTTAGATTCGTGTGGGAAACACTTAATTCGGGGAACCCGCCAATTACCCGTACCGGAGTTAAAATCGACCCCTTGGTCTCCTCATCCTGTTAGTTTTCTGGATATTCTCCAGCATTCTTGACTGGATAATAATAATAATTCAACTTTATTGTCATTGTACAATGCACAAGTACATGAACAATGAAATGTGATCTTGCAAGCTCCCATGAGTCCAGTACAAATAACATTAACATTAAACGTAAATAGCACCGTCCTGGGAGAAGCAAAGCCGCTGCGTCTGTGCGCGCCACCATTCCATTTCCACCATTCCTCCTGTCCGACAATCTTCAGCCCAACGCCCGGGCCTGCTCACCAGCCGCCCCTCCCGGGGCTCCTTCCGTGACCTTCTCACCAACCGCCCCTCCTCGGGGCTCCTTCCGTGACCTTCTGCACCTGGTCTTCCCTGATGGTCACCCCTCCAGGTACTAACCAGGCCTGGCTCTGCTTAGCTTCCAAGCCTTGCCAGTGACCCTGTCCCTTTGTGGTAGGACTAGATTTTTCTTAGCTCTGTTTGTTTATAGCCTGTTACTTTTGGTGTTCAGTAACTGGTAGCTGTGTGGTAGCTTCACCAGGTTGATGCCTCATTCTTAGATGCTGTTCCTAACAGGCTTTTCTACACTTCCCATTGAATCCAGGGTTGGTCTTGTGGCTTGATGGAGTGAAGGATGTGCCAGGCATGAGGTTAGATTGTCATGGTATACAATTCTGATGATCCGCAACATCTCCATGAATGCCTAGTTTTGCGCTACTAGATTTGTCCTTGAACTGTATTGGTTCTTAATGTTTGAGTTGCAAAAAGAAAAGAAAGAAAAATGTATTGGGAAGTTGCTCTTTGGGATATTTGCATTCGACCCGCATTCCTCTACCTTGGAAATAGAGTGGGTCAGTAGTTCTTTAACAGGTAGAGATGAAATACTGAGCATTAATGCAGTTTGACAGATTTTTAAGAATGTTTAGAGTGGCTATACCTTTAAAAAGAAATTGTGTTCCAACTCTTGTCTTAATCCCACTTCTGTACCACACTCATTTCTCTAACAACTTTTCAAAAGTGGTTATCCAAAGCAGTTAACCAAAACCACGAATGATATAACTTTGGATCATTTATGGAGTCCATTTACACCCCCTTTGGCCTCACAGCTGAGAAGATTAATGTTTTTAATCATTACTAGGTTTCTGTTACCCTAAAGGGAAATTGCTCCACTCTGAGAATAACTAATGGCTGAAATTTTTGCATGTTTCCTGATGTTTTAAATTGATGTGGCCCATGGGGCTATTTGGGCATGATTTATATAAAGAGGCAGCTTAGAATGGTGACTCCCGAGTGACAACCACTTCATCTATGATCTCATTATTATGTGATACAATACTGAATTAGAGATGCTGCTTCAGTGAAGATGGCAAAGAACCTTCATTTCTTTCACTGCCAAAATGTACAACTAGTCATGCTATGCTTGAAATGAAGGCCGTTACGTAGAACATTAATCATCCAGAAGCTTTCTGCTAAAGACTGGATGATCTTGATGTACACTTCCCTTAGAAGAAGGAAAAGTTTATTGTATAACTAGAGAGAAACCTCCTTTTTTGTCCTTGAAGACTCCTGCACATTATTGAGTTCAGTAATTCCTCCCAAGTCTATTCCCTTGATTCATTCACTTTGAACAAAAATATTCCAGAAGTCAAATAGAAAAAGCTGTATAGTTTTCATACAATGTATAGGTGACTAAGTACTCTATTCAAGGCACTGTGTTCTGTTTATGACATACTATGCGTTGTTGAGAAATAATTTACTTTATTCAATGTTGTCGATTCGATTTGGATTTTTTAACTGATTTTTACCTGTCAAATATTGTATAGTTCAAGATGAAGCATGTTACTGGAAAATAAATACTTTACAAATACACTTCGGGTCTGCACTGATTAACATCTAGGATATAATTCTGCATTGCTCTTTAGCAAAGTAGCACACTACATTGGTCAACCTATTCTGTACAATACTTCATTTAAAAAAAAACACTTCCTTGGAATGGTAAAGTGGGCATATCTGTAAAAGCAGCTTTTTGCAAAACCTGTCCTTGGCTGAAATTTGGAAGGGTATCAACCATGATGACACATTTTGCCTTTTCTCTTGCTGTTGCTGTTAGTTTGTGCAACTTAGTACCACATGATTGGAGCATCATGCTTGAAATGGCTCCAATTAATTGATATTTCTGTGTTTTATTATTCTTTATGGTGCTAAGTTTTTGGTGCCTTTAGTAGAACAAAAGATGGATATCTGGATAGATACAGAAAGGCGCAATTTGGTTCTGCCTTGTGGCTCCTGAAGGGTCAGTTTTTAATTTGTTCTTGGGATGTGGGCAACACTAGCAAACCAATATTAATTACCATTCCTCGTTGCCCTGAAGGTATCAACAGTCAACCACGTAGTGTGGGTCTAGAGTCTCAAAGGTCAGACCAGGTAGGGGTAGCAGGTTACCTTCCCTGAAGGACTTTGGCGAACCAGTTGGGGTTTTTGACATTTCAGCAGCCTTCATGGCCATTTCCGGTGCCAAATAACAAGTTACCAGGTTTATTGAATTCAGTTTCACTTGTAGATGTTTCGCGGGTCAGAGGCGTACTCCAGAGGTACGCCGCCGACTGCAAATTCAGGGCAAATAAAATGTGAGAAATTAGAAAATTCGCACAATTGAACACTAAGTACATAGATTACAAGGGAATAAATTATGGTGAGAGTTGGTCTTGTAACTTCTGGGATGCTAGCTCAATGCCATAAAAGCTGTGATGTCTCTTTTTCTTAATTCTCCCCCCCCCCCCCCCACCAATCCCCATTGTTTTTTCCTGTTGTATGGCATAACAAATGAAGGTAATTGCAGCCTTTTCTGGTTTTTTACAAATAACCTACTTAACTTGCTGTCATTTCATGCTGAGTTTCAAGGAGAGTAATTGTGTATGAGCTGTGACTTGCTTTTTACTAAAAATTACTTCTGAAATGCCTTTCTCTCTTTTTTCACTCTGAATGGCAAAGAACAACTTAATACAATTTGGGAATTAAGTAATGATCTGTAGCAGCTGCTGCTAATTGCATTTACACATAGCAAACATTGCAAATGATTCATTGCCTGTTGAGAATTCTGTAACTGTTTTACCTGTCGTCAAAGGGACCATTGCATCCATTGATCAAATTGCCCTGATATATAGACTATATATGTAGTTTATGAGCATCCACCTACTTTTAGTTCTTCCATTTCCTTCAATTAAGAACCCTTATCTTTTATGCTACACAAAATGTACACTTTATTTCAGAAAGTCGTGTCCTTCACACTTTAATTTCTGAAGCACAAGATAATTTATTCCCTTGTAATCTATGTACTTCATGTTCATTTGTGCGAATTTTTGAATCTTTTCATGCAATTTATTTGCCCTGAATTTGTATTTGCCCTGAATTTGCGTCGGCGGCGTACCTCTGGAGTATGCCTCCGGCCCGCAAAACATCTACGAACTTGCCTCCTGGCTCCACAGCTACAGAGAGATCGGGTCCTGAGCCTGCAGGCATACGCCTGCATAAAGACCCACGAATCCCAGATGAATGCTATATGTGTCCATAGAAACGTAGGAGCCGGAGTAGGCCATTCGGCCCCTCGAGCTTGCTCCGCCATTTAATGAGATCATGGCTGATCATCCAAATTCAGTACCCTGTCCCTGCTTTCTCCCCGTATCCCTTGACCCTTTTAGCCTTAAGAAATATATCTAACTCCCTCTTGAATATTTTAATGAATTGGCCTCAACTGCCTTCTGTGGTAGAGAATTCCACAGCTTCACCACTTTCTGGGTGAAGAAATTCCTCCTCATCTCTGTCCTAAATGGCTTACCCCTTATCTTTAGACTGTGACCCCTGGTTCTGGATTCCCCGGCATCGGGAACATCCTTCCTGCATCTAGTCTGTCTAGTCCTGTTAGAATTTTATAAGTTTCAATGAGATGATTCTTCTAAACTCCAGCGACTATAAGCTGAATCGACCCAATCTCTCCTCATACGTCATTCCTGCCATCCCAGGTATCAGTCTGGTGAATCTTTGCTGCACTCTCTCCATGGCAAGAACATCCTTCCTCCGATAAGGTGACCAAAACTGCACACAATACTCGAGGTGTAGTCTCACCAAGGCCCTGTACAACTGCAGCAAGACATCCTTGCTCCTGTACTCTGATCCTCTCGCTATGAAGGCCAACATACCATTTGCTTTCTTAACTGCCTGCTGCACCTACATGCTTACCTTCAGCGACTGGTGCACAGGGACACCCAGGTCTCGTTGCACTTCCCCTTTTCCCAATCTATTGCCATTCAGATAATAAGAGTCTAGAAATGTTGGCCCAGAAATTCGGGTCGGAGGCTTCCCGTGGGTGCAAGCCTCTGACCTGCACTTACCTAGTGCGCCGGCCATTGAGCTGTGGGCCCGCGTGGGATTCCGATCCTGGGCCTGCTCCAACTGCTGGCACGCAGTCCTTGCGTATCCCAGGGGCGCAGTTAGTTCAATGCGTCCCCTGGGATCACGTGGGCCATGGAGAGCCAATGGTAGCAGGGAAATGTCCATTCATAAAATTGACAGGAAGAGCTGTCAAAACTATAAATACTATAAGCCCCAAAACATCACTAAAACTTCAATTAAAAAAAATCACATTTTTAAAATAACTATAAATTACATAAAATAACTATTTTAAACAATAATTTAAATTTTTGAAAAAATTAATTACATTTTCTAACCGGGCTAAAAATAAACTTACCTTTCTTTAAAATATTTAATTAAAAATAATAAACCTGTGGGAAAAAATGTTTTAATTTTAATTAATTCACCACTTACCTTGTTAAAAGCAGGCCTTGTGCCTGCTTTTTACATGTGTAACTCCTGGAGACTTACCGTCCCAGAGAAAAGTGCAAAAAAAAAAAAAAAAACGTAAGTGCCATGCGCACGCGCAGCCTCTCCGGCGTACACGTTCGACCTCTGAACCCCTTCCTTTTAAAGGAAAGGCAGTTCCGGTTTCCCGTGCATGCACAGTGCATGCTCGAAACCGGCACTTCCGTTGGGCCTACGGGTGAGTACCCTGTGTGTACTCTCCCATGGAGACCTGAATTTCTGGGCTGTTATGTTTTCAAAACAATTTTCAGAAGCGTCCCTGGGATCAAGTGGGCCAGGTCCTCCAATGAGAAAGGAGGATTCCATTGCAGTCATTTCCGAACTGAATCCTCTAATGACATGCAATGGAATCCCTAAATAACTAAAAACAATTTAGTCAACTCTAATAAATATAAATGTTCTGATTTTTCAAATTTAATTAAGTCCCTTCATTACACCAAATAATTAAACATTTTAATCTGGGCCAATATTTGCATAAACTAATTTAAGTGGCTGTGCAAATAGCCCAACTCGGCACCAGCGATTTCCAGTCAGTTTGTATGCTCTGCCAAGGCGTACCTTGACAGATCAAGTTCTGGATTTTCGCCCAGGCGCAGCACATACGGAAACCCAGAACTTGCGGGGCCTTTCAGAAGGCACCGTAGATTCTGGCTCATTTTCTTTATCATTAGCATCAGAGGCTACGATGGTATGAGGTGCGAGTTGGGTAGGATTGATTGGGGAATGTCACTCAAAGGGTTGACGGTGGACGGGCAATGGCAAACATTCAAAGATCGCATGGATGAACTACAGAATTTGTTCATCCCAGTTTGGCATAAAAATAAACCAAAAAAGGTGACTCGACCGTGGCTAACAAGGGAAATTAGGGATAGCATAAGATCCAAGGAGAGGACATATAAATTGGCCAGAAAAAGCAGTAAACCTGAGGATTGGGAGCAGTTTAGGACCCAACAAAGGAGGACAAAGGGATTAATTAAGAGGGGGAAAATAGAGTATGAGAGTAAGCTTGCGGGCAACATAAAAACCGACTAACAGCTTTTATAGATACGTGAAGAGAAAAAGATTGGTGAAGCCAAGCGTAGGTCCCTTGCAGTCAGAATCAGGGGAATTTATAATGGGGAACAAAGAAATGGCAGATCAATTAAATACATACTTTGGTTCTGTCTTCACAAAGGAGGACATAAATAACCTCTCAAAGATGTCAGGGTGTGGTAAACCACTTTTATCGTTACACTATAGTTATCACTGTTGTATTGTTATCACAGTTATCACTGTTGTATCACGATACGAGGTCGCCTCTTGTCGCGCTGTTATACCTGGGCTGACCACCTCCGACTCCGCCCATGGCTCCACCTACCTGCCCAGGTATAAAGGTAGTCGACTGGCTGGTATTCCTCCTTGTTGGACCCGATCACCCACGAGGGTGGGCTCTGTTATTTAGTCAATAAAAACCTTTAGTTACGTTCCTAACTCGTCGCTTTTTATTGGACGAATTGATAGGTATATCAATTTTATTGACTAAATTTTAAAGATGTCTACTACTGACCAGCCAGGAGCCCTCCCAGAAGCACAGCCACAGCAGCTTTCAGACACCGGGCTACACCAGCCACACCAGCCGGCTTGGCTGCAAGCCCTCAAACCACCGTACCTGGATCTAAACCCACAGGCAGCAAACTCAGCCCTCAACTTCAAACACTGGCTGGACTGCTTCGAATCCTACCTGGAAGAATCCGGCGCCCCGCAGAGATCCAAACTAAGACTTCTGAACGCCCAAGCGAGCCCGAGAGTATACGCACTCATCCAGGATACGACTACATACGAGGCCGCTATCAACCTACTGAAACAGCAGTACCGCAGCCCGGTAAATTACATGTACACCAGGCACCTCCTAAGATCCCGCCCGCAACAGCCAGGAGAGTCTGTAGCTGAATTTTTACGGGCGCTAAGAGCACTCGGCAGGAACTGTGACTTTAAAGCGGTGATGGCTGTTGAAAATACGGAAGATAATATCCGCGATGCCTTTGTGAAAGGCCTACGGTCCGACTACTCACGGCAAAGACTGCTTGAAGCTAAAGACCTCGACCTGGACAAAGCTGAAGCCCTCGCTCTCTCCCTGGAGGTGGCCCATCAGGACCAGGAGGCGTTTTCCAGGTACTGCTCGCGACCCTGGGACTCGGGCCCGACCCCTACCGCAATACCCTTCGCAGTGCCGCCCCCGGGACCTACCTCAGCGTCGGCGTCCCGGACCCGACCGGGCCCGCCACCCCCGGTACCGGCTCCGACATCGGGCACCCGCGATCGGGCCGCCGGCTGCTTCTTTTGCGGCCAGGAGAAGCACCCGAGGTCGCGCTGCCCAGCCAGGAACTCTACCTGCTCAACCTGCAGGAAGAAAGGCCACTTCTCTAAGGCCTGCAGGAGCGGATCTTCAGAGGCCAGCAGTGCCTCATGCGAACTGTGGGGGCGGCCATCTTCTTTCACGGCAACTGAGGCCAGTATCCCCACACGTGAGTCATGGGGGCGGCCATCTTTGATCAAGGCAACCGACCCTAATAGTGCCTCATGTGAGTTATGGGGGCAGCCATCTTCTCCGCCATTTTGTCCTACCTCGTGGGAGACGCCATTTTACTCACCACGCCCGACTGCCACCGGGCCCCCGGACCCGACGACCGCCTCGCCCGCAGACGACAATGACTCGCTTACCTACACACTAGCCTCCGTCACTCTGGATCAAGCCCGCCCACACCACCTGTCCAAGTCGATGATGGACATCAAAGTAAACGGCCACGCCACGACCTGCCTGTTCGACAGCAGAAGCACGGAGAGCTTCATCCACCCAGACACGGTGAGCCACTACTCCCTCCCTGTCCTGCCAACGCGCAACCGAATCTCGATGGCATCGAGGTCCCACGCCACGGACATTAGCGGCTACTGTGCTGTGACCTTGTCGGTTAAGGGTACAGAGTATAAAAACTTTAAACTCCTCGTCCTCCCCCAGCTCTGCGCTGCCGTCCTACTAGGGCTGGACTTCCAATCCCACCTCCAAAGTGTAACCCTAGCATACGGTGGATCCCTCCCCCCACTCACAGTCGACAACCAGCGAAGGTTAAACCGCCCACCGCGTAACACCTGCAGCCTATCCACCCTCAAGGTGCCGCCACCTTCCCTGTTCGCTAACCTCACCCCCGACTGCAAACCCGTCGCTACCAAGAGCAGGCGGTACAGCGCTGGGGACAGAGCTTTCATTAGCTCTGAGGTGCAGCGTCTCCTGAAGGAGGGCATCATCGAGGGGAGCAACAGCCCCTGGCGTGCCCAGGTCGTGGTCGTTAAGACCGGCGATAAAAATCGCCTGGTCATCGACTACAGCCAGACCATAAACAGATACACCCAGCTGGACGCATACCCCCTTCCCCGCATATCTGACATGGTCAATCAGATTGCACAATACCGCGTATTCTCGACCATCGACCTTAAGTCGGCCTACCACCAACTCCCTATCCACCCCGAGGACCGCCAGTACACCGCCTTCGAGGCGAATGGGCGCCTATACCACTTCCTTAGGGACCCCTTCGGTGTCACCAACGGGGTCTCGGTCTTCCAAAGGGAGATGGACCGGATGGTTGACCAGAACGGACTGCAGGCCACATTCCCCTACCTAGATAACGTCACCATCTGCGGCCGCGACCGGCAGGACCACGACGTGAATCTGGAGAAATTCCTCCGTACAGCCCAACGGCTGAACCTCACCTACAATAAGGAGAAATGTGTGTTTAACACCTCGCGCCTTGCCATCCTTGGCTGTGTAGTAGAGAACGGACTCATCGGCCCCGACCCCGAAAGAATGCGCCCCCTCATGGAGCTACCCCTCCCCCACTGCTCTAAGACACTTAAGAGAACCCTGGGGCTCTTCGCCTACTATGCCCAATGGGTGCCCAATTATGCGGACAAAGCCAGACCCCTCATGAAGTCCACATCCTTCCCCCTTACGGAGGAAGCGTGCGCAGCCTTCTCCCTCATTAAGGGAGACATTGCCAAGGCCACTATGCACGCAGTGGATGAGTCCATCCCCTTCCAAGTCGAGAGCGATGCATCCGACTTCGCCCTAGCCGCCACCCTTAACCAGGAGGGGAGACCGGTGGCCTTCTTCTCAAGGACCCTACAGGGCCCTGAGATCCGACACTCGTCGGTCGAGAAGGAGGCCCAGGCGATTGTGGAGGCGGTACGACGCTGGAGGCACTACCTGGCAGGCAAACGATTTACCCTCCTTACCGACCAACGTTCGGTCGCTTTTATGTTTAATAACAAGCTGAGGGGCAAAATCAAGAATGACAAGATCTTGAGGTGGAGAATCGAGCTCTCCACCTACGATTATGATATCTTGTACCGGCCAGGTAAGCTGAACGAACCCCCCGATGCTCTGTCACGAATTACATGCGCCAGCGCGCAAAGTGATAGACTTCAGACCCTCCACAACGACCTCTGCCACCCCGGGGTCACCAGACTTTACCACTTCATTAAGGCCCGCAACCTGCCCTACTCCATCGAGGAGGTCAGGACCATAACCAGGAACTGCCAGACCTGTGCCGAGTGCAAACCGCACTTCTTTAGGCCGGACAGAGCAAGCCTGATCAAGGCCACCCGCCCCTTCGAGCGCCTGAGCATCGACTTTAAGGGGCCCCTCCCGTCCTCTGACCGTAATGTGTACTTCCTCAACATTGTTGATGAGTACTCCCGTTTCCCCTTTGCCTTCCCCTGCCCAGACATGACCAGTACCACGGTCATTAAATGCCTGAACGACCTCTTCGCCTTGTTCGGGTTCCCAAACTATATACATAGTGACCGGGGCTCCTCTTTCATGAGCGAGGAACTCCGTCAGTTCCTACTAGCGAGAGGTATTGCAGCAAGTAGGACCACCAGCTACAACCCCTGAGGGAACGGCCAGGTGGAAAGAGAGAACGCGACGGTATGGAAGGCCGTCCTCTTAGCCTTAAAGTCTAAGGGCCTCCCAACCTCCCGCTGGCAGGAAGTCCTCCCGACAGCGCTGCACTCCATCCGGTCACTACTTTGCACTGCCGTTAACGCCACCCCCCATGAACGAATGTTTGTTTTCCCCAGGAAGTCGACTACGGGAACCACTCTACCAACCTGGCTGACCTCTCCGGGGCCCGTCTTGCTGCGAAAGCACGTGAGGGCCCATAAAACAGACCCCCTGGTCGAGAGGGTGAACCTCCTGCACGCCAACCCCCAGTACGCCTACGTGGCTTACCCAGACGGGCGGGAGGACACTGTCTCCTTACGAGACCTCGCACCCTCGGGCACTCCGGAGACACCACCTTTACCCCCCCCCCCACCACCCCCCCAATTCCAGCCCAGGTAGACGGCATGCCGGAACCCCACGAGCCTTCGCCGACCACGCAGACACCAGCACTAACACCGGATAATGCAGCACCGCCGCTGCGACGATCGGAGAGGCTTACGAGGCCTCCGGACAGACTGACATACCAGAACTGGTAGTACACTTCACCCCGCCGGACTCAAATCTAAACAAGGGGTGAATGTGGTAAACCACTTTTATCGTTACACTATAGTTATCACTGTTGTATTGTTATCACCGTTATCACTGTTGTATCACGATACGAGGTCGCCTCTTGTCGCGCTGTTATACCTGGGCTGACCACCTCCGACTCCGCCCATGGCTCCACCTACCTGCCCAGGTATAAAGGTAGTCGACTGGCTGGTATTCCTCCTTGTTGGACCCGATCACCCACGAGGGTGGGCTCTGTTATTTAGTCAATAAAAACCTTTAGTTACGTTCCTAACTCGTCGCTTTTTATTGGACGAATTGATAGGTATATCACAGGGAACATAGGGTCTAATGAAAGGGAGGAACTGATACAAATCAGTATTTGTAGGGAAATGGTGTTAGGGAAATTGATGGGATTGAGGGCCGATAAATCCCCAGGGCCTGATAATCTACATCCTAGGGTATTTAAGGAAGTGGCCGTAGAAATAGTAGATGCATTGCTGGTCATCTTCCAAAATTCGATAGATTCTGGAACAGTACCCATGGATTGGCGGGTAGCTAATGTTACCCCACTGTTCAAAAAGGGTGGTAGAGAGAAAATGGGGAATTACAGACCAGTAAGCCTGACATCGGTAGTGGGGAAAATGCTAGAGTCCATTATAAAGGATGTAATAGCAGAGCACTTGGGGGGAAAAAAGTGACCGGATCGGACAAAGTCAACATGGCTTTACAAAAGGTAAATCGTGCTTGACTAATCTACTGGAATTTTTTGAGGATGTAACTGGTAAAATAGATAAGGGAGAACCAGTGGATGTGATGTATTTGGGCTTTCGATAAGGTCCCGCATAAGAGATTAGCGTGTAAAATTAAGGCATATGGGATTGGGGGCAAGGTATTGACTTGGATAGAGAACTGGTTGGCAGACAGAAAGCAAAGAGTTGGAATAAACGGCTCTTTTTCCGAGTGGCAGGCAGTGACTAGTAGGGTACCGCAGGGATCGGTCCTTGGACCCCAGCTATTCACAATATATATTAATGATCTGGATGAGGGAACTAGATGTAATATCTCCAAGTTTGCAGACGACACAAAGCTGGGTGGGCGTGTGAGGAGGATGCTGAGAAACTCCAGTATGATTTGGACAGGTTGGGTGATTGGGCAGAAGCATGGCAGATGCAATATAACGTGGATAAATGCGAGGTTATCCACTTTGGTGTCAAAAACAGGAAGGCAGATTATTATCTAAATGGCAGTTGATTGGGAGAAGGGGAAGTGCAACGAGACCTGGGCGTCCTTGTGCACCAGTCGCTGAAAGTAAGCATGCAGGTGCAGCAGGCGGTTAAGAAGGCAAATGGTATGTTGGCCTTCGTAGCGAGAGGGTTTGAGTACAGGAACAAGGATGTCTTGCTGCAGTTGTACAGGGCCTTGGTGAGACCACATCTGGAGTATTGTGTGCAGTTTTGGTTGCCTTATCTGAGGAAGGATGTTCTTGCCATGGAAGGAGTGCATAAGAACATAAGAAGTAGGAGCAGGAGTAGGCCATACGGCCCCTCGGGCCTGCTCCGCCATTCAATAGGATCATGGCTGATCCGAATCTAGACTCGCGTCCACTTCCCTGCCCTCTCCCCGTAACCCCTAATTCCCTTATCTGCTAGAAACTGTCTATCTCCATTTTAAATTTATTTAATGTTGCAGCTTCCACAGCTCTCTGGGGTAGCAAATTCCATAGATTTACTACCCTCTGAGTGAAGAAGTTTCTCCTCATCTCAGTTTTGAAAGGGCAGCCCCTTATTCTAAGACTATGCCCCCTAGTTCTAGTCTCACCCATCAGTGGAAACATCCTCACCGCATCCACCCGATCAAGCCCCCTCACAATCTTATATGTTTCGATAAGATCGCCTCTCATTCTTCTGAACTCCAATGAGCAGAGTCCCAACCTACTCAACCTTTCCTCATACGTCAACCCCCTCATCTCCGGAATCAACCGAGTGAACCTTCTCTGAACCGCCTCGAGAGCAAGTATATCTTTTCTTAAATATGGAAACCAAAACTGCATGCAGTATTCCAGCTGTGGCCTCACCAATACCCTGTATAACTGCAGCAAGACTTCCCTGTTTTTATACTCCATCCCCCTTGCAATAAAAGCCAAGATTCCATTGGCCTTCCTGATCACCTGCTGCAGCTGCATACTAACTTTGTGTTTCATGCACCAGGACCCCCAGATCCCTTTGTACTGTAGCACTTTGCAGTTTCTCTCCATTTAGATAAGAACTTGCTCTTTGATTTTTTTTCTGCCAAAGTGCATAACCTCACACTTTCCAATATTATATTCCATCTGCCAAATCTCTGCCCACTCACTTAACCTGTCTATGTCCTTTTGCAGGATTTTTATGTCCTGCTCACTCTCTGCTTTCCCTCCCATCTTTGTATCGTCGGCAAACTTGGATATGCTGCACTCGGTCCCTTCCTCCAAATCGTTAATATAGATTGTAAAGCGTTGGGGTCCCAGCACTGACCCCTGCGGAGCACCACTAGTTACTGATTGCCAGCCCGAGAACGAACCATTTATCCCAACTCTTTGTTTTCTGTTCGATAGCCAATCTTCCACCCATGCCAGTATATTACCCCCAATCCTGTGATTTTTTATCTTGATCAGTAATCTTTTGTGTGGAACCTTGTCAAATGCCTTTTGGAAGTCCAAATACTCTACATCCACTGGTTCCCCTTTATCCACCCTGTATGTTACGTCCTCAAAGAATTCGAGCAAATTTGTCAACCGTGACTTCCCCTTCATAAAGCCATGCTGACTTTGTCCTATTAAATTATGTTTATCCAAATGCTCTGTTACTGTTTCCTTAATAATGGACTCCAACATTTTGCCAACCACAGATTTTAGGCTAACTGGTCTATAGTTTCCAGCTTTTTGTCTACTTCCCTTCTTAAATAAGGGTGTTACATTAGCAGTTTTCCAATCTGCCGGGACCTTTCCTGAGTCCAGGGAGTTTTGGAAAATAATCACCAATGCATCCACAATCCCTACCGCCACTTCTCTCAAGACCCTAGGATGTAGGCCATCAGGTCCGGGGGATTTATCCGCCTTAAGTCCCATTATTTTACTGAGTACCATCTCCTTAGTGATTTTAATCGTGTTTAGCTCCTTCCCCCCCCCCCCCCCCATTGCCCCCTGTTTGTCCAGTGTTGGGATATTTTTAGTGTCCTCTACTGTAAAGACTGATACAAAATATTTGTTCAGCGTCTTTGCCATCTCCATGTTCCCCACCACTAGTTTCCCGGTCTCATCCTCTAAGGGACCAACGTTCACTTTAGCCACCCTTTTTCTTTTTATATAGCTGTAGAAACTCTTGCTATCTGTTTTTATATTTTTTGCTAGTTTACTTTCATAATCTATCTTCCCTTTCTTAATTAATCTTTTGGTTATTGTTTGCTGGCTTTTAAATGCTTCCCAATCTTCTATCCTCCCACTGTATTTGGCTACTTTGTATGCCCTTGTTTTCAGTCGGATACTATCCTTTATTACTTTACTAAGCCACGGATGGCTGTCTTTTCTTTTACTCCCCTTTCTCCTCAGCGAAGATTCACCAGGCTGATACCTGGGATGGCAGGAATGACATATGAGGAGAGATTGGGTCGATTGGGCTTGTACTCACTGGAGTTTAGAAGAATGAGAGGGGATCTCATCGAAACTTATAAAATTCTAACAGGACTAGACAGACTAGATGCAGGAAGGATGTTCCCGATGGCCGGGGTGTCCAGAACCAGGGGTCACAGTCTAAGGATAAGGGGTAAGCCATTTAGGACAGAGATGAGGAGGAATTTCTTCACCCAGAGAGTGGTGAACCTGTGGAATTCTCTGCAAAAGAAGGCAGTCGAGGCCAATTCATTAAATATATTCAAGAAGGAGTTGGATATATTTCTTAAGGCTAAAGTGATCAAGGGATATGGAGAGAAGGCAGGAACAGGGTACTGAATTTGGATGATCAGCCATGATCTCATTGAATGGCGGAGCAGGCTCGAGGGGCCGAATGGCCTACTCCTGCTCCTATCTTCTATGTTTCTATGATTTTATGTAGAACTTCAAGTTAGTAAAGTTTTAAATTTACATGCCTATCTTTGGGCTGCACAAATCTTTGTACCTTCCACTGAGGAGAAAATATGACAGTGGATTGGAATCTATGTAATAATATAAAAAAAAAAAAAAAAAATATTCCTGCCTTTGATCACAATGGCATTTATTCTCTCCATTACAAGAAATCTTCAAAAGCAGCCAGATTAAGGAAATGGTATTCAGGTTGGCTGAGGTAGTGACTTCCAGATCACCTCCTCTTCCCATTCATATTCTGGATATTCCAAGGGTGATGCCAACCAGATGCTGGTTATTCATGTATCAATGAAAGGCTGCATCCAGCAAGCATAATAGAAGACTAATAATCTTAATCGTAAGATAGTTTGAGAATTTCTGCATTGCCTATAATGGTTTGTGTAGAGGGCCCACTGGAGTTGATTTTTTTTTCTAGCTTCTGTGCATCAGAAATATATCTTCTAACCACCCATACAATTTGCCTTGTCTGGACTAAGCCTAGGATATGATCCTTTTGTGGATGTGGCTATTAATGCACAGGACCTTTTAGCTATCTGCATAATGCAGAGGCTTTTTGTCTTTGGTTCAGATATACTCCTTTAAAGGTTGCCAATTAAACATATTCCTCGGGTGCGGGAAACATTGTATGATAGTTCAAGACAAATATTTTGCCAACTTGAATATTATTTCCTTGATCTGGATGCTTTTGAAGTTTTCTTATAATTGAGAGAATAAATGCCATTGGGATCAAGGACAAGAAAACAATTTTTTTTTTAATTACATAGATTCCAATCCAGTGTCATATTTTGCTGACATTTATTGTCCAGGCCTGCAACTTGGGATAAGTGCTGGAGGACTGCTGGTGTGCATGGGATTGTACCACAGCACCTTCAAGGGGGGAGGACAGCAAACCAGAATATAAATCAATTGATCATGTAAGAGGACTATGGAAGTAGTGTGTGTATGTATTGGGTGTCTGAAAGGTCTCTGAATGCCTTCAAACCATTTTGGATAATTATCTGAAATGATTAACTTACTTTCCACAGGCAAGGAGAGGGTGGCATGAAAGGGGCATGACATCCTTGTTGACTGGTGTATGACAGGAGACAAAATTTGCCTTTGAAAGACGGTAACATTTGAACATAACATAAAAAATAAGAGCAGAAGTAGGCCATTTGGCCCTTTGTGCCTGCTTCATGGATGATCGTCTACCTCAACTCCACCTTCCTGCACTATCCCCATATCCCTTGATTCCTACTCAACAACTAAGCATCCACAGCTCTCTGGGGTAAATAATTCCAAAGATTCACAACCCTTTTGAGTGAAGAAATTTCTCCTCATCTCAGTCCTAAATGGCTGACCCCTTTATTCCGAGCCTGACCCCTAGTTCTAGACTCCCCAGCCAGGAGAAACATCCTCCCAGCATCTACCCTGTCAAACTCCTTAAGAATGTTATGATTCAATGAGATCACCTCGCCATTCTTCTAAACTGTAGGGAATGTAGGCCTAGTTTACTCAATCTCTCCTCATGGGACAATCGCCTCATCCCAGGAATCAGTCTAGTGAACCTTCATTACACTCCCTCTAAGGCAAGTATTATCCTTCCTTGGGTAAGGAGAGCAAAACTATACACAATACTCCAGGTGTGGTCTCACCAAGGCCCTATATAATTGTAGTAGTAAGACTTCTTGGGGTGAAATTGGGTGCCTTTGCAACCTTTGCACTGACATCGACTCCCACCATATTTGGTGGGAGTTTTGCAGCGGCACTATGACGTTGCGCCCCGATCTCCTCCTCCCGGAGATCATGACATCATTGCCGTGCACATCGTGCTGGTAGCACCCTGGACCCGAAATTGACTTCTGCCCACTGCAGCAACGCCAGTCAAAAACACCGACGGCTGCGGGAGGCGTGCATCGGGCGGCCGGCCACTTCGGGGCGATGATTAAAGGCGAGGTGGCCAAGGTAAGTCAATAAAAATACTTGCCTATCCTGTTCTAGGGTTTTTTGCAGATTTCTGCCTGTGATCGATCAGCCCAACACTCTGCAGGATCGCGGCTACCTTGGTGGTCCCGGTAGGTACTTTTTAAATTGCAGAGCCTGCAGCGATGGCCCTTCCCTTTTTAAGGGAGGGAAGGAACCTTTGAATGGGGCAGCGCTGCACGGCCCAGTGTGCAGCGCTGCTGAAGTCTCCGCCCCGCTCTCTGACGTTAGCGCCCTCAGAAGGAAGTGGAACACTTGATAGCTCTCCACTTCCTTCTTTGGGTGCGAAAACTCAATTTCACAGTTGCTGGCGCTAACGTTAGCACCCCAAAATGGTCAATACTGAATTTCGCCCCCCATTACTCTTCTACTCCAATCCCTTTGTAATAAAGGCTAGCATACCACTTGATTTCCTAGTTGCTTGCTGTGATTTGTGTACAAGAACACCCAGGTCCCTCTGAATACCAACATTTTCCAGTCTCTCGCCTTTTTAAAAAATATTCTGCTTTTCTATTTTTCTTGCCAAGTGGATAACTTCATACTTCTCCATTATATTCCTTCTGCCATGTTTTTACCCACTTGCTTTACCTGTCTATATCCCTTTGCAGCAGCTTGGCATCCTCCTTGATGATTACTTTCCCACCTAACTTTGTATTGTCAGCAAACTTGGATACATTAGACTCTGTTCCCTCATCTAAGACATTGATATAGATTACAAATAGCTGAGGCCCAAGCACTGATCCTTGCGGTACCCCACTAGTTACAGCCTGCCAACCTGAAAATTGCCCATTTATTCTTACTGTTTTCTGTCCATTTAAGCAATCCTCAATCAATGCTAATATATTACCCCCATCCCATGAGCTCTAATGTTGTGTAATAACCTCTTGTTTGGCACTTTATCAAATGCTTTCTGAAAATCCAAACACTACATCCACTGGTTCCCCCTTGCCTACCCTGCTTGTTACAACCTCAAAAAACTCCTGACTCAAGGCTAGATTTTACCTTTCGATGCGGCTTGGGAGCAGGACAGCTGCCTTCCAGGTTCCGATCCCGCCCCCAACGATGTCCGATGCTATTTTGTGTCAATTGGCCTTGTTAAGCCCGCCCTGCGGGCTTGCCGGCCAATTAAGAAAAAGCTAATGTCCAACGTCAGTTGATGGCGTGTCATCTGCTGGTTTTCTTAAAGGGGCCATGCACAAACACTGACAATCGCTGTACAAAGGTGAGCCCTTGCACTCGGGCTCTCCAGTGACTCCCTCATTATGCTAGAAAGGATGGCAGTTGCAGGTGAGGTTACAGAAGTGATCCGTCATTGATGAGAGAGCTTCTCCCATTGAGGTGGAACTACACAAACACTTCAAAACTTGTTACCTGCAGAAAAGTCTAATATATTAAAAATGATTTACCCAACATTTTCTTACCTCTGAAACTCACCAGTGTACCATTGGATCCTTCACATCACTTCTGCAGATGTCATCAATGAAGAAACATTACAGTAGACCCACAGCACGCCACACTTACCCTGGCGTGGTGTCCGGACGTCGGGAAGCCCGCAGTAGACCTGTCAAAATTGGGAAAAGCCTCTTACCTGCTTTGTTAACAGGTTGTTAAGTGCATATAATCCTTTTCCCGCCGCTAGGTGTCGGGTCCAAGCGCAAATCAGGGACCCGACACCCGGGAAGATTGTTTGGAGGCAGTTTGACAGCAGGTTCGGGACCCACTGTCATACTTTGCAATTTTGCTACTGGTCCTGCCCCCTGAGCACTGGCAAAATTCCCCCCTATAAATCAGTGTTGACTCTGCCCAATCATATGGGCCCAGTAATTCCTCTCTGAACGCGTGAGTACGGTCGGGGTACTCGCGCGTCTGGCCGGAGGAAATGCCCGTGTTCAGCATGCACAGCACACGCAGGGAAAACCGGCATTTCCAGTCCTCTGAACGAAGGGGTTCAGAGGCACAGCGCGTGCGACTGCACAGGCAGCACTTGCGCAGTGAACTTTGTCGATTTCATTCATTGATTCAGTGAGGGTAAGTCCTTGCAAGTTACACTTGAAAAAAGCATGTGTAAAGTTGCTCCAAGGCTGCGGAGGAAGATATATTTTATCGTGGAGCTTCTGAAAGGCAATATTTTTGTTTGGGAAAGGGAGGAAAGTTATTTTAAGAAATGCTGAGGTAAGTTTTAAAGTTTAAATTTTTTTTTTTTTTAAACAGGTTTTCAGTACGGTAGGTAGAAGGAGCAATTGTGGCTGTGTGAATTGAATGTGAGAATGAGTGTTCTAAAATGAGTAATGTAACATTTCCAACACTTTTAAGAAAGAAACTTTTCATCAGTAATAAGTAATTATGTATGTATGTCTGCATATATTCCTTTACGTATATGTATGTATGTTTTATATTCCTTTACTTATGTGTATGAATGTATGTTTTTAATTATGATTTTCCAATAAGTTAATTTCTCTGAAAGTCATAATTAAATACATACATTCATACACATAAGTAAAGGAATATATACATACACGCAAAGGAATATATACAGACATACATACATAATTACTTAAAAGAATATATTACTGATGAAAAGTTTCTTTCTTAAAAATGTTGGAGTCATTTTCGCATTTAATAAACACAGCAAATTCAATTTACATAGCCACAATTGATCCTTCTACCTACAGTACTGAAAACCCGTTTTAAAAAACAAAAATAAACTTTAAAACTTACCTCAGCATTTCTTAAAATAACTTTCCTCCCTTTCCCAAACAAAAATATTGCCTTTCAGAAGCTCCACGATAAGAAATATCTTCCTCTGGAGCAACTGTACTCATGCTTTTTTCATGTGTAAGTTGTAAGGACTTGACCTCACTGAAAGCATGAATGAAAGCGGCGAATTTTACTGTGCACGCGCTGCCTGTACAGTCGTACGCGTTCTGCCTCTGAACCCCTTCGTTCAGAGGACAGGAAATGCCGGTTTTCCCCGCATGCGCTGTGCATGCTGAAAACCGGCATTTCCTCCGGCCAGACGCGTAAGTACCCCGACCGTACTCGCGCGTTTGGAAGGGAATTACTGGGCCAACATTTTACATGTCAATAAAATGAAAAATTTAACAATTGCACGATTTGCCCCCTCGCATCTGCGACTGAGGGTCCAAGGAGGTGCATTGCGCAAGAGGTCATCGTCGTACGTATCCTCACACTGTTCCCGTTCGGGAACTGTATGAAGTGGTGGAAGGATTTCTGGCCACGTTAACACTCCTTCCATGACCATAACCATCTTCATACCAGCCATTAGGGTGGTTAGTCCTATGGCGTGAGGGTTTTACGGGCTCCCACAACCCATCTGAGGAGGGGGGGGGCCACCCACACCCGCGGACACAAGTATCCCGCTGGATGTCCACCCAGAATTTATAGTTGGAGCTCCGACTCCACTTGCCGGGACTGTCTGGAGCGGGGTTCGAAACCCTACTCCTTCTGGCCCAGCGGCGGGGATGCTTACCGCTATGCAAAAGGCCCACTCCGCGCAAAAGGTGACGCCCACACGTTTCCTGCGCCTTTTCCCTCCCTGTGACTGGAGCCCTATGCTGCCACTTGAAAGACCAAGCTATCATCTGTCCTTTTTGCGGCGCCTTTGACTTCTCATTACCAATGATGAGCAGGCGCTGCGCCTCCACCTCATTGAGGAGATTGCTGAGGTCATCATCAGTTCAATTGTGAGTTCTTTTAATGCCGTGAATTGTGCTCATTCCAGCCATTTCACGTTGCTAATCGGATTGGGCCTTTGGCGTAGCGGTAGGATCCCCGCCGCTGGGCCAGACGGGGTAGGGTTTCGAACCCCGCTCCAGACAGTCCCGGCAAGTGGAGTCGGAGCTCCGGCTCTAAATTCTGGGTTGACATCCAGTGGGATATTTGCGTCCGTGGGTGTGGGTGGCCCCCCCTCCTTGTATAGCTTGTGGGAGCCCGTAAAACCCTCCCGCCATAGGACTAGCCACCCTAATGGCTGGTTCAAAGATGGTTACGGTCACGGAATGAGCGTTAATCACGGCCATAAATCCTTCCACCACTTCATACAGTTCCCCAAAGGGAACAGTGTGAAGACACTTATGACGACGACATTGCTAAATAAATAAATGGAATAAAAAAATTCTTTTAGGGCTTTTAAAAGTCTTTAAATTGCTTTAATTCTGTTTAAAAACTACTTCAGATTCTTCAAAATAATGTAAACGTTTTTAAAAGTTTATAAAAGTTACCAAAAGCTTCATAAAAATACCAAAAACCTATTTAAAATGCTGCTTTGCATGTAAAAATGCTTAGCAGCTTGTGAGAAACATTGGGGGCGTGTCCTATTAAACTGAGACCTCAAGGGGCGTGTCTCAGTTGCACAGCGCGCTACAGGCTTCGCGCTGGCTGCACTCCTGGGCGGCGTGATGTCAGACGCTGCCCGGGAGTCAACATTTTAAAACAGCAATTCCAGGCGTCCCTGAAGCTCAACGGCCGGCGCGTCGGGTAAGTGCATATCGGGGGCTTGCACGCGCGGCAAGCCCCTGACTCGAATTTCTGGGTCATGATTTTCTAAGTGCCAATGTTACCATGTCCCTAACAATAGATTCTAGCATTTTCCATACTACTGATGCCCGGCTAACTGACCTATAGTTCCTTGTTTCTTCTCTTCCTTTTTTGAACAGCAGGGTTACGTTTGCTACCTTCCAGTCCATTTGCTTGGGAGCTAGCTTGTGTCCAGCTTTTTAAACAGGGCAGCACGGTGGCATAGTGGTTAGCACTGTTGCCTCACAGCGCCAGGGACCCGGGTTCGAATCCGGCCTCGGGTGACTGTGTGGAGTTTGCACATTCTCCCCGTGTTTGCGTGGGTTTCCTCCGGGTGCTCCGGTTTCCTCCCACAGTCCAAAGATGTGCAGGTTAGGTTGATTGGCTATGATAAATTGACCCTTAGTGTTAGGGGGGATTAAATACGTGGGGTTACGGGGATAGGGTGGGATATGTGTTGGTGTAGGGGTTACAGGGATCGGGTGGGATATGTGTCGGTGCAGGCTCGATGGAGCGAAATGGCCTCTATCTGCACTGTGGGGTTTCTGTGATTCTGTGACTAGTAACCAATTGCCCCTACTTATTTGGCTTGACAATAGTGATACTTGGACCTTGTACTCTTTCAAATGAAGGTGTTCAATAATGTACTGACTTTTTTTTCCTTTTCACCATGCCACTTTGAAATGATGGACAAGTTCCATTGCACTGATACCTGCAAGGCTCCTTTTATGAAATCTGGTTAATGGATTTGTCTGCTGTGTGCCTGAGACATTTGGGTCAATTTGTGTGGGGTATAATTTTAAATTAATATCATCAGGTAAGCTGATTTATAAAACAGCCACAATATAGGGACATTAAATAATCTTTAGATACTAATAATGCCTTTCTCTGGATATGCCATTCTAAACAGAGATTTGAAATTTGGGACCCAGGTGTTTCGGTGTGCAAGGCAATCACTTATCCAAAAATTAATTCTTTAGCTATGGGCATCGCTAGCAAGGCCAGCATTTATTGTCCATCCCTAGTTGCCCTTGAAGGTGGTGTTGAACCGCTGTAGTCCGTGTGGTGAAGGTGCTTCCGCAGTGCTGTTGGGTAGGGCATTCCAGGATTTTGACCCAGTGTCTATGAAGGAGCGGCAATATGTCCAAGTCAAGATGGTGTGTAATTTATAGGGGAACTTGGAGTTGACGCACCTACTGCCTTTGTCCTTCTAGGTGGTGGAGTTCACAGGTTTGGGAGGTGCTGCTGAAGAAGCCTTGGCGAGTTGCTACAGTGCATCCTGCAGACGGTACACACTGCAGCCACTATGCATCTGTGGTGGAAGGAGTGGGCTGCGAAATTCGGCACCTTGGCACCGGTAATTAGGGCGAATAAATGCTGTCTGCCTCGCTTCTGCGCACTTCAGGTGGGCCTGCGCTGTTCGCCATCTTGAGGGCGATAGCTCGTGCGGTACGTGCGTGCGCCGGCAGTATGCAGAGTAGGCAGATCATCACTTTACGCACAACCTACCATATTTTCAATGTCGCCACTCCATTCAACGGCATCTCCTAAACGCGCACAGCTGAACGTGTGTTCATCTGCACGAGTGATCCCTCTTCCCTACCCCACTTCCTACCCACCACCCTCCTTCCTACCCCCACCAGCGCTACTTAAAGGAATACATCCAACTTGCAGGTAAGTTTGATTATTGCTTTTGTACTGGCTCTTGCAGAGTTTGTAGGAGTACTGGGTTGCTGGAAGACATTTAAACAGTCGTTAGTACAGGGAGTGTTGCTGGACATTGGGAAGGCATTGGCTGCGACTAGAAGGATTCTGACTACACCACTTGCTCCCAGTCATGGGGGTGCTCTAGTTGCAGTTCCTCTTGTGGTGCAGCATGACTGGGAGATGGAGCAGAGGCAGCAAAGAGGATGATAAGCTGCTCGCAGAGGAGGGCTCCCAGCAGAAGGTCTTCAGGGAACATTTCTCATACCTACACCTAAGCGAGGAGCAGTGTGTTCGGTGGCTCCGCTTCACCAAGGAGGTGGTCACAGAACTCTGCCACCACTTGGAACCAGACCTGCAGCCTCAGAGCAGGGTGATGACAGCTCTGCCAGTGGCCCTCAAGGTGACTGGCCTTTAATTTTTTTCGCCAGCCAATCCTTCCAGGCTGGAATAGGGGACATGGCAAACATCTCATCCTTCGACGTACATCACTGCATATGGGAGAGCGGACTTCATAGTCTTCTCTCTAATCAGAAAAAAACGGAGGAGTGTGCATGTGGCTTTGCCTGGCTGTCGGGCTTCCCCATGGTGCAGGATGCCATAGACTGCACACGCGTGGCATTGCAGGTGCTGCATCTCAATGGTGAGATGTTCCGTAACCGCAAAGAGTACCACTCCAATATGCAGTTGGTGTGCGACCACGCCCACCACAATGGTAAATGCCAGATATCCTGGCAGCAGTCGTGATTCCTTTATCCTGTGCTAGTCCACTGTACCAGCAATCTAACAGCCACCACATTGAACCCCAGAGGGACTGCTAGGTGACCAGGGCTATCCACTCCACACCTGGCTGACTCCTGTCCGCAACCCCTCCATTCGTGGCCTGCACTTGTATAACAACAGTTCTACTGCCTTGAGTGCTCGAGAGGAGTCCTCCAGTACTTGCCGGAGTGAGTGTCCCAATTCCTGTTGGTCTGCTGCATCCTCCACAACTTGGCCATCTTGAGGGCACAGCCCGTGCTAACAGGTTCACGACCGCCTTAGGAAGAGGAAGAGAGGAGGCAGTCTGTCCGTGAGCGCATTTCTGGTTCCCCCTGAATAAAACCCCACATCCCAGTTGCTCAAAACTTCCCCACCTTACCATCCCTCTGTCATGGAATATCACAGCATCCTCTTGGCTACAATTCTAAAATGAAAGCCACTTAAAAACAAACATTCCAAACCACATTTATATATCAATCAATCTAATACTCCATAATAAAGTCAACAAATCACCCCTGTGTATTCCCTTAGTGCCTGTCTTCTAATAAGAATATAAATAGGAGCAGGAATAGGCCACTTGGTCCCTCAAGCCTGCTCCGCCATTCAATAAGATCATGGCTGATCTTGGGCTCAAAGCCACTTCCCTGCCTGCTCCCCATAACCCTTCACTCCCGTCTCTTGTAAAAATCTGTCTATCTCCACCTTAAATGTAAATCCCACATATACTCCATCTGCCAAATGTTTGCCCACTCACTTAGCCTGTCTATATCCCTTTGCAGATTCTTTGAGTCCTCTGCACAACTTGCTTTCTCACCCATCTTTGTATCATCTGAAAACTTGGCTACATTATACTCTGTCCCTTCATCCAAGTCATTAATGTAGATTGTAAATAGTTGAGGCCCCAGCACCGATCCCTGTGGCACCCCACTAGTTACTGTTTGCCAACCGGAAAATGACCCATTTATCCCGACTCTCTGCTTTCTGTTAGTTAGCCAATTCTCTAGCCATGCTAATATATTACCCCCAACTGCATGAGCTCTTATCTTATGCAGTAACCTTTTATGTGGCACCTTGTCGAATGCCTTCTGGAAATCCAAATACACCACACCCACTGGTTCACCTGTGTCCACCCTACTCGTTACCTCCTCAAAGAACTCCAACAAGTTTGTTAAACATGATTTCCCTTTCATAAAACCATGCTGACTCTGCTTGACTGCATTATGATTTTCCAAATGCCCTGCTACTGCTTCCTTAATGAAGGACTCCAGCATTTTCCCAATGACAGATGTTAGGCTAACTGGTCTATAATTTCCTGCTTTCTGTCTCCCTCCCTGCTTTTCTTAAATAGGGCTGTTACATTTGTGGTTTTCCAATCCGCTGGGACCTCGCCAGTGTCCAGGGAATTTTGATATATTGCAATCAATACATCCACTATTTCTGCAGCCACTTCTTTTACGACCTTGGGATGTAGGCCATCTGGTCCAGGGGGACTTGTCATCTTTTAGTGCCATTATTTTACCAAGTACTTAGTCCTTAGTGATGGTGATTGTCTTTAGTCCCCCCCCCCCCCATGGCCCCTTGATTATCCATTATTGGGATGTTGTTCGTGTCTTCTACTGTGAAGATAGACACACAATTTTTGTTCAGAGTCTCTGCCATTTCCCCGTTCCCCATTATTAATTCCTCAGTCTCATCTTCTAAGGGACCAACGTTTACTTTAGCTGCTACTCTTCCTTTTTGTAAAAGCTCTTACTTTCTGTTTTAATATTTATTGCCAGTTTACACTCATAATTTTTTTTAGTCATCCTTTTGCTGGTTTTTTTTAAATTTCCCAATCGTCTAACCTCCCACCAATCTTGGCAACATTGTATACCTTTGTTTTCATTTTGATACCATCCTTTACTTCCTTAGTTAGCCACGGATGGTGCTCCCTTCTCTTAAAATCTTTCTTTCTCACTGGAATATATTTTTGTTGAGAGTTATGAAATATCTCCTTAAATGTCCACCACTGCATTTCAACTGTCTTGCCTTTTAATTTATTTTCCAGTCCACTTTAGACAGTTCTGCCCTCATGCCATTGTAATTGCCTTTGTTTAGATCAGGACATTTGGTTTGAGATACAACTTTCTCACCCTCCAACTGAATTTGAAATTCAACCATGTTATGATCACTCTTTCCTAGAGGATCCTTTACTATGAGATCATTTATTAATTCTGACTCATTACACAGTACCAGATCCAAGATAGCCTGCTCCCTGGTTGGTGTGTCTTTGCGTACCCTCGTGCTCCTACAAATTACTACCACAGTGGCTGCAGCATGGCTGGTGGAAGGCTGCTGACTTTGTGGGGGAGACTCCAGATGGCCTTGCAAGGTGACCATGAGCAACTCTGGGTCTAGTAGGCCCAGCTCCAGACTGCACCACCTTGGCATGGGCAGCAGCAGGCTGTGCTGACTGCCTGACGGGCAACAGCAAGGGGAGTGGCAGCGGTGGAATTACGAATGCTGTCATCCTGAGAGAGGACAGCAGGTTTGTGCTCCACAGAGCCACTGCCACTCCCCTGGGCCCACGCCTCAGCAATCCTAGTAATCTTTTGAAGGACAGTTTGCTGTACTGCTGTGACACCCTGCAAGCCCCTTTCCACACTGGTAAATGTAGTCATGATGGCAGCAGTCTGAGCTTCCACTACAGCACTCAGACATTGGGTCGCTTCTGCTTGTGCTGCAATGGAAGCCCCGACATTGCCCATCTGACCCTGCATCATGCTTGGGTCCACAAGTGCTCTAATGGACTTGCCCATCACTTCCATCCTGGAAATTATGTGCTCCAAGCTCTGCGTAATGTTGGAGCCGGACTCCTCCGCTCCTTGACAGTGACAACAGGCTCTCTGGCAGGCCTGCCAATGCACCAAGTATTACTGTATGCATGCCCATCACCCTTCTGAGGGCCACCTCATCGAAATCCTCATCTGAGTCCTCTACAGCAGAACGCGTGTGTGACCTCTCCCTCCGGGGAGCTGGTACCTGCGCTACCCTTTCCCCCTGCCCTGACTGCAGGCCAATCATGCCCGATGACTCACCATGCGCAGATACCGCCTCTATATTACATTCTAAAGTACGCGCAGTGCCAGGTTCTGATCTGGTGCCTGCGAGTGACCGTGTCTCTCCATCACTCTCCTCTTGCTCTTCCTGCGCTGGCTGGGCAGGTTGGACTTCTTGGATATCTGAAAGGAGAAAGGCACAAGGGTAGGGTTGAGATGGGGGGGAAGCAAAATATGCATCCTTACACCATCACAGCTTGTAAGTGAGAAGAGATTGTGGGATGAGGGGAAAGTGGGATATGAGAAGGGGGATTAGGTATGAACATACCATCATCTTCAATGGTTTCAGCCTCGTTGATCATCCCAGCCTCTGATGGACCCTCCAGTGATCTCCAGCACTGTCTCATCCAGCGCAGTGAAGTTTTGAAGACATGCTTCCCTCCTGCTGCTCACGGCGGATGTGAGCCACCTTGGTCTGCAAGAGAAAGGGATCTATGTCAGTGAGTGTGGTGTAATGTGTTTGGGTGATGTGCCTGCCATGGTTGAATAGCTGTCAGTGTGTGCAAGGTGAGGCTTGCAGTAGTGGTAAGTGTGTGAGGGTGCGGTGAAGCTATGATTGTGAGGTATGAGTTGTGATTGATAGGGATTGTTGGTAGGTAAGTGATGGGGGTGTGGTGCATTGAGCAGTGTGTGAGGCTTGTGGTGCAGTTGGTGGGATATGGCATTTGAAGATGCATTCACTCACCTTGACCACTTGTGTAAGGTCATTAAACCGGTAGTGGATCCAAGTCCTCGGGTCAAGACTGCTGGCAGTGACCGCTTCAGCTATCTGCACCCACTGCCGCCTTACTGAGAGTAATGTAAGAAGTCACACAACACCAGGTTATAGTCCAACAGCTTTATTTGAAATCACAAGCTTTCGGAGTGCTGCTCCTTCTTCAGGTGAAGTGGAGAAATGCATAAAGACACAGCTTATATAGTCAGAGAATCATGTCAGATGTTTACAGGTAACTTTTCCAACTGCCATTTATCACACCTCGGCAGAGAGATAATCACAGCAGTCAAAGGTGTGAATGGTGTCCAAACAGGTCAGTCAGGGAAACATTACATCAAAGAACAATGAGGTGGGGTCACAAGGGGTCAAATATTGCAGATGCTGGGGTCTGTATGAAAAACAAAAAAACAGACAAAAAACATTTTTTTTGGCTGGAAATCACAGCAGGTCCGGCCGCATCTGTGTAGAGAGAACAAGCCAATGTCGACTCGAGTCTGGATGACCCTGCGTCAGGTGGGGTTACATGTAGCGTGACATGAACCCAAGATCTCTGTTGAGGCCGTCCTCATGGGTGCGGAACTTGGCTATCAGTTTCTGCTCGACGATTTTGCGTTGTCGTGTGTCTCGAAGGCCACCTTGGAGAATGCTTACCCGAAGATCGGAGGCTGAATGTCCTTGACTGCTGAAGTGTTCCCCGACTGGGAGGGAACACTCCTGCCTGGTGATTGTTGCGCGGTGTCCGTTCATCCGTTGTCGCAGTGTCTGCATGGTCTCGCCGATGTACCATGCTCCGGGGCATCCTTTCCTGCAACGTATGAGGTAGACAACGTTGGCCGAGTCACATGAGTATGTACCATGTACCTGGTGGGTGGTGTCCTCACGTGTGATGATGGTATCTGTGTTGATGATCTGGCATGTCGAGACACACGACAACGCAAAATCGTCGAGCAGAAACTGATAGCCAAGTTCCGCACCCATGAGGACGGCCTCAACAGAGATCTTGGGTTCATGTCACGCTACATGTAACCCCACCTGACGCAGGGTCATCCAGACTCGAGTCGACATTGGCTTGTTCTCTCTACACAGATGCGGCCGGACCTGCTGTGATTTCCAGCCAAAAAAAATGTTTTTTGTCTTTTTTTGTTTTTCATACAGACCCCAGCATCTGCAATATTTGACCCCTTGTGACCCCACCTCATTGTTCTTTGATGTAATGTTTCCCTGACTGACCTGTTTGGACACCATTCACACCTTTGACTGCTGTGATTATCTCTCTGCCGAGGTGTGATAAATGGCAGTTGGAAAGGTTACCTGTAAACATCTGACATGATTCTCTGACTATATAAGCTGTGTCTTTATGCATTTCTCCACTTCACCTGAAGAAGGAGCAGCACTCCGAAAGCTTGTGATTTCAAATAAAGCTGTTGGACTATAACCTGGTGTTGTGTGACTTCTTACATTTGTCCACCCCAGTCCAACTCCGGCATCTCCACACCATTACTGAGAGTAGAGGACCTGTCTCCTCCACTCAACCCCCTGTACTAAGGCCTCCAGAGCTGCGTCTGAGAACCTAGGTGCCCTTTCTCTGCATTGTGCCATAACTGCCTTACAGTTACCTTGATAATAAATATAATGATGTGTTGAATGCAGAATGCACCTCCCCTTTAGGAAGTGCAGACTGTTTAAAAGTGGAGGCTAGCTTTAAATAGAGCTAGCCTCACACGAACTTGGGCCCCCCTGCTGAGTGCTCAGCCACTCCGCAGCACTCATCACTGGGCTGCACTCATCAATAATGTTAATTAGCAGGCAGCACGAATGTCTTGTGCTGCCTGCAGCACTCTCAAAGGTTGCGGTCTGATCGCACATAGTGATCCCCGTGCCCATTTTTGGTAGTTGCTCTCGCCTCACCTCTGGAATTCAGCTCATTTTTTGGTCCATGTTTGAACCAAGGCTGTAATGAGATCTGGTGGATCATCCACTCAGCACTTTTTGCAAACACTTCAGCCTTGTCTTTTGCACTCACGTGCTGTGTTCTGCCATTGATGGGGATGTTCATGGAGCCGCCTTCTCCTCCCTGCTAGTTCCTTAATTGTCCACCACCATTCATGACTGGATGTGGCAGGACTGCAGAGCTATAATCAGATCTGTTAGTTGTGGGATCGCTTAGCTATCTATAAGCATACTGCTTCCGCTGTTTAGCATGCATCTTGTCATGTGTTGTAGCTTCACTAGGTTGGTGCTGCTCTTGGCATGCTGTGCTACACTCTTCATTGAACCAAGGTTGGTTGTTTGGCTTGATGGTGATGGAGGAATGTGGGATATTCTGGGCCATGAGGTTGTAGATTGTGGTGAAATACAATTCTGTTGCTGATGGCCCATGGTCCCTCATGGATGCCCAGTTTTCAGTTGCTAGATCTGTTCTGAATATATTCCACTTAGCACGGTGGTAATGCCAAACACAATGGAGGGTGTTCTCCAGGTGAAGATGGGACTTGGTCTCCACAGTGGCTGTGCGGTGGTCACTCCTCCCGTTACTGTCGTGGACAGATGCATCTGCGACAGGTAGATTGGTGGGGACAAGGTCAATTAGGTTATTCCCTTGTGTTGGTTCTCTCACCACCTACCGCAAGCCCAGTCTGGTAGCTGTGTTCTTCAGGATTCTGCCAGCATAGTCAGTGGTGGTACTACTGAGCCACTCTTGGTGATGGACTTTGAAGTCCCCCAGCGTGCCCTTGCTACCCACAGTGCTTCCAAGTGATGTTCAACATGGAGGAGTACTGATTTATCAGCTGAGGGATGGGGGTAGGTAATCAGCAGGAGTTTCCCTTGCCCATGTTTGACGTGAACCCAAGAGATTTCATGGGGTCTGGAGTCTATGTTGAGGACTTCCAGGGCCACTCCCTCCTGACACTATACCACTGTGCCCCATCTTCTAGTGGGTCTGTCCTGCTGGTGGGACAGAACAATCACCGGGATGGTAATGGAGGAGTCTGGGATGTTGGTTAATGGGGAATAAATAAGAAAATGTAGATTCTCAATTTTTAAAACAATTTTTTACATGCCAAGACACTTACTTTCCCAGAAGCACCTTGTTTCTGAATTATGGAAGAGATTAACCAAACAAATTTTAAATTGCATCCTTCATGGAAAGAACTGGGAATATGGCACTGCTTGTGTGGCACAGGAAAAGGCCATCTCGTGTACGAACCGAGTAGGATGAAATATGTAGCACTCAAAGCATTCTTGGCATGACAAATCCATAAAGTTTACTCTGTGGCAGTTACTGAAGATGGGTGGAAAAACATAGCATGGAAGAAGACCTAAGTTGAAGGCAGAGGACTAACTATATTTATTCCAAAAAGTTTAATTGGCCCCGATATTCATGCAAAAACGGGTTCTGTTTGGAGAGGGGAGGGGGATCAGAATTGCGTTCGTGAAACTGGAAGTAAACTTGGGATTCTCTGATTTCTACTTGATTGAATCATTAAATTTTTCCTTCTGGGTTTTGCGTCTCCAAACTGTGCAGTAGGCACGATGCGCACCTGCATGATGTGATCTGAAGTCCACTATTTAAAGGAACAATGCAGAAATGGAATTTGGAGAAGCCAGGAGGTGTTTAGGATGGATTCACAAAGAGCAAAGCCAGCACCCAGATTCAATGATGCTTCCCTGGACTTACGGGTGCAGCCAGGAGCAGGAGGAACATACTTTTCCCAGCAAGGGGAGGTAGAAACCTGCAGCTCTCACCAAGAAGGTGTGGTTGGGGGTAGCTGAGGAGGTGAGCAGCAGGAGCGTTGTGCCCCAGTCTTGGATGCAATGCAGGAAGTGGTTTAATGACGTAACCAGGTCAGGAAAAGTGAGTAAGTTTGCTGATTCACCCAACCCTCCTTTCGCTCTGTCTTGCCAAACATACATCACTCCTCACATCCACTTAAGTTTCAGCAGCACCCATCCTTCCCTTCCTTTGCACTTACCCAGCTCCCTATGTATCCATCCGCCATTGCCACTCACCCCAATCCTTATGCAATGTGATACGTCTGTCGGATAGTCGCCCTCACCAAATGCACTATATCCATCGAGTGAATACCGGGCGTTCAGTCACTCGCAGGTCTCTTTTTCACCTCCTTGTAGAAGAGGAGAGCAAAATGAGGGGGTGAGGACTGGAGGTGGCTCACCAGATTGTGCAGCTCACCGATGCAGAGGAGGAGGCCATGGCAATAAGTGGCATATCTGCGTCCCTCTCAATCGGAGCTGGAGAGACACAGAACTCGTAGATGCCTGGTGACAGAATTAAAAATATCTTCCAAACTTCCCCAAAACCCCTCTGCTGACTAGAACTCTCTGCAAAACGTTTTCCAGAGGGAGCTGACAAAGCAGCTGTAACCACTGAGCCTTAATTGAGATCAGGCAATCTGGACTCAACACCTCCATGAAGTGCAGCTCAATCTTGCTTCCTTTTCACTGGTGATTTTTCCAAGCCCCAGGAAACCCACGCTAGAGGTATTAAATTCAAATGCCTGTTTAAATTGAAAATCCCCTCATTACAAGTCCGCCTGTCGTAATGATCGTGCTGCCTTTCGCGAGCTTGTTGCATGCAGCCAAACGCACCTCAGTTAAACCCGGAAGTGGCCGTGTTGGAGCCAGGTTGCGGTCACGCTTTAAAGTTAATCCCCTCCCACCCTTCATTAATACAAACTGCAAGATTTTTCTTTTACTTTTTAATATTACTGTTTATTTCTATTTGCTTTTTAAAGTAGATTTGACTCTTTCCCTCCAACATCCTGTGCACTTGGGAAGTTTATCTTTCCATTGTCTATCTGCATGTTTATACACACTAAGTCAAATTTTAAGGTATTATTAATTTCCTGTCATGGGATAGTATTTCTTTTCAGAGTAGGGCCTGGGAATCAACAGCATAGTTGTTAAGTAACTGTACAAAGACAAACATGTAACTCAATAGCCTAAAACAAATTTTCTGCACTAGAGAAAGCAAATAAATGGCTTTCTGACAATGTTTGTTTCTTTTGAAAATGCTTACTAGAAACCTTCTGTACATACTTTCAGAACCTTAAAGCTGAATATGCCATTCAGCAACCTTCCTTTCTGGTTTCTCTTTGACTAATAAATCTTGTTTGCTGTGTGCAAGATTTCTAATTTTAGTAGTTCTTTAAAAGGTTCTTGTAATTTTTCTTTAATGTTGAATAAATTTATGCCATAAAGATATTAATTTACAGTGACTTAAATGCTTTGTATTTTCCACTGCTTTACTATTTGAGTTTATTGATCATCTTATAAAATCAATTGTAAGCAACAAGGAAAATTACCTTGGGCAAAAAGAATGAAGTCGGCATCGTTACAGTTCTGGGATAGCCATTCAAATAAGTTCAATTAATATGAAGCATTAAACTACTCTAGTACAGGTTTGGATTTGGTTTAACTATCAAGTAAGTAGGTGGGGAATATTGTGGTGGTGTTGTGCCAAATAAGGGAGTTTTAGACAGTGCTGATCATGAGTATCTAACTTTGAGAAACTAGCGGTCTTTAGCTGCTCATGGTGCGGTCTCCTCTACATTGAGAAGACCAAACACAATACTTGGTCGAATGCCTCCATTCTGCCTGCAAGTGCAACTCCGAGCTCCCTGTTGCTTGTCATTGAGTGGTTCCTGTTCCTGTTCCAGAATCTGCAGCATTTTGCTTTTTGTTCAGCCTTTAAATGTTGGTTATTTCCAAAGCTAGTGTTAAGCTCAAAATCCACAAGCTGCTGCAAACAAAATCTTTGGCTTTCATATCCAATTGAATGGGCTGAACATTCTTCCCATGCAAATACATTCTGTTTTGCAAATGTACTTCAGTTGAGAGCAATTTGACACAACGATTCACTTTGATTTACAAATGGTCCATTAATTGTCAAATGACAAATAGATTTGTTTCTGACGCCTAGACATTACATTGCAGCTGAGACCAGTAGCTGCAGTTCAGCTTCCAGACAGCACCCTTTTTACATTTCTAGCCTAGCAGGAGCCAAGCACTTTAACTATACTGTACAGGAGAGAACTTTGCATTCCTGGACATACACTTGGGCAGAGCTGTCTCCCAAAAGTTAAAAATGTAAATGTTGAGTGAGAAGAGGGGAATCTCTGTTCTTTAGACTTGTAAACATGCTTGATCTTAATTACAAAATGTACAGTGGTCCTTCTGAGCACCGTGCAGACCAGGTTTGATACCCCACTGGATCCACACTTGTATAGAGTCAAACTCGAGTGCTGTGAGGTAACTCCACCAGGTAGACTTGCTTTGCTTTGAGTTAAGTTAGGCCCTGATTCTAGTTTTGCACTGCTGTAAGATTAGGATCACAGGTCACACGCGCATTACCCAAAGGGTCTTGGGAGTTGTAAGGCTTTTTATTAAAGAGCTACAGTTTAAAGCATAATCAGATATTACTACATTCTATTGAAATAGATACAGTAGACATACAACCCCTGACAGATGAGTGATCTGCGGCCCTGGAACGGAACGAAACAACCAGATGGATGGTGAGACAGTACGGTAGTCTCTGGGTGGATTCCTGCAGTCTGCTGCAGCGGTCACTTCCGTTGGGTCATCCCTTGAGGTGTTAGGCCATCAGCCACCTCGGAGGCTAAACTTGACCAAGGTATTAGGCAGTAGCCACCTCGGGGAAGCCTTCGCCCCTAACTGCCTAACTATTTCTTTCTCGGTCCTTTTATTTTTAGACCTTATTTCGGTGGGCTGGTGGATACCTGGTGTCAATCATTTTTACCCATTCCATCGTCCAATTACAAGGGAGAGGCTACCTATGACAGCCCCTTTCCAGCCTCATGAGGTCATTTTCCTCCTCTCTTGTTGCTCTCTCGTAGACAGCTTGTTATCCTACAGCTCCTTGCTGCATCCCTTATCAGCCCTAGTTATGCCCACTCGAAGGCCTGTTTTTGTGTTCTGATCTCATAATTCAGCTCTCTCTACAGCTATTTTTCTGACATGACTGGAATCAACCCGTAACAGACTATTATTTCTTTCAATCCACGATTTCTTACACTGCCAATTTAGCCATCTGTACAAAGCTGAAATCACTTGCACCAACCTCCACTCCAAGGGGTAATCACTAGAACTATAAATTTATATGCATACATAATATATCTATAATTCTAGTGATTACCCCTTGGAATGAAGGCTGTATCTGTCTAAGGACACTTTTATAATGCAAGTTTAATGGTGTGTATAATCTGTTTCTAGTGTGTGTATGGCTAGTAGATCTCTATTAACTATCAGCAAACAAGATTTGAAAACTGTAGAGTATGTACTTCAGTTGAGAACCATTTTGAGCTTTCAAAATACAGCTCATCAGGATAAAGGTAATCATATAGGATCTGAGTTAAATTCTCTCAACTGAATTAGATTGCCTTATTAGTTTAAACTTTAACCATTTCAGTTGTGATTAGTTTATAGAAACACTAGTAAATTATCTGTTCCTAGGTCGAGCACTTCTGAGATTGACTGACAAGAAGCTGGAAAGAATGGGTATTGTCCAAGAGACTCAACGACAGCATGTGCTGCAACAAGTCCTGCACCTGAGAGTCCGAGAAGAAGTTCGGAATTTGCAGCTCCTTACACAAGGTACAGATTACAGTCTTGGATGGAGGTATTTGGCCAAATTGGTGTATGCTAAAGAATTTTATAAATCAATAGCAGTCACTATCAGTAACCCATCATTTAACTGCATTTAAAAAAAAAAAAAAAAAAAATTATAGGACCTATTTCACGTCAAGATAAGAATTGTTTTGAAGTAGTGTAGTAATTATTCTAAAGTCAGGATTAAGGAAAAATAAATCCTGTATCTAGATAGGTTTATTACAATGTACACTAACTACAGAAAAAGTGAAATAAAAAATGGGTTCAATAATTATGCCCTTGCTGACTAAATAAATGTGATGTATTTTTTAACCTTTTTATATCCAGTTTGTATTTACCAACATTCCTTGTGTAATTTCTGAAATGACATTGAAAAGAATAGAAACTTTTACTTCATTTTTGTAATTCTGAAGTACTTGTGTTGTAATACTTCCTTCATGTTTCAATCAAATCAAATCAAATCAAATCAACTTTTATTGTCATTGTTAGTGCACAAGTGCAGTACAACGAAATGTAGGCTTGCGGCTCCCGAGAGTGTACATTTGGATTAAGACATTTAAACATTCAACATACATTTGGCTTGTAGTATATTAACATAAATATAACCATAATAAAGTGCATTGGCAGATGTGCAGGCTTTAGAGTTTATTTGTGGAGTTCAGTAGGATGACAGCCCTGGGAAAGAAGCAGTTCCTAAATCTGGTCGTACGGGTGCGAATGCATCTGTAGCATCTCCCAGATGGCAGGAGGGCGAACAGACTGTGGCTGGGGTGGGTAGGGTCTTTGATGATGGACCGTGACCTCTGTAGACAGCGTTTCTGGTATATGTGCTCTATGGTCGGTAGCCGGGTGCCGGTACAGGTAGACTACCCTTTATCCGGACTTCCGAAAACCGAAACCCTCTAAAAACCGAAGGTTTTTTCGTTCAGCGTAAGCCGTGCGTACGACTTACGCTGAACGAAAAAACCTTCGGTTTTTAGAGGGTTCCGGTTGCGGAAGTTCGGATAAAGGGTAAGTCGTGCGCACGACCCCCCGCCGCCAGCCCCGACAACCGCCGGCCCCGACAACCGCCGACCCCCCCCCCGGCCCCGACAACCGCCGACCCGCCAGCCGCGACAACCGCCGACCCCGCCAGCCCCGACAACCGCCGACCCCCCCCGCATACCCCGCCGGCCCCGACCCCCGCCGATCCCGACTGACTTACGCTGAGCGTCAGCGTAAGTCGTGCGCACGACCCCCCGCCGACCCACCTTCCGAAATCCGAAATTCTCCTTTATCCGAAACTCGGCTGGTCCCGAGGTTTTCGGATAAAGGATAGTCTACCTGTAATGCGTTGGGCAGTTTTGACTACCCGCTGCAGGGCTTTCCGGTCATAGTAGCTACAGCTGCCATACCATACATAAGAAATAGGAGCAGGATTGGCCAATCGGCCCCTCGAGCCTGCCCCGCCATTCAATAAGATCATGGCTGATCTGATCCTAACTGCCAATCCACTATCACAGAACCATCTCCTGCATCTAACAGAATTAGACACACGAAATAGGAGCAGGATCAGGCTACACGGCCCCTGGGCCCGCTCCGCTACCCACAGGGCCATGACCGATCCAAACCTAGACTCATGTCCAAATTCCTGCCCGCTCCCCGTAACCCTTAATTCCCTTTACTTCTAGAAAACTCTCTATTTCTGTTTTAAATTTATGTAATAATGTAGCTTCTACAGCTTTTTGGGGCAGCATATTCCATGGACCTTACCACCCTCTGAGTGAAGTAGTTCCTCCTCATCTCAGTTTTGAAAGAGCAGCCCCTTATTCTAAGACTATGCCCCCTAGTTCTAGTTTCACCCATCATCGGGAACATCTTCCCCGCATCCACCCGATCCAACCCCTTCACAATCTTATATGTTTCAATAAGATCGCCTCTCATTCTTCTGAACTCCAATGAGTAGAGTCCCAATCTACTCAACCTCTCCTCATATGTCCATCCCCTCATCCCCGGGATTAACCAAGTGAACCTTCTTTGTACTGATTCGAGAGCAAGTATGTCCTTTCTTAAGTATGGACACCAAAACTGTACGCAGTATTCCAGGTGCGGTCTCATCAATATCTTGTACAACTGAAGCAATACCTCCCTATTTTTATATTCTATCCCCCTAGCAATGAAAGCCAACATTCCATTGGCTGCCTTAATCACTTGTTGCACCTGCATACTAACCTTTTGAGTTTCGTGCACCAGGACCCCCAGATCCCTTTGTACTTCAGTACTTTCCAGTTTCTTGCCATTAAGATAATAACTTGCTCTACGATTTTTCCTGCCAAAGTGCATAACCTCACACTTTCCAGTATTGTATTCCATCTGCCAAATCTCTGCCCACTTACTTAGCCTGTCTATGTCCCCTTGAAGGTTTTTTATGTCCTCCTCACTCACCACGTTCCCCCCCATCTTAGTATCATCTGCAAACTTTGATATGTTACACTCGGTCCCCTCCTCCAAATCGTTAATATAGATTGTAAAGAGTTGGGGACCCAGCACTGACCCCTGCGGAACACCACTAGTTACTGATTGCCAGTCTGAGAATGAACCATTTATCCCAACTCTCTGCCTTCTGTTAGATAGCCAATCCTCTATCCATGCCAGAATATTACCCCCAATCCCGTGATTTTTTATCTTAAGCAATAATATTTTGTGTGGCACCTTGTCAAATGCCTTTTGGAAGTCTAAATACACTACATCCACTGGTTCCCCTTTTATCCACCCGATATGTTACTTCCTCAAAGAACTTCAGCAAATTTGTCAAACATGACTTCCCCTTCATAAAACCATGCTGACTTTGTCCTATTAAATTATGATTATCCAAATATCCGGTTACTGTCTCCTTAATAATGGACTCCAAAATTTTACCTACCACAGATGTTAGGCTAACCGGTCTGTAGTTTCCAGCCTTCTGCCTACTGCCCTTTTTAAATAAGGATGTTACATTAGCAGTTTTCCAGTCTGCCGGGACCATTGCCGAGTCCAGGGAGTTTTGGAAAATTATTACCAATGCATCCACAATCCCTACCGCCACTTCCCTCAAGACCCTAGGATGTAAGCCATCAGGTCCAGGTGATTTATCCGCCTTGAGTCCCATTATTTTACCGAGTACCACTTCCTTAGTGATTTTGATCGTGTTTTGCTCCTCCCCCCCCCTGTTCGTCCAGTGTTGGGATATTCTTAGTGTCTTCTACTGTAAAGACTGATGTAAAATATTCATTCAATGTTTTTGCCATCTCCATATTTCCCACCATTAATTTCCCGGTCTCATCCTCTAAGGGACCAACATTTACTTTAGCCACCCTTTTTTTCTTTTTATATAACTATAAAAACTCTTACTATCTGTTTTTATATTTTTTGCTAATTTACTTTCATAATCTATCTTCCCTTTCTTAATCAATCTTTTTGTTATTTTTTGCTGTCTTTTAAAGTTTTCCCAATCCTCTATCCTCCCACTAGATTTGGCTACCTTATATGCCCTTGTTTTTAGTCGAATACTATCCTTAATTTCTTTACTTAGCCACGGATGGCTGTCTTTTCTTTTACACCCTTTTCTTCTCAGTGGAATATATATTTTTTGGAAGTTGTAAAATAACTCCTTAAATGTACACCACTGATCATGTATCGTCTTACACTTTAATCTATTTTCCCAATCCACTCTACTCAATTCCGCTCTCATACCTTCATAGTCTCCTTTATTCAAGCTTAGCACGCTTGTTTGAGATCCAACCTTCTCACCCTCTAATTGAATATGGAATTCAACCATGTTATGGTCACTCATTCCAAGGGGATCCTTTACTAGGACATTTTTAATTAATCCTGTCTCGTTACACAGGACCAGATCTAAGGTTGCCTGCCCCCTGGTCGGTTCAGTTACGTACTGCTCAAGAAACCATCCCTAATATACTCAATGAACTCATCCTCAAGGCAGCCCTGCCCAATTTGATTTGTCTAATTAATATGATAGTTAAAATCCCCCATAATTATAGATGTTCCCTTATTACAAGCCTCAACTATTTCCTGATTGATACTCTGTCCAACAGAGTTGCCACTGTTTGGAGGCCTATAGACTACACCCACTCGTTTTTTTCCCCTTATTATTCCTTACCTCCACCCAAACTGTTTCATTATCCTGATCTTTTGACCCAATATCATTTCTCTGTATTACAGTGATTCCTTCCTTTATTAACATAGCCACCCCACCTCCCCTTCCTGCCTGTCCTTCCTGATCGTTAAATAACCTGGTATGTTTAATTCCCAGGCATTGTCACCCTGCAGCCATGTTTCTGTAATGGCCACAAGATCATACCTATATGTAGTTATTTGTGCCATTAACTCGTCTATTTTGTTACGAATACTACGTGCATTCAGATAGAGAACTTTCAAAGATGTTTTGTGACACTTATTTCCTGCTTTTGCCCTTTTTATTACTTTACCTTTTTACTCCATACCTTCTGCCCCTTCCTGACATGCTCTGGTTTTTAATTTCCCCACTGCTACCTAAGTCTATGACCTTCTCTGTTGTCATTTGTATTATTTGCTCTCTAAGAACCTCCCCCCCCACTAGTTAGTTTAAAGCCCTCTCTACAGCCCTAGTTATATGATCCGCCAGGACTCTAGTCCCAGCACTGGCCAAGTGAAGCCCGTCCCAACGGAACAACTCCCTCCTGCCCCAGTACTGGTGCCAGTGTCCCAGGAAGCAAAACCCATTTCTCCCACACCAGTCTTACTGTGATACAGTTTGTCAGGATGCTCTCTATAGTGCAGCGGTAAAAGTTAGAGAGGATCAGGGGTGACAGATTACATCCCTTCAGCCTCCTTAGGAAATATAGGCGCTGCTGGGCCTTCTTCACCAGAGAGGAGGTGTTGAGGGACCAGGAGAGGTTTTCTGTGATGTGGACTCCGAGGAACTTAAAGCTGTCCACCCTTTCCACCACAGCCCCATTGATGTGGATGGGGGTGTGACTTCCGCCTTTGGACTTCCTGAAGTCCACAATGATTTCTTTTGTTTTCTTGGTGTTAAGGGCCAGGTTGTTATCGGCGGACCACTTCACGAGATGCTGGACCTCCTCCCTGTAGGCTGACTCATCGTTGTTGGTGATCTGGCCTACTACCGTGGTGTCATCCGCAAACTTGATGATGGTGTTGGAACCATTAACAGCCACACAGTCGTGAGTGAAGAGGGAGTAGAGGAGGGGGCTCAGCACACATCCTTGTGGGGCCCCCGTGTTCAGGGTCAGCGGGGGTGGGGGAGGTGTGGTTACCTAATTTGACAGACTGGGGTCTGTTTGTTAGGAAGTCCAGGGTCCAGTTGCAGAGGGAAGTGTTCAGGCCAAGAGTTTGGTGGCCAGCTTGTTGGGGACGATAGTGTTGAATACTGAGCTGTAGTCTATGAACAGCATTCTGATGTAGGTCTCCTTACCATCTAGGTGATTCAGTGCCGAGTGTAGAGCAGTTGTGATTGCATCCTCCGTTGATCTGTTTGCACGATAGGCAAACTGGTGTTGGTCAAGGGAGGCAGGAACACATACAAGAATCCCTTGTATGGCCTCGCCACTATCTATCTCTAACTTCCTCTAGCTCTACAACCCTGCCCCCGAGAACTCTGTGTTCCTCCAACTCTAGCCTCTTGCGCAACCCCTCCCTCCACCCCTCCATGGGCAGCTGTGCTTTCAGCCATCTAGGACCTATCCTTTGGAGTTTCCCATCCTAGACATCTCCACCACCTTCTCCCTTAAAACCTACCTCTTCCACCAAGCTTTCAGTTGGCCCTCCTATTGTCTCCTTTGATTTGGTGTTCATTTTTGTCTGAAGTGCCTTGGGACATTTTTCTAAGTTAATGATGCAATATAAATGTAAGTTATAGTTGTGTTTGTGAATTAACATAAATGCAACATATTCTGATATGCATTTGCTTTCTGGTAGGAAAGTTGTATTCACAATAGATCACTTAATTACTATATGTAATGTCAGATTAATAAGGCAATTACAACAATTTGTAAAGAATTAAAAATCATGTTCACCTTGATGCCCCAAATATGTAGGAAGGATCAAATCAAACAATGCTGACATGGAGTCACATTTAACTATCATATGTCAAAAGTTAGCAGTAGATATATTATTCTGTTAATAGTTTCCTTAACATCAAAAATGTTGTGGAAAAATAAACCAACCGCAGTTAACTGCTAAATATAATTGTGGAATTATGAAATGGGACATAATGCAGAACGTAAGGTTGAAGGGATAATTACAAGTCCTAGCCCTTTTGGGCTATCCTAGATCAGGCGTATTCCCCAGACGTTCACCCTCAACTTAAGTTAGAGATAGCCGAATTCCATAAGACGCTTAAATGGGTCTAAGATTCAGGCTGTCTCTCCCTAAAGGAAAGGAACGACTGAAGATGTTACCGTCCTCCAGATAGTACTTTTAAGAAGTTGAACTAGACTGTAACCTTCCGGATATTATGAGGGTCCGGAATACCCCCCCCCCCCCCAGAATTCTGCAACTCCTTACAAGAGTGTACAGAATTTGGTTTTGTGAGTTTATACAGAATTACACTGAGACAATTCTAAAAATATATAGTTTTATTTAAGAGCTGACATTCAGTTAACAGCTGTTGAATCAGTCGCAACATTAACAATTCAAAATACAATTAGCTTACATTTCTTATTTCGCTGAGATCCTTATTCTCAAATCTTTACTTTGTTACATTTCTTCATTTCTTACTTATTTCTAAATCCAGAACATCCACCAAAATCAATTACTTTGACTTCCCGAGACTCATAGTAAAGATTTAGAGATGCCTCTGAAGAGTTGAGGAACGCTTTGCCTGTTCAGTGAGTTCTGACTTTCTGTTGAAAAGGTCTATGTTTAATACTCTTTTGGCAGTGGTTTCTTCTTTGTTCTCTGCTGATGTCAGCTAATTGTCTTTATTGATACTGTACTTCTTTTTGAATGCATTCTATTTTACTATCAATTCAACTATTGCATGCATAATTATTTCTCTACCTTTTTAGGTGTTCCAAAAACCATCATAAAAAGAATATGACAGCTATGGCTTCTGTTTGATGCCATTCTTATCAAAAATTCTTATTTCAATTCTTAATATTGGCTTTACTGGTTTTTAGCAGATGTTGACGCCAAGTTCAATACAAATACAATGTAATTGCTTGGTGTCTCTATTGAAGTTATATCTTCTAAAGTGTCCTTTTTGGTATCATATTTACTATGTCTATAAATTAAAGACACTTTGACCAGAGTGGTTCATACATTTCTAGCTATCTCAATTGGTTGCATATTTAATCGTGTTTCCTGTCTTCCAAGTTTAACATAAAAACTATTTGACCAGCAGGTGTTTCTTTTACTTGATGTCATTCTTTCAAAGGCGCATGCCTCTTTTAATATTTGTGTTTCTGTTTTGCGTGTTAGTTCTTAACACTTTAAACTGGGCATTTTCATTGTGTTGGTTGCAAACCGTAGACCTTTCGGAAGCACCAATGGTTTGCTTCAATCTTTCATTGTTTTAGTATATTTAACTAATTCCCATTTCAAAGCTTGTTTACAACTTTGTTATCAACTGATCTTTATCTCAGAAGCATGTATTCTGTTTACAGCCTATGGGGTCGATTTTGTGGAACCTGTCGGGAAGAAGGCGGGACTTCCCCTTTCGGGTTTCTGACCCGCCTACTTCGACATCCGGCCAATCCGCGCGATTTTCCCTTGATTGACCTTGTTGAGCCCGCCCAGCGGGCTCAGCAGGCCAATTAAGGGCCACCTGGCAACAGGTGATGTCACAGACTGAAATTTCATCTGTCAAGATTTCTGACAGATGGAATAGCAGTATTTTACAGCTGTTTGAAGCTGTCAAAAAATGACAGTCTGATTTCTAAGATGAGTCCTTCTGCACAGACTCATTTAGAAATCTCAGCAGCACTAAAAGCTGAAGGCTGTCACTTTTGACAGATCACAGCCGCTCAGCTTTCAGTTCCGGCTGAGTGCTGCGCTCCCGACGGCTACAGGAAAAAAGGCTGTTAAGGTAAGTAAAAGTTCTTTACACACTTTAGACACACCAAACACACTTACCTTTACACTCATGCACCCATTACTCACCTGAGCACCGACATCGCGACCCCTCCAACTCATTGGGCAGCACGGTGGCATAGTGGTTAGCACTGTTGCCTCACAGCGCCAGGGACCCGGGTTCAAATCCGGCCTCGGGTGACTGTCTGTGTGGAGTTTGCACATTCTCCCCATGTTTGCGTGGGTTTCCTTCGGGTGCTCCGGTTTCCTCCCACAGTCCAAAGATGTGCGAGTTAGGTTGATTGGCCATGATAAAAAAAAAATTTAAAAATTTGACCCTTAGTGTTAGGGGGGATTAAATACGTGGGGTTACGGGGATAGGGCTTGGGTGGGATGGCTGTCGGTGTAGGGACCGGGTGCTAGGGTTTGGATGATCAGCCATGATCTCGTTGAATGGCGGAGCAGGCTCGAAAGGGCCGAATGGCCTACTCCTGCTCCTATCTTCTATGTTTCTGTTCAACCCGACGGCCCACTGCTCTAACCTGGCGTGGTTTGGAGCCGCCTCGAAACCCCTCAAAATGGGGATTAGGCTAAAAACTGCACCCATCACTCACCTGAGCACCGACATCGCGACCCCTCCAACTCATTCAACCCGACGGCCCACTGCTCTAACCTGGCGTGGTTTGGAGCCGTCTGGAAACCTGCACGAAACCCCTCAAAATGGGGATTAGGCTAATAACTACCTGTTAACAGGCAGTTAATTGGCACTAATCCCTTCCCGCCTGGTTTTGGCGGGTCCCAGTGCGGGGGCAGGTACCCGCCGCCCCTGAAACTTACGTGGGGCGGGATGGTGTCGGGACCCCAAAGTCGGGATTTCCACCCCCCCCCCCCCCAACACACCTGAAACCCCGCCTGACGGCTCCCCGAAAATCTAGCCCTATGTCTGACGTTTTACATTTTAAACCCAGTATATCGTGTATTAATAATATCAGTATTCTGTTCATCATATGGTGTATCTGTCTGAAACATGGCTTATTCCCTCACAAGGTGGTATTTCGTGATACAGGAGGCCATTCAAGTGAGAGGGACTGAAAAGGAATGTTGTAGTGGTAGGGGACAGTATAGTCAAGGCGTTAGATACTGTACTCTGCAGCCATGACCGGGAGTTCTGAAGGCTGTGTTGCCTGCCCGGTGTCCGGGTTAAGGATGTTTCCTCATGGCTGGAGAAGAATTTAGAGTGGGAGGGGGAGGATCCAGTTGTCGTGGTCCATGTAGGAACCAACGACATAGGTAGAACTAGGCATGACATTCTACTGAGTTTGAGGAGCTAGGGTCCAAATTAAAACAAAGAACCTCAAAGATAATCTCTAGATTGTTACCTGAGCCACGTGCAAATTGGCATAGGGACAAGCAGATCGGAGTTAAATGCATGGCTCAAAGATTGGTGTGGGAGGAAGGGGTTTCGATTCATGGGACACTGGTACCAGTTCGGGGGAAAGAGAAAGCTGTTCCGTTGGGACAGGTTCCACTTAAATGGTGAAAAACTTAAATCTCTTGGGTGTTTTTGTACAGGAAACAGAGTTAGCATGCAGGTAGCAAGCAATTGGGAAGGCAAATGGCATGTTGGCCTTTATTGCAAGGGGGTTGGAGTACAAGAGTAAAGAAGTCTTGCTAGAATTGTACAGGGCTTTGGTGAGACCACACCTGGAGTACTGTGTGCAGTTTTGGTCTCCTTATCTGAGGAAGGATATACTTGCCTTGGAGGTGGTGCAACGAAGGGTCACTAGATTGATTTCTGGGATGAGAGGGTTATCCTATAAGGAGAGATTAAGTAGATTGGGCCTATACTCTCTGGAGTTTAGAAGAATGAGAGGTGATCTCATTGAAACATGCAAGATTCTGAGGGGGATTGACCGGGTGAATGCTGGAGAGTCTAGAGCTAGGGGGCATAGTCTCAGGATAAGGGGTTGACCATTCAGGACTAATGAGGAATTTCTTCACCTGAGGGTTGTGAATCTTTGGAATTCTCTATCCCAAAGGGCTGTGGATGCTCAGTTGTTGAATATATTCAAGGCTGAGATATATAGATTTTTGACCTCTAGGGGAATCAAGGGGATATGGAGATCGGGCAGGAAAGTGGAGTTGAGGTCGAAGATCAGCCATAACTTTGTTGAATGGCAGAGCAGGCTCGAGGGACCGTACGGCCTGCTCCTAATTCTTATGTTCTTGTGTTCTTATTTCGGTAAACAATCTTTCGCAGCTTTTGACTTCAGCCATTTCATGATGAATGAGGTGTTCATTCTTTTTACTTGCATGAAAATTAATCATACTTTGAGTTATGACAAGGGATCGATGCATATTGAGTTGCTTTTTTCCCCCCAAGAGTAGCAGCAAAATATGGTGGTAAGTCAACTCCAGAGTAATAAATACATTTTTTAGAAACTCAAGTGCGACTCTCCTAGTTGTTACAGTTTATTGCTGTGGTATCTTGTCTGTGCAGATTTTAAAATACCTTTTCTCAACTGTTCTGGGCAAGTAACGCTTGTTTGAGATATGTTGTAGTTTTATTGTTGGGGGAGGAAGGATAATAGTATCCCATAGTGCTTATTGACCAATGACCTTATGCAAATTATATATCCGATGCATTGATCTTTAAAATTACAGAACATTTGTCCAAATTCATAATGCAGTTGTTCATAAAATACTGCTTGTTTGTGTCTACTTGCTAATTTTTACACTTTTACTGTTTTTTATTGGAATTGGGCAATGAACCCAATCTTAATTTTGATACTTTCCTGAATGTCTGTCTGTGATTTTTGCTGGGCTGCATTTACAAACCTGGTCTGCCCTGTGATTTTAGTGCATATGCAGTCAGCACTTCAGCATACTCCCATTATAAGATCTGAACAAAAGGAGGAAAGAAAACTAGTTAGGAAGAGATTTTGCTTTACTTGCTAGTTAATTTCCCTTCTTTCTCCACTCCTGAAGTCATTGATTGCTTGCTGCAGTATATTTCTGCAGGCACCAGGTGCCTTCCAGTACCTTGCCTAAATAGATATTTTTCTTTGTGATCCTTCTCAGTGATTGTTGGTTAGCTATTTGATTCCGAAGGTGCCACAGCCAAACCTAAATCTTGATGTCCAAAAATGTGCACTTCCATCAGGATAGTGATTAGAACTCGATGACAACCGACACATGGTCTCCCTGTGTCATGGTCTCCCTGTGTGTGCTAGTTCAGAGAACTTGCCAGCTAATGTCATCAAGAAGACGACCGAACTCCCAAAAGCCTCAGCACTTCCGGTCTGAAAAGCATGAAAGCAGATTAGTGCGATGGCGAGGATACCACCAAAAACCTGGATTTCTCATGCTCCAGCAGGAATCCCTGGAACCTGCTCTGCCAGCTTGGCGCCACCTCACTTCCTCCATGAAGCATCAAAGATCAGTGCAGATGCCATTGCGGCCTGACTCCTAACTAACTCAATGGCAATGACCACTACCGAAAACACATGCAGAGTGAAAAAGCTGCTTAAGCTCTCTGTAAAAAGCAGCTCCGCACACCACCTTTTTGGTGGTCTACCCCACCAAACAGGTGGACATAGTGCTGACAGTCAGCAAGGCCACAGGGATTGACTGCATCTACCCAGAATTCCTCAAGAACCAGGGCCCAAATGGATGATGTGGCTTACCAAACTCTCCTCCAGCATCTTGACACTGGGATAATCCCAGACATCTGGTGCCATTCCAAAATCATTGCCATCCTAAAGTCAGGAAAACCAGCCAACAATCCCAAAAGCTACCGCCCACCGCCCTTCTGTCTACGGCCTACAAGGTGGTTGAATGGCCTGTTCTTAACATATAAAACTGACTTTAGAAGCCAACCTCCCAAACGAGCAGGCGGGCTTCAGAGAGGGAAAAAGCTACTCTGACCAGGTCCTTGCACTCACTGCAACATTAAGGCAGGGTTCCAGAAGCAGCTGAAGACTGGAGCTGCCTTCATAGACTTGTCATCGCCATGCAACACTGTCTGGTGCAAAGACCTGCTACTGAAGCTTTCAATAATCATCCAATGCCACAAAACTCTCCGGCTTAACAACCACAAGTTCAACGTCTATCTTGGTGATAAGACCAGCTAAACACTGACCAACAGTCTGCCATAGGGGTCAGTGCTCGCATCGGCCTTTTTCACCATCTACATGGACATGCCCTGCAGCAAATCCCAGAAGTTCACCTGTGCCAGTGACATACACTACTGACGCAGGCATCAACGCTAGAGGCGGCAAGTAGGACACTCTCAAGCGACCTGCACCTACTGGAACGCTACTTTCGACCTGGCGCCTCTGCCCCAATCCAGAGAAGACAGTTGTGTCAATATTCCATCTAAACAACAACGCCGCCAGGAAAGAACTCGATATTTCCTTCTACAGAAGGCGACTTACCCATGAACCCCACCCAAAATACCTGGGCATCACCTTTGACAGGACTCTACGTCTAACCTATCGGCCTCATCTCGCCAACACTGGCCAAAAAGTGTAAACCAGGGTGAACCTGGTCCGGAAGCTCGCTGGAACGTCATGGGGGAGCACAGCCAGAATACTTCGGACCGCAACAGTGGCCCTAGTCTACTCTGCTGCAGACTGTTCTGCCTCATGGTCCTGCAGCTGCCACGCAAAGGTTGTGGACGTGCAGCTAAATGCCACCATGAGGACACTGTCAAGGACGCTTAAGTCCACTCCAACTTAGTGGCCCCTGGTGCAGTCCCACATTGCCCTGCCTGCCGTTCGCCGTGACACCACAGTGCTCCGTGAGATGGAATAAATCATGAGCAACACCATTGTTCCCATTCACAAAGACTTGGAAAAACCCACTACAAAAGCGCTTAAAGTCATTCCGGCCATTCTGGGAAACAGCAGCTAATATTCATGCAGCCAATATCAACCCACTATCCAGATGGACGGACTCATGGGACGCATGCAACATAAAGAACTAACGCCTCATCATTGACCCAAGAGCAGAGGTCCCTGGCTTCACCTCTCTCAAAGACTATGGACGATGCGGCTACCTGCTCCACAAGTGGAAGATGAGGGACAACCCGAACTGCGACTGTGGCAATGAGTCCCAGACCATGGAACACATCATGTCAACTTGCCCACTAAGATCTGTTGCAGAAAGCACCTAATTTCTCCACTCCGTATCTCAGGAGGCCATCAAATGGATAGCCAAACTAGATATCCCATTATAAGGTTTTCTTGTCCTACATAAGTAGTTAGTAGTTGTCAGGAATCCTAGCTAGTATTCCACTTCATGCCTGATGGATGTTGAGCCCAATTGTGGCACCCTTGCCACCAACGTTCCCTCTAAGCTGCGCAGCCGTCCAGCTCTCTGGTCAGCACCGGCTTTTTCAATGTTAAATTTTGCGCATACATGAAACTGTGAATGGGCCGCGCAAGCCCCTTAAAGGTGCCACGCACCCAAAAAAAACTGGGGGATCATAGCTGATCTTAGGCAAGACAGTAGTAAGCAGAGACAGCACAGCTGGAAATTGATCCTGTTGTATTTGAGGTTCTGGATGAACTTGCTGAGCCATTAGAGACCCAAGAAGAAAATGAGGTGATAGTAAAGTCAGAAAAAAGCAGGCAAAAGGACAAAGTAAAGGATACATTGGAAAGTGGGTAAAAAATCATGGCGCAAAGAAGAGCAACCTTCAAATTGGGAAAAGTAAAGGAATTGGGTCATGGGTGTATGCGAGACAAGCACCATTTGTTAGAAATTAATTGACCTTGGTCCTGATCTCGGGGAAAAAGCATGTTGTGTTGGATTATTTAATTTCCTGCTATGTAAGAACATAGAACATAAGAATTAGGAACAGGAGTAGGCCATACAGCCCTTCGAGCCTGCTCTGCCATTCAATAAGATCATGGCTGAATTCGACCTCAACTCCACTTTTCTACCTGATCCCCCATATCCCTTGATTACCCTAAAGTCCAAAAATCTATCTATCTCAGCCTTTAGCATACTCAACGACTCAGGATCCACAGCCCTTTGGGGTAGAGAATTCCAAAGATTCACAACCCCCTGAGTGAAGAAATTTCTCCTCATCTCAATCTTGAATGGCTGACCCCTTATCGACTGTGGCACCTTGTCGACTGTCTTTTTGAAATCGAAATACACTTTTTCTGTCCGTTAACCAATCCTCTATCCATGTTAATACAGTACATCAAACCCCATGAGGCCTTATCTTGCGTAGCAACCTTTTATGTGGCACCTTATCGAATGCCTTTTGGAAATCCAAATATATACTACATCCACTTTTTCCCCTTTACCCTGCTAGTTACATCCTCAAAAAACTCTAATAAATTTGTTAAACACGATTTCCCTTTCATAAAACCATGTTGACTCTGCCTAATCATATTATGATTTCCTAAGTGCCCTGTTACCACTTCCTTAATAATGGATTCCAGCATTTTTCTGACAACTGATGTCAGGCTAACTGGCCTGTAGTTCCTTGTTTTCTCTCTCCCTCAGTTCTTGAATAGTGGGGTTACATTTGCTACCTTCCAATCTGCTGGGACCATTCTAGAACCTATGGAATTTTGGAAGATCACAACCAATGCATCCACTATCTCTGCAACCACCTCTTTTAGAACCCTAGGATGTAGGTCATCAGGTCCAGTGTATGTGTCGGCTTTTAGTCCCATTAGTTTCTCGAGTACTTTTTCCTCTACGGATATTAATTACATTAAGTTCCTTACTCTTATTAGCCCCTTGGTTCCCCATGCTTTTTGTGTCTTCTAGTGTGAAGACAGATACAAAATATTTGTTTAAAGTCTCTGCCATTTCCTTATTCCCATTATAATTTCACCTATCTCTGCCTCTAAGGAACCAACGCTTACTTTTGCTACTCTTTTTATATACTTGTAGAAGCTCTTGCAGTCTATTTTTATATTTCTTGCTAGTTTACTCTCATTCTATTTTCTCAATGTTTTGGTCATCCTTTGCTGGTTACTAAAGCTCTCCCAATCCTCAGGCTTACTACTATTCTTCACAACATTATAAGCCACCTCTTTTAATCTAACACTATCCTTAACTTCTTTAGATAGCCATGGATGGATCACTTTTCCCGTGGAGTTTTATTTCTCAATGGAATGTATATTCGTTGAGAATTTGTGAATATTTGTTTAAATGTAAGGTATTTTACAACCAATTATCAAATTACAAAACATATTGGACAGAAATATCTGATGTTAAAGTTGTCAAGACTAAGATCAATTTGTTGATGAATTCCAGGTTTCTTGCTTTGTAAGGCAAATGCTTGTAAATATTGTAACTGACATTTAAGGAATATTGCAGCATTTTTACACCAAAAGCATTTCTACTTCTGAGTTTTTTTGACCGTGCTACAGATGAGTTGGTTGTAATTAATTCTGTCATTTTTATTTTCTACCAGTCAGCATTAATCCCCTCTTCCCTTCTCACCCTGCCTCCCCTTTTTTTTTAAACAAAAAATTAGAGCCAGAGATTCCGGTCCATATATTGTCTATCCATAATGTGTCATCATTTAACCCAAAACTCTTGAGGCATTATGCTCAATGGGAATGGACTGAGTTCCTTTCAAAGATGAGCACCCTATTTAATTTGTGGGAGAAAATCATCTTTTATTTAAAGGGGAAACTTCTTTGTACTTGCTACATATTTTTAGTAATTCACCTAAATTGTTGATTAGATAAGTGTGTCATGTGGTGGGATACCGAACTAAACAGACCCATAAGGCCTCAGGTTTAAACCATGGTCTGTTGTTAATCAGCTAGTTGCAGCCATCTCCAAGGTCCCCTCCAAGTCACACACCATGCTAATTTGGACATATGCCACTGTTCCTTCATAGGGGAATTCTGATATTTTATCCGGCTTTCTAACACCATTTTAAGATCGCCATCACAACAACGACTATAGCAGTCTTAATGCGAGGAGCATTTGTAATAAGGTGGATGAATTGGCTGCACAAATAGAGGTAAACGAATACGATTTGGTTGGGATTACGGAAACGTGGCTCAAGGATGGCCAAGACTGGGAACTCAACATCCAGGGGTATTCAATATTCAGGAAAGATAGGCAAAAAGGAAAGGGAGGTGGGGTAGCATTACTGGTTAAAGAAGGGATTAACACAATTGTAATGAAGGATATTAGCTCTGATGATGTGGAATCTGTATGGGTAGAATTGAGAAATACTAAGGGGAAAAAAACATTAGTGGGAGTGGTATATAGACCTCCCAACAGTAAGGCGGAGGTTGGGGATGGCATTAAAAGGGAAATTAAAGAAGCGTGCAATAAGGGCACAGCAGTCATCATGGGTGACTTTAATCTACATATAGATTGGGCCAACCAAATTAGTAACAATACTGTGGAGGAGGAATTCCTGGAGTGTTTACGGGATGTTTCCTGGACCAATATGTCGAGGAACCAACCAGAGATCAGGCCATCTTAGACTGGGTATTATGTAACGAGAAAGGATTAATTAGCAATCTTGTTGTACGAGGCCCCTATCGAGTTCTGGAAGATGACCAGCAATGCATCTACTATTTCTAGGGCCACTTCCTTAAGCACCCTGGGATGTAGATTATCAGGCCCTGGGGACTTATCGGCCTTCAGTCCCATCAATTTTCCTAACACCATTTCCCTACAAATACTGATTTCTTTCAGTTCCACCCTTTCATCAGACCCTATGTTCCCCGGCATCTCTGGGAGGTTATTTGTGTCCTCCATTGTGAAGACAACCAAAATATTTATTTAGTTGGTCTGCCTTTTCTTTGTTCCCCATTATAAATTCCCTGATTCTGACTGCAAGGGACCTACGCTTGACTTCACCAATCTTTTTCTCTTCACATATCTACAAAAGCTTTTACAGTCAGTATTTTGTAGGGAAATGGTGTTAGGAAAATTGATGGGACTGAAGGCCGATAAATCCCCAGGGCCTGATAATCTACATCCCAGGGTACTTAAGGAAGTGGCCCTAGAAATAGTAGATGCATTGCTGGTCATCTTCCAGAACTCGATAGACTCTGGAACAGTACCCATGGATTGGAGGGTAGCTAATGTTACCCCACTATTCAAAAAAGGTGGTAGAGAAAAAGTGGGGAATTATAGACCGGTAAGCCTGACATCGGTAGTGGGGAAAATGTTACAGTCCATTATAAAAGACATAATAGCAGAGCACTTGGAAAGCAGTGACAGGATCGGACGAAGTCAACATGGATTTACAAAAGGTAAATCATGCGTGACTAATCTACTGGAATTTTTTGAGGATGTAACTGGTAAAATAGATAAGGGAGAACCAGCGGATGTGGTGTATTTGGACTTTCAGAAGGCTTCCGATAAGGTCCCGCATAAGAGATTAGCGTGCAAAATTAAGGCACATGGGATTGGGGGCAAGGTATTGACTTGGTTAGAGAACTGGTTGGCGGACAGAAAGCGAAGAGTTGGAATAAACGGGTCATTTTCCGAGTGGCAGGCAGTGACTAGTGGGGTACCGCAAGGATCGGTCCTTATATATTAATGATCTGGACGAGGGAATTGGATGTAATATCTCCAAATTTGCAGACGACACAAAGCTGGGTGGGAGGGTATGCTGTGAGGAGGATGTCATGAAACTCCAGTACGATTTGGACAGGTTGGGTGATTGGACAGAAATATGGCAAATGCACTATAATGTGGATAAATGTGAGGTTATCCACTTTGTTGGCAAAAACAGGAAGGCAGATTATTATTTGAATGGCAATAGATTGGGAGAAGGGGAAGTGCAAAGAGACCTGGGTGTTCTTGTGCACCAGTCGCTGAAGGTAAGCATGCAGGTGCAGCAGGCGGTTAAGAAGGCAAATGGTATGTTGGCCTTCGTAGCAAGAGGGTTCAAGTACAGGAACAAGGATGTCTTGCTACATTTGTACAGGGCCTTAGTGAGACCACACCTTGAATATTGTGTGCAGTTTTGGTCGCCTTACCTGAGGAAGGACGTTCTTGCCATGGAAGGAGTGCAACGAAGATTCACCAGGCTGATACCTGGGATGGCAGGAATGACATACGAGGAGGGATTGTGTCGATTGGGCATATACTCACTGGAGTTTAGAAGATTGAGAGGGGATCTCATCGAAACCCAGAAAATTCTGTCAGGCCTGGACAGACTAGATGCAGGAAGGATGTTTCTGATGGCCGGGGAGTCCAGAACCAGGGGTCATAGTCTAAGGATAAAGGGTAAGCCATTTAGGACTGAAATGAGGAGGAATTTCTTCACCCAGAGAGTGGTGAACCTGTGGAATTCTCTGCCACAGAGGGCGGTGGAGGCCAGTTCATTAAATATATTCAAGAAAGAATTGGATATATTTCTTAAGGCTCAAGGGATATGGGGAGAAGGCAGGGACAGGGTACTAAATTTGAATGATCAGCCATGATCTCATTGAATGGCGGAGCAGGCTCGATGGGCCGAATGGCCTACTCCTGCTCCTATCTTCTATGTTTCAAGGAAGAAGGCCTACCACCACCATCACTTTATCGGGGAAAGTAGGGATGAACAATACATATCCTGAGAACAAATTTAACAAAAAATTAATTGGCCTAGGCATCCTGGAGAACAGTATGTTGGCCAGAGTATATACACTCTCTCTATTGAGAAACTAACAACCCCTGCTACTGGGGTCTGAGTGTGGAAATTGAATGAAGACAGGATTAAGCTGTGTTGGGATTCTTCCCCTAGATTGAATAGCCCACCACCACTCCGTATCCAGCCTCCCAGATAAAGAATGGCCATTGAATAAGGTGTGTAGGTTCATTACTGCCCATAGAACTGTACATCTCTCTGCATGCTATGCTCAGGAGAGCATGTCCTTTAATAAATCAGTGCTGGCTGTCATGCATTTAACCGCTGCACTTCTAAATGCTCACTCACTAATTGTATCTCAAATAATGGATTCTAAGAGTTTGCCCACAAGATACCTGGTCTATGGTTACTGTTCTTCCTTCTCTCCTTTCTTGAACTAAGGGGTTACATTGGCTAATCTCTAATCCCACAGCATCATTTGCATATTTGAGGGTTGAAAGATTGTGGCCAGAGCCTCTGCTACCTCCCCTCTGAATTCTTTCAACAACCTAGGGTGTATGAAGCCAATTCCTTTTCTACAATAATCTGATATATCCTCTACTACACCAAAAATCTCACTTCCACTTTTTTAAATCCCCATATTTAATACCTCTGCCATATCTTCATCCTCCACAATTGGAGCGGTCCTATCCTGTAACTATTCGCTTTACTTTTTTCATAAGTCCTTATTATTTTCCTTTGTATTATCTGTTGGTGTTTTTCATATTCCATTTTAGCCCTTCTAATCTCTCTCTTCACCTCCCTATTGCAGTTTTGATATTCCTTATGATTTTCTTTAGTATTGTTGGCCCTAATTTTATCATGTGCCCTTCTCGGGTTTTAGTTTAGTCTTAATCTCCTATCCATGGAACACTATTCTTTGTGCCCTCTTTTTGCCTTTATAGGAATATATTTATTTTGTACATTACATATGAAGATTTTCCACAGATAAGAACAGGAGTGGGCCATTCAGCCCCTCGAGTCTGTTCTGCCACACAAATTAGATCATGGCTGCTCTATACCTCAAGTCCATTTACCTGCATTTGTTCCGTATCTCTTGATACACTTGCTTAACAAAAATCTATTGATCTCAGTTTGGAAAATGTCAATTGATTCAGCATCTGCATTCTTTTTTGGGGATACCTCGACTAGATCACCCTTCAAAACTCAAGGGAGTGCAAGCCAAGTTTATGCAGCCTGTCCTCATAATTTAACCCTTAGTATTCTGGTGAATTTTCACAGTACCCCTGCCAAGGTCAATATATTTTTCTTGAGGTTTGGTGCCCAAAACTGAACACAATGCTCCAGATAGGATCTGACCAAAGTTTTGTACAATTGAAGCATTATTTCCTCACTTTTTAAAATTCCAATCCTTTGAGATAAAGGCCAACATTCCATTAGCCTTTTTAATTGCTTTTTGTATCTGTGCACTAGCTTTTAGTGATTTGTGTACATGGACACCTAAATCCCTTTGCTCCTCCACACCTCCTGGTCACTCACCATTAAGAAAATTTTCCAATTTTTGTCGCCCCCCTCCCCCACACATTGGGCAAAACCATGGCAGATGGAATTCATTCATTTAATCTGTCTGTGTCTCTTTGTAATTTCCTCCTCCCAATTTACCATGCCTCATAACTTGTCATTTGCAAACTTGGATATGCATCTCTTTATCCTTCATCCAAGTCATCAATATATATTGGCTCAGATTTTGCAGTCAGCGACGAAGGAACGGCGCTCACCATTCTCTGGGCTAACAGCTGCCCACAGAGTTTTCGCGGGCTTTTGAGTGGAGATGTGCTATCAGCAGGTGTTGGATCCAGCATAGCGCCCTCTACAGGGGATTTGTAGTGTGAGCGAGCAGGTCAAGCAATAGCATTGCCCTTCAACCAATCAGATTGAAGAATCCTCACTGAGACAGGCAGAGTATAAACCAGGAATTATAAATTAGATTTAAATCATGCACAGAAAGCAAAATAAAGATTGGGAAAGAAAGATGGGATTAAGAGAGATGAGAGACAGACCGAAAAAGTAAAAGAAACGCTTTTAATTTTTAAAATCTCCAACACTATTTAAATTCTGAAGGAATGAGTCTCCACACTTGTAAAATTGAATTTGCTGGGCCAGAGAGGTTGTTTGTGACTGATCACACCATTAAAAATTCACTTACTCCTGAATGCACCATCCCTAACTTTTTTTCTGCCGTGTTTAGTGGGCAAGTACAACAACTTCACACCTTTCCATTGATTTCAATGCCTAATCTTATTTGGTGAGGTACTGTTCTAGAGCAGCCTGTGGAGGAGTAGGGTAACTCAGACTGCAACATCCGGATTTCCACGTTTAACTGCGCATATGTGTACTTTTGAAAGTTGTTGTCCGATTTACTCCGTAATAACGGTGAGCGCTGTTAGCCTCATCATTCTTCTCGCTGCAAAACCCGGGCCATTCTGAAAAGCTGAGGCACCAACACAGATTCCTGGGGCACACCACCGGTCACATTCCAAAAATGAGAACACAACCCTTTTCCTATCTTTCCTGCAAATATTGTAACCAAAAAAGTTCTCAGTCCCGTCAAAATTTAAGCCTTATCTCTGTTACAGCTGTTGTATTCTATTCCTCTATAGTTAATGGTTTTAATGCTCCAATTTTGTTTTGAATGCTTTATGCATTCACATACATACCACTCAATCCTGACTCCCTTTTTTTCTTTGGAACATTTGACCGTTATTCTTTTCCCTGGTTCGTGATGATTTATTGATGTCCTTTCACCTTCTACAGTAGTGTTTTATCTCACCACCTCAAAGGTACTTCCTTTCCCTTTTCTCCTCTGATGAGATCTTCACATGCTACCCCTGCAGATGGCCACCCCCTTCTTTCTACACTGTGTCCTGAAGTGTCTAGCACTGTCTCTTACACCACATACTAGACAATATAACCCAGAACCCCTCATCCTGTCTGCTGTAGAGTGTGACCAATTGCTCCTTCTGCACATAGATCCTCTGCTCCAGTGACTCTGTTTTCCTACACTTAGTGGAAATGCTCTGCCTGGATACACTGGAGATATATGATGGCCCACATATCTCACACCACACACATCGCAAGAGCGCCATGTGGGTCTAACTGCCTTGTAAAATCATTTCCCACTTGCGCCAAACTCTCCCAAGCATCAAAATCCATGTACTCACCTTAACACCATTATTAGTTACAAGATGATAAAAAGCTCCTGTCCAATTGCACCTCAATGCCCAGCTCCCTCCAAGTCTGAACTCTGAGGTCAATCTCCATGCTCTTCTGACCTTTCATATTAAAACTGGCGCCTCACCGCTTGAGATTTGGCTTTTCAAAAGTAAAAGTATATCCAATGTGTGCCCATCATATCCATATCGGGACAGCCTCATGTGCCTCCTGACATTTGTACTTTTAGCTGAGACTTAAGAATTATCACTCTTGTATTCCCCTCATATCCATGTTAGGACAGGCTGATATTCTTGCCTTCCTTTGTGCTCCTTTTCAAGTCATAAAACTTCTTCTTTTTGCACTATCTCCCAGGTCCTGAAAGTGGTCACCATGGGTTGAACAGAGATTTATTGCCAGGCTTGCTCAGTCCAGGGTATGTTCCGGTCAGGTCCTTGGACTAATAGATTCATTGCATTTCAGGAAATTATGTCAACGAAGATTTCCATGTCATCATCTATAAAATGGGCTTTGAGCTCTTATTGTGTTTCATTTTTTATCAAAGGTTTGTACACTTGGCCAATTGACTTGAGAATTACTTGTGACTTATCATTTAACTGCTAATTGAAGAGATGGAGAAGCATTGAGCATTATTAGCGGTATATCCAGATTGGCTGATTTTCATCCATTAACACTAATAGACTTGGACTGAATGAAATAACTGCATATTGGAATTGTGGGCATGTGCTTTGCATGATTTTCCAAACAGTTAAATTAATGATCAGAAAATCATGCACAGTACATAGCCAGATTTCTGGTGTGTGCTGCCGATGAATACAGTGTCCGATAATTACTCCTAGGATCTTATTTCAGTTGCTGTGTATTAATGAAAACATTTTCTGCAAGAAAAGCACTGTTAATTTCCATGACAGTATTAGCTACTTAAGATAAAGGTCCCAGAAGTGTCAACATTTGCAGGAAGTCTCCAAACAGGATGAAGTTGAAGTATCAGATCTAAGTCATTCCCTCATTTCCCTTACACACAGAGACGCAGACACAATTATAACTTGTTAATTGGTTTAGTATTAACTTACAACACATATTGGGCCTGAATTTGCGGTCAGAGGCTTCCCGCGGGCAGATGCCTCTGAACCATAATAAATCTACCCACCTTACCTGATGGTCCTGGATCCATGGAGACTCACGCTCCTAGGCCTCTATGCACAGGCTTCCATAGAGGCCCACGTATCCCGGGGCGCAGGTGGTTCACAAGCACCCCGGGATCACGTGAGCCAGCTCGGATTCCCATTAAGCTTATAGGGATTCCATTTATGTACGGAATCCCCATAAGCTTAATAGGAATCACCAGAAAACTACATTTTTACAACACTGAAATTTAAAAAAATCATTGCATATTTAAAATTAATTAAAATACAATTTGATTAAACATTTAAAACTAATTTAATTTTTTGAAAAATAAATTCAAACATTTTTCAAGGGGCCAAAAATAACACACACTTATTGTACAGGTTTTTGAATGTTAAAATGATTTTTTTTAAATTATTATTTATTTTCACCCTTGCATTGGTAAAAGAAGGCCTTACGCCTGCTTTTACCAGGCGTAAGAGTTTCATGGGCATTCGTTGGGCAAATAGCCCAACTCTCTGCCAGCGAATGCCCATTTCCCAGGGATGTGGAGGATCTGTCGAAGATTCTTGACAGATCAAAAGTTCCGGGTTTTTGTGCATGAGCAGCACACGTGTAAACCCGGAACTTGCGGTGCACTTATGGAAAATCTGGGCCACTATCTCTTTTTCCTATACATTTTACTTTACTTTAAATATTAATTTACAATATTTTAACTGAAGTATATCGTGACTTTCTTATGTTAAGTGAGTTCTTGTGGGGGGTTTGATACTTTTAAGATTAAGCAATAATTGAATCAAATTCTTTGGGATGCAATCTAAACAACTAATTGACGAGTTTTAACACTAACAACTTTCAGTCAGAATGGAATAGTTCAGCAACATTTTTATTGAAAATGTATAAACTTGAAGCATTAATCAAATGAAAACATGAAAAAAATACTACTGTGTACCTATGCTGATAAGAGGCATAAAAAATTCATGTGCCTATAGTTGATTTATCCAAGACTGTACATTGCTTCATTTTCACTGCAGAAGTGCAAACATAACAAATATTTCTTGCGTCAGTCTACTGAATTGATGTGAAGTTAAGTATGCAGCAAGAATCAATTGCATTTTACTGAATCAGCAAATCCACTGCTACCATATTTTCACTTCAAACAAAAGGTACTAGCTACAAACCAGTCATATCCTGATGAGTAAGCTTTCCTCTTTCTCCCAGAAAAATGGTGAGGTTTTTTTTTTAGGATTACATCTTCATAAACTTCATCACTACCAAAACAGATTAACTAGTCATTTATCTCACTGCTGTTTGTGGAACCTTGCTCTGTACAAATTGGCTGTCTCGGTTGCCTACAACAGCGACTACATTTCAGAACTAAGTTGACTGTGAAATGCTTTGTGATGTCCTGAGGATGTGAAAGGTGCTATATAAATGCAATCTCTTTTTCTTTTTAGTTACTCAAACTTTTTATTGACATTTTACTTTTATTCCTTTTTTAAGGACCCCTAATGCTAAGTTCACTATTGAACTTAAAGATGCTGAGCTGATCTACTCCAAGATCATTGCTAGTGTCCATCTATACTCTACCTATTGTGCAAGCAAGAAGGACTTGGTTTAAGCCTGCATTTTCCCTTTGGGCAGGAAGGTATGGCTACTGTTGGCACATACTCTAAATACCATGAATGGAAAAGGGAGGCTCCATATGAGAAATTGGCAGAATCTTCTAAACATCCAGGCAACTATCCTAATTTCTAATCGCATCACTTCAGATTTGTATCTTTCCATTTAATAGTTTATTTGTTAATGTGGAGTTTATTACATTATTTGACATTGCTGAGCAATAATATAAAGTGCATTTACCATAAACCTCTTAAATGTTAGATAATAATTGATACTTTGGTTGAAACATTGCCACATTTAAATGAACTTTGGATCCAGTACAGCATCGCCAGCTGCAGAATGAAGTTTCCAATACTTTGCCCCAATGATACGCCTTAGCTGCAGCTTCAAACTTCAGACAAGCACCCCTTTCTCCACCAGTACAGATTTTTTCAAATTTCCACACCAGCCATCTTTTTATAGATTGAGTGAGATTGAATTGCCATTCGTTTTGTACTATGGGCCCACTAAGAACTGAGTTCAATGTGCCATCAGAAAAGATCTCTTTAAACAAAAGCAAGTCATAATGTTTAAGAGTATGCTGGGAACATTCTTTTTGTGTATTTGATTACCAACTTAATCATATAAGCATTGTACCAAGCCAAGAATAACCAACAATCCGTGCAAGGCGTACATTTTTAAAAAGAGCTGCGCAGACAGTTTTATTCTGTCAAGGGTGGATGTGGTAGTTTAGTCATGTGATAAATTTCCTCTGTGACTAATCATTTTAAGTAGTCTGGACCAGAGCATTAGTGATCTAATTCCAGCTCTGTGGAAAGATTACACATTGCATTTAACTAAAAGAACACTTGTGTATCAAAAGTAACAACTTTGCTGATATAACTAAAATGTTTTAGCATTCAGAATTCTGTTTTTAATGAATTAACATTATAGATTATTGTACTGAACATGCACTTGCATAACCTACCAAATGAGTGCCCTGCTATCAGTAATAGATGTTATCGGCCCCAATGGGTAGTTCTGTTTAGACTGCATTTGCCCTTTTGTAAATGTTATTTTTACAACACTAATTATTCAAAGCCCAGGAGTCTCTCTTGTAGTGCTAGTAATGAAAGTGGTATGCAAAAAGCCAAAAGTAATTAAAGGGAAAATTGGTGAAAAGACATCTAGCCAATTCTGACTGATTGCGATAGGACTTTGTGTTCTTTGCAGATCTCAACAATTGTCTCACATTTTAAATTGCTTAATGTAATTGAATTTAGATCCTAACTTGTGTATTTTAAAGGGATTAGGACCAACATAAAATTTGTAGAAATGTGCTATAGCAGTTCAGAGAAGTGTTTTTTCTTTTTAGATTTCACAGTTTTTTGACCATTTTCTCCCCACCCCTCCTGAAGTCTTGACTCCTTGCAGGTATATGTGCCATAAGAAACGGGCATGCCTGGTAGCATGTTCATTTGGCCATTATTCTTGGGTGAATATCAAAGACTTTTTGACTGCAAAGCATCACAGATAAGCCCAATCTTGCCCTCCATTTCCAGCAGGGGTGGCAAGGCAGTAAACAATTTTGTCTCTCTCCCCACCCCCCCCCCCCCCTACCAGTTGTGGCTGAGCCGTCTCTGCACAGACAGAGGATTGAACCTGGTCTGGTCTATGTGGCTGATCTCGCTCCGTGAACTTGTTGAGTCATCAGAACACACAGTATTTTCAGTTTATTTTTTATTAAAATATGCATTGATTTTTTTGAGGGGGGAGAAGATGGGTTATTTTAAAGTGGCTTCGTAACTACTGTATTTAATTGTAGTAAATTGGATAGATTTAAGGTGTCTATAGATGAATAATCTTGTCACTTTTATGTTGTGGGTGGGAACAAGTTACCCTTTGGAATCATCTAGTCACATTTAATATACAGCACACTAATTTAATTTATAACTTCCTGTTTTTAGAATATCACTAAAAAACTAACATGATCTAGTAGTGGATATTAATTTTATACTTGAGAGACTCTGATAGTGAATCCACGACACTGTCAATGCCCTTAAAGAATACTACCCAGTCTGTCTGCCTACTGATTGTAACATTAAATAGCTAGAGCATGATGTGTGCCACAATGTAGGGTTTTTAAACTGCAACAGTAGTAAATGGTTCTTATTTTCAAATGTATTGGTTCTTACGAAGCTTCCTATGTATCTTCTAAAAGTGCTTCTGACCAAGATAAATGATTGTACAATCTCTTAATTATGCTTGTCTCATCTGTTTTTGACACCAGCAAAACATACAAGCAATGACGGACTGGAAAAGACCCTCTGGTCCATCCAGCCTGTCCCACAGTATTGAGATACCTTGTGTAAAAGAATGCATTTTGTTAGTTTGTCACTGAAATATCTTTAAATGCTAGTTTTAAGAGTTGCTGCCAATTTTACATTTGCCAGTGTTTGTACCTATTTTATATATTTGACAAAAAAAAATTTTCTTCCTCAAATTTTACAGACAATAGTAATCACCTTAAGGAGATTAAGACCCTGGGGCTCAATGGCCTACATCCATGGCATGGATCTTTAGGGAATCGTTAAGAGTTCCGAGAGGAGGGCACCTGACAACTGTTTTTTAATTTTTTTTTTTAAAAAGGACAAACCGGCTGTCTTGGAAAGTTCGTGTAATAAATCTGACATTTGTCGCGGGTTTAAAAAAAGCTGTCATGAAATACCTCTATTTATGAACTCCGCATGGTTTTAATGGGGGCACAGTATCATGCTGGACAAACCTAGGTCCTGAAACTAGGGTCCAAAATCTAAACAAAGGAAACTACGAAGGTATGAGGAGTGAGTTGGCTATGATAGATTGGGGAGCTTCATTAAAAGGCATGATGGTGGATAGGCAATGGCTAACATTTAAGGAATGAATGCATGAATTGCAACAGTTAGACATTCCTTTCTGGTGCAAAAACACAAAAACGGCCCAACCATGGCCAACAAAAGAAATTAAGGATAGTATTAGATCCAAAGAGGAGCCATATAAAGTTGCCAGAAAAAAGTAGCAAGCCGGAGTATTGGGAGCAGTTTAGAATTCAGCAAAAAAGGACCAAGAGATTGATTAAGAGGGGAAAAATAGAGTATGAGAGTAAACTTGCAAGGAACGTAAAAGCGGATTGTAAAAGCTTCTACAAGTATGTAAAAAGAAAAAGATTAGTGAAGACAAATGTAGATCCCTTACAGTCAGAAACTGGAAATTGATAATGGGGAACAAGGAAATGGCAAGGCAATTAAACAAATACCATGGTTCTGACTTCACGGAAGAGGACATACATAACTTCCCAGAAATGGTAGGGAACCAAGGGTCTAGTGAGAAGGAGGAATTAAAGGAAATTAGTATTAGTAAAAAAAATAGTGCTGGAGAAATTAATGGGACTGAAAGCCAATAAATTCCCAGGGCCTGATAATCTGCATCCCAGAATACTAAAAGACGTAGCCAAGGAAATAGTGGATGCATTGGTTGTCATCTTCCAAAATTCTAATTATGGAACAGTTCCTGCAGATTGGAGGGTGGCAAGTGTAACCCTACTATTTAAAAAAGGAGGGAGAGAAAATGGCCTAACATCAGTAGTAGGGAAAATGCAAGAGTCTATTATACAGGATGTGATAACAGGACACTTAGAAAATATCAAAGGGATTAGACAAAGTCAACATGGATTTATGAAAGGGAAATCGTGTTTGACAAACCTACTGGAGTTTTTTGAGGATGTAACTGGTAGTATAGATAAGGGAGAACCAGTGGATGTGGTGTATTTGGATTTTCAGAAGGCCTTTGATAAAGTCCCACATAAGAAGTTGGTGTGCAAAATTAAAGCACATGGGACTGGGGGTAATATATTGGCATGGATTGAAAATTGGTTAACAGACAGGAAACTGAGTAGGAATAAATGGGTCTTTTTCGGGGTGGCAGGCGGTGACTAGTGGGGTTCCGCACGGATCAGTGCTTGAGCCCCAGCTATTCACAATATATATCAATGATTTGGATGAGGGAACCAAACGTAATATTTCCAAGTTTGCTGATGACACAAAACTAGGTGGGATTGTGAGTTGTGAGGAGGATGCAGAGAGGCTTCAAGGCCATTTAGACAAGTTGAGTGAGTGGGCAAATACATGGCAGATGCAGTATAACGTGGATAAATGTGAAGTTATCCACTTCGGTAGGAAAAACAGAAAGGCAGAGTATTATTTAAATGGTGATAGATTGGGAAATGTTGATGCAGAGAGGGACCTGGGTGTTCTTGTACACCAGTCACTGAAAGCAAACATGCAGGTGTAGCAAGCAGTTAGCAAGGCAAATGGTATGTTGGCCTTCATTGCAAGAGGATGAGCGTACAGGAGCAAGGGTGTCTTACTACAGTTATACAGGGCTTTGGGGAGGCCACACCTGGAGTACTGTGTGCAGTTTTGGTCTCCTTACCTAAGAAAGAAGGATATACTTGCCATAGAGGGAGTGCAGCGAAGGTTCACCAGACTGATTCCTGGGATGGCAGGACTGTCGTATGAGGAGAGATTGGGTCGACTAGGCCTGTATTCAATAGAGTTTAGAAGAATGAGAGAGGATCTCATTAAAACGTATAGCATTCTGACAGAGCTAGACAGACTGGATGCAGGGAGGATGTTTCCCCTGGCTGGGGGGTCTAGAACGAAGGGTCACAGTCTCAGGATATGAGGTAGGGCATTTAGGACTGAGATGAGGAGAAATGTCTTCACTCAGAGGGTGGTGAACCTGTGGAGTTCTCTACCACAGGAGGCCAAGTCACTGAATATATTTAAGAAGGAGATGGATAGATTTCTAGACACAAAAGGCATCAAGGGGTATGGGGAGAGCGGGAATATGGTATTGAGATAGAGGATCAGCCATGATCATATTAAATGGCAGAGCAGGCTCGAAGGGCCGAATTGCCTACTCCTGCTCCTATTTTTCTGTTTCTATGTTAGAATTATTTGAGCAGGTACTGGAGCTTATGCATGAAGGGAACTCTGTGGACCTTGTTTATCTAGATTTTGATACTGCACCACAAAGAAGCTTGGTCCAGAAGATAGAAAAGCACTGAATAGGTGGGTAGTTATTGAATTGGGTTGGCAACTGGCTGCATCGTATGAGACTGAAGATGGTTGTTTGTGGATCTGCATCAGAGTAACAGGAAGTGACTTGTGGGATGCTCCAAGGATCCGTGAATGATTTGGAAGTGGGGATAGAGACAAAGTTGTCAAAATTTGCTGGGGGGTGGTTGTTAAGTCTGTGTGTTCCAGTTGTATTAAGATTAATTACTGACACAGACTACAAGAATAAAGTTCAACAGGTCTTTACTAGTTGGAGGTCAGGACTATACTCAATACAATATCACTACACAGTACTTATATACCGGTGGTCACCACCGGTATTACGTATACAGCAGCCAGAGAAAGTAGTACATCTCTTAAGGTGGAACAGGCTTAAGTTCTCTTAAGGTGGAACAGGTTACATACACCACAATCCTCCCTTTTTAGCTTAACAGTCATATCCCCATTTAACATAACATAATAACATATATACATATATAACTTCAGGTATAAACAGTTCAAAGGTTCAGTCTCTCAGGAGGCCTTCTGATTCGGTTTGGATAACGCCTTTCAGTGGTCTCTGATTCTTGTTGCTGAGGTGACTCTTCTTGTTGGTTTCCTATGTATTGGACGTCATCATCAGGTACAGTCCCTGCCGAGGTAGATGCTTCAGGTTCATTAACGTCTTCCACAGTTGTCTCTGTCGCAACCATGGGTTCGACCCTTGCTCTTGATTCTACCAGTTGATCCGCATGACGCCTTATCACATTGTTACCAATATCTACTGTGTACATCAGAGGTCCTTGTCTGGCCCGGATTGTTCCGGACTGCCATTTTTCGTTTCCATAGCCCCTTGCCAACACTGGTTGTCCTACGTCGAAACTTCGAGTGGACTTGTTATTAATATGCCGGAACTGTTTGTTTTCCACTTCCCTCCGCACATTTGGTTTTAACAAGTCCATCCTGGACCGCAACCTCCTGTTATAAAACATCATGGCAGGACTTTGGTTAGTCACTGCATGAGCAGCGTTTCGATATGCCATTAGGAAATTGTCCACCTTGTGTTGTAACGGAATCTGATCATCGTTCATGGCCTTTATTGCCTTTTTGAATGTTTGGACAAATCTCTCGGCCAACCCGTTTGTCGCCGGATGATATGGGGCAGAGGTATAATGTTTCACCCCATTCTTCTTTAAGAATTTTTGGAATTCTTCCGACACGAACTGTGGTCCGTTGTCCGAACATATCTGTTCTGGCAATCCGTTCCTTGCGAATATTGTTCTTAACACCGCAATTGTCTTTTCTGAAGTAGTGGTATTCATCTTGATCACTTCTGGCCATTTGGAATGTGTGTCCACCGCAATTGGGAACATGGAGTCCATGAATGGACCAGCAAAGTCAATATGTACGCGTTGCCATGGGGCTGAAGGCCATTCCCATGGGTGTAGCGGTGCGATCGGAGGTGCATTTCGCACTTTTTGGCACCCAGCGCAGCTTTTTGTCAACTCCTCAATCTGTTGGTCAATGCCCGGCCACCATACATAAGCCCTAGCAAGACTTTTCATCTTAACTCCCCTCAGATGACCTTCATGCAGTTCCTTTAGAACTCTTTCCCGTAACTTGGGAGGAATAATCACTCTTGTCCCGTACATCAAAGTACCATGGCAGACGGACAGCTGGTCTCGCCTTGCCGAGAATGCCGGTAACAGAGGATCACCATGTGTTGGCCATCCCTTCACTGTCACCTCGTAAACTCGGGACAGTGTTGGGTCGCTCCTGGTTTCTCTTTCAATACTTGCATTGGTGACTGGTAAACACTCGATGGTCGAATGAAGTAACTCAACAGGGTCAACTTTCATCGTCTCTTCTGCTTCAGGTAGTGGCAGGCGCGACAGCCCATCAGCATTGCCATGCTGCTTTGTACCTTTGAATTCTATTTGATATTGATGTGCCCCTAGGAAAAGGGACCATCTCTGGAGTCGCTGTGCTGTCATCACCGAAACACCCTTCTTAGGGTTAAAAATGGATACCAACGGCTGATGGTCTGTCAGAAGTGTGAATTTTTGGCCCTGCAGGTAATGATTAAACTTCTTCACTCCCCATACAAGGCTGAGAGCCTCCCTATCGATCTGCGCATAGTTGCGCTCAGCGGAGGTCAATGATCTGGATGCAAACGCAACTAGCCTTTCCGTACCATTTGGCAATTTGTGTGAGAGTACTGCCCCAATACCATATGGAGAAGCATCACAAGCCAACCGAATAGGCAGTGTCGGGTTGAAATGAGCCAACACTTCCTCTGAGGTGATCAATTCTTTGCTTTTGCGAAATGCCTTCTTACAGTTTTCGCTCCATTCCCATGGTACCCCCTTCTGTAAAAGAGCGTTCAGCGGGTGCAGTACCGTGGATAGATTCGGTAGAAACTTATGGTAATAGTTAATCAATCCCAGAAACGACCTCAACTGAGAGACATTATCCGGAGCGGGAGCCTTTACAACTGCCTCTCTCTTGTCAGGAGACTTATGAAGCCCCTCCCGGTCAATGACATGACCACAGTACGAGATCCGCTTCTGAAAGAACTCACATTTCTGCCGATTAACTCTAACTCTAAGTCCATACTCTTTCAGTCTGTTGAGCACCAGTTCCAAGTTTGTGAGGTGTTCTTCATCACCATCACCTGTAATCAGAATATCGTCCAGGTAACATTGTGTGCCTGGAATTCCCTGTAATACCTGCTCCATGGCCCTCTGCCAAATTGCCGGAGCCGATGCCACTCCAAAAACCAGCCTATTATACCGGTACAAACCTCTATGCGTGTTGATCGTGAGGTACTGGCATGACTCTTCTTCAACCTCCATCTGCAAGTACGCCTGCGCCAGGTCTATCTTGGTGAAGTGTTTCCCGCCAGACAACGAAGCAAAAATATCCTCAATCCGCGGAAGCGGATACTGCACCGTGTGAAGCACCGGATTAACGGTGATCTTGAAATCTCCACAGATGCGAACCTTCCCTGGTTCTCCTGGCTTGTTGCTCGAAGGACGTTTCATAACGGGAACAATGGGCGTAGCCCACTCACTCCAATCTACCTTAGACAGTACACCTGAACGTTCTAGCGCTTCCAGTTCCGCTTCTACAGTAGGTCGTATTGCATAGGGTACCGGTCTGGCTTTGAAAAATTTTGGTTGTGCATGTTCATCAATCTTGATGTTTGCCGTAATTCCTTTCAGTGTTCCCAGTCCTTGCTGGAACACCTCTTTAGCATCATCCAATATTTTGGACAATCGTTTAGGTTTGACATCTGTTTCCCCGGAATCTACCGTTAGTGCTTTTAAGGAGTGCCAGTCCATATTCATTTTCCTAATCCACTCCCGTCCCAGTAGTGGTGGACCTCCTTCAGGTAGCACATATAAGTCCATTACTTGGCTTTCTTCACCCTTGTGGACCACTTTTACCTCCATCTTTCCGATGGGGTACACTCTTTGCCCCGTGTATGTTTTCAATATAATCTCCGTATCCCGTAGGGGAATATGTTGGAATAACCTTTTGTAATCTTTCTTATTCATGACCGTCAATGCCGATCCAGTGTCCAATTCCATCTTTACTTGGACTCCTGCTATCTGAAGAGTGACCCAAATTGTCTGGAGATCTGCATCCTTACCAGCGTTGTGTACTCTTAAGCTACCCAGTTCATTACTGCTAGCGTCTGAATCTGACTTCTGTTCGTTCGAACTGGTCTTTGTCACCTTGTGCACCTTTATGTATTTTCCTTGCGGTGACTTTTTGTTGCTGGTCTTCTTTCCTGACCGGCATACTTTAGCTATGTGGCCAAGCCTGCCACACGTTCTGCATTCTTGGTTTTTAAACCAACACTGGTTCTGATCGTGTGTTGTCTTTCCACAATGATAACATTTTACAGTACTCAAACCCAATTTATTTGTACTGAGTTCCGGTGACCGTAGCTGCATTACTGCCGTGCCTCTCACTGCGGCTTCGTGTGCTGCTGCCATAGTGACCGCTTTCTCAAGCGTCAGCTCATTCTCCTCGAGCAGTCGCTTTTGTGTATCTTCTTTTAATAATCCACACACACATTTATCCCTTAGCGCGTCTGTCAGTCCCGTTCCAAACTGACAGTACCTCGCCAGCTTACGCAATTCCATTAAATATTCAGCATTGCTTTCATCCTTCAGCTGCCTTCTGCTGTAAAATTTAAATCGTTCCGCTAGCATCAGCGGCATGGGGTTTAGATGATTTTTCAGGACAGTAACAATCTCCTCGAACGTCTTATCCGCCGGTTCATCTGGTGATAAAAGGTGTTTCAATTGCCCGTATGTCTTTGCACCCATTAAGTTCAATAAAGTTAGTGCTTTCTCTGCATCTGGGATTTTATTTGCTTTACAATAATTTTGTATGCGTTCTACATACATGGCCCAATCTTCGATGTCGCTATCAAAGGTATTAATGTTCCCATGTTTAGGCATCGTTGCAATTTATTTTATCCCAAGATGGCGGCTTCCCGCTCTTGTCTTCGTCCTCCGCCTACAAAATGGTGGTTTTCCCGCGCTTGGCGGTCTTCACCCACTGGCTGCAATGGCGTTTGGCGTGCCGCTGCTGCTCCCCTTTCCCAGCGGTTAGTAACTCCCCCGACGCTGTCTCCGCTTCACCGCGGCTCCCTCGGGCATTCGCGCTTCCCCGATGTCGCGCCTCGCAGCCCTTCTTGCAGCCCGGCTATTAGCACCGGCTGCGTTCGCCTTCACCGCGGCTCTCGCGCCTTCAGTCGCCCCAGACGCTGCGCCTTTTTGGCCCGAAAGCGGCCCGGCCCTTATCACCAGCCGCGATCGATGTCCCCGCGCTGCGCCTTTCGGCCCGAATGCGGCCCGGCCCTTATCTCCGGTCGCGATCGATCTCACCGCCCTTATTCCTCCGTCTTCCTCCCCCCGTCTGTACAGCCAACGCGGCCGACTTTCTGCTCGCGTCGCTGACCGGCTTACCCGCCACCGAGGTAGAAAGAAGATAGCTGACTGCCGCTGATGGAGGCTTCGAGTTCAGGATGTCTTCTGCACTCCGGGTTCTCGATGCCTGCCGCGCGATGTGTCTTCCAGCAGGGTGATGAGGGTGGATGCCTCTCTTCGACGCCCGTTCTGTGGACGAAGCCGCCGTGGATATAAACTGCCGCAGGGTAAGAATCGGACTCGTCGCCACTGTTAAGTCTGTGTGTTCCAGTTGTATTAAGATTAATTACTGACACAGACTACAAGAATAAAGTTCAACAGGTCTTTACTAGTTGGAGGTCAGGACTATACTAAATACAATATCACTACACAGTACTTATATACCGGTGGTCACCACCGGTATTACGTATACAGCAGCCAGAGAAAGTAGTACATCTCTTAAGGTGGAACAGGCTTAAGTTCTCTTAAGGTGGAACAGGTTACATACACCACAGTGGTGGTGTTACAAACAATGAAGCAGGCTGAAAAGGTAGAGAGTATTCTAGATCAATTGAGAAGTTCGGCTGAGAAATGGCAACTGAAATTCAGTTTTGATAAATGCAAAGTGATGAGACTAGGATAAGATAATAAACACTAACTGTAAACTAGTGGTGTTACTCTACAGAATACAGCACAGGAAAACGATTTTGTGGGTATGGGTAGACAGTTCTTTGAAACCGTCTGAACAGTGCGCAGTGAAAGGAAGAAAGACTTGCATTTATATAGCGCCTTTCACAACCTCAGGATGTCCCAAAGCACTTTACAGCCAATGAAGTACTCTTGAAGTGTAGTCATGTAATGTAGGAAACGTGGCGGCCAATTTGCACACAACAAACTCCCACAACCAGCAATGTGATAATGACCATGGGTGGTATAAAGGATCTTGGCTTGTATAACACAGGGAATTGCAATTGAACACATCACAAGATGTGATACTGATACTATGCAAGACATTGGCTCAACCCCCATCTGGGATACTGTGTGCAGATCGGGTCACCATATTGTAGGAAGGACATGGCATTGGGAAAAGATTCAGCGAAGGGCTTCCTACCTATCTGGCATCAATACTTTTGACTACAGAGTTGAGATTGCTTACACTAGAGAAGAGCAAACTTGGGATCTTAGAGGTATTCAAGATCCTTAAGTGAATCGACAACAAACTGTTTATCATGGCCCTGAGAATGACAACAGAGGTGCATGGGATGAGGCTCAGAAGAGGGAAGGTGAACAGACAAATCACATAACTATTTCACAGAGGATGTGAATGTTTGGAATAGACTACCGAGGAAGGAGATCAAGTCTGATAACATTAGTAATTTTAAGAAAGAATTGGGCCGACATTTGGGGTTGGTCAGATCGAGTGAAATGGTCTTTTCAGGTTCTGTGCATTCCTATGTTCCTAAACACAAACCCTTTCCCTTGGATTAATGTGCTTTCTAAGGTTTATAGAATGCAAAACAAAAGTACAACCAGTCATCAGAAGTAATTTTTCTCATTTCTAATTCAGCCTCTTTTTAAAAAAATTAAAAAAATTACAATATAAGAATTAACTCAGTAATACTATTGAAATTTCTCGTATTTCAAAATTATTTGAAGAATAGCTACTTGGCAGTAAGTGCTAGGGATATCCCAGTTCAGCTGACTAATGCTGATCCATTTGGGGAAATTTAGTACATTGCACATGTTCTGCACTGTACAATTCAAATTCAGTTCTGTCACAGCTCTGGGCAAAGATTCCAAGCCCAAGCTTTTGGGAGAAGCTGAGGCCTTCAAGTAAAAACTCTAATGAAGGCATTGAGGACAATTCAATGGATAAATGATGAATTTAATGAAGTTGGGTTTTTTACTTGTTACATCGCTTATTTTGGATAAATTTCAGTAACTGAGGAAAAGAACATTCAGAAAGCATTTTGAGTGATTTATGGGATCCTGGTGACCAGATTGCACAATCTGAGTAAAATACTGAAACTATAAAATAATAGCAAATGTATTTTCCTTTAGCATTGAAAATGCCTAGCCTAGCATCACCTACAGAGCAACAGGTACTTACACAAGTTGTGTGTTTACTGAAAACTCGTTGTATCAAATTTAATATGTATAAAACATTTTCCATCTGCACACATGTCCTGTCAACTTTTTCTATTATAAATGGCAGGAGGGTGTAGTTACAATGTCACACATTTACATAGCCAGTTGCTATTATAAATGTGGATATATGCATTTATAATGCAAATATTAAAATAAGGACAGAATATATGACTTTAAAATGAGGATAGAGTTATGCCTGTGCACCCTGGTCCATTATCCCCATCCTCTAACCCTATGACAATCTGGGCTATCACTTATTGGGAAAGTAAGCAATTACATTTTCAGTTCTGCTTAATAGGGACTTGTCTTCCTGTACAGGAGTGCCTATTTTGAGTCAAGTTTATCTTCGCCTATTTGTTAGTTCATCTATTATTAATCTGGTCAGTTTTCACAATTTTTTGCAAGTTTTATGATTTGGTCATTTTAAGCACTGTAACCTTCAAGAAATTCTATTGTCCTTAAAAGCCGTATAACGTCCTTATTTCTTCTAACTTTGGTTATATGTTGGGATATGTAGAAAGTTGATGCAGGATTGACTTAACCTCGTTGATAAATTGATTTATGCCAAACCTTTATAAAACACTGGTTAGGCCCCAGCTGGAGTATTGTATGCAATTCTGGGCACTGCACTTTAGGAAGGATGTCAAGGCCTTAGAGAGGGTGCAAAAGAGATTTACTAGAATGGTACCAGGGATGTGTGACTTCATTATAGGGAGAGACTAGAGAAGCTGGGGTTGTTCTCCTTTTAAAGCAGAGAAGGTTAAGAAAAGATTTGATGGAAGTGTTCAAACTCATGAATGGTTTTGATAGGGTAAACAAGGAGAAACTGTTTCCAATGGCAGAAGGGTCGGTAACCAAAGGACACAGATTTAAGGTGATTGGCAAAAGAACTAGAGGTGACATGTGGAAACAATTTTTTTATGCAGCGAGTGGTTATGATCTGGGTTACACTGCCTGAAGTGGGTGTGGAAACAAATTAAATAGTATCATTCAAAAGGGAATTGGATAAATATTTAAAGGAAAAAATTTACAGGACTATCTGGAAAGATCAGGGTAGTGGGACTAATTGGATAGCTTTACCAAGGAGCTGGCACAGCACAATGGGCCTTATGGCCTCCTGTTGTGCTGTATCATACTGTGATGCTGCATATTACAGTATTGCATGCTTTGGTGCAAAATTTGTTGATGCTGGTTTGTAGAATTTGAATTGCTTTTTTGACCTTGGAGTGGTGGTTTGATTTTTGGGGTCTGTTTAGCTACTGTTCAGGAAAATACAAGATTCCATTTATTGCTTTGTCTGTTGTTCCCAAAACCTGATGTTTATTACCTTGATAGTTTGAAAAACTCTTGAACTTTACGTACTGTACAAAGATATCCAAACTTTACGTACTCTACAAAGATATCCAAACATGATTTATTCCCTTGTCAGATAGTCAGAGCACCTTTTTTAAAGCGACCACATGGACAACATCGAGTAGATCATTGCCATATTTCAAGGTCTTGGTTTTCTTTTCAATTGCTGCTAAAGCACCAGTTGTTAGACATTGGTCTTCTGACAAGTCTGGGGAATAGTCTTGCTAGCCAATGGACTATTTCCATGCACCAGATAGATTTTGGAACTCGGTAGACCGCTGCTTTAGCTTCTACCATCAAACCTGGAAGTTCTAAATAGAGGATATTCAGACTTCTACAACAGAATTTTCCCTCTGTATCTCTAGTTGACCACAGTATCTGCTAAATTGTGATCTAACCTCCTTCAATACCCATCCCCACTACTCTCAATTGCACCAGATCAAACTGCAGTATGTGGAGAATGCAGTAATAAAAGAGGACGTTGCATTATTTGCCTTGCAAGGTAATTTTTCATCCTTGAATACTCTTTTTCATGTCTCCTCTCTCCAAACCATATTGTAACTAACTGCATAGAAATACATAGATGTTACTACACTGAAATGGGCCACTCGGCCCAACCAGTCCATGTCGGCGTTTCCACTCAAAAAATAGTTTATAATGTAGGAACGTGGGTTCCTAACTAAAAGACTGAGTTCTACACAGGCGATCAAACAAAACAAACTTTAATGAAACAAACAGGTGTAACAAGAAACTGCAGGATAACAACGAATGTAGGTCTGCTCTCTTCGGAGGCTCCATGAGGACTGCTCCGGCGGTCCCGTGGCTGACGTCATCACGTTTTCCCGCCAGTGGGGGATCACGTGATGAATGGCGTGACGTCATCACGTTTTAGCTGCGCTGTTAAAGTAACCACGCTCTGTACAGTTAAACAGCATAAATAAAGATACAGACTCGGGCTGTAGCTAACATGTTGTTAAAGGAATTATATACAAATGATTTGAGTCCTTTGGTGGCTCCGCCACAATAATCACATTTACCCACCCTGTCCCCATACCCTTTCCACCAATCCATTGTAATGGTAAACGTTAAAATAGTTTCTACCAAAACCACTAATCCTGGAAGTGAGTTCCACAGCCTCAACTTTCTGTGTTAAGAAATTTTTCCTCCGCTCTTGCATTTAATCTTGTATCTTTGGCATCTGAACTGCTGCAAAACAACAAGTGCTTTTTTGGATTTTGACCAAATTTAAGGGCTTGGAGTTTCCGCTAGGGGCGTAACGAGAGAATGCACTAGACCCTACACCGATTTTGCCGAAGTTAGGTAATGCCTCGGTTTCCACTCAAACTCATTTGCATAAGCTCCAAAATAAAATCTCCCATGAATCGGTGCAATCGAGCAGCGTAAACAATCGCAGTTAGGGGTATGGTTATGTTACTGGACTAGTAATCCAGAGGCCTGGACTAGCAATTCAGGGTCATGAGTTCAAATCCCACCACGGCAGCTGGGGAATTTAAATTCAGTTAATTAAATAAATCTGGAATAAAAAAGCTAGTATCAGTAATGGTGACCATGAAACGACCGGATTGTTGTAAAACCCCTTCTGGTTCACCTAATGCCCTTTAGGGAAGGAAATCTTCCGTCCTTACCCGGTCTGGTCTATGTGATTCCAGACGCACAGTAATGTGGTTGACTCTTAACTGCCCTCTGAAATGGCCTAGCAAGCCACTCGGTTGTAACAAAGCACAAGAAATAAGAATAAAATCAGACAGACCACCTGGCATCAACTCAGCACCGGCTTTGGATACGACAACGACACACCCAGCTCAATTGACCCTGCAAAGTCCTCCTCACTAACATCTGGGGACTTGTGCCAAAATTGGGAGAGCTGTCCCACAGCCTAGCCAAGCAACAGCCTGACAATCATATTCACAGAATCGTACATTTCAGCCAATGTCCCAGGCTCCTCCATCACCATCCCTGGGTATGCCCTGTCCCACCAGTAGGACAGACCCAACAGAGTAGGCGATACAGTCAGGAAGGAGTGGCCCTGAGAGTCCTCAACATTGACTCTGGATCCCATGAAGTCTCATGACTTCAGATCAAGCACGGGCAAGGAAACCTGCTGATTCCCACTTACTGCCCTCCCTCAGCTGACGAATCAGTACTCATCCATTTTGACCACCACTTAGATTAAGTGCTGAAGGTAGCAAGGGCATAGAATATACTCTGTGTGGGGGACTTCAATGTCCATCACCAAGAGTGGCTCGGTAGCACCACTACTGAATGAGCTGGCCTAGTCCTGAAGGACATAATTGCCAGACTGGGCATACAACAGGTGGTGAGAGAACCAACAGAGGGAAAAACCTACTTGACCTCGTCCTCACCAATCTACCTGTCGTAGATGCATCTGTCCATAACAGTATTGGTAGCAGTGACATCCATACAGTCCTTGTGGAGACGAAGTCCTGTCTTCACGGTGAGGACAACCTCCATCGTGTTGTGTGGCACTACCATCGTGCTAAATGGAATAGGTTCAGAACGGATCTAGCAGCTCCAAATTAGGCATCCATGAGGTACTGTGGGCCATCAGCAGCAGCACAATTGTATTCCACCATAATCTGTAACCTCATGGCCCGGCATATCCCTCACTCTCTGCCATTACCATCAAGCCAGGGGACCAAACCTTCAATAAGGAGTGTAGAAGAGCATGCTAAGAGCAGCACCAGGCGTACCTAAAAATGAGGAGCCAACCTGAGGAAGCTACAACACAGGACGACACCGATGCTAAACAACGGAAGCAACATGCTATAGACAGAGCTAAGCGATCCCACAACCAACAGATCAGATCAAAGCTCTGCAGTCCTGCCACATCCAGTCGTGAATGGTGGTGGTGTATCATTAAACAACTAACGGGAGGCGGAGGCTTCATGAACATTCCCATCCTCAATGGTAGTGGATACCAGCACCCGTGCAAAAGACAAGGCTGAAGCATTTGCAACCATCTTCAGCCTGTTGGATGAAACCTCTTGGCTGCTGCCTGCAGTCTTCCCACTGTACTGGCAGGGCAAGAGATAGCTGCCAGGTGTGAGAGAGAAACAAAAGGAAAGGGGGGGGAAAAGGAGTGGAAAATTTACAAGAAAAAATATGTAATAGGGGCCTCGGCACTTTACACCTAATCTCAGCCTATTACCATCTCGTCTAGCTTCTAATACCTTTCATTGTCTCTTTTACTCCTTTTGTTTCTTTCACTTCTTTTGTCCGATCGCAGCCCTGCCTTCGATCCATTTTCTTTTCTTTCCAGTTTTGAAGAAGGGTTCAACCCGAAACGTCAACTCAAATTTCTCTCCACGGATGTTGCCTGACCTGCTGAGCTTTTCCAGCATTTTCTGTTGTTATTCCGCAGTATTTTGCTTTTGTATATGATCTATAGTGTAGCTCAAAAGTACACAATACTATAATTTGTGGTTTGTTAAAAGCTTTTGTAAAATGTATCTGTTAAAATGTCTAGCTCCTACTAGCTGTCCAGAGTCACTATTCTGAATATGGGGTAACTGAGGGAACTGATGCTTCATTCCTCTGCCACCTGTGGCCTGGCATTATAGAAGCATGAAGGTACAATTGAAATTGTATTTATGTTAAAACAAAAGCTTTGCAAGGATGCACATACAACTGTTACTGTTACTAAAATGCTTTAAGTAAGCATAATTTTAATACCTTACTTATTTGTTGTGTATTTTCTTCCCTCTATTTCTTTGTGGTGACTCGTGCTGGCATATGGGCCCATATGCTTCAGTAGCCTTTTGGTACTGTCCTCAAGTGACCATCCTTAGTATATTGTGCACAGGAAGTTGTCCTTCCATTAGAGGATATTGCCGCCAAATTTAACTCCTGCCCTTATCTTAGGGAGAGCAATAAATGCTGGTCTTGCCAGCGACGTCCACATCCCAGGAACAATTTTTTTTTTTAATCTGACATCAGTACATAATATAAAGGACCAGGTGGAATTTTTGACCCTTCCTTTTCAAGGCACTGAGGCCAGTTCTAACACCTTGATTGTCCCAGTTGAGATGAGCAAACTCCATGCAGGAGTCTGCCATAGATACCTTCTCAGGTTCAGCAGCATTTGTCGCTCCTGCAAGTGACTTGTGCATCTTTTATGGGAGTTCTCTCATTCTGCCTTGTATTTACTTGTACAATACTGGGACCCACACGCAACAATCATACCTCCTTGTGATCTGAACTGAATATGCGTGTCTTTCACGAGTGTATTTTTTCTATCTCTCCAGGTGGGCTAAATTAACACTAGATAAGTCGAGCCTCAATTTGAATCATCAAGCTGCTTTATTCCACAGTAAAGTGAACATATAGAGTAACCATTATAATTGAATTTACTTGGTTCAATTGGTACAAATTACCTTTGTGTAATGAAATAAAAACAATGACTGTGTTATACTACCCCACTTCAGTAGGTTGTCTTACTTAACTCAAACCGAAAACCTTCTTGGCATTCTAATTTTTTGACCCAGCCTTTGTTCTGGGGCTTTTCTGTTGTAACAGCTAGAGTGGGTTTTGGGTATCTGATGTTCTGCTTTACTCCTGACTCTTTTCACAGAAGGTTTTTTGATCTCTCTGTTTAAGTCAATGCGTATGAGGATTATTAGTTGTTGGAGATAAACCACCAAAATGCTTATTATTTACAGTCTATGAGAATACAACATGAAGTTAGCTCATTAGCATCTTAACTACCAACCATCTCAGACCCCCCCCCACCCTTTTTTAAAAATTTACAGTAACGCACTGTGCTTTTAAAGCGCCACATTTAAAATAACTTTTTTTTTTATAAATCCTTTCTGTGGTAAAGTGGTTTAAAGAAAAAAAAAAAATTGCGAAACATGGCGCCAGTCAAACTAAGAACTTTTCTGATGTGCATGACCAGGTAAAACACCATTCCGTGCATTATTCCTTGTGATATTCTTTGTTCTTTGACATATTAGAAACCGCTATCCTCCGTAAATAAAGAAAAAGGCGCCAGGCGTTCCTCTGGTAAAGGAAACCTTAGAAAACTGAGTAGGCGAGCTCACTCGAACACTTGGAGGCAAAGACACTGGAGTTCGTTTGAGTTCACACACTTGGCATGGAATTTTGTCTGCTAAGAATGCATATTGGGAATTTGGGCACACCTCATGATTTTCTGCCCATCAATTTTAAATTAGCCCACTATTTGAGCCATAGAGATCACAAAAGTTCCACGTACAATCCCTGGTCACGTGTTAAGTTAGCTGATCTTGTTACAGTTGGCTGCGGCACCCATTGATTTAGGGAGGGGAAAATTGCCCAGAGTACCTACTTGTGATCAGTGTTTGTCTTAGAATTAATTTTAATTCTAGTCTTACTTTAATTTAGTCCTAATTTATGTCTTTTGTTTTCAAATGTTAATCACGTTTTAGTATTAGAAAGCACAGTCAACAGTTTTTCATTTAATCTTTTCAGAATTTTTCTTTTTTAAAGTCTTTTTGAAAAAGAAAAATGCCTTCATTGTTTCACTTCTCGTAGCTCAGGCTCACAAGAAGGGCTAAATAATATACTGGTGCTTGAATGATAACTAAGACTTTATTCATCTGTTTCAATTTACAACATCTGTCGCAAAAATTGTGGACTACAATCTAGTATTTTAGCCTGTAAATAATTTGAACTTTAGTTTTAGTCTTGTCTTTATCTCAAATTTTAAATCTTGTTATTGTTTGCCTTCATAAGAACTTCAGTTCTAATTTTAGTTGTTAATGTTTGTCAACAACTATTTTTCTCTGCATTTCAGTTCATTACAACTACTATTTCTGATTGCTATCTAGCAAAGCCATGTTGGAAGTGTACATGGTCATTGGATGAAGACCAGCTCTGGCTTGGCTGTGAATTTCTCGACTGGCCATTATCTGGGCCCACATGAAGGGTTGGATTTTACCAACCTTGGCGGGTCTGTGACGGGCGACATTGGTGGCGGGTCCCGGCCTCGCTGCCGGCTCCAGTCCGCTGTCCAAAATTATTTTCCCGATTTGGGCTTGTTAAGCCCGCCCAGCATGTTTGCCAGCCAATTGAAGGAAGCGGGTCTGATGACGTCATTTGAGGACTCATCTTCAGCCAGTTTCCTTAAAGGGACCATATGCAAATTTAGTTCGACAGTTGTGCTGTCCGTGTTCTACAGCATTGAGGTGCTGCAAACACTGACTAGCACTGCAGAGGTGCACGGCTGCACCCAGGCTCTCCCATGACTCGAGCCGCAGCACGCAGGGAGGTTCTCTTCCCTTCCAATGGGCGGAAGAGACCTCCCCAGGACACCAACGCAGCTTGGTTGCACATTGCACAGGAGGGCACAAGCAGGGATGTTGTCAGGAGGACCAGGCTGCAGTGGCGCAAACCATTCAATGATCTCAGTAGATCATGAAATGTTACTGCCATGCCACACTCAACCTCATCCTGCTGTGCCACTCATATCCCCATCACTCTGCCTTCCCTAGCCTACTCCTGCACATCCTTACTCACACCAACTTACCTTGCACCTCCACCCATCCCTCTCTATCTACATTATCACTTCCCCATCTCACTAGCCACCCCTCGCACTCACCCTCATCCTAGTCCAATCATAACAACTAACAACACACAAGGGTAAGCACGTGTGCGTTTTAGTCAATGTTCATGTGAAGTTTCTGTTAATGTGCTGTCAAACATTGAAACCTTTATTTTGAACACTTTGCGTTCTTGGACAGATCTGTGTGTACCTTTTGGAAGTGGCTTAGTGAGTTGCAGTGAATGGTGAGACATAACTGTACCCCCTGCAATGTTGATGAGTGTGAAAGGAATGGCTTGGGCATTGTAGGGATGCTTTACGGTGTTGGTGTGGGGTGGTGCCAACCTGGCGCATCATGTGGCAGCCAGGGTGTACAGCGTCAAGTAAAGTAAATCTGGCTATGGTGAGGCCATCCCTGGCATCCTGGGCAGCAATGTGGTCGGGTGCTGATGCCCTGTGTCCTGTGCAGCATCAGTTGATTGCGGAGAAAGTTGGTGCTGCTGGTGTGCCCGGTGATGCTGGTGTTGGGGTTGATCGTGGTGGACTTCTGAGGACCAAGATGAGAGAGTTTCTAGGGCACCGATGCTGATGTAATAGATGGCAGGTGAACTTGAGATGACAGAAGTGATCTGTCAATGGTGAGAGAGGTTGTTCCAATGAGGTGACACTGGATAGAGAGTTTACTACAAACACTTGCAACCTGCATAAAGCTCAATCTGTCTTCCAAATGCAGTAAGCAACAGCTTCTGAGCTTGGAAAGTGAACAGCTGTGAGATGGGAGCTTTTATAGCACATTTGCAGCTGTCAAAGTAATGAGATGATTCCATGGCCATTCAACTCCTGACCTGCTTACCGGACATGATCCCTGAGCAGCATAGACCCCATGGGCGACCTGGTAAACTCTGAAGGTGAGCTCAAAATAGTTCTTAATGCTCTTAACAAGTCATAATGACCTGAATTGCCTCCCTGCTGCTGCGTGTCGGGTCTGCTCAGTGTTGACAGACCCGACATTTAGGACAGGCGTGTGACAGCAGGGTCCTGACCTGTCAAAAAAAAAAAAAAACATTTTCCCACCCAACCCGCCACCGATTGCGCCCACTGACCCCGTGAAAAATTCCCCCGAATAGTGGCCATTCAGCAAGGCAGAAGAGGGTAGTCCCTGTCCAAGCAATAACACCCACGGTTAGCTACATACATCAAAAGGATGATCATGTTTGTGTTTATGTTGATGAAAGGAAATCTCCTTTTCTAAATGAAAAAAGAAAGTCGCTAACAGCAAATTTGTAAAACTACCTTTAAACACACTGGTAGGACTAAATTGGCAATGTGCTAAATGATTTTGTTTAGAAGGCAGATTAGCCTGTTTAAATGGCATTACTTAATGTTTTCATATTTTATTAAATTGGCAAGTTGTAAAAGGCGAGGGCCAAAAGTTGGTTCTGTGAAAGTTTTACATTCTCTGCTTTTTTTTTTACAGTGTTGTCCAGTATTTTAAAGTTGTACTGCTATAAATCTTCATGGTCTTTGAACTTTATCAGACTGAGCCAATACTGTGGTGATAAGTCTATTAGATTTAGTTGGGCGGGTTATTGTCGGACAGAACAGAATCATTTTTGAAGTGTGCCATCTAAGTTATACAGCTAATAGAACGCCAACTCAATGATCAAATGCTGTGTAGAACATAATGGCCCGTAATTTCCGATCGGAGGCATCCGCACGCAGGAAGCCTCCTATCGAAAAAAAATCTACGCTCTTACCTAAGGGCTCCTGAGGTCCGGACACTTCCGATGCTGGGCCTGTCCACCATCGAAATGTGCAGGACCCACGCATCCCAGAGGCGCATGCAGTTCGCAAGCATCCCTGGGATCACGTGGGCCAGGCCAGCCAATAGAAGGGAATTTTCCTATAGACCCGTCAAAAGCATGAGTGGAGATCACCCTAAAAAGACACTTAAACATTAAATAATTTTTTAAAAAACCATCACGTTTTTAAAATGAGTTAAAATTACATTAAATTAAATATTTTAAACAAAAATTTAAATTTTTGAAAAAAAAATTTAAGTTCTTAACGGGGCTAAAATAAACTTTTTTCTAAAAGTATTTTAAAATTATAAATGAGTTGAGAAATTATCTTTTTTCCAACTCTTTTATGCTGGTAAAAGCAGGCCTTACACCTGCTTTTACCAGGCGTAAGATTTCTCAGGGTTTTCAGCGGGCAGAGGTTCTGCAGAAAGAGGAACTCTCCACCCTCAGAGGCCCTTCTCCAGGGCAGGCTTCCAATCGGTCAGATTGGAAATGCCGGTTTTCAGTGCATGCCCTTTGCATGCCTGAAACCAGCATTTCTGATGTCCCTATGGGTGTGTACACAGCGCGTACATACCCGTTGGCATCAGAAAATACGGGCCAATGTTTCCTGCGTAACTAGGGCAGTTTTAATATTTTGCGAGTGAAGATAACCAGCCAAGGACTTGTATGATCTGTTTTCAATTTTGGGGAGGGACAGAAAGGAAAATTTACCCAATATTTAATCTGAGAAGGTATTTTTCTATGAGAAAGCAGATTAAGGTTTGTGGAAGCAGCAGGCTTTCGAAACCTTTACTTAATCTAAATGAGCTCCGTTGCTAGAACATGCTAAATGAAAGTTGCATGAAGTTGTACATGAATGAGACACATGCTATTTTTAGAAACAGTACTTGCGCCATTATATTATTAATACTCATTTTTAATTAACCATTTAGCTTTTAGTTACATCTAGCCATACCTGCATCCTTCTTGATCACAATTCATCTAATAATATAACATAATCACTATTTCCAAAGGTGTGGAGATGCCGGAGTTGGACTGGGGTGGACAAATGTAAGAAGTCACACAACACCAGGTTATAGTCCAACAGCTTTATTTGAAATCACAAGCTTTCGGAGCGCTGCTCCTTCATCAGGTGAAGTGGAGAAATGCATAAAGACACAGCTTATATAGTCAGAGAATCATGTCAGATGTTTACAGGTAATGTTTCCAACTGCCATTTATCACACCTCGGCAGAGAGATAATCACAGCAGTCAAAGGTGTGAATGGTGTCCAAACAGGTCAGTCAGGAAAACATTACATCAAAGAACAATGAGGTGGGGTCACAAGGGGTCAAATATTGCAGATGCTGGGGTCTGTATGAAAAACAAAAAAACAGACAAAAAACATTTTTTTTGCTGGAAATCACAGCAGGTCCGGCCGCATCTGTGTAGAGAGAACAAGCCAATGTCGACTCTAGTCTGGATGACCCTGCGTCAGGTGGGGTTACATGTAGCGTGACATGAACCCAAGATCTCTGTTGAGGCCGTCCTCATGGGTGCGGAACTTGGCTATCAGTTTCTGCTCGACGATTGTACATGGTACATGGTACATACTCATGTGACTCGGCCAACGTTGTCTACCTCATACGTTGCAGGAAAGGATGCCCCGGAGCATAGTACATCGGCGAGACCATGCAGACACTGCGACAACGGATGAACGGACACCGCGCAACAATCACCAGGCTGGAGTGTTCCCTCCCAGTCGGGGAACACTTCAGCAGTCAAGGACATTCAGCCTCCGATCTTCGGGTAAGCATTCTCCAAGGCGGCCTTCGAGACACACGTCAACGCAAAATCGTCGAGCAGAAACTGATAGCCAAGTTCCGCACCCATGAGGACGGCCTCAACCGAGATCTTGGGTTCATGTCACGCTACATGTAACCCCACCTGACGCAGGGTCATCCAGACTCGAGTCGACATTGGCTTGTTCTCTCTACACAGATGCGGCCGGACCTGCTGTGATTTCCAGCAAAAAAAATGTTTTTTGTCTGTTTTTGTTTTTCATACAGACCCCAGCATCTGCAACATTTGACCCCTTGTGACCCCACCTCATTGTTCTTTGATGTAATGTTTTCCTGACTGACCTGTTTGGACACCATTCACACCTTTGATTGCTGTGATTATCTCTCTGCCGAGGTGTGATAAATGGCAGTTGGAAACATTACCTGTAAACATCTGACATGATTCTCTGACTATATAAGCTGTGTCTTTATGCATTTCTCCACTTCACCTGATGAAGGAGCAGTGCTCCGAAAGCTTGTGATTTCAAATAAAGCTGTTGGACTATAACCTGGCGTTGTGTGACTTGTTACATATTTCCAAAGGGAGGAACGACAAAGTTGTTAAGCCTTCAATGGCTGGTTACTACATTGGAATTAATCATATTTATTACTTACAAGTACATAATTGATGGACTTCATATAGCAACCATGGTTGCCAGCCAGCCAGCCAGCGAAATTAATAACTTGTGTAAACTCTTCTAAAGCAGTGTTATCCACTAAAAATCATTGACTAGCCACAGGCATTGTTATGGTGATACCATTTTAGCCACATACACTAATATTAGTAGAAAAGGCCTTGTACACAATACAGGTAAATGTACTTGCCTCTACTGCATTTGCAAGTGATGCATTTGACTGAATGATCTATAGATGTATTATTTTTAATCAAAAGTACACTTTGTAGATACCTTAGTCAAATGTGACTTCAAATTACAATTGAGTAAAAGTTACTTTGGCGCAATGGAAAAGTACAATACCATTCAGTCACAGTCTTCCAGAAATTAAGAAATAATTTAAAGAGTACCATTTAATTTGCACTATTCCTTTGCACATTAGAACCAGGTTCAGTTTACGAGTATTGTGAATACGTTACACGTTGGTCGGTGTTATTTTTGATAGTCTCTGGTGACTGAATACATATGTGAGGTCACGGACGAAGCTAGTGAATGGATTAACACATACGTCAGAACTTAGAACTTTGGTGTGGGCGGAAAACTGTCTGTATTGGATCAACCACCCATTATACACCCCGCCCGATTTTTCCTTTTCATTTCCTTAAATGGAAATGAAAAATCAGGCGGGGTGTTTAATGGGCAGCCAATCCGATATCGCTTGTTTTGCACTCCTACTGAAGTTGAAAGTTTTGCCCATAGCAGCAACATTGTTAGTGTTCTGAAGAGATCCTTCCACTTCAGAAAGTCTGAGAATAGAAATTTTTCATTGTGAAGTTCTGCCTGTTAAATGTTGTCATTTTTGATTCGAGGAGGGGAAAAAAGATGAGCATGGCTTGGCGATCACCGTTTGCTTCATGCTGCATCAGCTTGACAATAAGGATGGTATCTGAAACAGTCATAACTAACTGCAATCTACAAAATATTCTACTAAGAGATATTGTCAATTTGGAATTTGAGCACCTGCTCAATTCCTGAAATAGTCTGTACTGAAACCTTGTGATAACTTGATGATTACTCTTTTTGACCAAACTTAATATTTGATTTTTTTGAGGGGACAGGGAGGAATCCTGATGACTTCTTTGCAAACTTGAATAAGTATTTGAAAATACTATATAGTCCACTCCTCATGATTCATTTTTGTGCTTAGAAATTCAAATTATTCTTTAACTTAAATTTTTAAAATATAGCACAGTAAAGTGGGAAATTTGTGTTTTTAAATAATTTCAATTATCATATGATTTGAATTAAATAACTGAATTGAGAACTAGACTATATCTGGAAATGTTCCTTTAAGAGCAAATCCATTTATGGTAAAGTATGCTTCAGAGAATGTAAATGATTTTTTCCCTATTCCTGTTAATTGCACAATTTATGGGAATAGGGGAAAAAATAAGATTAAAGGATGATCTTGTGGCGGAGACCACATAGGGACAATAACACAATTCACAATGTATAGCCAATGTTATATGTACATACTTAGTTGGGTTATCAAGGCAGGGTCCCTTTAAGAGCGTCGGTAACGTGATGACGCCATGCGTCGGTAGCATGATGACGTCATAGCCCTGCAACGAGGCTGAGACCCTCAGTCCTCATGGAGAGTGAATAAAGTAACACACGTTTTGCCTTTGCTGCAACAAAAGTCTCAAAGCCTGTTGATTTCTAGCGACTCCAACATTGGTGACCCCGCTGCTCTTTTGGACGATTCCAAAGACCTCACCCAAAATGGCGACGAACGCCGTTTCTATCAAATTACCCGAGTTTTGGGAACGACAGGCTGCCGCTTGGTTCGCCCAGGCCGAGGCTCAATTTGCACTCCGGGACATCACTGCGGACGACACGAGGTACTACTACATCGTCTCTGCTCTCGGCAGCTCCGCCGTGGCCAGAGTCGTGAGCCTGCTCGAGAACCCCCCGGAGCTCAACAAATTCGAAACGCTGAAAATGCACCTCTTAGAAACTTTTGGACTCACCGAAGCCGAGCGCGCACGCCGGCTTCTCTCTCTACCCGGGCTTGGCGACTCCAAGCCCTCGGAGCTGATGGACCACATGCTGGCCCTCCTGGGCACACACAGGCTGTGCTCCCTCTTCAAGGAACTGTTCCTTCAACAGCTGCCAGGTCAGGTACGGTCGGCTTTAGCCAACTCTTCCAGTACCGATTTCCGCGACCTGGCCAAGGAGGCCGACAAATTTTTCTCCGCCGGGCAACAGTACTGCGCGGCCACGCGGAGCCCTGCCCCCACCGATACAGCCCAACGGCGGCAGCCCCCAAGCCTCTGCTTCTACCATGCGCAGTTCGGCCCCAAAGCCAGGAAGTGCCGGCCCCCGTGCAGTTTTCCCGTGTCGAAACAAACGAAACACCACTCGTCGGCTGCTATGGCTGTCGGCCGTTCAGGCAGTTTGTTATTTATTACGGACACCGACTCCGGACGTCGTTTTTTTTGCGACACGGGTGCCCAGGTGAGCGTCCTGCCCGCGTCAACCATAGACATGCAAGGGGGGAACCTGTCCTCGAAGCCGCCAACGGCAGTTCCATCTGCACCTTCGGGAAACGGAGCGTGGCGCTTTGTTTTGGCGGGCAGCGGTTCACCTGGGACTTTGTCACGGCAAAAGCGTCCACCCCCCTTCTCAGTGCTGACTTCCTCTGCGCCAATGGCCTTTTGGTGGACGTCAAGAACCAACGTCTCATCAACGCTGAGACTTTCAGCTCGCTCCCATGTTCCCTCAGCGGGTCCAGCGCACTCGGCCTCCGAGTTTTCCCGCCTCCTCGCCGAGTTCCTGGACCTCACGAAGCCCACGTTCTCGTCCGCCGCCATCAAACACGGGGTAGAACACCACATCTCGACCACCGGTCCGCCCGTCTACGCCCATGCTCGGCGCCTTGACCCGGGGAAACTCGCCATCACTAAAGCCGAGTTCGACACCATGGAGCGCCTCGGCATCATCCGCCAGTCGAACAGTCCATGGGCCTCGCCCCTCCACATCGCTCCGAAACCAGGCAGCGGGTGGCGCCCGTGCAGCGATTACCGGCGTCTCAGCGACGCTACGACCCCCAACCGCTACCCGATTCCACACATCCAGGACTTTTCCGCCCGCCCGGCCGGGAAAGTGGTATTCTCGAAAGTGGACCTCGTCCAGCTTTACCACCAGGTCCCTGTCCGGCCACAGGACACCCCGAAAACCGCGGTGACCACCCCGTTCAGGCTGTTCGAATTCCTTCGCATGCCATTTGGCCTCAAAAACGCCGCCCAGGCTTTTCAATGCCTAATGGACACCATGTTACGGGACCTGACATTCCTGTTCGTATACCTGGATGACATCCTCATCGCCAGCGCCTCCAGGACGGTGCATGTGTCGCACCTTCGGACTCTCTTCCAACGCCTCAGCCAGCACGGCCTAATCGTCAACCCGGCCAAGTGCCAGTTCGGGCTGTCCTCGATTGACTTTCTTGGGCACCGCATCACGAAGGACAGGGCGGTGCCACTGCCATCGAAAGTGGAGGCCGTGATGGACTTCCCGCGACTCCTCACCGTGAAGGCCCTGCAGGAGTTTTTGGGCATGGTGAACTTTTACCATCGCTTCGTCCCCGAGCAGCCCAAGCTTATGCGGCCCCTTTACGAGGCCCTCAAAGGCAAGCCCGACAAGCTCGCCATCGACTGGTCCGAGGAGATGGCCAATTCTTTCACGGACACGAAAAGGGCCCTGGCTAATGCGACCATGCTGGCGCATCCATTACCTGATGCACCGATCGCTGTCACCACCGACGCCTCGGACTATGCAGTCGGCGCCGTCCACAACAGTGGGTGAATGGCACCTGGCAGCCGCTCGCCGCCTTCAGCCGGCAGCTCCGCCCCAACGAGCGGAAGTACAGCACCTTGGGTCGCGAGCTTCTCGGCCTCTAACTCACCGTCCGACACTTCCATTTCCTACTGGAGGCTCACCAGTTCACAGCGTTTGTGGACCACAAACCGTTGACCTTTGCCATGGCCAAAGCTTCCGAGCCGTGGTCGGCCCGTCAGCAATGCCAGCTGGCCTTCATCTCAGAGTTCACAACGGACATCCAGCATGTGGCTGGGAAAGACAACCCCGTCGCCGACTGTCTCTCCCGAGCCGTCACCAGCGCCGTACACCTCGGCATCGACTACACCTGCATGGTGGCCGACCAGGCCTCCGACCCAGATGTCCAGGCCTACAGGACGGCGGTCGCGGGCCTTCAACTAGCGGACGTCGTGTTTGACGATGCCGACACCACATTCCTGGGCGACGTCTTAGTTGGGCAGCCACATCCCGTCGTGCACGACTGGTGGAGACAGCAAGTTTTCGACGCCATCCATAATCTTTCCCACCCGGGCAGGAAGCCGTCACAGAAGCTGGTGGCGGCTAAGTTCGTCTGGCACGGGCTCAGGAAAGACGTTCGCGACTGGGCCAGCACCTGCGTGGTATGCCAACGCTCGACAGTGCATCGCCATACTAAGGCCCCGTTGGCGCCTTTCGCGGTGTCAGAGAGGCGGTTCGACCATGTTAACGTGGACCTGGCGGGGCCCCTGCCGCCCCCGCGCGGGTTCACTCACCTCCCCTCAATGGTCGACAGAACCACCCGATGGCCGGAAGCCGTCCCGCTCTCCAACGACGTCCGCCGATGTGGCTCGGGCGTTCATCAGCACTTGGGTCGCCCGGTTTGACGCCCCATCTGACATTTCCTCCGACCGGGGGCCCCAGTTCACGTCGGAGCTCTGGAACGCTGTCGCCCGAGGCCTCAGGTTGAGACTCCACCGCACCACAACATACCACCCTCAGGCTAACGGACTGTACCAACGGTTTCATCGCTCCATGAAGGCCACGCTCCGGGACGACAGTTGGATCAACAGGCTTCTGTGGGTCATGCTGGGACTCTGGACCACCCCCAAGGAGGACCTCCAGTCCTCGTCCGCCGAGCTCGTCTACGGACAGCCGCTGCGGGTTCCCGGGGATTTCGCCCCCAACGCAGCGGAACCTTGGTCCGCAGCCCATCAGCGGTCCGACCTTCTGGACAACGCCAAGGTTTTCACGCCGGTGCCCACGTCGCAGCACGGCCTCCCGCAGTCCCACGTTCCACTCGACCTTCGTGCGGCGGAGTACGTTTTCGTCCGCCATGACACCCACCGGGGACCTCTTCAGCCACCCTACGATGGACTATTCCGCGTCCTGGAAACCGGGGACAAGACCTTCGTAGTGGATATCACAGAATCCCCACAGTGCAGATAGAGGCCATTTCGGCCCATCGAGCCTGCAGTCGGCGGTAAGCCGGACTGCATTTCCGTGGACCGTCTTAAGCCGGCCCACCTGAATCTGGACCGACCCGTTGAGTTGGCACAGCCCCCGAGGCGGGGCCGATCTCCGGTTTCTGCACCCTCAGTCTACCACCGAGCGCCCGACGTCCCTCCGACAAACCCCCCGGTCCCTGCCCTGGAATTGAGGAGCAGTTCCGACCGTGTGATCCGGCCCCCCCAACGACTGACATTGCCAGTGCTAGTGAATTCTGGGGGGACGTATGTGGCAGAGACCACATAGGGACATATAACACAATTCACTATGTATAGCCAATGTTGTTATATGTACGTACTTGGTTGGGTTATCGGGGCAGGGTCCCTTTAAGAGCGTCGGTAGCGTGATGACGCCATGCGTCGGTAGCGTGATGACGTCATAGCCCTGCAACGAGGCTGAGACCCTCGGTCCTCATGGAGAGTGAATAAAGTAACACGCGTTTTGCCTTTGCTGCAACAAAAGTCTGAGCCTGTTGATTTCTAGCGACTCCAACAATCTAACTGATGTGTTTAAGATGATTGAAGGACTTGATAGGGTAGACCGAGAGGAACTATTTCCTCTGGTGGGGGAGTTTGGAACAAGGGGGCAATGCCTTCAAGTTAGAGTTAGACGGTTCGAGGTTGATGACAGGAAGCACTTCTTCACATAGAGTGTAGTGGAAATCTGGAATTCTCTGCCCCAAAACACCATTGAGGCTGGGGGTCAATTGAAAATTTCAAAAGTGAGTGATAAGATTTTTGTTAGTTATGCATATTAAGGGCTATGGGCCTAGAAATTTGTATTCGCCATGAAAGGTGCCGGTGTCACCGGCAACTGGAGTTAATGGCTTCTGAAAATGGCCGCAACACTAAGGAGAATAAATTCGTCTGGAGGCTGGAGATTGGCGCATCGCTAATCTTCTGTGCAATGCCTTCCTGGTGGTATTAATGGAGACCTCTGAGGCAAAGTTCCCATCCACAGTCGGCGTTCAAGCTTCGCACAGCCTCTAGGAGTGAGGGTGTGGAACTCGCAAGGAATTGGGCTATGAGTTAAAGGAGCCATGCACTCAGAACTAATACAAATTAAAATGCAATTAAACAATGCAGTTTTTAGCCTTTGGGAAAAAAAATGAACATTAAACAATCCCAAATGTGATTAGCGGTTGAGCGTGTGAGTCGGATGAGAAGAAGGTGTAGTGAGATGTGGTGCAGTGATTTATAGGAGTGTGAAGGGTGGTGGAGGAAGGGGTGAGGCTGGAGGCATGAGCAGAGAGTAAGAGAGCGGTATTCTTATCTTGACAACTCTGGTGAGGTCATTGAACTTCTTTCAGCATTGCAGCCATGTTCTTTGAGCTAAGCCCCTGGCACTGACCTCTTCAGCGATGTCTTCCCACTGGTGACAGTGTTGTTTCCTGGAGGGCTTCCTGCCCCCAATGGATAAGAGGATCTCCCTCCTCCTGTCCACTGCTTGCACATGGACCCCCAACGCAGCATCAGAGAACTTTGGTGCCCTCTCAGTGCAGCCATTTCTGTATTGAGAAGTTTTTTCCGAATGTCAGAAGCCAGAGTGCACCATCCCTTTAAGTGATGCCACTTAAAGACAGCCAGCACCAGAGACGGCTGAAATTCAGCCCCTAAAACAGGCGTGCAGCAAATGAGTAGTGCTAGCTCCACGCCTGAGGCATGATAATTAGCAGGCAATATGAATATTACATGCTGTCTGGCAGCAACAATAACTAGTGTGTCTAGTGTGCGCCCCACCTCATATGTGCTCATTTTTGGGCACAATCGAAATTCCAGGCCACTAGGTTAAAAAGATTGATCATGATCCTCCTAAATGATATACATTAATGTGTTAAAGTCCGTACCATTTGTATGAAAATAATTTGCAGCCACTAATTTTGTAAGATTACTGTCAGGATAATGCCCAGAGAAGAGAGAACATTTTATTGTGGGCTAGAAAGTAGTGCAAATTTAACGGCCATCGTGTGTTTCAACTGAATTCACTAAACTGGTACAAACCCGGAGGAGAAGGTCCTTAAAACAGCAATGTGTGTGGTTTTATACACACAATTTCTGGAATTGGGTGTAAGGAGTTGTGTGCTACGTTACCACTATCTAACACGTAGTTCATATGTAATGTAAAAATAACAGCCCAGAAAAATCTACTTGATAACAATGTATCCTTTCATCAATGTTTCTATCATCACTTAGAATTCATTTTAAGTGTGCTCCATCAGAGCTTTGTACCAGCCGCCTTCCCCCGCCATCTTTTTCATTTCATATGCAGTTACAGAAGCAGGGGACATAAATGGATTTGATTTATTAGGTGGTAGCAAGATTGATTGTGTTACAAGTCTAATTTTGTTCTGATTGGTCCTGCCAAGGCACTGAATTTTCCCATACAAAATCCACAGGGCTCTGACTCCATTTGATTGGTTTACTTTGCAAAATGAAACTGCAACAAGCCTATCGCCTGTTGATTAATAAGGCTAGTAAATCTACATCTGCCAGCAAGAGTTGTGCTATTTCCAAACCGAGGGTGTCAGGTATTGATGTAACAATAATCAGTATTATAAAGTCATATTAATCATATTGCCTTTTTTTAATAGTGATAATTGTAAACCTAATTCAAACAGATGCTGATAGGTGCTCTACTAGTACAGGATCAGCAGATATGCCTGTATTTTAGTGTATCTTTGCCGCATCCAAAGTGGGTCCTATTTTACAAGTCTACTTGAAGGACCAGAAAGTCGATATGGTTTGTATGTTCAGTTAATGATTGCAGTGTCTGACAGGCGGCCATTCCAGAACCATACCAGCAGGTTCTAAAGTGCTCAAGAACAGATTGCTTCTATAATTTTTTTTTCATGTGTTTGTCACCAGAGTGAGGAACTTAAAGTAATTAATATAAGTGGAGAAATTAATGGGACTAAAAGCCAATAAATCCCCTGGACCTGATGGCCTACATCCTAAGGTTTTAAAAGAGGTGGCTGCAGTGATGGTGGACGCATCGGTTTTGATCTTCCAGAATTCCCTAGATTCTAGAATGGTCCCCATGGATTGGAAGGTAGCAAATGTAACCCTGCTGTTCAAGAAAGGAGAGAGAGAGAAAACAGGGAACTACAGGGCACTTAGCCTGACATCAGAAGTAGAGAAAATGCCAGAATCTATTATTAGGGATGTGGTAACTGGGCGCTTGGAAAATCACTATGATTAGGCTGAGGCAGTACTGTTTTATAAAAGGGAAATGGTGTTTGATAAATCTATTCGTTTTTTGAGGGTGTAACTAGCAGGGTATAAATGCACAAATCGGATAGCCAGGCGGTGAAGGTTGAGTACTAGAGCCCAGTCTTCAGTTGCTTACACCTTTTATAAGTTGATTTCAGTGACTGATGGCTGGTGCCATCACCAGTTTAAAAAAAAAGGAAGCAAGTGTTCCCTTTTTAATGGGGCACAACCAAAAGACCTTAAATTAAACCGAATTTAAATGAAAATCAAATCAAATCAGAACATTGTTTTCAGGGGTGATGAAGCACTCCAGTCCCACCGGTGCCCACCAGTCACGGAAGACCTCAAGCGTACTGGCGGACACCACATGCTCCATCACCCGGCGCGAACATAGCTATGGAAGAGAGGCAGGCAGTCAGGCCGAATGACCCCCTCGACCACCCGCTGCCTGAACCTGTTGATGGCCATCTTGGCCAGGCCCAGGAGCAGCCCAACAAGGAGATCCTCCGATCTGCCCTCTCCCCTCCGCACTGGGTGACCAAAGATCAGGAGCGTGGGACTGAAGTGCAGCCAAAAATTGAGGAGCAGCCCATTCAAAAATTGGAAGAGGGGCTACAACCTCTCTCACACAACCATGATCTCATTGAGTGGTGGAGTAAGCTCGAGGGGCTGAATGGCCTACTCCTGTTATTATGTTCCTCCAGGCCGCAGAAATTTCAGGTGGCCTGGGAGTCCGTGAACCTACTTAAAAATTTGTTTCATGTGACTGCTCCATGCAACACCCCCCACGTCAAGTCCCCAATAGATAAAGGGCAGGACTCCCGTGTAGAGAGCCCTCCAGTAGGGACCCTCGCTTCTTCTGGATGGCAAGTTGGTTCGCCAAGGTATGTCCGGACAGCAGACAAAGAAGAGAAAGTGGAGAGTGTACAAGAGCAGCCCGTACAGGGAAACCCCTCCGTGCAGAGTGGAAAGGCACAGAAGGGATCTCCGAGAAGCGGCTCAAGCTGTGAGGCACTGGCTCCCGAGGGAGGCTTTGGGGCCTGGCACCGATGAGAAATTCCATCCGAACGGGGCTCAGCTCGGACAGGACTGCTCCACATGCTTGAGCCTCCTTGATACACCAAGTGGAGTCAGGGCCGAGTGCCTCTTTTAGCGTCTCGATGGCTTTGGCTGCGGACCAGATGCCGTGACAGGACATGCGCTGTGTCAGCTCCTCCGCCGACATCCAGCCCGCTCCTCCGCCGTCCAGTACGTCCCTGACTCTGGTCGCCTTGCCATCCAGGGCCCTCCCCTCAATCAGCCACCTGAAACCACAGTTGTGGAAGTGCGGCTCCCGGAGGATAGCCACCACTCCTGACGGGAGAACTCCAGCTGGAGTCGTCAATGTTCTGGATTCTGATAAAAGACTGGCAGCTCCTACAAGGAGGCATGGCTACACCTCAGTTTTATAAACCAGTGCTGCATGCCATAATTGAGGCCGTGCAGCTGGCGGAAGAAATAAGTCACCAGCACACACCATCTGGGAGGATGCTCAACATACAGTATCTCTGCAGGATATGAAGATGGAAAGTCGCAGCCTGGGTGCACTCCCTAAGCAGGTGACTCAGAACCGCAGCAGAGACCCAATGCTTCCTTTTGTCCCAGAAGAAGTCGATGAGCTTCTTCGGCATCTTGGCAATAAATTCAAGGGTAGGGATCAAGTGACCAACCAATACCACAGCATAGCGGCCACCAGTTGATTTATGACCAGCGCTCGAGCCCTGTAGGACAGCACTCTGAGCAATTGGGTCCAGCGTCCTAGGCGAGCGGTGACTTTGGCCTCCAGCTCTTGCCAGTTCGCCACCATGCTGCGTGGGGCACCGGAGCGGTCTCTCACCTCAAGGATGCAGTTGAAATCCTCCCCGAGGATAATGCACTTGCTGGCGTCAATGTAGCCTATAAGAGCGGACACTTCTTCAAAGAAGCGCATTTGCTGTGCACTGGTACGAGAAGCGGACACATTCACTAGGTGGAGCGGCATGTCCCCCAGGTGAATAGCGAGATGGAGCAAGTGGCCTGGCACACTCTCCTTGACCCTCAAGATCTCTGGCCAAAAATGTGTGGCTAACAAGATAGCCACCCCGCAAGAAGTGGTGGTGAGGTGGCTCATACAGACCCCCTCTTTGTCATTCCAGGAGCCACGTAGCCTTATCTCCCAGAACGGTGTGGGTTTCCTGAAGGAAGCACATGTATACTTCCCATCCTGAAGAAGCGAGAAGTTCTAAAAATCTGCAACGTGCCTCTCTGCTGCCATTGATGTTGAGGCTGGTTATGGCAAGAGCATAGTGCAATCTCTACTTAACCTACTGTGGGGAGGGAGCGGAGTCTCTCGTTCCCCTCCACTCCCTCAGCAGCCCAGTGAGGAATGTCTTGAGCTGGCACAGCTCGTGGTGGCTTATGCCCTTGCCCACGCTCAGGGTGTTGGCAGCGGAGCGGAGGGATCTGATGAGCAGTGCCAGCTCCGACCATCTGTCGAGGGCCAGCTGGACTTTATTGCGACAACCTGGACAACCAACCAGAAATTCCTGGAGCTCCTCAAAGGGGATGAGGGTAGACTCAGTAGGAGGCATGAGAGCATCCACCACCTCACTGGTCCCCGGTGCCCTCCACCAAGTCGCTGTCCTCCTCCAGGATGTTGTCGCCAGCAGACAACCCGCACACTGATCCCACCCCTGTCACAATCCCACCCCCAGGATCAATGCCAGAGTCCTCCTCCTTGGGCTCCTCTGGGGAGCTTGGGTCAGAGGGCAGCAGCAGTTCGGGCCCCATCTCCACCTCCGGCTGTGTGGCAAAACCGGGGGGAAAAAAAATCCCAAGTTCCTCCAACACACCTGCCACAAAAAAGTGAGAGACTGAGAGCGCACCAACACCCACCTTATGTTGTTCTTTAGTTGGTAGTAGTCTCCCTCCTTCCAAGTAGATGTTATTTTCTTGAAGTTGTAGTTGTGGTTCTCCCTCCCAATATAGAGAGCCCACAAGCACATTGCTCCCCTTCTCCCTACTTTCCAGTAGAGCCAGTAGGAATACTAAAGCCTAGTCATTGGAAGCCTTTATTGACTGGGATACAAATTACATACGATGCACCCCCAAGATAAGCTTGCAACCCTTCGCCAGCCTACTCCCAATTAATACCCACTACCTGAATACAATTAACACCCAATTGCTATACCACTTAAAAACAATTAACAGGTTCCGTTCTCTCTTAAATAAAGATTAAACTTTATATATTACAACCAAAATGTTTTATTAAATTAAAGACTTCATACTTTGTACAAAGCATTACATTGTGAGATGACCCTTCTCCAGGACCCCTAATAATTGCTTTGTACATGCATCTTTTAGTAAAACAATCTGACAGTTGATGGCTTGAATCCACCCAATTAATTTTAGGTATCCTTTCTCTCCAGCATTTGTTTCAAGCCAGCAAGGTCAATCCATAACCTTTTCTCACTCACATTTTTTGTAGGGTGTACATTATCCCATAGTGAACGATTGTCTATATAACATTCAATGGGTATACTATCTTCCGTACTCCCATTGTACAGGATGTCACTCAAGATATTTGCCAAATAGAATCCCATATCCACTGCCTCCACAAGAGCCATTGTTTCAGCAGCCAGAGTCCTTTTTACAACCCTTTTTATTTTTTAGCTTCCCAAGCTAAATGAGAATACCCATCAGGATGATCATGTGAAGCATCGCTAAAGATAACTAGCTTCATGTTCTTTGGGTCACCTAAGGATGGGAACTTAAATGCATACTTATCCAGATTTAATTTTCATAATGTTTTATTTGCCCTTAAAACATTCTCTACTATCTGGTCTAGTCTGAGTGCATAACCAGTTCAACTGACCAATCAAGTTTTGCAATTGCTCTGTCTCTTCTTTAGATGTGATGACCTAGTGTGAGTAACCGGGATGGGAGTAACACTCTCTGAATAGGACTGTTGATTTAAAGTTATACCAGACCCACTTTGCTTAATATCTAAACCAATATATTTAAAAGCCCCACAGGCCTGACTCCCAATTTTAAATTCTACTCTAATCTTAATGATGAATTTCTCAAATTCCGCAGTACCAGCCCATAAGAAATCATCAACATGCATCATGAAGATGCCTGAATGTTTTCCTTTTATGATACCAATAAAACATTGCGGGATCTGATTTTAATTGAACACAGCCTATTTTCAGCAAAACAGATCTTACCGAAAAATACCATACCCTGGAAGCATCATCATTCAGGCCATCGACACATTTAGTTTAATTTCGCATCTGCTGCCTCTTTAGGCGGCTTCAGAAACACTTCTCTCTGAAAATGATCGCCCTACAGGAATGTGGTTTTTATGTCAATTGACCTAAACTCACATGAATATCTGGCCAAAAAGATTTTTAAGATTACTTTTCCAGCAGTGGGAGATCTGTATCACCCAGTTTCTCTTCAAAACCTCTGGCTACCAACCTCGCTTTAGCCTTAAGTCCTATCGGTAAGGACTTTTTTCAGTACAAACCCATCTATGTGATAAAGCTGGTTGACCCTTATCTGGTATCTCAGAATAAACTCCAAATTCTTTCCAACTATCTAACTCCCTTTGTTTTGCTTCTCTTACTCATTTATCCTCAAGTTTATTGGCAGCCACCAAAACTTCACAATCATGAGGACTTCTACTTCTAGTTCTGTTGCGTGACTGTTCTGTGGTCTTTGTTTCATTGTCTGATCTATTCAAGCTATGGCCTCTACTTCCACTTCTAGGTCTGCAGGAACTACTACTGCAAGATCTCCCTCTTGCACTATCGGAGGCTCTTTCTCTAGTTCGTGATCGGTTTCTAATGTGAGAGTCACTTCCAGACTCCCTATCACTACTTGTACTGTGCTTTCTTACTTTCCACTCTTTCACCCCATTCTGCCAGTCCATGGACCTCGCTTCTTGGCCAACATCCTGAACATTCAACCAAAATTTAAACCTATCAGTAGCTTTTCCTGCACGTCCCAAATTTGTTGCATCTCTCCATTCATTAGTCCCTTCTGGGACATATGTCGCCCGTGTACCCACTTTGGGTAATTAGTCTGTGGATGTGATAGCTCTGTTATGTGTGTCATGAGCATTCACATTACCACTGTCCAGCCCTTGATGCACCTCATTCTGTTCCTGAGGACCCTCATTAAAAAAAATCATGAACATTTGAGGTACAAGGTGCCTCGTTTACTTCTATCCACTGCTCAGAGTCCGAGATTTTATAATTAATTCCAATTAATCATGAGGAATGAACCACAACAATTTGATTGGCATGTTTGACAAGGACTGTCGTACCATCACGACCTATTACCTTACCAGGGCCTTTCCATTCCCTTAGATCCTCTTTTTTTATAGTATACCAAACTCCTGAATTGAACTCTGTCTCAGACGGTCTAATACGATGCCTCAGTGCTCTTATGAATTTTCTCTGATACCACAGCCTTGATAAAAGTCTGCCTCCCTGTATGCCAAGCATTTAAATGCTCAGGCAAAAATGGCACTAATTGTAGTACCTTCTAGAGCAGGAGGATTATCAAAGTACTGAAGGTAATTTGGGATTGTGCCCATAGACTAGTTGGTAAGGACTATATCCTCCAACCATCTGAAAGAGAATTCTTTGCGTGAACTGTCCATGCTAGGGCAGTTAACAATTTACACTCTGGTAAAATTTACACTCTCAAATTTTACACACCATGTCATCAATCACAGCATGATTCCTTTCACAAAGACCATTGCTAAAAGAGCTGTCAGCTGTTGTATTCATGACCGTGATATTCATATTCTCACACATCTCTGAATTCCTCATCAGCGAATTCAGCATTATTGGTCAAAATCTTTGCTGGTATCCCAAGTCCAATCCCTATCCATTTTCCCATAATTTTATCAATAATAACCACCTTCTCCTTACTATATATGAGTGTAGAAATACTAAGGGGGAAAAATTCGGTTGCTTTGTGCCTCTCGTTAGCGCCCTAAGAGCAACTAGTGCCGGGGCACGGCGATGTTTGCGCCGCTCGCGAAATTGACCAGACATTTTGCGGGGGCGCTAAACACTACTGCCATGATCTCCTGTGCCCGCAGATCGTGATGTCAGTCGAGTGTGCAACACCCCGGTAGCACCCGGACCGGATATTGAGTGGCGCCCCCTGCCTTTCCGCCTGCCACTAACAACAGCAGGTTGAGGGGAACGTTTTGCAGTCGGGAAGGGACTGGGGGAGTGCTATTTAAAGGCGACCACTTCCTGCCTTTTTTTGTCGCCGACATTTTTGCACCATGCATTCTGAGTGTGAGAGAGACTTCTGGAGAGATTCAAAGACATGTGTAGGAGTTTTGGGTACTGAGCAACATTTTGCAGGTTCATTTTGATTTTGCCTTCCTTGCATCGATTTAGAAGAGACTGTGGGGGCTGCACTCTGAGCTCTTTCCCTGGGCCTTTCCATTGTTCTTTCCAGCAGATTTGATGTGCAGATCTCGCCAGGCCGCGATTCAAGGCTGCAATGAGCAGGGTGTGGATGGAGAGCAAGATCGACCCTCCCCTTTAAGAACTGGCCGGCGCCAGTATGTCTGTGTTCCATTGCTGACTGACATCACATGAGCTTCGCCAGCGCTCTGAGGTAGCGCCTCGTTCCTCGGTGTTAGCGCCTTGAGAGGTGTGTAGTGCCTGATTTAGCGCTCTAATCACCTCCAGGGGCGATAGAAGCCAAGTTTGCAGTTGGAGGCAATAATTAGTGCCAGGTGCAAAACTTTGCGCCCAGACAATAATTGCGCCCCAAACGGGACAATACTGAATTTCTCCCCCTAAGTCTCCTAGCCAGGTCAATAAAATGTAAGATGAAAACATTTCTGTCTTTGTCCCATACCTTTTAGAGCCATGGCAACTACCTCATTAAAGTCACGTGCTAATGGCGCGTCCTTCTATACTTACAGATTTCACAGTTTTCACTAATCTCTAATATCCTCGTATACTCCTCATCAACTAAACCTGCACTTTTTAGCAGGAGTTTTAAACGTTGACAACTAGGGTGGGCAAATTGTCTATGTAACTTTAAGACAATTAGTTTTTTATTCCCTCTTTGCCTTATCAACTGATGCCATTAATATTTGCCTAACACTCCAATGAGAAACATCAGGTTTTGTTAAGGTGATACAATAATGTCCTGACTGTGTAAACTGCAGATCAATTGATTTCCCAAAAATAAATGACTTATGTTCCATGTCAAGTTTCATTTGTGCCTTTTTCATGGAAGGTTTACTCAAAAGCCTAGGTATCTCACTAGAGACTAGAAACTACATCCGTGCTTACTCCAACTATCTTGCATGGAATTACCACTCTTGAGTGACCTCAAGGTGTTGTCATTGCCAAACCTAAAGCATGTAGTTCTTTTGTATTCCTTAACCTTGCATCGATCATCACTACCAAGTGAATCAAGACAACATTTTAACCAGTCTACTCCACGTACAATTGAAGTGCATGCTCTATCTAATACCGCACAATTAAAGGAGACAGCAACTAATACATTCATCACAAGATTAAAACTCCTTGTGGCCAGCATAATCTGTTCATAGTCAACATTATCTTCATCCTCTTCCTCTTTCTTCGTCATTTCAAAGACCCTGCGTCTTCGCTCTGGGCAATTCACTGCATAATGATACCTAGTCACATCTAAAGCATCTATTGATTTTTCCTTGGGCATTCCTGAAATTAATTTGCCCATTATTACTGTCCCAATTTCATCTTCTGTTGATATAACCGGATTTTCTGTAAGTGCTTTCCTCACCATTCTGTCTGTCTTTAATCCTTCCATTATAGTGATGCCTGCGTCCGGTATCTGGAAATATTTCAAAACCTGGTAACCATCAATTCTGCTAATATTTGTGTCATGGATGAATTAGCTGCACAAATAGATGTAAACGGATATGATATAATTGGGATTACGGAGACATGGCTCCAGGGTGACCAAGGCTGGGAATTCAACATCCAGGGGTATTCAATATTCAGGAAAGACAGGCAAAAAGGAAAAGGAGGTGGGGCAGCATTGCTGGTTAAAGAGGAGATTAACACAATAATAAGGAAGGGTATTAGCTCTGATGATGTGGAATCTGTATGGGTAGAGCTGAGAAATACCAAGGGGCAGAAAATGTTAGTGGGAGTTGTATACAGACCCCCAAACAGTAATGCTGAGGTTAGGGATGGCATTAAACGGGTAATTAGAGATGCGTGCAATAAGGGCACATCATGGGCGACTTTAATCTACATATAGATTGGGCTAACCAAATTAGTAACAATACTGTGGAGGAGGAATTCCTGGAGAGTATACGGGATGGTTTCCTGGACCAATATGTCGAGCAACCAACTAGAGATCAGGCCATCTTAGACTGGGCATTATGTAATGAGAAAGGATTAATTAGCAATCTTGCTGTGCGCGGCCCCTTGGGGCGGAGCGATAATAATATGATAGAATTCTTCATTAAGATGGAGAGTGAAGTATTTGACTCAGAGAATAGGGTCCTGAATTTAAATCAAGGAAACTACGATGGTATGAGGTGCGAGTTGGCTAGGATGGATTGGGGAACATTACTTAAAGGGTTGATGGTGGATAGGCAATGGCAAACATTTAAAGATCGCATGGATGAACTACAGAATTTGTTCATCCCTGTTTAGCATAAAAATAAAATTAAAATAAAACAAAAAAGGTGACGCTACCGTGGCTAACAAGGGAAATTAGGGATAAGATCCAAGGAGATGACATATATAAATTTGCCAGAAAAAGCAACAAACCTGAGGATTGGGAGCAGTTTAGGATTCAGCAAAGGAGGACAAAGGCACTTATTAAGAGGGGGAAAATAGAGTATGAGAGTAAGCTTGCAGGAAACATAAAAACTGTCTGTAAAAGCTTCTATAGTTATGTGAAGAGAAAAAGATTGGTGAAGTCAAGCGTAGGTCCCTTGCAGTCAGAATCAGGGGAATTTATAATGGGGAACAAAGAAATGGCAGACCAATTAAATACATACTTTGGTTCTGTCTTCACAAAGGAGGACACAAATAACCTCCCAGAGATGTCGGGGAACATAGGGCCTAATGAGAGGGAGGAACTGAATGAAATCAGTATTTGTAGGGAAATGGTGGTACAGAAATTGACGGGATTGAAGGCTGATAAATCCCCAGGGCCTGATAATCTACATCCTAGGGTACTTAAGGAAGTGGCCCTAGAAATAATAGATGCATTGCTGGTCATCTTCCAAAATTCGATAGACTCTGGAACAGTTCCCATGGATTGAAGGGTAGCTAATGTTACCCCACTATTCAAAAAAGGTGGTAGAGAGGAAATAGAGAATTATAGACCGGTAAGCCTGACATCAGTAGTGGGGAAAATGCTAGAGTCCATTATAAAAGATGTAATAGCAGAGCACTTGGAAAACAGTGACCGGATCGGACAAAGTCAACATGGATTTACAAAAGGTAAATCGTGCTTGACTAATCTACTGGAATTTTTTGAGGATGTAACTGGTAGAATAGATAAGGGAGAGCCAGTGGATGTGGTGTATTTGGACTTTCAGAAGGCTTTCGATAAGGTCCCACATAAGAGATTAGCGTGTAAAGTTAAAGCACATGGGATTGGGGGTAAGGTACTGACTTGGATAGAGAACTGGTTGGCAGACAGGAAGCAAAGAGTTGGACTAAATGGCTCTTTTTCCCAGTGGCAGGCAGTGACTAGTGGGGTACCGCTGGGATCGGTGCTAGGACCCCAGCTATTCACAATATATATTAATGATGATCTAGACGAGGGAACTAGATGTAATATCTCCAAGTTTGCAGATGACACAAAGCTGGGTGGGCGTGTGTGCTGTGAGGAGGGTGCCGAGAAACTCCAGTACGATTTGGACAGGTTGGGTGATTGGGCAGATGCATGGCAGATGCAGTATAATGTGGATAAATGCGAGGTTATCCACTTTGGTGGCAAAAACAGGAAGGCAGATTATTATCTGAACGGCAATAGATTGGGAGAAGGGGAAGTGCAACTAGACCTGGGTGCCCTTGTGCACCAGTCGCTGAAGGTAAGCATGCAGGTGCAGCAGGCGTTTAAGAAGGCAAATGGTATGCTGGCCTTCATAGCGAGAGGGTTTGAGTACAGGAGCAAGGATGTCTTGCTGCAGTTGTACAGGGCCATGGTGAGACCACACCTTGAGTATTGTGTGCAGTTTTGGTCACCTTATCTGAGGAAAGATGTTCTTGCCATGGAGGGAGTGCAGCGAAGATTCACCAGACTGATACCTGGGATGGCAGGAATGACGTATGAGGAGAGATTGAGTCGATTGAGCTTATATTCGCTGGAGTTTAGAAGAATGAGAGGGGATCTCATTGAAACTTATAAAATTCTAACAGGACTGGACAGACTAGATGCAGGAAGGATGTTCCCAATGGCAGGGGAGTCCAGAACCAGGGGTCACAGTCTAAAGATAAGGGGTAAGCCGTTTAGGACAGAGATGAGGAGGAATTTCTTCACCCAGAGAGTGGTGAACCTGTGGAATTCTCTACCACAAAAGGCAGTTGAGGCCAATTCATTAAATATATTCAAGAAGGAGTTAGATATATTTCTTAAGGCTAAAGGGATCAAGGGATTTGGGGAGAAAGCAGGGACAGGGTACTGAATTTTGATGATCAGCCATGATTTCATTAAATGGCGGAGCAGGCTCGAGGGGCTGAATGCCCTACTCCTGCTCCTATCTTCTATGTTTTCTATGTCACAGTGGAATGCCTCATTTGTTCCATGAAGGCTGAAGGGAATGAGTGTTTCCCCAGGAATTTTTAAGGCAGCAGACATCTCCTTTTCTGAGAACTGGTGTCTCATATGAACAGTTGCTTGTCCATATGAGACACCTTGGCACAATCTAATAATTTAAACGCTAGTACCGATCCAGAGATTCCCAAATTAAACTTTGTCAACCTTTTGTACAATTTGTTAAAGTCCATTGAATAACAGCCTATTTTCCAAAATCTATCAAATTCTGACCAGGCCTCATAGGCATTTAACAAGTCATCTTTTTTGTAGATTTTTATCCAGGAATTCATCATTATTCAACTGATCTTCATCCATCTCAGAAAATACCTTACTTCCGATTTTATTTCATTTAGGGAGTGACAAAGCTAAGGCCATGCCTTAATTTCTCTTTGGTAGAACAGTAACCTGTGTCCACATGTCATCCTCATTCTTCCACTGGTCATACAGTTCAAACTCTGAGAACATCAGAGGGTAGTCGTGCCTTGACGATTTAAATGTGCTTTCTGCCATTTTCCACAATGGTCATATAGTGCTAGGCTTTCAAGTTATGTCCCAAAAAAAAATACTAGTTTCTAATCTCCACCTTTAGGCAACCATTCTCTGCTGCCATATAAAAATTGGATAGCCAGGCAGTGAAGGATAAGTACTTAAGCCTAGTCTTTAGTTAAGAAGGCAAATGGTATGCTAACCTTTATTGCAAGGGGGTTGCAGTATAAGAGTAAGGAATTATATAGGGCTTTGGTGTGACAGTTTTGGTCTCCTTACCTAAGGAAGGATATACTTGTCTTAGGGGAGTTGCAACGAAGGTTGACTAGGTTGATTCTAGGATGAGAGTGTTGTCCTAAGAGGAGAGATTGAGTCGAATGGGCCTATGCTCTCTGGAGTTTAGAAGATTGAGAGGTGATCTCATTGAAATGTATAAAATTCTTGGGGCTTTTCAGGGTAGATGCCGAGAGGCTGTTTCCCCTTTCTGGAGAGCCTAGAATGAGGGGGCATAGTCTTAGGATAAAGAGTTGGCCATTTAGGACTTGCGAAATGTCTTAACTCGGAGGATTGTGAATCTTTGGAATTCTCTACTCCCAGAGAGCTGTGCATGTTCAGTCGTTGAGTATATTCAAATATTCAAGACCGAGATCAGTAGATTGTTGGGCACTAATGGAATCGAGCAATATGTAGGGCGGGAAAGTGGAGTTGATGTAAAAGTTCAGCCATGATCTTATTGAATCGCAGAGCAGGCTTGAGGGGGACTGTATGGCCTACTCCTATTTCTTATTTTCTTATACACATGTATGTTTATATCCTGCAGTGATCAATTTAAGTTGACTTCTGTGTTTGTGATTGTTTTGTCAAGTAAATTCTACCAGAGAAGTCTGGTACAAATTGTATTTTTAATCTGATTAGGGAGGTAATCATTTATAGTCTTGAAAATGGTACCAATTGAGCTGGCTACAGGATAAAATCCAACTGCTGCAGCACTTATTGCAACTCATTTTGCATGTGCTGGTATATAAGTATTAGGGATTAAAGGAAGACAATTCTATTCGAGCAAAACAAAATCATAGCACAATATCGAAAGAAAGGACAAAATACAATACCGTTTCTTGTGTGTAAAGCAGTAAGTGGTACAAATTGAAGGGAGCCTTGTTATCAATATTCCATTTAAAACCAACTTCAGGTTTTTTTCTTTTTTTTTGCTTAGTGAATGTTGATGACATAAAGAGAAGTCTAGAATAAATTACTGAGCCTCACAGTGCGATCAATATAGATTAATATCATTAGTCACTCACCCAGGGTTCTCATGAAGCTTATTGCCATATTAATTGAGCTCTCACAATGAATCTCATTAACTGCCTTCAAACCAATTCCAGAAATAATGCCATCAGTATGAATCATTCAAAAAAAACACGGTAGAGTAGTGGGGGAAAGGTGTTTATCTTTGTCACTATTTCATTTGCTAAATGAGTTACTAATAGTGAAACTATATGGATCATTTAAAATATGTTATCTATTTTTACTGTTTCTCCTCTCTGTTCCCCTCCCCCGTCCCTCAAATAAATTCCTGGATCTTTTTCGGACTGATGGTAAAAATCTATTGTCTCCCGAATCTACAAAAAATCCAAATTCTCCATTTATTTATTGTTAAACCACCAGAAGTTTCTGGACTTGATTTGCAATGCCAAAATAAAGAATTGGATTTTTTTCATGGCTTTCTTGGCCCTAGTTGTTTTAATTAGTAGGCTCTTCAAGTTTTTCTTCAACTCACCGTGGCTTTCTTCGGCAAATAAAGATGAGATGGCTTACAATAGAAATAGGTGACCAACTTCCACCACTAAGTTTAAAAAAAAACTTTTGAAGGAAATTCCCTGAAGTAGGAAATGGTATGGTAGGGCAGTCCCTAATAAAAGAATCATGCATGGACTTTGGATGGACTGAATGGCATTTTCTCACTCTAGATTTTCTTAGGTTAAGTCCATATCTATGTAGTAAATGTTAAATCCTAATTGTGCCAGGGTTAGTAAGGGGTGCTCTTGCATAGTTTGGGAATGGTGGTGCAGTCTGCATAATGCCCAGAGACATAAGAAAGTACAGTTAACAGATCAATTTTGATTCAAGATAAGCCAATTAATCAATTAACTTCTCCATCAGTGCTACTTCTTAATTAGCCAGTAAATTTGTTTTTGAAATGTTAGTAAGTCTAACAGATTCTCTTCCCATTTCCCTTTTTATCACTTCACTTCCATCAAGATGCAGTACTGTGTCAAGCAAAGTGCCTTTAAAGTGAAGTGACAAGTCTTCTGAGTATCATAAGGTGAACTAATATCTTCATGATCTGCTAGATTAGTTATATTGTACCAACAAAGCTTGTAAATTAATAAATTACCTTTTCCTTTAAGTTGTGTAGTACAATGTAGTTAACAGAAATGTTCATGTATTATTGTTTGAAATTAATTATCTTTTAGTATGGGGTTTATTAGTCATCTCCAGTTAGGCATTTGAAAATAAAACTATTAGATATTTATATTGGTGGACATCTAATTGAATAATATATTCAAGAAGGCTGTTACCCACCTTAAAGTGGATTAAAATTAATTGCATTTTAGAAGGTTAATATAGTAGAAAGGCCTAGATATTCAATTTCCAAACTGGGTTTGTTGCATTTGTTTGCCACTGTAAATTCCTCACATTGTTGGACTAGGTACACTCGAGCTTCAGTGTTTGTACTAATCACTTCATTGATCTCTTCTGTTAACAGCAACCAGAATGTCAGATTCATTCTTTAACAGTAGACTTTTAAGTTTAGAATCTCAACCAAAGTGAGAGCTCTAAAGCCTCCTATCCCCCAACCCACGGCTTTCTGTTTTTTCCTTTTTGCAACAGAAAAAAGATGCTGAAATTTTCAGCTCGATCTTTGAGAGCTATTACTTTATACTCTTGTGTGCCAAGTTACGTTAAATGTCAGTGCTTTTCCTCAATACTGTTCTGAATTCAACTTAGTAATTACAAAGAAAATGCTGAAAAATGAGATTTGTAGGAGGTGACATTCCGCTGCTAATGGGATTTAAAATCTTTGCTATACTCTGCTTTCTGGAAGTTTGGGTGCATTAGAATGTTGTTATGCACAACTGAGCCAATTGGAAATGACTGCAGTGTTGCTCAATGAGATAAACAGTTACAGTACTTCACTAGTATAAATAGACTATAGGGCACTACAGGTCTGACATGCACAATTTCTGCGAGAAGTGGAGGGAATAGATCAAGATATGCAGATCTTGGTACATGGCATCAAGACACAGCTACTCCTTCCGGTAGGAGTCATGGGGCAAATTCCCACAGGGGTTCTCCCACTCACCCACTGTAACTTAGTGCAAGAGTTGTTGAAACCTCGGAAAATTGGCGCAAACGGCATTAATGTCTTTCTGGGTTTCAGTAGCGCTTCTGCTGAAGTTATAGTGGATAATCTGGGACCCCCTGTGGAAATTCACCACCATAAAGTAGAAATAACATGCTGCACTGATTTCATGTACCATGTGAAGTAGGTATGGTAACCTGTGTGTTAAGCACATATTAGCTTTGCTACTTTGAATAGACTTTTTTAAAAAGCACTTCAATGCAATTTCAAAGCTAATGGTTTCCATATGAGGAGAACTACTGAGGAATGGTTGATTTTTAAAAAAAAATCCAGCTGTTCATCTTCCACAAACACCTGGATGCCTCTTTCAAAACCTTTTGTTGTGCAGTTTGTAGCATGCGATGCGATTACCATTCTATCAGTTCTGTCTAAGGCATACTGTAGAGAATGCTTAAATCCTGCCTCTTGAATGTACATTGTAATATGCTCTGAGATACAGAATTGCACAGTGGCGTTGAACTATATTTTGAATGAATAAGCCATATTTCCAAAGAGCCAACTGTTTTAACTTTTCTGACCCTAAAATAAGATGCAGATGTCATGGGCACTCCCTGGAAACTGCATATTTACATGCAGAGTTCTTTGGCAGTGAGCTCTGATAATTCATATGAACAATGATGGACAGGTAAAGACCAACAGTCCCTGTAAGCTGCACTTTGTTCTGTGCGGCCTGTTTATTTTAGTACGCGGTCCCTTTAAATTTCTGCGCAGGCGCGGCAACATTCCCTCTAATCGGGAGCCACTCACCAGCTGTTCCTCGGAAAAGATACTGTGCATGCGTGGCCGCGCAGCACATTTAAGGGGACCGCACACTTAAAATAAAAATTATAGGGAACATTGATGCGCACTAAAAGCCGGTGAGCAACCTGTGCGGGACCTTTCTGATAACTGCGCGGCTGTGTGCCGCACGCCTTAGTGGGAACGTTGGTAAAGATCCTCTGGGCCATCCAGCCTGTCCCACACAATTGCTATACTTTGTGTTTCACAATATATACACTCCCCACCCCACCACACCCCAAACCATGTGATCTTCTGGGAGAGGCAAAAAAACAGATACAAACCCAGGCCAATTTGCGGGGGGTGGGGATGTCTGGAAAATTCCTCTCCGACCCATCTAGGCATTCAAAACTAGTCCAGGAGATTACTCTGGCTTTGAATTCCCTGAAGTACTTACCTTTTGTAAGAGGTGATGTCCGCCCCAACCAGAAACAGGTCCAGCTCTCGCTTCAAGGAATTCAGCAAGTCAGCGTCCACCGCACAAGACAGCAGCCTGTTTTACAGATCCAATATTCTCTGGGAAAAGAACCACCCCCTGACATGTAACCTAGATCTGGCCTTACGCAACTTAAAATGGTCCTTCCTAACCTATTTAATTAGAACAAACTGGAACACAATCTATTCCCTTCATCATCTTATATACCTCAATCAGATCACCCCCAATTCAACGCTTCTCTAAAGTGTAGAGTCCCAACTCTTTTAGCCTATCTTGATAACTAAGATGCTTTGTACTAAGAACTAGTCTAGTGGCCCTCCTCTACATCCTTTCCAAAGCCTCAATATCACCCACCATGTGAGCAGACCAAAACTGGAGACAGTATTCCACATGAGGCCTGACCAAGGTCTTGTAAACAGACAAAATAGCATACCTCATCTTATACTCAATTGTCCTATGAATGCACCTCAATACCCTATTTGCTCTAGCTATTGCGTCATGGCATTGCTCATGTACCTTTAGAGATCTATACACTAGAATTCCTAAATCTTTCTTTCTCCACCTTCTTTAATGCTTTTCCCTGAAGGGTGTGTGAATGTTGAGCATTTGTCCTGCCCACATGCAGAACACTGCACTTATCCAAGTTATACATCATTTGTCAGTCAGGAGCCCAATCTCCCAACACATTAAGATCCGCCTGAAGCAGACAAGCATCAACTACAGTCCTAACACTCACACAGATCTTAGTATCTTCTGTAAATTTATAGATCATGCCCCCAACACCTACATCCAAATAATTGTTAAAAATAGTAAAGAGCAACGGCCCCAACACCAATCCCTGCAGGACACCAGTGGTGACTGGTCTCCAAACAGATCCAAATTCATCTACTTTTTGCCTAAGTCCTGCCAGCCAGTTCTCAATCCAGCTCAATTTATTACCACTAATACCAGAGGCTTCAATCTTATTGGGCCAGAAATTCGAGTTGGAGGCTTCCCGCGGGCGCAAGCCCCCGACCTGCACTTACATGGTGTTGTGGGCCCGCGTGGGATTCCGATCCTGGGCCTCCTCCAGCTGCTGGCATGCAGTGCTCGGGTATCCCAGGGGCGCAGTTAGTTCGAAGCGTCCCCTGGGATCATGTGTGCCATGGAGAGCCATTCGTAGCAGGGAATCTCCATTCATAAATTTGACAGGAAGACCTGTCAAATCTATGAATAGAGATCGGCCCCAAAACCTAACTAAAACTTCAAAAAAAAATTTTTATCACATTTTTAAAATAACTAAATTACATTAAATACAGTAACTATTTGAAACAATAATTTAAATTTTTGAAAAAATTAATTAGTTTTTAACAGGGCTAAAAATAAACTTACCTTTTAAAGTATTTAAAAATAGTAAACCTGTGGAAAAAATGTTTAATTTGACTTAATTCACCACTTACCTAGTTAAAAGCAGGCCTTGCGACTGCTTTTTAAACGCGCAGCTGCTAGAGACTTACCCTCCCGGAGAAACCTGTTTTTAAAAAAAAAAAAAAAACGGAAGTTCCAGGCGTACGCGCTGCCTCTCCGGCACACGGGGTTGACCTCCGAACTCCTTCCTTCAAGGGAACGGAAGTTTCGGTTTCCAGCGCATGCGCAGTGCATGCACAAAACCAGCACTTTCGTTGACCCTACGCGTGAGTACACAGCGCGTACTCACCCGTGGGGACCCGAATTTCTGGCCCATTGAGAAGCCTCTTCAGAAAACATCCTTTTCTATTGACTGAGATGTTGCACAGGTGCTTGAATGGCCACACAAGTGCAGTTGATGTCACCTGTACCCTGGAAATGCCCGTCTTTCAAAAAAAACTTGTCAGCCTGTTCTGTTTGTTGAGTTCCTGGGTCTGGGCCAATTAACCCTTTCACTCATAAGTTCCGAAACATTCGACTTGGTTGGTGACAGTAATTCTATTTTTTCAGTGAAAGTGAGACTTGATACATTACAGCATCTGAGCAGTACAGTAGTTAAACAAGGCGCAATCAAGGTTTATATTGCCCATTAGGCCCTGGGTAAAAGACGTGATCAGGCAAAGAGGGGAAACCCAGCGCAGTGAAGAGGGGAATCTGAAGGTGGGGAAGCAATTCAGAGAGGAAACCAGAGATGGGAGGAACTTTAATTCTACCAGAAGCTAGTGGTAACTCAAAGAAATTGTGCTGATGACTAATATTAATGCTGGTAAATCTCAGATTCCCATCATAACCAACAATAATACAATAACTCACTGATAGTTTATATGTAACTGCTAGTAATAGGTGTAATGCCTCGATATCCTATCTGTAACTAGTAGTAATCCTATAACCCGCTGATATTCACCCTGAAACGCTAGCCCGAATCACCCTGCATTGGACAAGATGCGGTCAGGCTCTCCAGTCAATATCACTTTTTACAGGCCCGATCTCTCTCCCTATCTCCTTGGACACTGGTTTGGACTCAGGTTCTGTGTGACGATGACAACTCTGAACTGGGAACTCAGTCAGAGCCGATCTGTACTTGGACTTCATGTGTCAAAACTGGGCGGCACAAACAGACCTGAAACAAACCGAGAGATTGCACAAAGGGCAGCGGGCTCAGTGTTTGAGGCAGTTCTCACAGGGCACACTGTCCTAAACCCATCTCAGCACCAACATTTATAAACCACTCCGAGCTCAGACCTGCTAAAGGAAAGTTTTCATAGAATCATTCGGCCCCCGATGCTGGCATTCTACCCTTCACCACCGCCCCCCCCCCCCCCCACCCCACGCCAGATCTTTTTATATTCTCCTTTTCAAATATATATCCCATTCCCTTTGAAATTAAGTTTTAGTCTGTACCTCAATCACCACCTATGGTGAAGTAACCCACAGTCTAATAGCCCCTCCTCCTTCCTCCTTGTTCCAGTGAGCATCTGTGTTTTCCATTTCCATTGCCCATCAATGGAAATAATCTTTCACTATTTTCCCACACTAAGATCTCTGGGTTTTGTATTGATTTCTTTGTGGGTTCAATGACGAGACGTTTATGAAAGAGAATGGCCTAGAAATTGGGTATAGCCCCGCCAGCTCAGTTGCGCCGAAAATTTTGCGCTGGCCGCGGAGCCAGTTGCGCCCGTCCCATATTCACTTTTAGCACCCCAAGGCGGGACCGGGCGCTGTTCCAGGGTGTGCCCGCCCCCGCTTGGGGCGCTGAAAGTGAATTTCAGCGCTCCAGGAGCCGCTGCGCCACCCGATGCGGTGCGGCAGGCTGCTGTACTGCAGGCCTCCTCCTTCTCTTGAGGAGGTGCCTGCAAGGGGGAGATCGCCGCTGGATTGTGCCGGCAAATGAGCCCGGCAGCACGGAGAAGTGCAGGGCTCGCGGAAAGCAGCCGGCAATGCCGCGGGGGGGGGGTGGTGGAGGAGGCCGGGGAGGGAGGTGCGGCCAGGCGGCCGCCGAAAAAGCGGCCGGCCGCACCTCCACCTTTATGCGCCCCACTAAGGCTGCAGGAAGGCCCTGGTCTCCCGATGTTAGTAGCGGCCGCCACGGAGGAGGCGGCCGCAACTAAATATGGGGGTCGGGCCGGCATCGGGGCAGAACCGGGGCACTGCGCACACCGATGACGTCATCGGTGGGGGCAGAACCGGGGCACTGCGCACACCGATGACGTCATCGGTGCCGGCGCAGCGCTACCGGCTACCGCCGCCATTTGCGCAGGGCTCAATTTCAGCGCAAACTCCTCCAATGGCGCAGAGGCCCTCTTTGGGCCTTAACTGGGCGCAAAGCCCACCGAATTTCTAGGCCAATGTCTTTTAATCTAAAGTCTGTTCAACTCTTGTTAACAGCATTTACAGGAGACATCAAGCTAGAAAATCATCTAGAACGAAACTGAAACTAAACTCAACTGCCTTGCTTGTCTCGGTCACATGCCCTCTGCTGGTCAGGCACAAGCAATCAATCAGGCAACTATGCTGGTAAGACATGATAATCAAACAGACAAATAACATCACTATTTGCTGATATCATTACAGGTTTCACTCACCCCTTTACAGGCTGCTCCTCTCTCCGTGCCTCTTCCACTCGCAACCTTACTGCTGCTACTCCCGAAGCTGTGGGAAATGCTGGTCCTCACGCCGCCCCAACCCCCAGCCCCTTCTCTCCCACTGCCTCCAAACCCCATCTCTCCCCCTGATGCCCCATTCTCCATCTCTTTCCCCCACCACCCCCCCGATCCCTGATTCCCCAGTTTCCATCTTTCCCCTATCCCCATTTCCCAGTCTCCCCTTGATCCCCTCCCATTCTCCTTTTCACCCCCACCGATTTCAAGCCCCACAATTTCAGAGCCCTCGCGAGTTCAGAAACTCCCAGAAAACTGACGCCCTCAATTTCCGAGCCTCCTAATTCCCAGCTCTCCAGCCCTGCGTGGTCGTGGCTCTCTGCGACGGTGGTTGGGTGGCATCACCAAGCCTGAGGCTTTTAACAGTGGCCAGTGACATCACGGGGAGTGCACTTTGGCAGGAAATTTAAAGAGCTGGCTGCTGGAGGCACAGCTTGGGAGAGCTACCCCCGATTCTGGGTAACTCCCGGTCATTCTGGGAGGGTTGGGGACCCTACTTGTTACTCTTCTCCTCCTTCAGCACATTGAGCAAAACGAGGTTTGCTGATGCACCCATGTTGCTGTGTGGATGGAAACATTGAATGATTCTTTCTTTTTCCCTGTGATCAACCTCTGTCAGCTCTCTTCACTGCATTAATGCTGCCCTTAGAGCAGGCATTATTATGATGTGGGCTGAAAGGAAGCTTAACTAAATTTGTATCCTTGGCTTCAGTTGTTGCTAAGCAAGGCATTGGTAAATTTTACAAACAATCAACACTGGCATTATCACAGCTCTGATTTAACATGATTAACCATCTTGGTCCCAGGAGAAACTTTAGAAGCATGGGCAACAGTGAACTAATATTCTATTAATCCTAGCACACCAAATTGCTGCATAATAATGAACACTTAGCATATATGTTGGTTCTAACACCTGGTAATTTCACCCCTCTGTGACTAACTTGACAAACCAGCAACAAAGAAAAAGAATGATTTGTCACTCTCTCCTATTAAAAGGGAGAGACGGTTTTAAAAAAAAGTTGGTGTCCTCCCATTAAGGGGAAGCACTCATTGGTGCAAACCCTGTAGGGTTTGGGCCTTGCCCACACTTTACTGGTGTGCTTAAAATGGGACCCTTCTACCATGTACGCATTTGTTTCCAATATGTTACATTCACATCTGCAATCAAAATTCATCTGCCATTGCTCAGCCTATCTGCTTGATTTGAGTTTTGAACATTTTTTAATGCTGTTTGTTGACCTTTATATTTGTTGCCTAGCAATGTTCGATTTCAGAAAATGCCTGCCTCCAAAATCAATTCTGGATAGTGTGAACAGCAGGGGACTTGTAACAGATGCAAGTGTAATTTGTTTAGTCACTGCACAGACAGCTTTTTCTATTTTATTATTGACTCTTGTTTCCTATACCAAGCCTGTTGTCAATCCAGTTAGCTAATTCGCCGTTAATTCCAGAGGACCCATTTTTGTCTTGAGCTCACCATGTGCACCAGTTCATGGGGTATGACAGCAGGGAAAAGGGGACCGAGACTCTTAATGCCAGGTTTCTACCCCTTTTGCACATCATTCACATTTTCAGCAGGCCAGGAAGAAATTCCCTGGAGCTTCATTATAATATCCCAAAAATGCAGGAATGACTCCTCCCACATCTTTTTCTGATCTTTACACCAGGTCCATGCTACTTCCTGCTGCAGTATAGATTTATAGGGATGGTGCTGTGTGGTGGCACAGAGGGATCCTCCTTGTAACCGCCTCCACTGCAGTCAACAAACAGTGCGGGGTGGGGGGGGGGGGGTCATGTGTTGGCCTGCTCTTTCACTTGTCTGCAGGCTCCTGCTCTCACCTTGGGCATTCTTTCCCATTGTTTTGTCCTGTCATTTGTTGTAACCCATGGCGTTTGAGTCCTAACAAAGGATGCGAATAGGTTGAGATGCCTTTTCAATGTTTCTAAAGGCTTCCAGGATTTTTGTGACACTTCCCTTTAATTGATTCTATCTCTTTTAAATGTCATTTACATGCAGTTTTCAATTCCATATACCCATCCAAATTGGCAGCTGGATCTATCAATAATGTGGATGCAATGACCCACAGAATTTGAATGCTATTTGCACATTCTGATGAGAATATTATTTCTTAACCATTTAAAGCTGATTTACAGCAGTAGATGAAAATCCGCCCATATTCAAAAGATTCCCTTGTGAAATTTTATCAAATTCCTTCTAAACATCCAAGTAAATTATTTTCACTGGATAGCACAAATTCAGTTTCCCCCATGAAAAAGTTACAGCAGATCAGTTAGATGCCGATTGCTGTTTGAACATTGGCAGATCCTATGTAACGTTTTCAAGCATTTGCCCCACAACAGTTCAGATGAAAGGTTGTCGAGTTGAAATGTTAACATTACCTTCCTCTCTCTGCAGATGCTGCCTGGCCTGCTAAGTGTTTCCTACATTTTCTGTTTAAATTTCTGATTTCCAACATCTGCAGTATTTTGCTTTTTGCTCCAAGTTTTAATCATTGCCAGTTTTCATGAGTCATGTTAATCAATCTGGAACTAGTCAGTCGAGATTTTAGTTTAAAGAAGCTGAGAAATTCTACCGAGTATCAAGGCAATTTCCAAAAGGATCAGCCAATTTATAGAACTTGCCTATACCTTGTCAGAAAAACTCCCACTTCATTGCTGAGGACAGATTGATGTGAAAATTGGTGGCTTCCTAGGTAACTTGTCACTCAACCTCTTTAGATCTATACAGAGAAAGAAAGACTTGCATTTATATAGCACCTTTCACGACCACCGGACGTCCGAAAGCACTTTAGAGCCAATGAAATACTGTTGTAATGTAGGTAACATGGCAGCCAATTTGCACACAGCAAGCTCCCACAAACAGCAATGACCAAATAATCTTCAGGGGTAAATATTGGCCAGGACGCCAGGGACAGTTCCCCTGCTCTTCTTTGAAATAGTGCCATGGGATCTTTTACATCCGCCTGAGAGAGCAGACGTCTTATCTTTGACAGTGCAGCACTCCCTCAGCACTGCACTGGAGTGTCCGCCTAGATTTTTGTGCTCAAGTCTCTGGAGTGGGACTTGAACCCACAACCTTCTGACTCAGAGGTGCGAGTGCTATGCACTGAGCCACAGCTAGCACAGAGAAGCAATACAGAAGAAAGCAGAAACTTTGTCGAGCACTGCGTCGCTGACTTGACGTCATGTTTGCAAACTTCAAACTTTTTGCTGACCTTAACGCTGAGTTCTAAGCATGCTCAGAAAAGCGTGCATGCAGCAGACCTACAGAGACACTGGGCTAGATTTTCGTGGAGCCGTCAGGCGGGGTTTCAGGCGTGTGGTGGGGGGGAGGGGGGGAAATCCCGAATTTGTCAAACGCTGATATTTCATCTGTCAAGAACTCTTGACTGATGAAATTTCTGTCTGTGATGTCACCTGTTGCCGGGTGGCCCTTAATTGGCCTGCTGAGCCCGCTGGGCGGGCTCAACAAGGTCAATCAAAGGAAAATCGCGCGGATTGGCCAGACGTCGAAGTAGGCGGGTCAAAACCCAAAAGGGGAAGTCCCGCCTTCTTCCCGACAGGTTCGGGAAAATCTACCCCACTGTCACCATTTCTTAAAGGGCCACACACACCTTTCAGGTAAGCTTAGATTTAAGCTTTTGGACAGGATTTATTTTATTTTATTGATATAGTGCTTGGTGCAATAGATGCTAAATGTTTTTGAAGTGTGCAGGGAGTGCTGCTGGATGCTTGCAAGGCATCCGATGCTAAAGGAAGGCCTCTGAGAAGACAGAAAATGCTGGAAGTACTCAGCAGGTCAGGCATCATCCATGGAGACGGAAACAGAGTTCATGTCTCGGGTCGAGCTGCTGAGTATTTCCAGCATTTTCTGCTTTTATTTCAGATTTCCAGTATCCACTCGGAGGGAAGAGGAAGATGGAGCAGAGAAAGATGCAGAAGAGGAGGAAGCGGAAGGAAGGATGCAACCCAGACAACCCCTTTCTGGCCGGGATATCCGAGATGGAATCATCCGCCCGTGGTACCAGTGAACACAACCGCAATTCCCCATTCAACATTTGCCCCACACCTTACCTTCCCTCTGTTACTGACCATCACAGCATCCTCTTGACCACAATGCTGAAATATAAGCCACCACAAAGCAAATTTTCCAATCCAACTTTATACATCTATTCATCCAATATGGCACCAAGAAATCAACTAATCACCCTTGTCCATTCCCTTAGTAACTGTCTTGTGTGTGCCTTTGCCTATCCTACTGATGTCATGCAGTGCTACCCCAGTGGCTGGTGGAAGGCTGCTGACTTTCAGTGGTGGACACTGCAAATGCCCTAGCACAACGACCTCGAGGAGTTGGCGGCTGGAAGTGTCAAGTTAAGTGACTGTGTTTCTGCTCCTCCTCCTCCTCTTGGGTGTGTGAAATGAGCAAGGCACAAGGGTACAGTTGTGGTGAGGGGAGGGTGGGATAGCAAGAGCTGCATGCTTACACCATGTGCACCTTGTAAATCAGAAGATATTATGAAATGAAGGGGAAGTGGGATGTGATGAGGATAACAGCATCTTGTATCCATTCATCACCGCTGCTTGGCAAGGTAGGTTGTTGGTAAGTGAGTGATGGGTGGGGGTCATGCATTGATCAGTGTGTGAGGCTAGTGATGCAGTTGGTAGGAGATAGCTTTTGAAGATGCATTCACTGACCTTGACCACTGGCCTGAGGTCATGAAGCTTCCTTGGGCACTGGAGCCAGGTGGTGGGGGCAACTCTGCTGGCAATGACGGCCTCGGTGATCTAGTCTCACATCGTTCTTCCTGAAGGGCCTCCTTGGCCCCTGTGGGTAGAGGACCTCTCTTGCAGTGTTGACCCCCTGCACAAAGCTGGAGTGCTGCGTGCCAGACCCTGGGTGCCCCTTCCCTAGCTTGGTGAGCCATTTGTGTTAGTACTGAAGCACTTTTACCATTTTCTTAGGTACGGAAGACAATTCAGCTTTAAGAGCTGAAGACTCCCATTTGGGAATTATTTTTAACTTTTTTCAAAAGGTAGTTGAGTTCGAAGGACTAAACTGCCCATTTTTAAATGTTTTTTATCTTTTTGTTTTAGAAGGCTGTTCCCCTTTAAGGGACCGACACTGCTTTCTAAAATGACAGGCTAGCTTTAAGACTACGCTGCCTCGCTCCAGGGATGCAACGGCCACGCTACATTGGGCCTCCTGCTGAGAGTAGCGCTGGAAAAAGAGGGTTGCACAGTTAGCAGGCAGCACCAAAATACCAGTGTTGCCTGCGCTATGAATTTGGGTGGCTGTTAACTTTGGCCCACAGTAGCACCAGCAAGTTTCCGGCGTACTGCAATTTCTAGGAGATGGGATATGGCTCTCAAATTTGCACTTTATTTTCCAGTGTTTATCTGCTTTGAAATAATTCCAAAAACTTGTTTTTTGTTGTTGAACAGAGTAGTTAGCACTTCATTGAATACTATTGATTAATTTGAATGCTACAATTGATCTCTTAGCTACATTAGTTTAAGAGCATTCTGCATATTAAGTAAATGTTCACTTCCTTTTACCGCTACCGCATTGTGCTAATTTTAGTACTGAATCAAGTTACACTTCAATCACTTTATAAAATGGTTTCAAACTAAACACTCCTCTTGTGGTGTTTGTTTTTTTTGAAAACATTTGGAATTCTTTCACCAATACTTAGGGTCAATAACATTTAAAAGATATATTTATAGATGTGACTATAAGAGCTGCCACTGAACCTCCAAAAGATTAAGGGCTAAAGATTCGTAGCTGCCACGAGAGTTGCCGGTGTTACTGTGGCCTCGGGTTAACGGCCGCTGAAAATGGACGAAGCGGTACAAGAGAAAAATTTGCGCTAGGGGCTAAAGACTTTTAGCCCAGTGCTAACTTGCCATGTAATGCCCTCTTGGTGACATTAGTGCAGGCATCGAAGGCAAAGTTGACATCCAGAAGCAGTGCTCCACCTTTTTTTTTTAAAAAAGGAACATTAAAAAGTCAAAAATGGGAGTCTTCAGCTCTTAATGCTGAATTCCCTTCCGCAGCTAAGAAAATGGGAAAAGTGCTTCAGCACTAACACAAATGGCTCAGCAAGCCAGGGAAAGGGCACCCAGTGTCTCGCACGCAGCACTCCAGCTTTGTGCAGGGGGTTAACATTGCAAGAGAGGTCCTCTACCCACGGGGCCAGGAGGCCCTCCAGAAAGAACAATATAGAACCACATCACTGAGGCCATCACTGCCAGCAGTGTTATCCCCCATCACATGGCTCCAGTGCCCAAGGAAGCTTCATGACCTCAAACCAGTGGCCAAGGTCAGTGAATGCATCTTCAAAAGCCATCTCCTACCAACTGCATCACTAGCCCCTCACACTGCTCAATGCATGACTACCCCCACCCCACCGTGCCCCCCCCCCCCCAAATCACTCACCTACCAACAATCTGCACCAATCACGAGGCACACCTCCCATTCCTAGCCTCACCTCACCCCCTTGGAGGAGACGGTGCAGGCCATTCTTGGCAGGGGCATGGCTGAGCCCTTGGCCAGCGGTGGGGCAGAAAGGATACAAGATGCTGGCATCCTCATGTTATCCTCCTTCTGGCATGCACCTCTTGCTTTCCCACCCTCCCCTCACCACAACTCCACTCTTGTACCGTCTTCATTTCACACACCCAAGAAATGAAGCCTGCCCAGCCAGTGGTTGACCAAGAAGAGGGAGTGGAGAGTGAAGAAAAAGAAGAAACTCCATCACTCGATTTCACATTCCCAGCCACCAGCTCCTCCAGGTCAACCAGCAAGGCCATCTGCAGTGTCCCCTACTGAAAGTCAGCAGCCTTCCACCAGCCATGCTGTAGCCACTGGGGTAGCACTACGTGACATCACTAGGATAGGCAAAGGCATGCACAAGACATTCACTAAGGGAATGCACAAGGGTGATTAGTTGATTTCTTGATGTCATATTGGATGGATAGATGTTTAAAGTTGGATTGGAAAATTTGCTTTGTGGTGGCTTTTATTTCAGCATTGTGGCCTAGAGGATGCTGTGATGGTCAGTAACAGAGGGAAGGTAAGATGTGGGACTAATGGTGAAAGGGGAATTGGGGTCACTGGTACCGCGGGCGGATGATTCAATCCTAGATATCCTGGCTGTTTGGTTTGCATCCTTCCTTCTGCTTCCTCCTCTTCTGTTTCTTAATCTTCTACATCTTCTTCTTTCATCTGCGATTGGATGGTGTAAATCTGAAATGGCAGCATAAAATGCTGGAAATACTCAGCAGGTCAGGCAGCAACTTGTGCTGAGACGTGAACTCTGTTTCTCTCTCCACGAATGTTGCCTGACCTGCTGAGTATTTTCAGCATTTCTGCCTTCTCTGAGGCCTTCCTTTACCATCCGAGGCCTTCCTTTACCATCCAAGGCCTTGCAAGTGTCCAGCAGCACTCCTTACACACTTTAAAAAAAAACTTTTAACATCTATTCCACTACTTCAATAAAATCAAAAAAAAACAGTCCAAAAGCTTAAATTCAAATTCACCTGAAAGATGTGTGTGTCCTATTAAGAGGTGCCGACAGTGCCTCTGTCAGTCTGCTACACGTTAAGTTTACATAGCGAGCTTACGACCCAGCGCTGAACTCAGCGCAAAGGTTCACGTTCGCTGAGGTGACATTAATTCAGCGTGCATGTCAGTTCTCCTTCATTTCAATTTGCGGGGCGATGGATGTTACCGGCATCGCTGCTGGGCCTTGGAAAATGGCAGATGCCTTGGGACCCACCCCCAGCTGGCAAAAGAGCGGCGGCCAACCTCTTTACGCAACTTTTTGCCAGTAACGGGTAGCATTAAGTCCTGAATTTTTAGCCCTATAAAAAAAAATTTTTTTACAATTGGAGAAAAGCTTGAACCATTTTTAAATCTCACTGGAAGCCTTGTATTAAAACCTCAGATTTTCTTCTGAATTATCTGTAAATCTTACATGGTTCAAAAAAAAATTCTTGAAGTGCTAAATTCATGTTTGTTTCTCTACATAAAACATTTTTTTCATGGATATCTTCTGAATTTATTTTTGTAGTATCTGAGATTGGCTTGGCTCACTCTGCATTTGTGAGTGGTACTATTATTTTGCATTCAGAAATAAAATATTTTCAATTTTGCAGAATGGTTTATAAATGGTAATATATCTTAATACTTTTCAAGGTATAACATCCATACTCGACAACATAAAAATAGTACGGGTGAGAAAAAGCCATTCATGCTTGCTTCTAACTCCCCCATGTCTAGCATCCACCTGCACTTTGACTACGGTACCTCACCTGATAGATTATTCCAAATGCTTCTCACTCCTTTGAGTAGAGATTTTTTTTTCTAAGATCTGTTTTAAATGTGCTTTTCATTCATTTAAGTTTATTTGCTCATGTTCTAATTGCCTGATGCACCTTGAAGTGATACTCTGGATTCATCTTGATAGGTGACAAAATTATGGCAGTAACACCTTTCCTCAAGACTTGCTCAAACCAATTGCTATGCTTCACAAATTTGAAGTGGGAGTGATTCTCAAACCTTTATTTGGCTGACCTCCAAAAGGCTCAGCCTCTCAAGCCCCTCTAGCTAAAAATGGCAGTAGTGTTACATTTGCTGAAAGTGTGTCTCTACACAGAATATTTTTTAAATGGTGAGACTGGGAAATGTTTGCATTCAGAGACCTGGGTGTCCTTGTACATGAATCACAGAAAGTTAACGTGCAGTTACAGCGGGCAATTGGGAAAGCAAATGTTATGTTAGCTTTTGTTACAAAGGGATTGGCGTATGAGAGTAAAGAAGTCTTACTACAATTATACAGGGCATTGGTGAGGCTACACCTGGAGTATTGTGTACAGTTTTGGTCTCCTTACCTAAGGAAAGACATACTTGCCTTAGAGGGAGTGCAACAAAGGTTCACTAGACTGGTTCCTGGGATGGGGGGGTTGTCCTATGAGGAGAGATTGAGTAGACTAGGCCTATATTCTCTAGAGTTTAGAAGAATGAGAGGTGATCTCATTGAAACATATAAAATTCTTAAGGGACTTGACCGGGTTAATGCTGGGAAAATGTTTCCCCTGGCTGGGGAGTCTAGAACACAGGGTCACAGTTACAGAATAAGGGGTTGGCCATTTAGGACTGATGAGAAATTTCTTCACTCAAAGGGTTGTGAATCTTTGGATTTTCTACCCCAGAGAGCTGTGGCTGCTCAGTTGTTGAGTATATTCAAGACAGAAGTCGATAAAGTTTTGGGAATTAAGGGATATGGGGATAGTGTGGGAAGGTGGAGTTGAGGTAGAATATCAGCCATGATCTTATTGAGGGGCTTGAGGGGCCAAATGGTCTACTCCTGCTCCTATTTCTTATGTTCTTTTATACTACTCCACTTCTGTTTTTCACACGTTTCCTTTACTTGTCTCCTCGTTCACTGTCCCCTCTCTCCATCTTATCGTCTGTTTCACTCTTGCACTGCACTTACACTCCACATCTTCAGTCAGATTCGCTTTCTCCTGCTTGATTTTGTTTTTCTCTTTCTGCATCTTCACCACTTCTTTTCACTTACTTTCTGATACAGAGGAAGAGGAAGAAACTGGGCCGGTCTCTCAATCAGCCAGGGATTGAAGCTTCAAAAAGAGCGCATGCAGTCATCATCCTGCTAGTTATTTTCACTAAGTCTCTGGAAAATTAATCATCAAAATAAGAGTCAGTCTGAGTTTCTGCAGAAGAAAAGCAGCCTCCCAGTGGGTGGCACTGCATTCTGACAGTAGACGCAGTGTTCAGCTCTTGACTGTTGTCTAGGTCCCGACGGCCTGAGGGGTGGCTGAAGGGCTAGCACACCAACTACCTGCACTCACTGCTGCCATTCAACAGAAGAAATGGCATGCAAACACTTAAAATAAACCGGCGGAGGGGGGAGTCTATTTCGAAAAGAGAGAGGGGGAATCAGTTGCAGACCAGAGGGTGTCTGGGTAGCTCGATACTAGTCCTAACCCCCAAATAATTTAGCAGAAATGGTTTAGTTACTAGTTTGATGTGGCGATGCACCATTGGGGCATGGGGCTTTAAAATGACAATGCAGAATTCGAAACTGAGATGCTGGCTGCTGCTAATTGTTGGTTGGAACTGTTCCAGGTGATGGCTACGTGAGTGTTGGTAAGGAATCTCCTTAACCTTGTTCTATCTAGGTTGTAAACCATGACCTTCTCTAATTTTTCCACGTACCTTATTCCCTCTTGCTTCTACTTGCATCTCCACTGATACATACGTCAATTTTGAAGCATGGTGACCAAAATTCTATACCATATTCAAAAGTGTGGTCTGAACAGTGCATTCCAAAGCCTCAGCATACCCTCTAGATTGGTTCTCTACTATTCTGGTTACAGTTACTATTCCAAAATTCTAGAACTCGATAATCTTCATTGTGTCTATGTCTATTTCTCAGTGTATGTTTCCTTGTATAAACAGAGGGACCTGGGTGTCCTTGTACACCAGTCACTGAAAGCAAACATGCAGGTGCAGCAAGCAGTTAGGAAGGCAAATGGTATGTTGGCCTTCACTGCAAGAGGAGCAAGGATGTCTTACTACAGTTATACAGTTTCCACCCTTCCCTCACCTTCACATGCTCCATCTCCAATGCTTCCCTTCCCTTCCCTTCCTCGACTTCTCCGTCTCCATCTCTGGGGATAAGTTATTGACAAACATTCACTACAAGCCCATTGACTCCCACAGCTACCTTGACTACACTTCCTCCCACCCCACCCCACCCCATTCTCCCAGTTTCTCCGTCTCCGCCGCATCTGCTCTGACGATGCCACCTTCCATACCAGTGCTTCAGACATGTCTTCCTTTTTCCTCAACCGAGGATTCCTCTCTACTGTGGTTGACACGGCCCTCGACCATGTCCGTTCTGTCTCCCACACTTCTGCCCTCACTCCTGCCCCTCCCTCCCGGAACCACGATAGTGTTCCCTGTGTCCTCACCTTTCACCCCACCAGCCTCCACATTCAACGGATCATCCTCCGCCATTTCCGCCACCTCCAGCGTGATCCTACCACCAAACACATCTTCCCCTCACCCCCCCCTTTCAGCATTCCATAGGGACCGCTCCCTCCGCAACACCCTAGTCCACTCCTCTACCACCCCCAGCACCCCTTCCCCTTCGCCCGGTACCTTCCCATGCAAGCGCAGGAGATGCAACACATGCCCTTATACCTCCCCCCTTCCCACTGTCCAGGGCCCCAAACACCCCTTCCAGTTGAAACAGCGATTTACTTGTACTTCCTGCAATTTAGTATACTGTATTCGCTGCTCACGATGTGGTCTCCTCTACATTGGGGAGACCAAACGCAGATTTTGTGATCGCTTTGCGGAACACCTCCGTTCAGTCCGTAAGGGGGACCCTGAGCTCCCGGTGGCCTGTCACTTTAATTCACCGCCCCATTCCCACTCAGACCTCACCGTCCTCGGCCTCTTGCATTGTTCCACGGAAGCTCAGCGTAAGCTCGAGGAACAGCATCTCATCTTTCAATTAGGCACTCTACAGCCCTCTGGACTCAACATAAAGTTCAACAATTTCAGATCATAACCTCGGCCCCTATCACATATATATATTTTCCCTTTCTGTTTTTTTTAATCCACACTTTCGTCTGGGCTTTTTCTTCCCTCCCATATGGCAGCTGTCCTTCATTCTGCCAGGGCCATTCACACTTCATCTAGAGCCATCCTTTGTTCCTTGAATATCTCTCAATGTCTCTTAATCTCTCCTGCTTTCTATCCTATCTCTGACCTTCCCTTTTGTTCTTTCATCCCCTCCCCCTTTTCCCAGCCCCCACTTGCTTTAAAATCTATCCCTCTTCCTGCTTTTTTTCCAGTTCTGATAAAAGGTCTTCAACCTGAAACATTAACTCTGTTTCTCTCTCCACGGATGCTGCCCTGGCCTGCTGAGTTTTTCCAGCGTTTTCTGTTGTTATTACAGTTATACAGGGCCTTGGTGAGACCACACCTGGAGTACTGTGTGCAGTTTTGGTCTCCTTACCTAAGAAAGGATATACTTGCTGTTACATTGTTATAGTATCACGTCGTTAAGTGGAACTACTTTGGTATGGAACTACTTTGGTATGGTGTAGTTCTATTGCTATGTGGGACACAGTGCACAGTGCAGCGTCGGACATCTTGTATCACTCCGCACCATGCGGCAGTACAGAAACAAAGCAAGAATACAGCTAAGTAAAAGCAGTAACTAAAATGAGCTAAAAGTGTCTATTATTTATAGTATAAGAACACAAGGAGACACAACATGGTGGCAGCGGTGGGATCTGAACCCACGCCATCGAAATGACTGGAGCCTAATTCCATACATACCTGTATGGCAGGCGATTTGCAATAGAGAGTGACCATCGTCCACTAGAACAGATCTATAAGAAGAATCTGTGCAAAGCGCCTGCAAGACTGCAAAGACTACTTCTAAGGATCCAAAGCTATGACTTCACGCTTAAATATAAGCCAGGAAAGGAAATGGTGCTAGCAGATGTGGTGTCTCGATTGTCACCATATGAGAAACACAAGGTGGAGGGTCTAACAGTAAAAATCCACCACCTAGTGAATGTTACCCCTACAAAGCTCAGTCAAATCAGAGATGAGATGAGCAAAGATGAGGAATTGCAACTACTCTCACAACAAGTAATACAGGGGTGGCCGGAGAGAATCCAGCAGGTACAGGCGACAATTCATCAATACTGGATGATTAAAGATGATATTGCAGTAGAAGACGGTATTCTCCTTGCTGGATCGAGGATCATCGTGCCAAAGACGATGCAGACACAACTTCTCCATCTCATACATGAAGGCCACATGGGAATGGAGAAATGCAAGCTGAGAGCCAGATCAGCTGTATACTGGATAGGCATGTACAAAAATATCGAACAGATGGTCTCTGCATGTGGTATATGCCAGAAATACAGAAATGCATAACAGAAAGAGGAGATGATACCTAGTGAAATACTGTCAAGACCATGGCACACCGTTGGGGCAGATCTCTTCATGTGCAATCAAGAATGGTATCTCATAGTGGCAGATTACTATTCCAAGTTCCCTTTTGTGAGAAGGATGAAAGACTTGAGAGCCACAACTACCACCAGGATTGCAAAGAGCTTGTTTGCTGAACAAGGAATCCCGGAAAAGGTAATCTGTGACAATGGAACCCAATTCACATCGAGTGAATTCAGAGCTCTGGCAGAAAAGTATGGGTTCAAAATAGTAACCTCATCCCCACATTTCCCAAGGGGACACAGGTTCATCGAAAGACAGATCCAGACTGTCAAGAGAACTCTCATCAAAAGTAGTGAGATGGGGGAAGACCAAGACCTTGCCCTCCTATCACTCAGATCAACACCACTGAAAGCAGACATGAAATCACCTGCGGAATTGCTGAATGGGAGGAAGTTTAAGACTACACTACCAGCAAAAATACATCCTCCCCAGGACCAGGAGGACTTCAGACAAAAGCTGGCAGAAGCACAAATCGTAGGAAGCAAACATTATGATAAACATGCAAAGACGCTACCAGAATTGCTGAATGGACAATCAGTGCATGTGCAAGACCCGGTGTTGAAAACCTGGAATCCAGCCAAGGTCATTGGAAAAACTGATACTCCAAGATCCTACTTCGTAGAGACTGAATCTGGCAACCAATACAGACGGAACAGACTCCACATCAGACCTTCACCTGAACTGGATAAGCAGCAGACAACATCAGCAACATTGACAACACCAGCTACCACAAGCAGCACAATACCAGAAACAAACGCTACAAATCAAACAACCACGAGCATGCACACTCCAACTCCAAAGGCGACAGCGACAGCAACAACAACAACGAGAGCGGAACACACCAAAACACCGCAGAGAGGAATGGTCACCGCCAAATCCACAAGATGGAGGGACAACATCCAACCACCTGAGCGATATTGCGAATAAAAAAAAACCTCACGATTCTTTGTAGTTGATAATAGTTTAGATATAATATTTGTTAATTTAAATTGTTAAATTTCATGTTAGTTTTTTGAGAAAGGGATGTTACATTGTTATAGTATCACATCGTTAAGTGGAACTACTTTGGTATGGTGTAGTTATATTGCTATGTGGCACACTGTGCACGGGCAGTGCACAGTGCAGCGTCGGACATCTTGTATCACTCCGCACCATGCGGCAGCACAGAAACAAAGCAAGAATACAGCTAAGTAAAAGCAGTAACTAAAATGAGCTAAAAGTGTCTATTATTTATAGTATAAGAACACAAGGAGACACAACACTTGCCATAGAGGGAGTGCAGCAAAGTTTCACTAGACTGGTTCCTGGGATGGCAGGACTGTCGTATGAGTAGAGATTGGGTCGACTAGGCCTATAATCACTAGAGTTAGAAGAATGAGAGGGGATCTCATTGAAACGTAAAAAATTCTCTGACGGGGTTAGGCAGACTGGATGCAGGGAGGATGTTTCCCTTGGCTTTTGGGGGGGGAGTGGAGGGAGGAGTCTAGAACGAGGGGTCACAGTCTCAGGATACAGGGTAGGACATTTAGGGCTGAGATGAGAAATTTCTTCACTCAGAGGGTGGTGAACCTGTGGAATTCTTTACCACAGTAGGCTGTGGAGGCCAAGTCACTGAATATATTTAAGAAGGAGATAGATAGATTTCTAGACACAAAAGGCATCAAGGGGTACAGGGAGAGAGCAAGAATATGGTATTGAAATGGAGGATCAGCCATGATCATATTGAATAGCGGAGCAGGCTCGAAGGACCGAATGGCCTACTCCTCCTATTTTTCTATGTTTAGAAACATACACAGATAAATATGTGTGTGTGTGTGTATAATATATATATATATATATATCCTGCAGTGAGTTATGTTTTGAGAGGAGTTTACAACTTTTTTTATGTAAGCACAATATTATGCTATTCGGTAGAAAGTCATTAACTTAAAGTTAGTGTTTTTACCAGGGTGTTGTGTTATGTAGTATTGATGTGTATATAAATATATATTTTAAATGTGGGTAGTCGTTTATTCAGCTTTCATTTAAAAGGTTGAGGGTTTGAGCTCAACATTGCATGTTGCATATCAATGTCTTCTGTTTAGCTGAATAAGTTCCTTGGTTCTCAACCAAAACCCTAATTAAGGCATACTCTGTACTGCACCATTGAAATGCAATTGGGGTAGAATGAAGGAACACTGACTCTTGGAATTGTGCTTCCAACTGGATGATCAGAATGTTGATGTTCACATTTAACTCAATAGCCACCTTCCTGGCCTTAAGAGAATGGAAGGTGGCAAACAGCCTACAATTGCATTTTAAAAATCAGGAGGCAGAATGTTTGAAGTAAGCCAGGTTTTAAAACACTCATCTGTTCTTTTGTTCCTTGATTTTGTTTTCATTTATATCAGAACGTTGGGAAAGAATTTTTTTTTTAAAACCTTGAGGTGATTTTATTTAGCGAGGGAGGGAGGGTAAGAAGGAGAATCCCTAGGCATTCAGCTAAAATATTCTCATGTATAATATGGGTAATTAAATAAATTATTTTTACTACCGATTTTATTTTTCCTTTTTTTCTTGCATGTTGCTCTTGCTACTTTTAGTCAAAAAGATGTGTGGCTGGTCTATCCTCGAGCATCTGGTTAAACCAGCCACCAGACCATGCAACACAACAGCTTAGAGACTGTTCCCACTCTTGTTCTGTCCCTCACTCCCTGGAAAAAAAGATTTGCATCTTCTGAATGTTTTCAGTGTAAATGCGAGAGAATTTAGGAACATAAGAACAAACCAGTGTTCGTTCTTAAGTAGCAAATGAAGTGCAGACAAAAAAGGCCAGGCATGTAGATAAACAGAAAATTACAACAACAAAATGGAGATGCAAGAAAACAAAATAAGACGTTGGCTGTATCCAGCTTTGAGCATAAGGCTAGTTTTATTTTTCCAAAGGAGCAGTCAGAAAATATCTGTGAAATTTCCAGTGAAGTTGTAGTGTTGTGCTTCAATTTTGTCCCTGAGGGCTGCTATAATTCATAGGTATTTAACTGCAGAAATTGAACACTGCAGCAGTAAAATCCTAAATGAATTAGAAGATTTCCTAAGTTTAACAAAGTTGTAAACCTGAACTTTAAGTGAATTTGATTTTGCTACACCTACACAGAGGAAATCTACCTCTTCTTGGCCTCTGGCACAGTGTGTCCATAATGTTATATGTGGTGTTGTGGCGACACGCCACCACTGGACACAATCCGCTCAAGGCGGTACGGACAGTTTAAGCAGACGCCCCCAACTGGGGGCCCTTTCCTCCAGCAACTTGTTTCCCACAGGGACAGGCTGCCGGGAGCACTTCCTGTCTGGGGAGTATTTAAGTCAGGCGCGGGCTCTTCCAGTTCCTGTTTTGCCATGAGGCTGAAATAAAAAGCTGTTCTGTTGACTAGCTCTGGTCTCAACTCCCACGTTTGCCGCGGTATCTCAACACTGGTGACCCCGACGCTCAGGACGAATCCTAAGCTAGCATGGCGGATACAAACGCAGTCACGGTTAAATTACCAGACTTTTGGGAAAACTTGGCCGAAGCCTGGTTCGTTCAAGCCGAGTCCAGATTCCGGCTGAAAGGCATCACAGGCGACACCACGAAGTACGACTACCTCGTCTCCTCGCTCACGTACGCTACCATCCCCAAAGTTTGGGCAGTGCTGCAGGACCCACCACAGACTGGCAAGTACGAACATCTGAAGGCTGCGCTCCTTAAAAAAATTTCAAACGTCCTCTTACCAGCGCCACTGCCAACTCCTTGACCTCCCCGGTCTCGGTGACGCTTCACCATCAGACCTGCTTTCCCACATGCTGTCCCTCTCGGACGACAAAAACCCCGGCGCCCTCTTTCGCACACTTTTCATTCGGCAGCTTCCCGCCAGCATCCGCCCGCTCATTGTGGAGTCCGGCTCCACGGACCTGAATGACATAGCAGGAAAGGCCGACCGGCTGCTCTCTGCACAGTCTGCGCGCAACGTCACGCCCGACCTCGCGGCAACGACCACGCGGTCTCCCAGGCCCGCCCGCCCTACCACTCCGGGCCACTGTTACTACCACACCCGTTTTGGCACTAAGGCCCAATGCTGCACGCCACCGTGTACCTTCAATTCCCCCCCCGCACCGGCCCCCGCGATGGCCGTGGGGCAAAAGGGGCCTCTACTGTACGTCACTGACGACAGAACCAACCGCCGATTTCTGTGCGACACAGGGGCCCAGCATAGCATCACCCCCGCCTCCGCCCTCGAAATCCAACGCGGCAACGCGGTATCTCAACAGTGTCTAGCAAAACATCTACAGCACAATTAGATTTCATAGCCCAATATCTTCTGTAAATTAAATTAAAATTTAGGCTTTAAAAGATATTTTTAGAAAATATTCTTGTTGTCTTAACATTAGGAGCACTTGTGTAAAATGATCCCTATTGCAATATCCCTTAACTGCAAAACTTTAGTATAACTGTTAATGGTTTTCATATAAAAGCAAAGTTTTAGGTGATTCTTGAAATAAGTAGCAATAAGTGGGTGCTGCACTGTTATCGGGTAACTGAAATTGTAAGTGTAATAGGCTGGTCTTTAATGCTGCTGAGAATAAAAGGCTGGTTTTCCTACAAAGATGCAACACAATCAGGTGATTATAACGTGAAATCAATCGTACAGGAGAATGTACTACCATCAGAATCCTGAGGCTGAAAAATCTTTTACCAGATCCTATGTTACATGTTGAAGACTCAACATCCCACTGCTACCCAGCTAATACAGCAGTTTCCTTTCTCCAGATGTGGGCAACAGTGGCAAGGCTACATTGCCCATTCCTAGTTGCCTTGTGAGGGTGATAGTGGGCCACTGCCTTGAAATTGCAATTTTTCTTTAACAAGGGAGTGGCTTGATGAGCCGCTAGGGCATTAGGGCCTGGAGTCACCTATAGGCCAGACTGAGTAGGGGTGGCAAGTTTCCTTCCCTGAAGGATATCCTGGCAGGTTTCATGGTCATTTTATTTCTGCTGCCAACCCCAATGACTCAATAGGCGGAATTTTCCCAGCCCGGGGGAGACAGGTATAGAGGCGGGACTGCTGGGAAACTGGGAGCGGGTACCGACCCCGCTCCAAATCCATGCCATCTTCCCAGGAGGTGGGTTCCCGAGTCGCACAGGGACCCGTCTCCTTGAGGCGGGAAGGGGATTAGAGCCAATTAACTGCCTGTTAACAGGGGGGTGGGGGGGGAAATCCGATAGTGATCAGGGGATCAAATGGTGGTTGGGGGTGGGGACCAGACATATCATGGGGGAGTGTTTACTGGTAAGCTATTCGGACCTGGAGACAATACTCCTGCTCCTCCTGGCCCACAAACGGTGCTGTAAAGATACTTACCTAATGGATTCAGCCCTTCGCGATTGCTTTCAGCTGCCGGGTTTCCCGAGGCCTAGGGAGCCCGGTCGCCTGTGGTTAAAAATAGAATCACTGTTAATATGAAGGCAGGCAGCCTCTATATTATTTAAATGACCAACCTGCTTCCCGCGAGCTGATTGGTCATCTGCCCCTCGTCCCCCCCTCTGTTAAAACTGGAAGTGCGTGGGTTCGGTTCCTGTTCAGCTTTTTTGCATTTTAACCTCTGACACGACCTCAACCCACCCGTTTCTGGAAGTTAAGATTCAGCCCATTTGCTGCAGTGCAAACTGTATAATAAACTACGCCTCTGAAGTGCCTTGGAATGTTTATCTGTTAAAGGCACTATATAAATGCAAATTGTTTAGAGAAATCGGAATTAAGACTACCAGCCTGTAAGTATCTGTTGCAGGGTGGTAGTTGGAACTTTGCATAGAAAATTTAACATCTCAAAGTTTTCAGAGTTTTTTTATTTGTCACTATTTTGTCATATATAAAGTGCATGGTTTTCTGAACAAAACAGACACACAAAGGGAGCATTAGCTAATAGACTTTCAATCAGACATAAAGGGGGGAATATTAACCTAAAAAAAAAAATGGGTGATTTGGGAGCATGTGGGTAGTTAAATAGTTTAAACTTTGAACCCGTCTCCAACCCGCCCACTTCCGGTTTTAACAGAGGCGGGATGGTGGGCGGGCAGCCAATCCATTGCCAGGAGGCAGGTTGTCTATTTAAATATTATAATGAGGCTGGAAGCCTCTGCTTTAGCTGGTTCGGTCTTGCAGGCCTTATGAAACCCCTCCAGCTAATGGAATGTGAGGACTGCTGGATCCAGGAGGTAATTGCCTTTACACTTACCTCCTGGATCCAGCATCCCTGACTAACCCGCCCCCATGATCGGAGACTGCCCCCTCCCCCACGAGACCTCCAAACCCCCCAGGCCTCCGCTTCCCTTCCTGCTTCTCTGGCCCCCCTTGATCCTGTGCTTCTCCTGATTCCCTGATCATCGGATATCCCCCCCACCGAGAGGCCTCCGATTTTCTCTTTCTCCTTCACCCCTTCCGGTGGGTACTCAATTTGTTTTCCCCCCTCCCAGGCCTCTGATCCCAACCATGAGGCCTCCCACCCCATGCTCCTCTGGCCCTCTGCTGTTTCCTGCCTCCACCCCCACCCCCGCTCCTCCATTCACCAATCTTTGCAGACACCACCCCACCCTGTTCCTCCAGTTCTCCCTCTCTCCTCCCGATCGCTTCAGAACACTGGCCCCATGCTCCTCCTGGTCTCGGACCCCGTTCGCTTCCGACCTCCCCCCCACTCATGCAAATCAGGCCCTGCTGTTAAATTCGGCAGGGCCTGCGGGAAAACCCGTTCTCCCGACCGCTTCAGAGTCCACCACCACCCACCCCCCGTTCCCAACCCGCCTTCCGCATTAAAATTCTGCCCAAAAGATCATAGACAATGACAAGTCTGCACAGAAAATAGGAATTCTTGAAAACAAAGATACAATGTAAATCATAGTGAGGTAATAGTACTGGATTACTTCATTTTATAGTCCTAAAAAACATTCCTTGTTCGAGATATATCACTGTAATGGCCCGTATTTTTCTGATCGCTGGCCTCCCGCGGGCGGAAGGCTGCGATCTGGAAAAATCTGCGCCCTTACCTGAGGGCTCCCAGGACGTGCACAGTTCCGATGCTGGGTACAGTAATCTGGGATGTAATGTTTAAGTTATCCACCAGATGGAGCCAAATATTAAGGGATCACATTCACCAGTGTTTAAGGTAATGGGTCATGTAGTCAATGTCCTGGTACACCAGTTATTAAGGTAATGTGGCATTGCATTATGGGTATGACTCAGAGGTGAATCCTCCATCTTGCCATCGTGCAGTAAGAAATGTGTGTTTTGCTTGCAGCCTGTAAGAGATGTTTCTCTGCTGCACCGGGTAATTAAACAGTTGGGTTTTGTTCCTAAGATCTCGCTTCTCTCAGTTTCTGACCTTACCACTCGGATATCACATATTGGCGACGAGGATCAACAGATCACATTGTGACGGAGAAAAAAAAAAGAGCACTGAATAGGAGATCTTGTTGCTACGGTAGGAAAGATCTCTGCTTTTGATGTTCAGACACAGACCTGAGATGAATACTGCGAGGTGCTGATGCATTTCTTTGAAGCAAATGATATGGATGATGTCGGAAAAAGGAGAGCTATTTTGCTCACTTCCGTGGGAAGTCAGACGTATAGTTTAATGAGAAACTTATGCAGTCCTGAAAAGCCTGGAGACAGTACATTTGCTGACTTAGTGGACATGCTAAAGGACCATTTCAATCCCAGACCAAGTGAGATTGTACAGCGTTTCAAATTTAATTCACGGAACAGAAAACCGGGAGAGACTGTATTGGATTATGTAGCGGTGTTGAGAAAATTGGCACACGATTGCAATTACGGGAACAACCTGAAAGACATGCTGAGAGAGAGGCTGGTTTGCGGGATAATGGATGATCGAATGCAGAGGAGATTATTGTCCGAGACTGGGCTTACGTATGAAAAAGCGTTGGAACTTGCTCAAGTCATAGAGACCGCGAACTGAGATGTAAAAGAAATACAAGGTTCCGACTGGGCTACTACAAAGCAAGTTGGAGGTCAGGTTAATGGGCCAGAAATTCCAGGCCAGAAGCGTGAGTGCGGTCGGCTTACTCACGCTTCTGGCCGTTGGAAATGCCGGCGTTCAGCATGAACAGCGCATGCGGGGAACGCCGGCATTTCCAGACCTCGAGCGCGTGCGACTGCACAGGCAGCGCTTGCGCAGTAAACTTCGTGGATTTCATTCATGAAATCCGTGAGGTTAAGTCCTTAGAAGTTACACTGAAAAAAAGCAAGTGTAAAGTGGTTCATTGGCTGCGGAGGAAGATATATTTTATCGTGGAGCTTTTGAAATGCAATATTTTTGTTTGGGAAAGGGAGGGAAGTTATTTTAAGAAATTTTAAGTAAGTTTTAAAGTTAAAAATTTTTTTTTTTTTTTTAAAAAGGGTTTTCAGAACGGTAGGTAGAAGGAGCAATTGTGGCTGTGTGAATGGAATGTGAGAATGAGTTATGTATGTATGTCCACATATATTCCTTTACGTATATGTATGTATGTTTTATATTCCTTTACTATGAATGTATGTTTTTAATTATGATTTTCCAATAAGTTACTTTCTCTGAAAGTCATAATTAAATAATACATTCATACACATAAGTAAAGGAATATATACATAACACGCAAAGGAATATATACAGACATACATACTTTCAGAAGCTCCACGATAAGAAATATCTTCCTCCGCAGCCTCTGTAGCAACTGTACCCATGCTTTTTTCATGTGTAAGTTGTAATGACTGGACCTCACTGAAAGCATTAATGAAAGCGGCGAATTATACTGCGCACGCGCTGCCTGTGCAGTCGCACGCGTTCTGCCTCTGAACCCCTTCGTTCAGAGGACAGGAAATGCCGGTTTTCCCCACATGCACTGTGCATGCTGAAAACCGGCATTTCATCCGGCCAGATGCGTAAGTACCCCGACCGTACTAGCGCATTTGGAAGGGAATTATTGGGCCAACATTTTACATGTCAATAAAATAAAAAATTTAACACTTGCACGACTTGCCCCCTCGCATCTGCGACTGAGGGTCCAAGGAGGTGCATTGCGCAAGAGGTCATCATCGCACGTATCCTCACACTGTTCCCTTTGGGGAACTGTATGAAGTGGTGGAAGGATTTATGGCCGTGATTAACGCTCATTCCGTGACCGTAACCATCTTTGAACCAGCCATTAGGGTGGTTAGTCCTATGGCGGGAGGGTTTTACGGGCTCCCACAACCCATCTGAGGGGGGGGGCCACCAACACCCACGTACGCAAGTATCCCGCTGGATGTCCACCCAGAATTTAAAGTTGGAGCTCCGACTCCACTTGCCGGGACTGTCTGGAGTGGGGTTCAAAACCCTACTCCTTCTGGCCCAACGGCAGGGATGCTTACTGCTACGCAAAAGGCCCACTCCGCACAAAAGGTGACACCCATACGTTTCCTGCACCTTTTCCCTCCCCGTGACTGGAGCCCTATGCTGCCATTTCACGTAGCTAATCGGATTGGGCCTTTGTCATAGCGGTAGGATCCCCGCCGCTGGGCCAGATCAGGGTAGGGTTTCGAACCCCGCTCCAGACAGTCCCGGCAAGTGGAGTCGGAGCTCGGGCTCTAAATTCTGGGTTGACATCCAGTGGGATATTTGCGCCCGTGGGTGTGGGTGGCCCCCCCCTCCTTGTATAGCTTGTGGGAGCCCGTAAAACCCTCCCGCCATAGGACTAACCGCCCTAATGGCTGGTTCAAAGATGGTTACGGTCACGGAATGAGCGTTAATCACGGCCATAAATCCTTCCACCACTTCATACAGTTCCCCAAAGGGAACAGTGTGAAGACACGTATGACGACGACATTGCTAAATAAATAAATGGAATTAAAAAAATTCTTTTAGGGCTTTTAAAAGTCTTTAAATTGCTTTAATTCTCTTTAAAACTACTTCAGATTACTCAAAATAATGTAAACATTTAAAAAAGTTTATAAAAGTTACCAAAATCTTCAAAAAAACTTCCAAAAACCTATTTAAACTGCTGCTTTGCATGTAAAAAAGCAAAGCAGCTTGACAGAAACATTGGGGGCGTGTCCAGTGAAACTGAGACCTCAAGGGGCGTGTCTCACTTACACTGCACGCTCCTGGGTCCGCGCTGGCTGCACTCCTGGGCGGCGTGACGTCATACGCTGCCCGGGAATGTGCTTTCAATTTCTCCAAGTTCAGGCGTCCCAGAAGCTGATCGGCAGGAGCGCGGGGTAAGTGCAAATATGGGGCTTGCACGCGCTGCAAGCCCCGTTCTGGAATTTCTGGCCCAATGTGCACAAGCTAAATATGCGTCAGAAACCACAACGTGAGCATGTAAAGGCATGTTATAGATGCAATGGCGATCACCTGGCAAGGGAATGCAGGTTTCTGGAGGAAATGTGCCGCAAGTGTGGAAAAAAAGGACACATAAAATGTGCATGCAGGGCAAAAGCAGTCATGGAGGAATACAAAACAAAAGGGGGAGGAAAGCAAAACCTAGGAAGAGAAGTGAAAAAACAGGGAGCTAATCACATCAGCGGAGAAGCTGAGAAAGAAGACGACATGTTCATAATGCATAGTATGGTAGAGAACATTCCAAAAGTGGATCCTATCACTTTGCAACTGACAAATGAATCTAAGGTCAACTTTGAGGTGGATACAGGATGCGGCGTAACCATAATGAACAGGGAGGAGTACTCAAAATTGTGGAACCGTGCAAAAGTTCCAGAGTTAAAGTCTTGCTCTATGCAGCTTAAAACATATACCGGTGAGCGAGTGGCAACATTGGGTACAGCTACTGTAACTGTGCAACACAGGGACACAGTGGAACAGCTACCTGTAGTTGTAGTATCGGGTTCTGGACCAAACTTGTTAGGTCGGGGCTGGATACAAGAACTTAAATTAGATTGGGGAGCAATAAATCAAATAGAGGGAGGCAAACAATTGTCTTTGCAAGAAGTGTTGATTGAACATGAGAACGTGTTCAAGGAAGAACTTGGCACATTTAATGGCCCCCCAGCTAAGATTTATGTAGACAAGGAGGCACTGCCAAGGTTTTTTAAACAACGACCTGTGCCGTATGCCATGAAACCGAAGGGAGAGGCTGAGCTTGACCGTCTTTTGAGAGAGAACATTCTGGAACCCGTGAAATGTTCAGAATGGGCAGCTCCCATTGTACCTGTTTTAAAACCGGACAATTCAGTAAGACTCTGTGGCGATTATAAATTGACAGTAAATAGGGTGTCTAAACTAGAACAGTATCCTATTCCCAAAACAGAGGATCTCTTTGCGAACCTGGCTGGAGGGAAGAAATTCACAAAGCTGGATATGAGTCATGCATACTTGCAAATTACACTAGATAAGGAATCCAAGAAGTATGTAACCATAAATACACACAAGGGTTTGTTTCCCTATAACCGCTTACCATTCGGTGTCTCATCTAGTCCAGCTATTTTCCAGAGGACTATCGAGGGTGTACTGCAAGGGATCCCACATGTTTCAATCTATCTGGATGACATCCTGGTGATGGGAAGAACCGACCAGGAGCATCTGAGCACTCTGAGAGAGGTACTACAAAGATTGGATAAGGCTGGGTTATGGCTCAAGAGGAGTAAGTGCACTTTCCTGGGGAATGAGGCCGTGTTCCTGGGACACAGAGTGGACACCACCGGGCTCCATCCAATCAAGGAGAAGGTACAAACACTGCAGGAGGCCCCAGCTCCTACCAATGTGACTGAGTTAAAAGCTTACCTGGGACTGCTAAACTATTATAACAGATTTTTACCAAACTTGGCAACAGTGTTAGCACCTCTTCACAAACTTCTGCGTAAGGAGACACAGTGGCAGTGGGAAGAGGAACAGAGGGTTTCATTTGAACAGTCCAAGAAACTGATGCTGTCCTCGGATGTGCTGGTTCACTACAATGCAGAGAAAGACATCATTCTCTCTTGTGATGCTTCACCGTACGGGGTGGGGGCAGTTCTTTCACACAGCTTGGAAGATGGAACAGAAAGACCAATAGGGTTTATGTCTCGAACTCTGACACCAGTGGAAAAAAACTATTCCCAGTTAGATAAAGAGGGGTTAGCAGTAATGTTTGGGTTACAGAGGTTTCACAAGTACATATATGGCAGGAAATTCACCATAGGCACCGATCATAAACCTCTTCTATCTCTTTTTAATGAAATGAAAGCAGTACCACAGATGGTGTCACCCCGGATCCAGAGGTGGGCAGTGACGTTGAGGGCATATGAGTATGTCATCGTTTACAAGGCGGGCAAGTACCATGGGAACGCAGATGCCTTGAGCCATCTTCCACTGCCAGGTACACCTATCCATGCAGCTCTAGAGGACAGAGTTTTGATGTTGGAGGACACGGACACGGCAATTGTGACCGCAGAACAAGTAAGGACATGGACCGGTAAGGATCCAGTACTGTCTAGAGTCCGAGAATATGTGATGAGGGATTGGCCACAGCATCCGGAAGGGACTGAATTCATACCTTAGTGTCAGGAAGACAGAGCTGAGTGTGCAGGATGGTTGCGTGTTGTGGGGAGCACGAGTGATTATTCCACAGCCAGCACGACAGTCTATCCTAGGGCAACTACATCAGTGTCATCCTGGAGTTTCGTGTCTGAAAGCCTTGGCAAGGAGTTACTTGTGGTGGCCAAAGCTAGATGAGGAGATAGAAAATCTAGTCAAGACATGCAGCACTTGTCAAATACACAGGAAGGCACCAGCAGCGGCTCCTCTCTACCCTTGGGAGTGGCCGGATAAACCTTGGAGAAGATTACATGTAGATTATGCGGGTCCATTCATGGGAAAGATGTTCCTCATAATCATTGATGCACATTCCAAATGGATGGATGTGTATCCTGTAAATTCTGCTTCATCTACTGTTACTATAGACTGCCTGCATAGGAGTTTTAGTAATCAAGGGCTACCGGAGATCGTAGTAAGTGACAATGCCACGTGTTTTGTGAGTACAGAAACAAAAGAGTTCATGAGAAACAATGGCATAGTGCACGTGACCTCAGCTCCATATCATCCGTCTTCAAATGGACTTGCGGAGAGAGCCGTACAAACATTTAAGGAGATGATGAAAAAAAAGTGCGCAAGGGAGTTTGGCAACCAAGGTGTCACGAGTTCTGTTCAGCTACAGAATAACACCTCAATCTACCACAGGACTCTCTCCTGCTGAGCTGTTGTTAGGACGTCGACTACGCTCCACTCTTGACCTGGTTCACCCAGATCTGAAAAGGAAGGTTGAAAACCGACAAATCAAACAAAAGGAGAACCATGACAGAAGGACAAAGAGCTGCAGTTTTGGAGAAGGAGATGCGGTCCTTACCAGGAATTTCAGTTACGGTCCAAAATGGATTCCTGGCATCATAGACTCAATGACTGGTTCAGTATCATGTATGGTCATGGTGGGAACTGGTCAGGTAGTGCGCAGACATGTAGATCAGATACTGACCAGACAAGGGGAAATCGAACTGGAGGTTCCAGAGGAGATGTCTGAGGACTAGTTGGCCCCCAGTTATCCAAATGCATCGGTGGCACCAACACCACGAACAGAGCCAGTTCCACCTGGACCCCTTCGTCAAGAGGAAACCATCGTAGCAGAGTCAGATACTCTTGAGTACTGCTCAGGAGCAGCAGGTGGCTCTACCACAACCAAGCAGGGACTTGACTGTAAGACGTTCACCAAGGACTCGCAAGCCACCAGAGAGATTGATAATGACCTGCTAGATTCGTTCAGTATGGACTATCGTTAAAGGAGTTTCCTTATGGGACTTTTTAAGAATGTTGTTAAGAAATTAATGTTCAACTTAAGAGGGGAGGGATATAGTAATCTGGGATGTAATGTTTAAGTTATCCACCAGATGGAGCCAAATATTAAGGGATCACATTCACCAGTGTTTAAGGTAATGGGTCATGTAGTCAATGTCCTGGTACACCAGTTATTAAGGTAATGTGGCATTGCATTATGGGTATGACTCAGAGGTGACTCCTCCATTTTGCCATTGTGCAGTAAGAAATGTGTGTTTTGCTTGCAGCCTGTAAGAGATGTTTCTCTGCTGCACCGGGTAATTAAACAGTTGGGTTTTGTTCCTAAGATCTCGCTTCTCTCAGTTTCTGACCTTACCACTTGGATATCACACTGGGCCTCCCCAAACTGCCGGTGCGCAGGTCCCACATATCCCAGAGGGGCAGGTAGTTTGCAGCATCCCTGGGATCACGTAGGCCATGGGGAGCCAATCACAGAAGGGAATCTCCCTTCATACATTTGACAGGAAGACCTGTCAAATATATGAATGGAGATCACCCCAAAAACATAGTAAAACTTTAAATAAATTTGTTTTAATCACATTTTTTAAAATGACTTGAAATTGCAATAAATTAAGTAGTTAAACAAAAATTAATTTTTTGAAAAAGTAATTAAAGTATTTTACGGGGCTAAAAATAAACTTTAAAAAAAAAATATTTTTAAATGATAAATCAGTGAAAAATTTTTTTAAACTTTTTTTCTACTCTTATCCTGGTAAAAGCAGGCCTTGCGCCTTTTACCAGGCGTAAGAATTGTAAGGGTTTTCTGCGGGCGGAGTCGCTCCAGAAAGCGGAACTATCCGCCCGCAGAGGCCCTTCTCCCGGTCAGCCGGAGGATCTGTCAAGAGGATTCTTGACAGATCGGAAATGCCGGTTTTCAGTGCATGCGCGCACCCACCCGTAGGGATCGGAATATCCGGCCCATTGTTTAACTCTACTGCCTATAAACCAGAAAGCATGAAAAGCAGTATTCAAGTGACAATGTTATTAAAAGCATTGGTGGAAATTGGTGTTATAAACATAGTAATAATTTGTGCTTTCTTCTGGGCCCAATGTACCTCCTAATGAAAGGAAATATTCAAAATTATAGTAGTTGGAGTTTTATTTTTATGGTAACTTAACTGTAAGGAGTACTTTTTTTTTTAAATTCTAAACTTTTTAAAGAACGTTGAGAATATGTTGCTGTCTAACTAACTTTTTTCTCTCTTTTCCCCACATCTGGTCTCCCTGAACCATAATTTCCCATGACAGAGAGTTTGTTCTTTTTCTAAACCTCCAACTGCATCACTCTCAAGATGGCTGCTACAAGGTGCATGAGAAAAGACTAGTGACTACACTTTGCTTCCTCCTGGATATTTCTTCCTTCCTGGCCTATACTAAATGCCTCGCCACAGTAGCTTGCCAGAGATGAAGAACTGTCTGAATCAAACCTACATCCCACCAGGCTGTAGCACTATGCATTGGTGCTTCAATGTAGTGACCCATCGCACACTTGAGGGCAGGGGAACGGAAAGAGTACTTGTAATACAACTGTTCCCTTATGCAGTAAAGGCCAGAGGAAGAAACACTCCTCCTATCAGTTAAATAATTTTTTTTATCTTCTCTGCCAAAGCTGGTAAACAGCTGCTTAGCTGCTTCCACCTCTGTCCTCAACCTATCTATGGATAAAACCCTCATTTCACCTTTTGTTGCCTCCCAGATCTGACTCTTTCAATGCTCTCCTGGCTAATCACCCATCTTCCACTCTCCAAAACTCTGTCTCGCTCGCCCATCACCCCAACCTCACTGAATTCCATTGGCTCCTGGTTTCCAACACCTTGAATTTAAAATTCTTATCCTTGTGTTTAAATCCCTTAATGGACTTGCCCCTCTGTAACTTTCTCCAGCGCTACAAAGCCCCCCAAACTCTACATTTTGCTGACTGACTTTTTTTTACAATTTTTACTATTTCTTAAGGCTAAAGGGATCAAGGGATATGGAGAGAAGGCAGGGACAGGGTACTGAATTTGGATGATCAGCCATGATCGCATTGAATGGCGGAGCAGGTTCGAGGGGCTGAATGGCCTACTCCTGCTCCTATCTTCTATGTTTCTTGAATGTTGTGAGGGTTCGTGCCTCTACCACCCTTTCAGGCAGTGAGTTCCAGATTCCAACCACCCTCTGGGTGAAAAAGTTTTGCCTCAAATCCCCTCACCCTACTATTGACGGCCGTGCCTTCAGCTGCCTCTACCCCTACTCTGGAATTCCCACTCTTAAGTGGCTCTGCCTCTCCACCTCCCTCTGCTCCTTTAAGATTCTCCTTTAAAAACCCACCTCTTTGACCAAGCTTTTCATCACCCCTCCTAATATCTCCTCCTTTGGCTTGGCCTCCAATTTTTGCTGAACACCTCTGAAGTGTTTTGGGATGTTTTCCTATGTTAAAGGTGCTATATAAATGCAAGTTGTTGTATTTGTATGGCGGCTTTGCATTCTGCTCTAATTAGACTGTTTAGATTATTATATTGCACCATATTATGTGCTTGGAGTTGACTTTTTTTTTTTCTCCCTGCAGCCTCACTGGACAATTCACCATAAGTGTGTGTTTCTGACGCTCTTGCTGCTGATTCTTGACAAACAGACAGAAAAACTGGCGTTCCACTCTCTGGTCCCAACAGGAAGTGCTCTCCCAACGCAGGATAGTAATGCTTCTGTACCAGAAAACTGATACTCTGAACAACTTTTCCTGAAGCTTTTGAGAATAGATGGAATTTGGGACCGAATTGGTGTACATTCCATACATGTAAATTATTGAACTCTTCCAGATATTAAAAACCTCAAGAATTTCAATTATTTCAATGAGTTGGCTGACCTTTTTGGACCGATCAGATACAAAGCTCTGATTATTCTGATAGTGGTGTATGGTAAACCTTTAGTTTGTATGAGCTTCAAATGTGGTTTTTCACTCTTCAGTTCTTCCTTGTGATGCCAGAAGCCAGTGCTCATTTATAACCGAAGAGGGAGCAGTGAGACTGAAGTACTGTAATGTTTAACGGTTCTGCAGAAAAAAAATCAACCATTGGAGGGATTAGAGGGTGGAAGAAAGTGGCTTTCACCTTGGCCCTCAGAATAAAATAGTTGGAGTGATAAATTGAAAAATAATACTGTCCACCACAATCATTGTTTTTCACTAGGCTGCCTATTGCTAGTGCACCACTTTTCATTGTTTTTCACTAGGCTGCCTATTGCTAGTGCACCACAATCATTGTTTTTCACTAGGCTGCCTATTGCTAGTGCACCACAATCATTGTTTTTCACTAGGCTGCCTATTGCTAGTGCACCACAATCATTGTTTTTCACTAGGCTGCCTATTGCTAGTGCACCACAATCATTGTTTTTCACTAGGCTGCCTATTGCTAGTGCACCACAATCATTGTTTTTCACTAGGCTGCCTATTGCTAGTCCACCACAATCATTGTTTTTCACTAGGCTGCCTATTGCTAGTGCACCACAATCATTGTTTTTCACTAGGCTGCCTATTGCTAGTGCACCACAATCATTGTTTTGCAGACTCCTAAATTGTAGGGTGCAGAAGCATTCTGGGGTGTGCATTTACGCTCATGGCTAACTTCTAATACAGTTTTGTTTCTGATCCCTTTCCATATATATATGTTTCCCTTTCTCCTCCTTCATTATCCTCTAGAGAGAAGTCCTTTGTCTCAACCCCTCCATTACATAAATTGCATGCAGTCCCCAGCCTCTAGCAGACTGAACAAAGTTGGGGAAGCTCCAGGTTTGTACTGAGATTTACTAATAAGTTGCACTGCAAAAAAAAAAAGCTTTAATTTATTTACAATTGGCATGTATCATTTTGTCAGTTGTGAATGGATGAAAAATAGTGGCAATTCCCCAATCTGTGGCAATGTGTCATGCAAAAATACACTGGAGAAAATTGAAATAGATTTTTTCCTAAAATGCTTGATGTAGATTGTGAAAAGCAGAATTCTATTACCATGAACTGAATTGTTTAATGTAGCTTTAAAAAAATTCTGCAATCACCCAAGCTGTATTGTACTCTAGATTATTTACATATACTCACTTTTATAAATGTGATCTTTAGTTCCTCATAACTGAAAGGGAAGATCTAACAAATTTGGATTTATATTTTCTGAATTAAAGAATGTATAAATCATATACAAACCCCACTTACAGATAAACTGTGAGATTCAAATGCTTTCAGTATATATTGTGGAGTTCCTTTTTTTAAATTAGTGTTTGTTTTTCTCTACAATATCTGCATATGTTCAATTTGCATGCAGAAAATATGGATGATCCTATTGATTATACAAATCTACCGGGTTTGTGTTAAAAATCAATGTAGTTGTAGTTATAAACTGCAAAACACCCTGAAATAAAAGTGCAATTTGCCAGATACAATAGGCATTTGGGTCTTTTTTTTAAATTCAGACCTCAACTGTTCTGACTTTGAAATAAAACTCCTGGCTCAAACTAGAGAAAAAACCCACTGGGCATTATTGGACTAGAATGTGCTACCTTCCAATGAATTCCTTGATAATCATTCCTGTCCCCATGTTCCTATTATGGACCTTGAAGCAGCTGCCTTTTCCCTCTTTTAGTAGGGACTTTATTACTGGCAGCTACTTTGAGGTCATCTCAATAAATTCAGTTGATAAAGAAGCATCTTATTTTTGAGACAGTAACACATTGAACAACTGTGACACTTGGGATCCTCTGTTCCTGTCTGAATGTTTTATCCAGAAAATTCATTGCCAAAAATCCGTTTTGTTGTGCAGATTTCTCTCGTATACATAAATGGTGGTGTATATATTGATAAATAAGATGTGTGAGTTTTAAACCATCCTCAGAAAATACACTAATATCTGAGCAAAGGCGTGCAGTGCTGCATCTTTAAAAGGCTATAATCATACAGTTAAATCAGTGTGAATATGCTCCTATTGAATGGCCTGATTAAATGAGCAGTGATATAGCCGGGCAGTAAAGAGACTGGCAATTTGTATCTGCAGTTTATGACATTCCTCAACCAAGCAAGTTCTGCACTTCTCATGGTTCCGTGTTATTAAGGAAGGTTAAGGGAGCTTTTTCCAAAAGAGTAGGAACTAAGAAGGCAGGGAATAGTTTAAATCTAGAATACTAATTCCAAACTTCTTCAAAGTTTGCCTTAATTTTAAATGAAAGTGACCTATGAATGCTCTTAAATGGCTCAGTGGGTAAACGCATTAGCCAGCCTTATATTGAACCTGTCAAACAGGAAGATTCCTAGTTTTGCCATCTGGTCCATACAGAGATAGTTGATCTAATCAGAGGTGGTTGGCTTAGATCCACAGGGCTAAGCAGAAAAACCAGCTGCTTCTGATCACTATCCAGTAACTTCCGACAAGTTGGTGCACACTGTCTATGATACCATAATTTGACATGAGTCATAGCTTTTAGGAGTGGTTTCTTTTCAACAAGAAATTTGAAGTAGATGTAACTATGATGATTTAGTAAGTTCAATTAAGTTTTGGTTATTGTGCAAAACACTTGAAGGCTCTGAATGTCAACTTCAACTTTAAGGTGCGTCAGTCCTTTTTAATGTGGTTCTAATTCTCTCTCCCACTCCCACCCCCACCCCCATGGCAAAGGATTTAAATTAACCTTTTGCATGAAATGAAAAATCCAATAAAAAATTTCAGAAGAATAGACACATAGGAATAATTACCAAGCAGTAATCTCATTGAGACAAATCTTGCATGAGTGATTTGTAATAGTTATCTATGCAAACCCTGAGATGAAGTTGCTGCTTAGAAATCGGTTGCATTATTTCTTGTACAGGTACTCTGGAATTGGTGGAAACAGTTTTGTGAGGATTTATTTTTGTTTATAATGCGTGTCCTGACAGATATTGGCAAAAGCATTGAAAGATTATAAGCATGGCAAGTTTATCAAATGATGATCTGCATTTAGTTTCCAGGAAAACAACTGTGTTTTTGTTTCTGTTTTTGTATGTATGTGTATTTGTCCACAGCACAAGGGCATATTGCAAAGCTTTGCAAATGCCAATTGTTAATGTTACAAACCACCTTGTGTTTTTCTGTTAAACTGGAAGACTATTTAATCCAATTTAGAACTGCATTGCACTGGCTATATGTCTTCATCATTTGAACAAACAGATTAAAAATCCTGTGGTGCAAATTATTCCTGAACTAGTTCCATTCATTGGCTTATAACTGTATGAAATGTGTGCAAACTAACCAATGATGAATTGGTACAGTACAGCTTCAGGAAGTGGTACAGTACAGCTTCAGGAAATAAAATCTGGAAGCAATTTTGGGGAGGTATGTACTATATATTTATGCATGTATAAAAAGTGATGTTCACAATAAAGATGTAATGGTTATAGTATTTTCTTATGATTAGCATCAGTAGTTGTGTTCATGTTGAGTCCAGAGAATTTATGGAATACTGTATATGCAAATTTGTTGAGTATGAATATTTTTAACATTTGTTTTGAAATCTATTAATATTCAGTAATTCTTTCAAGTTAATTAGGCTGATGCAGGTAGTGAGCTTTTGTTGTTTCCTTGTCTACAGCCAAAACTTGGAGACCCAATTTACATTCTGTCACAGTGCATTACCCTACAATGTAGATAATGTTGCTCTTTTTATAAAAAAAAAAATTAAAAAAATTAAGGGGAAGAGTTTCTGCTTTAGGCGCAGTTGGGAAATTGGGCACAAATTGCGCTGGTAAGGTTACAGTTCACGTTTCTGCTAAAATGCATTTGCATAATCACAAACTTAAAATCTTCTATGAACCAGTGCAATGTAATAGAACATAATCGGATATTTTTACTTTGCTTTAAAAAATATTAATTGATGTATTTAAGAGTGGTAACCTGGTGCAGTTTTATTAATACAGCTGTGAATAGATTTATCACAAAAATGAAGCATTTTTAATAAGTGTCTAGTCCTCCACCTGTGAGTAATGGGGTTTTAAATCACAGAAAATGACTTAAAAAACTATACTAAACCATTTACTAGTTTTATTGGTGTGCACTAGTCAGTTTCTTAGTAAATTAAATATTTAAATATGTAAAAACGTGCCTGTGCACCTAAGAAGAAAACAAGCTCAATTTGAAGACTCTTCCCGAACGGCCATAAACAGGAGCACTCGACGGAAACTCACCATCCTCAATATTTCGATCTGGGGGCATGGCCAGCTTCAGGCAATTGATTTTTAAACCAGCGTTGGAGATTGCGGTAACTCTGTTTATGCTTGACCTAACAACTTGCGCTTGAGTTTCCGCGATCCTTTGCGTTGGTTTCTGACTTCACCCGGATTGCACTGATAAAAGTCACAAAAACTCTACCCCTTGAAGTTACTTTAAAGAAAAATGTTACAAAAATACACTTTTTCAATTATTTAAACTGAGTCTGAAATTCCTGGCTGGGTGCTCTTAGGATGCTTATGTGTTTGTGTAGGGTCTTATGGATATAATATATGCTAAAGAAGAAAAGGGAGGAGTGTTGACATGAGGGGCAAGTTATTCCAGTGGGCTCACCATGGTAAATCGGTTTGAATGTTTTGCCTGGGGTGGTAAGAAGCAAGGAAGAACTGGTACAGTGCAGCTTTCATCCAAACACCCACAAATAATTACGCATTAAATAATGCATAGCACCCATTGAGGAACATTGGAAAAGATAGGAACTAGATGACTATAGTTTCCTTTAGTTTAAAAAATAATATATAAATAACAGGATTTCATGTTCTGATACATTCATTGTAATCAGCAGAAATTGTTTACTTTTTACCCCAGCACTCCTGGTCGGGATAATGTGAAGAATCGCAACTGTACCAAGCCCTCCGAATACTGAACATTCTCTCTCTTAACCCAATCAATACCCACCAGAGTGGCGATAACTGAATTAGATTAAAAGAAGAAAATTTGCTGAACGTCTGAAGTGAAGGACCTTTGAAATTAGTCACTGTTGTAGGTGAACCGACACTGCTAAAAGCAGAATTAGATTACTTTAGCCTGCGTACTATTAATGAATTGGATAACTGGAACTTGGACCCTTGACAGACATTATTAGCCTTTTTAGTTACCCATCCCCAGGCTGGGCTTGAGGACCAGTGGCTTAACGCACTGTCATGTAACGCACTGCCTAAGAGAACCTTTTGTACTAGTTTATATATATTTTTTTACTGATCAGTTGCAAATGGCAAACCTTCAGTAAAGGTTTAATCAAAATGAACAAGATATTAGAATTTTTTGTATTAAACACACTTTTGATGTCAGTGTTAAAAGTTATGGGTCTTGTCTTAGATCTTCTCTCAGGTGTTGGTCAATCCTGTAAGTAATCTGAGCTTCTTGCATTCAAGGGTGTGCCCTTATTGCCTAATATCTAGCTGAGCAATACTGGAACACAGCAATGGAACAATAGGACCCCTCGACATACAAACTGGATATTTGTGCCTTTCACACGTGCTCCCACTTGTGCCTCTCCAAACTTTTCAAAGGTGAAGCGAGCAAATACATGATTCATATATCTGGCCTGGTCTTATCATTAAACTGCTTTATTTCACAAACTTCAAGCAAACATAACAGGGCAACAATTATGATCAGACTCACTTAATCAGTGCAACTTATTCATGCAATAAAATAAAATCATGAACATGTTACACTTCATCAGTGGGTCATCTTGCTTCACTTAAACTGAATAATTTGTAACCACCCTTCTGCATCCTAATTTTGTGTCTGGGCAAAAACTTTCCCTGCAGCCTTCTGTTTAAAGCCCTGACTATTAGAGCATGGGCTGGATTTTCATTGGGCCATGGAGTTGGGATTGGAGGCAAATGGAGGTTTAAAATCCCAAAATCGGGGGTCTCGACCCCATCCTGCCCCCAACCCGCCTTCATGCCAGTTTCAAAGGAGGCAAGTACCCGCCCCGCACTGGGACCCGTCTCCCCGAGGCGGGAAGGGGATTAGTGCAATTAACTGCCTGTTAACAGGTAGTTAACCGGCAGTTTTTAGCCTAATCCCTATTTTCATTGAAATGTGGGATTCCCGACGGCTCCAAACCACGCCAAGTTAGCGAGGCGGGTCGTCGAGATGAAGGGCTTGGAGGGGTCGAGATGTCCAGTGCTCAGGTGAGTGATGGGTGCATGAGTGCAGAGGTAAGTGTGTTTAAAGAGGTTCTACTAACCTTTACTTTACAGCCTTCCTTCCTTCAGGTCTTGGGAGTCCCTCAACTCACCAGCACACAAAGCAGAATGGCCACCAGCTGTCAAAATCTGCAGCCTTGGCTTTCTGTTCCGGGGAGATCTCTAAATCATCCTGAGAGGAAGGAATTAACCTGGAGTACAGATTGTCAGTGTTTGACAGCTTCCAACAGCTGTGAAACGCTGATATTTCATCTGTCAAAAGGTCTTGACAGATGAAATGTCAATCTGTGACATCACCTGTTGCTGGGTGGCCCTTAATTGGCCTGCTGAGCCCTCTGGGTGGGCTCAACAAGGTCAATCAAGAGAAAATCGCGTGGGTTGGCTAGAACGCGATGGAGGCGGGACTACAACCCCAAAAGTTGTAGTCCCGCCTCCTACCCGACGACTCAATGAAAATCCAGCCCCATATGTCTGTCTCTATGTTCACGGGAAAAGGGACGGGCTTTGGCAAACCACCTCTGCAAGGGACTTCCCAGCAAATTGGGGGTAAGGTGTTTCTCAATTACCAAGATAGGCTAACAAGTTGCTTATTTTTTTGGTCTTTGAGGGAATAACTTCAATGCCTAGCTCATTAGCATTTTAACCACACTTTGGTTTGGATTGGAGGGTAGCTAATGTTACCCCACTATTCAAAAAAGGTGGTAGAGAAAAAGCGGGGAATTATAGACCGGTAAGCCTGACATTGGTAGTGGGGAAAATGCTAGAGTATTATAAAAGATGTAATAGCAGAGCACTTGGAAAGCAGTGACAGGATCGGACAAAGTCAACATGGATTTACAAAAGGTAAATCATGCTTGACTAATCTACTGGAATTTTTTGAGGATGTAACTGGTAAAATAGATAAGGGAGAACCAGTGGATGTGGTGTATTTGGACTTTCAGAAGGCTTTCGATAAGGCCCCACATAAGAGATTAGCGTGCAAAATTAAGGCACATGGGATTGGGGGCAAGGTATTGACTTGGATAGAGAACTGGTTGGCGGACAGAAAGCAAAGAGTTGGAATATACTGGTCGTTTTCCGAGTGGCAGGCAGTGACTAGTGGGGTACCGCAAGGATCGGTCCTAGGACCCCAGCTGTTCACAATATATATTAATGATCTGGACGAGGGAATTGGATGTAATATCTCCAAATTTGCAGACAACACAAAGCTGGTTGGGAGGGTAAGCTGTGAGGAGGATGTCGTGAAACTCCAGTACGATCTGGACAGGTTGGGTGATTGGGCAGAAACATGGCAAATGCACTATAATGTGGATAAATGTGAGGTTATCCACTTTGTTGGCAAAAACAGGAAGGCAGACTATTATTTGAACGGCAATAGATTGGGAGAAGGGGAAGTGCAAAGAGACCTGGGTGTTCTTGTGCACCAGTCGCTGAAGGTAAGCATGCAGGTGCAGCAGGCGGTTAAGAAGGCAAATGGTATGTTGGCCTTCGTAGCAAGAGGGTTCGAGTACAGGAACAAGGATGTCTTGCTACAGTTGTACAGGGCCTTGGTGAGACCGCACCTTGAGTATTGTGTGCAGTTTTGGTCGCCTTACCTGAGGAAGGACGTTCTTGCCATGGAAGGAGTGCAACGAAGATTCACCAGGCTGATACCTGGGATGGCAGGAATGACGTATGAGGAGCGATTGTGTCGATTGGGCTTATACTCACTGGAGTTTAGAAGATTGAGAGGGGATCTCATCGAAACCTATAAAATTCTGTCAGGCCTGGACAGAATAGATGCAGGAAGGATGTTTATGATGGCCAGGGAGTCCAGAACCAGGACTCATTGTTTAAGGATAAGGGGTAAGCCATTTAGGACTGAAATGAGGAATTTCTTCACCCAGAGAGTGGTGAACCTGTGGAATTCTCTGCCACAGAGGGCGGTGGAGGCCAGTTCATTAAATATATTCAAGAAAGAGTTGGATATATTTCTTAAGGCTAAAGGGATCAAGGGATATGGGGCGAAGGCAGGGACAGGGTACTGAATTTGGATGATCAGCCATGATCTCATTGAATGGCGGAGCAGGCTCGAAGGGCTGAATGGCCTACTCCTGCTCCTATCTTCTATGTTTCTATATTTGTCTAGGAATCCGATTAAACTGATGTGAATACATTTTGCTTTAAAATTCTAACATTTAAATGTAACTCTTTTCAAAATCCTTACTGTGGAGAAATGTTCCAAAAGCTATTGAGTAATAATGAGCAGTTGCTTGCATTGGGAAATACATATGACTGAACGCTCCCTTTTTTGTCAAGTGCAGACACATGAAACTTGTGGCAACATGCAGTTCATTTGCTTAAGTTTCAGGGTTTTGTGAACATTGATGGGTGGAGTGTCGTTCTGTGGGAATCAGACTTTTGTTTCAACTGGCACCAGAGGAACATTGTACTGGCGTCAGAGATAAAGCAAAGTGGAAAATGATGACCATGAAATTCCAAAGTAAAGGGGTGGGATCTTACTTTCCTGAAGTGAGCATTTTTTTATGACTTCTTTATCTGTATTATATATCTTTTTCAAATAAAAATCAAGGCAGTTGAAAATAATTGTGGTTAATCTTCATATTTTATTTCATTTTCATTTGTTTTTTATTGCTGGTCAACTTATTAAAAGAAACTAGTCTGAAGCAATTGCTGATGGTACCGTTACATTCCAACACTGCTGGTGACAGCAGTCCCACCATCTGCGGCAGTGCTGTATAAAGTAAATGAAGCCTCTATAGGAGCCAAGTGGGTTTTGCCAGTGCCCTGGGAAGTGATGCTAGCGTCTGGCACCAAATAAAAACACTACCAAATGTTTTCTGAATATTCAGTTTACCGATTTGACTGTAGAGCAGAGCCTCTCTGGAGAACCAGAGCGGCAGATTTAAACAGCATGAGAGAGCCAGCAGCAACAGCCAAGAGTATGGAGAGAACCAGAGCAGCAGATATTCGACAAACCCGGGGAAAACTCAGTGATGCCATAGTCAACACTGAATGAGGAGCGGCATACCCCAGGAATTCGAGCTGAAGGGGGGCTGGGGCAGGACAGCAGTATAGAAAGGTTGTAGTCATAGGGGATTCAAGAATTAGGAAAGTAGATAGTGTCCTCTACAGTCGCGATCGAGTGTCCAAGAGGGTGTGTTGCCTACCTTGTGTAAAGGTAAAGGATATCTTGGAGAGAAACTTAGAAAGGGACGGGGAAGATCCAGTTGTTGTGGTCCATGTTGGGACGAATGACAGGGAAGAAAAGGGAGGAGATCTGCTAAGGGAATATCAGAAGTTGGGAACTAAATTTTTGAAAACAGGACCTTGCGGGTGGTAATTACGGCTTACTACCCAAGACAAGTGCTAATTGGGATCGAGACCGATAGATCAGGAAGGTTAATGTGTGGCTGAAAGACTGGTATCGGAAGGAGGGGTTCCATTTCATGGGACATTGGCACCAGTACTGGGACAGGAAGGAGCTGTACCGCTGGAATGGGCTCCACCGAGTGTTCCTGCTAAGGTGCGTGCATGCGGCCTGAATGGTCCCGCGCAGGCCACTCACTGGCTTTTACAGTGTAAATACAACACACGCGCAGAAATTTAAAGGGACCATGCATTAGAAGAAACCAGCCGCACAGAACAAAGCACAGCTTACAGGGAACATTTGGTTTGAGACAAAGGATAAGAAGGGATCATGTTAATAGAGTTATTCTGCAGACCACCTAATAGTGGGAGGGTAGTGGAGGAAGAAATATATAGGTAAATCTATGAAATGAGTAAAATACATCGAACAATAATCATGGGCAATTTCAACTACCCCCAAGAAGTGGTAGGGAAGGGGAACAGGGAGTGGAGTTTTTAAAGCATATACAGGGCTCTTCTTATCCAGTACGTAAGAAGCCCAACAAGAGAGGAATCACTGCTGGATCTAGTAATGGGAAATGAACCAGAGCAGATAAGAGAAATAAGCATAGGAAAGCATCCAGGTAATAGCAATCATAACATAAGGTTTAAAATAATGATTGACAAAAACATCAAGGTAATATAAAGACCAAAGCAGTAAATTGGAAAAAAGCTAATTTTGAGGGGATGAGAATGGAACTAGGAAAAAACATTTGACAGATGAAGAGACAGAACAACACTATGAAATACTTAAAAGTGTAATAAGAGTTCAGGAGAAATATATTCCTCTTTTTAAAAAAAAAAAAATGAACCAGCCAATAATGAAACATCATGGACGAATAAAGACATAAAGGAAAAATTGAAACTGAAGGAAAAAGCATACTCTAAGTACATAAATAAAGGAGTGGATGATGAAAGGGACTGGAAAGAAGTCAAAAAAAACAATTCGGAAAGCAGAGAGGAACTATGAAATTAGATTATCAAGGACTACAAGAAGAACAGTATAGTACTCTACAGATATTTAAATAACAAAAGAAAAATCAGGATAGAGATAGGGCCAATAAAGGATGCATAAGATAAACTCACAGGTAATGACAGCAAAATGGTAGAAATATTTGATAGTTACACCAGGGGGAATAACAAGGTGGACATGACATTAGAAGAAGAGATCAAAAAAGATGTAAAGACATTTAAGAAAGGGGGAGATAAACTAATAAAACTTAAATCAGATAAAACCCCATGTCCTGGATGCATTGCATCCTCATATTAAAAGAAGTTAGCAGACAGCTAATGTGATTCCTATATTTTAAAAGGGAGCTAGTACAAGCCCAGGGAACTATAGACCTGTTAGCTTAACATCAATGGTAGGAAAGATAATGGAATCTTTACTCTAAGATGTAATAGTAAAACCATTTAGAAACCAAAAATAAATAGAGTAGTCAGCACAATGTTCTAAAGGGAAGGTCATGCTTTACCAACCTTACTGAATTCTTTAAAGAAGTAACAAAGAGTAGACAAGGGTAATGTAGTAAATATTTGGATTCTCTCTCCTCGGGTACAGTCCCCTACTCCCTCAAATCTGCCAACAACACCCCTCTCAAAAAAAAAAAACCCTTGAACCCTCCGTCCTTGCAAACTACCACCCCATCTCCATCCTCCCTTTCCTCTCCAAAGTCCTTGAACGTGTTTTCGCCTCCCAATTCTGTGCCTATCTTTCCTGCAACTCCATATTTGAATCCCTCCAATCAGGTTTCCGCCCCACCACAGTGCCGAAACAGCTCTCAAAGTCACAAATGACATCCTTTGTGACTGTGACAAAGGTAAACTATCCCTCCTCGTCCTCCTTGACTTGTCTGCAGCCTTTGACATGGTTGACCACTCCATCCTTCTCCAACGCCTCTCCACCGTAGTCCAGCTTAGTGGGACTGCACTCGCCTGGTTCCATTCTTATCTATCTAATCGTAGTCAGAGGATCACCTGCAACAGCTTCTCTTCCCTCTCCCGCATCGTTACCTCTGGTGTCCCCCAAGGATCTATCCTTGGTCCCCTCCTATTTCTCATCTACATGCTGCCCCTCGGCGACATCATCCGAAAACACAGCGTCAGTTTCCACATGTACGCTGATGATACCCAGCTCTGCCTCACCACCACTTCTCTCGACTCCTCCACGGTCTCTAAATTGTCAGACTGCTTGTCCGACATCCAGTTCTGGATAAGCAGAAATTTTCTCCAATTAAATATTGGGAAGACAGAACCAATTGCTTTTGGTCCCCGCCACAAACTCCGTTCCCTAGCTACTGACCCCATCCCTCTCCCTTACATCTGTCTGAGGCTGAACCACACTGTTTGCAACCTTGATGTCATAGTTGACCCTGAAATGAGCTTCCAACCACATATCCACGACATAACTAAGACTGCCTATTTCCACCTCCATAACATCACCCGTCTCCGACCTTGTCTCAGCTCATCTGCTGCTGAAACCCTCATCCATGCCGTTATTACCTCTAGACTTGACTATTCCAATGCACCCCTGGCTGGCCTCCCACATTCTACCCTACGTAAACTTGAGGTCATCCAAAACTCGTCTGCCCGTGTCCTAACTCGCACCAAGTCCCGTTTGCCCATCTCCCCTGTGCTCGCTGACCTACATTGGCTCCAGGTTAAGCAACGCCTCGATTTCAAAATTCTCATCCATGTTTTCAAATCCCTCCATGGCCCTATCTCTGTAATCTCCTCCAGCCCCACAACAGCCCCCCCCCCCCGCCCCCGCGATATCTACGCTCCTCTAATTCTGCCCTCTTGAGCATCCCTGATTATAATTGCTCAACCATTGGTAGCCGTGCCTTCTGTTGCTGAGGTCCTAAGCTCTGGAATTCTTGCCTAAACCTCCGCCTCTCTACCTCTCTTTCCTCCTTTAAGACGCTCCTTAAAACCTACCTCTTTGACCAAGCTTTTTGTCACCTGCCCTAATTTAACCTTATGTGGCTTGGTGTCAAATTGTTTGTCTTCTAATACTCCTGTGAAGTGCCTTGTGACATTTTACTACGTTAAAGGCACTATATAAATACAAGTTGTTGTTGGATTTTCAAAAGACCTTTGATAAGCTACCGCATAGTAGATTCATGACTAAGTTCCGAGCATATGGAGTCAGGGGACAGGTAGCAGAATAGATAGCAAGCCGGCTAAGAAACAAAAAACAGAGGCCAGAAATTTTCCCTTAAAAAAAAAACTGGTGGGTTTGAAGCGTGGAGGCAGTTAAATTGTTAAAAATGGGATTCCTGATCTGATCCCACCTCCAATCCACTCACTTCCGGTTTTAACGGAGGCGGGACGGGGGCGGGCGACCAACCTGCTCCCAGGGGGTGGTATGTCAATTAAAATATTATAAATCTTTTATTGAATTATTAAATCTTTTTTAACCTCCATTTTGAATTTAACTGCATGTGGACGGGTTTCACATAATTCATGAAACCCGATAGTTAAACCGAGGTGGGGACTGCTGAATTCAGGAGGTAAGGCCTCCGATTCCCACCATGAGGCCTCCCCCACCTGACCGATGTTGCTGAGGCCGGCCACAATCCTCTAGTGGCCGGGAGACTCCCGTGGAGGCGGGTTCGCAGCAGCAGGCCACAATTCTCTCTTTGCGCCACCCTGCCGATCCCTGGCCAACTTGACAGCGAGTAGGAAACCTGCTGTGAACCCGCCTCCACTGGAGTCTTCCAGGTGCAGAACTGACCTGACAGCAAGTGACGGGGGAGACAATTTAGATCATTAAATGGCTTGTTAGCCGCCAATTTATTGCTATTTTGAGCCTACCTTTCAATTTTACGTGCTCCCCTATGAGTTACCCACTGCTCGGGGAACACGCCAGCTCACCCTGGCTTGAGTTGAGTCTGCTCTGATGTAATTGATAAGCTGACAGCTGCAGAAGTGGTGTAAAGGATACCATGTTGCAGATGTTCAGTTTTAGAGCTCAGAAACTGTTGGTTACTGCATTTGTAAGACATAGAGATTTCTGTAGCTTGCAAGTGTTTAGAACCAAATCTCTATCCAGTGCCAACTCATTGGAACAACCTCTCTCACCATTGACAGATCGCTTCTGTCATTGCACCTGCAGCTGCCATCTATTACAGCAACATCGGTGCCCTTGAAAAAATCTCCCCTTGGACCTCTGAATCCTTCCACGATCATCCCCAACACCAACAACATCACCAACCTTCTCCATTATCATCTGATGCTGCACAGGACACAGGGCATCAGCCCCTGACAAAGAAACATAGAAGCTAGGAGCAGGAGTAGACCATTCGGCCCCTCACGCCTGCTCTGCCATTCAATAAGATCATGGCTGATCATCCAAACTCAGTACCCTGTCCTTGCCTTCTCCCCATATCCCTTGATCCCTTTAGCCTTAAGAAATATATCTAACTCCTTCTTGAATATATTTAATGAATTGGCCTCAACTGCCTTCTGTGGTAGAGAATCCCACAGGTTCACCACTCTCTGGGTGAAGAAATTCCTCCTCATCTCTGTCCTAAATGGCTTACCCCTTATCCTTAGACTGTGACCCCTGGTTCTGGACTCCCCCGCCATCGCGAACATCCTGCATCTAGTCTGTCTAGTCATGTTAGAATTTTATAAGTTTCAATGAGATCCCCTCTCATTCTTCTAAACTCCAGCGAGTATAAGTCCAATCGACCCAATCTCTCCTCGTACATCATTCCTGCCATCCCAGGTATCAGTCTGGTGAATCTTCGCTGCACTCCCTCCATGGCAAGAACATCCTTCCTCAGATAAGGCGACCAAAACTGCATACAATACTCAAGGTGTGGTCTCACCAAGGCCCTGTACAACTGCAGCAAGACATCCTTGTTCCTGTACTTGAACCGTCTCGCTACGAAGGTCAACATACCATTTGCCTTCTTAACCGCCTGCTACACCTGCATGCTTGCCTTCAGCGACTGGTGCACAAGGACACCCAGATCTCGTTGCACTTCCCCTTCTCCCAATCTATTTCCATTCAGATAATAATCTGCCTTCCTGTTTTTGCCAACAAAGTGGATAACCTCGTATTTATCCACATTGGGCAGATGCATGGCAGATGCAGTATAATCACCCAACCTGTCAAAATCATACTGGAGTTTCTCAGCATCCTCCTCACAGCACACACGCCCACCCAGCTTTGTGTTGTCTGCAAACTTGGAGATATTACATCTAGTTCCCTCATCTAGATCATTAATATATATATTGTGAATAGCTGGGGTCCTAAGACCGATCCCTGCGGTACCCCACTAGTCACTGCCTGCCACTCGGAAAAAGACCCGTTTATTCCAACTCTTTGCTTCTTGTCTGCCAACCAGTTCTCTATCCAAGTCAGTCCCTTGCCCCCAATCCCATGTGCCTTAACTTTACAACATTGTTGCCCAGGAGGCCAGCAATGGCATCACCATGGCCAGATTTACTTCACTTGACGCTGTACACCCTGGCTGCCACATGATGTGCCAGGTTGACACCATCCCACACCAGCACCATAAAGCATCCCTTTAATGTCCAAGTCATTCCTTTCACACTCATCACTGTAATGGGGGTGGGGGGTGGAAGTTATGTCTGAACATTCACTGGAACTCAGTAAGACACTTCACAAGGTGCGCACAGATCTGTCCAATAAGGTGAAGTGTTGTAAATATAGATTTCATTGTATGACAACACATTACCAGAAACTTCACATGGACATTGGCTAAACCTCTCAAGTGCCCACCCTTGTGTGTTGTTAGTTGTTATGCTTGTAGTAGGATGAGGGTGAGTGTGAGGGGTGGCTAGTGAGATGGGGAAGTGATAATGTAGATAGAGAGGGATGGGTGGAGGTGCAAGGTAAGTTGGTGTGAGTAAGGATGTGCAGGAGTAGGGTAGGGAAGTCAGAGTGATATGGATGTGATGAGTGGCACAGCAGGATGAGGTTGAGTGTGGCTTGGCAGTAACGTTTCGTGATCTACTGAGATCATTGAAAGGTTTGCACCACTGCAGCCTGGTCCTCCTGATGACATTCCTGCTTTTGCTCTCCTGTGCAATGTGCAACCAGGCTGTGTTGGTCTCCTGGGGAGGTCTCTTCCGCCCATGGGAAGGGAAGAGAATCTCCCTGCGTGCTGTGACTCCCTCCATAAACATATGGAGGGAGTCATGTGTACGCTTGGGTGCAGACGTGCACCTTTGTGCAGTGCTTGTTAGTGTTTGCAGCAACTCAATGCTGCAGAACACTGACAGCACAACTGTCAAAATCAATGTGACCGTGGTCCCTTTAAGGAAACCGGCTGATGACGTGTCATCAAATTACGTCATCAGACCCACTTCCTATTAATTGGCCAGGAACCCCGCAGGACGGGCTTAACAAGGCCAATCTACAGAAAATCTTTTTCAGAGAGCAGCTGCCGACGGGAGCGGGACCGGAAGCTGCCAACCAGCTCTCCTGCCTCCACAGGGAAAGTCCAGCCCCAAGAGTCTAAATGGGGTAGAGGGGCAAAGGGATCTGGGGTGCACATTCATAAATCACTAAAAGTAGTGACTTATGTTAATAAGACCACATTTTTTTAAAAGCAAACAAAACACTGGGATTGATTTCTAGAGGGAAAGCAGAGAAGCTATGTTAAACTTGTATCGAACCTTGGTTAGACCACACTTGGAGCACAGTGCACAGTTCTGGTCTCCATATTATAAAAATGATAGGGACACTGGAGAAGGTGCAAAAAAGAATCACAAGGAACTGAGAGGATATACTTATCAGGAAAGGCTGAACAGGCTGGGATTCTTTTCTCTAGAAAGATGAAGCCTGCGGGGTGACCTGATGGACGTCTTTAAGATAATGAAAGGATTTGATAGGGTAGATGTAGAAAAACGGTTTTCACTTGTGGGGGAGTCCAAAACGAGAGGTAATAAATATAAGATATTCACTAATAAATAAAATAGGGAATTAAGGAGAAACTTCTTATCAAGAGTGGTGAGAATGTGAAACGCGTTACCACAAGTAGTAGTTGAGGCGAATAGCATAGATGCATGTAAGGGGAAGCTGGATAAGCACAGGAGGGAGAAAGGAATAGAAGGATATACTGATCGGTTTAGGTGAAGAGGGGTGGGAAGGTTTAGGTGAAGAGGGGTGGGAAGGTTTAGGTGAAGAGGGGTGGGAGGGTTTAGGTGAAGAGGGGTGGGAAGGTTTAGGTGAAGAGCGGTGGGAAGGTTTAGGTGAAGAGGGGTGGGAGGAAGCTCATGTGGAGCACAGACAAGTTGGGCTGAATGGCCTATTTCTGTGCTGTAGACTCGATGTAACTCAACTAACTTGATAATTCTTGATTGCTAACCTGTATGACCCTTCTCTGAACACTGGCAGCTCAGCATCTTGCAGTTGCAGCAGCATCCAACATTCCTCACTCTCAAGGTATTCATTTTTTCCAGCTTTCAGTTGATTTTGTGATACCCCATTAACTGGTACAAGTTAACCTGGTTGCAGAATCTACGTTGTGAATCAACTTTGAAATAACTAAGCAGGTTCAAATTGTCTTGCTCGGGTGATATTGAATCCACCCCACAATTATAAAGGTGCCAGGAGCACAAGATGTTACAAAACTACCTTTTCTTGAAGCAATTATCATTAGACTAACCAACACGAGGCAGATAAGAACATAAGAAATAGGAGCTGGAGTAGGCCATTTGGTCCTTCGAGCCTGCTCCGCCATTCAACAAGATCTTCTACCTCAACTCCACTTGCCTGCACTATCCCATATCCCTTAATTCCCTTCATTCCCCAAAATTTATCGACCTCTGTCTTGAATATACTCAATGACTGAGCATCCACAGCTCTCCCTGGGGTAGAGAATTCCAAAGATTCACAACCCTTTGAGTGAAGAAATTTCTCCTCATCTCAGTCCTAAGTGGTCTACCCCTTATTCTGTGACTGTGGCTCCGTGTCCTAGATTCCCCAGCATTAACCCTGTCAAGCCCCTTAATTTTATATGTTTCAAATAGATCACCTCTCGTTCTTCTAAACTCTAAGGAATATAGGCCTAGTCTACTCAATATCTCCTCACAGGGCAACCGCTTCTTCCCAGGAACCAGTCTAGTGAACCTTTGTTGTACTCCCGCTAAGGCAAGTATGTCTTTCCTTAGGTAAAGAGACCAGAACTGTACACAGTACTTCAGGTGTGGCCTCACCAATGCCCTGTATAATTGTAGTAAGACTTCTTTACTCAATCCCATGAGTCCTAATTTTGTGTAATAACCTCTTGTGTGGCACCTTATTGAATGCTTTTTGAAAATCCAAATAAACTACATCCACTGGTTCCCCCTTATCCATCCTACTAGTTACATCTTCAAAAATCTAATCTAATAAATTTGTTAAACACGATTTCCCTTTCATAAAATCATGTTGACTCTGCCTAGCCATATTACGATTTTCTAAGTGCCCTGTTACCACGTCCCTAATAATAGATTCTAGCATTTTACCTACTACTGATGTCAGGCTAACTGGCCTATAGTTCCCTGTTTTTTCTCTTCCTCCTTTCTTAAATAGCGGGGTTATGTTTGCTACCTTCCAATCCTTGGGGACTGTTTTAGAATCTAGGGAAATCTGGAAGATTAATACCAGTGCATCCACTATCTCTGCAGCTACCTCTTTTAAAACCCTAGGATGCTGGCCGTCAGGTCCAGGGGATTTGTCGCCACTTAGTCCCATTAATTTCTCCAGTACTATGTCTTTACTTATACTGATTTCTTTAAGTTCCTCATTCTCTCTAGACCCTTGGTTCCCTATTATTTCTGGAATTTTTTTTGTTTCTTCTATTGTGAAGACAGATACAAAGTATTTGTTTAATGTCTCTGCCATTTCCTTATTGCCCATTATAATTGCTCCTGTCTCTGCCTCTAATGGGCCCATGTTTACTTTCACTAATCTCTTCCTATTTACATACCTATAGAAACGTTTATAATCTGTTTTTATGTCTCTTGCTAATTTACTCTCATATTCCTTTTTCTCTTTCCTTATCAATTTCTTGGTCCTCCTTTGCTGAATTCTAAAATCCTCCCAATCCTCAGGCTCACCACTCTTTTTGGCAACATTACAAGCCTCTTCCTTTGATCTAATACTATCTTTAACTTCTCTTGTTAGCCACGGTTGGACCGCTTTTCCTGTGGGGTTTTTGTGCCTTAAAGGAATGTATACTTGTTGTAAATTATGCATTCATTCTTTAAATGCTAGCCATTTCTTGTCTACTGTCATACCTTTTAATGTAGTTTCCCAATCTACCTTAGCCAACTCGCCCCTCATAGTTTGCTTTGTTTAGATTCAAGACCCTAGCTTTGGATTTAACTAAATCACTTTCAAACTCAATAGATGAATTATCACACAGTTGAAATGAGACAATACTGAGGAACATGGTTAATGACTATCACAACGAATGGCGTAATACTTCCTCCAACTTGTTTCCTCAAATTTGGCTCTAAACCACTAGCACATCCTGTTTTTAAAGGCAAATATAATGGCATGTATGTAAATCATTATTCCATGTAACTGATTTTATCAAAAGAATTATTGAGAATGAGGCTTTTAAAATAGCTGGGGTTTTAAAAGTTCCGTGAGAAACAAAGTGAATCCAAAGGCATCGAGTGAGGAAGAATCAGTGAAGTTGAAGTTTGAGGAAGGATAGTTGAAAAATGTAGAATTCCCCCAGGCCTACTACTATTGCATGGACATTAAAAACAAACAAAAGTCAATCATAAGTTTACCTCCTGGCCACTATAGGCTATTTGTTCTAGGGACAATATGGGGGTTTGACCTTATCAGGTATTCCAGATTGTACTCATACACGTGGAGTATTTGAGACAGTCTACATTCTTCTCCCCACCTGATGCAAATCCACGTCTTTATGCCCATAGAAACATAGAAACATAGAAGATAGGAGCAGGAGTAGGCCATTCGGCCCCTCGAGCCTGCTCCGCCATTCAATGAGATCATGGCTGATCATCCAAATTCAGTACCCTGTCCCTGCCTTCTCCCCATATCCCTTGATCCCTTTAGCCTTAAGAAATATATCCAACTCCTTCTTGAATATATTTAATGAATTGGCCTCTACTGCCTTCTTTGGCAGAGAATTCCACAGGTTCACCACTCTCTGGGTGAAGAAATTCCTCCTCATCTCTGTCCTAAATGGCTTACCCCTTATCTGTAGACTGTGACCCCTGGTTCTGGACTCCCCGACCATCGGGAACATCCTTCCTGCATCTAGTCTGTCTAGTCCTGTCAGAATTTTATAAGTTTCGATGAGATCCCCTCTCATTCTTCTAAACTCCAGCGAGTACAAGCCGAATCGACCCAATCTCTCCTCATATGTCATTCCTGCCATCCCAGGTATCAGCCTGGTGAATCTTCGCTGCACTCCTTCCATGGCAAGAACATCCTTCCTCAGATAAGGCAACCAAAACTGCACACAATACTCAAGATGTGGCCTCACCAAGGCCCTGTACAACTGCAGCAAGACATCCTTGTTCCTGTACTCAAACCCTCTCGCTACGAAGGCCAACATACCACTTGCCTTCTTAACTGCCTGCTGCACCTGCATGCTTACTTTCAGCGACTGGTGCACAAGGACCAGCATTTGTACAATTGCTTCTTCCTGCTTTTGTGAGAGATTCAGGAACCATTACTTAGGGTGAAGCTTTCTACAACTCCCTCACACTATGAAACGGATGCATTACTGTCAGAGTGGGACAAGGAGGGAGCAGTGCTGTTTCAGGAAAACAAATGAAAAGGTGATGTTTGGGCTTCTCATTTAATGAGCATCTCATGAGTTACAGAAGAGGTGGTAGGGAAAATAAGTTGAAACCATTGTCTATTTTCCCCATCCCTGTCCCAGATGAATTATATCCCAGATTTTAAACAATAGATTTTCCACCCATTGACTATGAATGGTGGAATTCTAAGCTATAATTTCTCCTATTTCAATGCAGTCTTGCAGCACATATACCATAGTCCACAGATTGTACTGTGATGAGAGCCATTATTTAAACCACAGGCTTTCATTTATTGGGAAAAGTAAACTATAAGCAGTAGCATTCTTTATTTGAGCAGGCAAGATGGGTGTTTGTTCATGTTGGGCATGTTCTTAGGAGGTTAAGGTTAAAGTTGAATATGAAATTATTTGTTACCATTAGTTAAGCACTTATTCAGAGTTTCTATAGCTTCCATCATTTGCATTAGTTTATCATAAGCATCACCCATTTGTTACAGTCAGTAAAAAACACTCAAAGCTGTATTTTTATTCAAGTCAGAATAATATTTTCATACAATATAATGATTTTTTCTTGAACACCTTCATATTCTACCGTATATCTGTATATTAGTTCAGATTGGCTCTTTTTAAAGTGTACCCTAATTTAATTTAAAACTAGTTTTTTTTAAAAGCTGTGAAAGAAAGTGTTCAAGTTATTAATCAAGATACCGAACATACCAAGTGCATGCTGTACATTGGTTCTTTTGGACTTCACTTTATCTTAAAGGCTGCTCAGTTCACTGCAAATGTGCTGTTAAGACATTGAATGTAATAAACCTTCTTAATGAATGGGCTTTTTTAATTCTCTAATACACTGTCAAGCAAACCATTTTTTCCATTGTTCCAGGGATTTGTCAAAACTGTACATTAAGGCAATCTTTGTGTGCAGCTCCTGTTAGGTTGCTAGCAATCAAATTTGACAAAATGACCTATAAAAAGGAAAACCGTTTCTTGGTATTGAGCCATACATACCAGACAGTCCCAGCTTCAATTCCTCAGTCTGAGCTGAGTTAGTTGAACCTAGCTGGGGCAGCAGAGGGATACCACAGTGACCTCAGGATGCCTGGGGATAAACCAGCTTGCATTCCTGCTCCTGATCAGTATCACTATTGTGTTACTGTTTGAGAGTGTATGTATGTGGACATCAAGTGAGAGCAGGCATGTGGTGTACTCCACACCCTCTAGGCTCCTAAATGAAGAACGGCCCTGTGGAACCATAAACATTTGCAGCACAGAAGGAGACCATTCGGCTTATCATATGTCTTTGTTAGAACAATAAATCCCACTGCCTTGCTCACTCCCCATAGCCATAGCCTCTGCTTCAACTAGTACTACATTAAATTAGGATACACTTTAAAAAGAGTCAATCTGAACTAATATACAGATATACAGTCATTTTCTCTTAATGGTCTCTGCCTGAACAATTTTCTGTGACAAAACATTCCATCCTCCCACAACGCTCTGTGTAAAGAAATTTCTCCTGACTTCACTTCTCATTCTTAGAGATAATTTTAGATTCATCACTTGTCACTGACTCCCCAACCAGAAGAAATAGTCTTTCCCTATTCACACTGTCAAAACGCTTCATAATTTCAAAAAGCTCTATTAAATTCCCTCTTAGACTTCTCTGCTCCACTGGAAATAGTCCCAGTATCTAATGTAATTCCTCATAACTATAGCTTCCCATGCTTGGCATCATCCTGCTGAATCTACACTGTATACACTCAATGACTTCATTGTTATTTCTGTAAGGGGCTATCTAAACCTGCACAGGTTACTCTAACTGTGGCCTAACCAAATTTTTCTATAAATTTATCATTATTTCTTTACTTTTACTTGTAATTTTATTGGCCTTTTTATCACTTTACCTGCCTACACCTGCTTTTTTTGTGGAATTACGTATTTGAACCCGTAGGGGTCTGCGTTAATCCACACCCTTCAGTATCTTTCCATTAAGTGTCTATCTCCATTCCATGTTTTTTTTTAAATGTATTGCCTAGCAGTTCTTCACATTAAGTTTACATCTGCCACCTGTCTGTCCATTCCTCTAACCCGCCTGTCTTCCTGAATTTTTTTAAGTCCTTGCTGTTTGTGAAATCTCTTCTTGAAATCAGCAAATTATACCAGCAATGCCAACTCTCGTGAATTAATCGCGAGACACACGATCTAACTCTGAAAAGTCATGATTTTTTTTCGACTATATCTCCTTCGGGTTTCCTGTTCTCACTATCACTCCCTTCACTATTTTGCTGAGTCACTAGTTTCCAGAAAGCAGCTCGCAGGCTGTCCTTTCCCGCAGAGTTCTCCGCTCTCCACAGTGCCAACACTTTCCCCATCCTAAAGCGGGACTGTGCTCTCCACCCTCCAACAGAATGGGTGACAACTTCATTGCACCCTGTGACTCCACTTCCACGACAGATATAACCATCTAGTTTTTCTCCTCTCGCTCAGTCACTTTCTGTTATTTCCTTATCCCTGAAAATGCTGACTTCAGCAAGTCAACTGCCCACTGAAGGCCGCCTTTATATGGCTACATGGCAGGTGGGGGAGGGTACAGACCAGGCAGTTTAAAAGGGATTGTTTTGCACATGCACAATACAGAAGAGGTCGAGCGGAGGAAATGCCCGCCAGTCCACGCACGTGCGCAGTAACTTTCTTTTGGCTCCTGCTGTCATTAGTCACAGAGGGTGCTAGGAATGAAAATTGGACTGTGGTGGAGGGAAGCGTGGCTGTGGGATAAATTGTTCCAACCGGCTGCGGCAGGCTTAGAGGAACTGAGCCCTCACTCGGCACACTGCAACTACATATAAACTGCGAACAGGCGCAAGGCTTCTCTGAAAGAACAAAGAGTGAGAAAAAAGCAGGGGCCATGTTGAATTTGATGGCAGGTTTCCACAGAAACTGGTGGTGGGTGCTGATGGTGTTTTTTTGTTTTTGTTTATGGGATCTGGGTGTCGCTGGCAAGGCCAGCATTTATTGCCCATCCCTAGTTGCCCTTGAGAAGGTGCTGGTGAGCCGCCTTCTTGAACCGCTGCAGTCCGTGTGGTGAAGGTACTCCCACAGTGCTGTTAGGTAGGGAGTTCCAGGATTTTGACCCAGCGATGATGAAGGATCGGTGATATACTTCTAAGTCAGGATGGTGTGTGACTTGGAGGGGAACTTGGGGGTGGTGGTGTTCCCATGCGCCTGCTGCCCTTGTCCTTCTAGGTGGAAGAGGTCGTGGGTTTGGGAGGTGCTGCCGAAGAAGCCTTGGCGAGTTGCTGCAGTTCATCCTGTAGATGGTACACACTGCAGCCACGGTACGCCGGTGGAGAAGGGAGTGAATGTTCAAGGTGGTGGATGGGGTGCCAATCAAGCGGGCGGCTTTGTCCTGGATGGTGTCGCGTTTCTTGAGTGTTGTTGGAGCTGCACCCATCCAGGCAAGTGGAGAGTATTCTATCACACTCCTTACTTGTGCCTTGTAGATGGTGGAAAGGCTTTAGGGAGTCAGGAGGTGAGACACTCGCCACAGAATACCTAGCCTCTGACCTGCTCTTGTTGCCATAGTATTTATGTGGCTGGTCCAGTTAAGTTTCTGGTTAATGGTGACCCCCAGGATGTTGATCATGGGGGATTTGGCAATGGTAATGCCATTGAATGTTAAGGGGAGGTGGTTAGACTCTCGCTTGTTGGAGATAGTCAATGCCTGGCACTTCTGTGACGCGAATGTTACCTGCCACTTATCAGCCCAAGCCTGAACGTTGTCCAGGTCTTGTTGCATGTGGGCATGGACTGCTTCATTATCTGAGGAGTTATGAATGGCGCTGAACACTGTGCAGTCATCAGCGAACATCCCCATTTCTGACCTTATGTTGGAGGGAAGGTCATTGATGAAGCAGCTGAAGATGGTTGGGCCTAGGACACTGCCCTGAGGAACTCCTGCAGCGATGTCCTGGGGCTGTGATGATTCACCTTCAACAACCACAACTATCTTCCTTTGTGCTTGGTATGACTCCAGCCAGTGGAGCGTTTTCCCCCTGATTCCCATTGACTTCAGTTTTACTAGGGCTCCTTGATGCCAGAAGCGGTCAAATGCTGCCTTGATGTCAAGGGCATTCACTCCCACCTCACCTCTGGAATTCAGCTCCTTTGTCCATGTTTGGACCAAGGCTGTAATGAGGTCAGGAGCCGAGTGGTCTTGGCAGAACCCAAACTGGGCATCAGTGAGCAGGTTATTGGTGAGTAAGTGCTGCTTGATAGCGCTGTCGATGACACCTTCCTTCACTTTGCTGATGATTGAGAGTAGACTGATGGGACGGCAATTGGCCGGGTTGGATTTGTCCTGTTTTTTTAATTGCCCCACGGTGTTGGCCCCAGGCCTTGTTGTGGATCTCCGACTGTTGCTAAAATGTCAGATGTTTGCACACTTTATTTGTGACTTCTCCCACCGAAGAGTACATCTTATATTTTGTGTCTTTTTTTTAACCTGGAGTATCTTCAAAGTAACATAAATTTTTAAGATGTCCTTGAACTCTACTAGAAGAGGTCTGCCAGTAGAATGAGGAGCTGTGTAAGATGAAGATGGGACCTGTTCTCCCTGAACTTATCATATCCTTTAACTATTTTATTTGAAGTTTTGTAGCATTGATTTGTTATTACCAAAACTGATAAATACAGAGTTACTAGCAAACATGCTGGCAAAATTAGCAAATGATAATCCCTAGTTAATTAGAATGAGGTAATGCATATTTAATGAAACATGCATTTCAGATACGTGGCAGGTGTAAGATTCGAAATTTTCAGCAATAATTACGCAAGAAAACAGGATAAAATAAGACAGTTTATTGACCAAAGTAAGCTTGCACAGAAAAACCTTTGATAAAAGGGCATACAAAATGGCCGCCGGGCCTCGTGATCAGTTTCTGGACCATTTGATTTCTGTTACTGCAAGCCAGACAGGCTTGTGGATTGAAAACAGTAAGCCCGCGAAAGCCAGTATCGGGAAACCGAAACTCAGGGAAACAGCATACATATTCAATGGATTCTAAGTACAGGACGGTTTCAGGCAAACAGGATGGGGCCCATCAAGATATGGGCGGACAATGCATGAACACTTATACCCATTTAATGTACACAGGAGAAACCGTTTAACAGCCATCAAGGGAAATCTCCAGACCGATCAATATGCGAACCGAGTCACGGTGACAATGTAAAAGACATTAAAAGACATTATCGGCCAGGAAGGCCAGTTAAGTTATCACCAGCTCCCGTTACAAGACAAAGCGTCCCTGCACAGATTTCTGCCCGCCAAAATTAATACAAAGACAGGACTATGATTTGGCGGGAGATAAGACTGTCCCAAAAGGGTATAACTATGGATTGAAAGTCCATCAAAGGGGGGTTACGGTTACACAGATCCAGGATCAAGTTCACGTTTCACTTCTTCGGAATTCGACCAAGACGTTTCTTCTTTTTCGAGAACGCATTGGACGGACTTTTCAGTGCAAGGCAGCACTTCGATTTCGGGACACGATCGGTGTTCAGCCAGACAAGGCTCGGCCACGAGGGGAAGACGACGAGGGTGGCCCGGGTGCTGTTGTCGGGAGATCATCGACGACCCAGGCCAAAGGAGAAGACACCCTCGGGAAAAAAACCGACGATCCAGGTCGGATAAAAAGGACATTCCGAGCCTAGCCAGGCAAGGCCTCGACACGTGCATCCATTTCTCCAACATCACATTGGTGGCAGGGACTGCTCCATGAACCCAAATCCACAATAGTGGATCTCAACCTTGACGAGCGCTCATCGAGGCTGTGTCTACCCCGCCGCCTCGAGAGAGAGAGAGAGAGAGAGAGAGAGAGAGAATATCGACTGCGCCAGAAGTTTCCAGATCCACGTGACGACGGAAAGCTGTGCTAAAAGATTGCGAACCTTTTTTTGCGATTCTGATAGTGGTGAGCATGATCCCGAGTTCCTCAAATCGAAACTTAGTTTAGGTATTTAGGGGAGGGAGTAAGGTTAAATCGTAATGTGTTTCCCCTTTTACGACGTGCCGTGTGTTCCCCATTTCCATAGAGTCAAGTTCATAAATTTGTGCATGATTGTAGTTACTTTAATCTGTGCCTATGACATGTATTTTGTAATGCTTCAAAGTGTTTAAAAATAAAAGCATCCATTTCATGCTATTCAACCTGGTCTATTGAGTCCTTTCTCTGCACTACAGTTCTCTGCATCTAAGTCCAAGGTCTAGAACCGTAGGGGAGAGTGGGTCGAACCACTCGAGGGTAATTATTGCACAAAGCCTGGCAGGAGACCAGAACGAGCAAGAGAAACCCCCTACAGAAATGGCGACCGCAGCAGGACCTTGGCAGCAGGAAAGTAGTGTGTTAGATCAAGATCTGAATAAACGAAATGTGATGGATGAAAGAATAACGGATTATGTTTTTGGAAAAGTCAACCTCACAAAACAATGGATATCTGACCTATTAAGGGATAGGCGCCCGCTAGACGCAGCCATCAAGTGGACAGAGGGTAAAGAGCATAAGAAATCTGTAGAAAAGGCGGTCTGGCTGATGTGCTACAAGAAGCAAGTCCAGCTTTTGGACCAAGTCGTTGCAGCACAAACAGCCCAGATCAAAGGGTTGCTTACAGACGTAGAGGAAAAGGTTGTGGGAGGTCAAAAACTGATTGAATCGCTTAACGCGCTGAATCAGGAATGCCACTCCACAACTCGCTGCCATGAAACCCGGGTAGAGTATTTAAAATGTCAGGTCATTGAAGCCAAGGCCTGTGAAGGTAGAATGAGAGAGAGGTGTTTCCGTCTAGCTAAGCAAATAGAGACCCAAGAGGAAAAACTTCTGGGAGCCAGGGCAGCATATAAGATGGCCATGGAGGATAGATCTGAGAGCACTGACCACAGCGCTTGCCGCCGGGAGCAAGAGGACCTGAGAACGGCCCTAGCCAAGGCAAACGGGTTGGTGTGTCTCATAAACCCACCAGCGAGCCAGCTATTGCTAGCCAAGGAATCCAAAAGACCGATTCCACAAGAGATAGTTCAGGAACCAACCCCCGAACCCTCTGTGCCTCCTGCTTATGATGAGTCTTGGACTCCAGGGAAGGAAATGGAGACGGTAGATGAAGAGATTCTTGAGGTAGAGCAACACCAGATAGTAGAGTCGGGGCCGGCGCCGATGTGTCCAACTCGACACCGGAGGCTCGGTCCGAATGAAGACAATGGCGAGGACGGACCCCTTGTGAATCAGATCATAATGCCCCACAGCGCACAACAGCTGAGGGCAATGATAAGTCACATCCCAAAACTCTCCGAGTCAGGAGATCCCTCCGTCTATTTTAGGGACGTGGAGCAGACCGCAGCAGTTAATGACTGCGACGGGGCTGAACAGTCTAAGATGCTGCTGTTCTCCCTGGACAGCTCGCTCCTCCAGTGTCTCCCTGACGAGAGCAAGAGAGGGCACAGGGAATATGAGTTGTTACGGGATGAGATCCTGGAGATTATAGGAGAGGGTGACGGAACTCCGTTCCTCCGTTTAGAAAAGACAGTGCAGCTAGAGGGAGAACCCCCACGGGTTTTCGCCGGAAGGTTGTGGCCCGTGTATCGGCGCAGCTGCCCGGGAGGACCGGAACGGAACGCGCTAAATGATGAACAAAGGGCTCATTGGCTCCGGTGCCTGGTAGCAGGTTGCTTGCCAATAGTGAGGGAGCAGGCCAAAGCATGGTTTGACCCCACTAATGCCCGCTCCACGGAGGAACTGGTACTTGATCAGCTCACGATCAGTTACAGGAACAACAAGGGTAGGAAAACGCCTGTTTTAAAAGGAAAGGTACATGAGGCAAGGCCCGCAGCTTCTGCTAAAAAGGAATGGCATCAGGAGGGGAATCGCCCTCCCCAAGCCAACAGCAGTTGTTACGGGTGTGGGAAGGAGGGTCACTGGCGCAAGGACTGTAGAAATCCATGGAAGGATAAGAGAGAGAGAATGTTCGCCGCAGCCCAAGCCCGAGCCCAAGCCCAGACCGTTGCCCCAGCACCAGTCCAAACCCAAGCCCAGACCGCTGCCCCAGCACCAGCCCAGAACACAACCGTAGCCCCTGCCCCAACAACAGGAGGTGGTGCGGTTGTGGATCCCGCTACGATTGAGTCAATCTTGGAGACTATGCGGTCTCTGATGACCTCGCAGGGGAAGGTAGCGGTCACAACAACCCTATCGCTCCCGAGACCCCAACCGAAACACCTAAATGACTGACGCCTGCGCAGCCCTTCTACTTGTGTCCGCTCCGCTATGACGCCTGGAGAAGACCTGTGGTGGAAATGGAGGTGGAAAGGGAAAAGGGTAGTTACCTGTTGGATACGGGAGCTTCGTGTACCGTGATCCACACGGCTAGACCTTTTGCCTCACCTCTGTCCACCCAGGCTCCATTCTTAGTAGCGGGTTTCACAGGCAGAGAACAGGCTGGCGCGTACTCCATCCCGCTCTCCATTCATTTGGGAGCACTCCACACCACATGGACGTGTATCCTATTGAAGTGGAGTGAGGGGGGTGGAAAAGGCATCCTCGGGGCTGATTTCTTGGTGGAACACGGGATCCTCGTGGACCTGAGAAATCACTGTCTCTAGGGAGCCGAGAGCGGTTTGGGTAAGGTAGTCGTAATCCCAGGGAGGGAAGAAAAGGGGGCCCTGTGCACCATGAAGCCGTCAGGAGGTTACGATCTTGAGCTCATGGTAGCGAACGTCCCAACGGACTTGCAGGCATGTGTGTCGGAAAATCTGACCGCGTTTGCCACCCACAAGCACGACTGTGGGAGAGTCACTGGGTTTGAAGTCAGCGTAGACGGGGACCCCATGATCCGACCCCAAAAGCAGTATAATTTCCCCAAGGAGGCAGAACCCGACATGGAGACCGCAATATCTTCATTGGTGCAGCAGGGCGTATTGAGACCAATAGCCACTCACGTGAACTCCCCCTTATGGCCGGTAAAGAAGCCGGACAATTCGTGGAGAGCCACGGTGGACTACAGAGTCCTCAATAGTAACATCCCAGCCTGTGCGCCCACAGTAGCAGCAGTTGCAGACCTAATAGGGAGTATTCCAGCATCGGCGACCACGTTCACGGTGCTGGACATCTCGAACGGTTTCTGGTCCATTCCGCTGCGGCGGGAGGATCAGTACAAGTTTGCCTTTACTTTCAAAGGGCAACAGTACACTTGGAACTGCTTGCCACAGGGTTTTCACAACAGCCCCAGCATTTTCCATCAATGCATGGCGGGGAGTTTAAAAGAGTTTAGCCAGCCCAACCAGATAGTACAGTATGTGGACGACCTACTCCTGTTCACGGACACAAGGGAGGAGCACGGCCCACTATTAGCCGAATTATTGGAACTGTTAGAAAGGAAGGGTTTCAAAGTAAACCCAAAGAAAGCACAGATCGGCCAGCAGGAAGTCAAATTCCTGGGTCTGGCCATCCGCGCTGGAGAAAGAGCCATAGATAAGGCCAGAAGGGAATCACTACAAGATCTGCCGATCCCCAACACAGTAACGGGTGTAAGGTCCTTTTTGGGATTGACCAGGTACTGCAGAGATTTCATCGAGGACTATGCTGCCACAGCAGCCCCGCTACTCCGACTCTTACACAAGGGAGTCGAGTGGTCTTGGGATGAGGGGTGCCAGGCAGCATTCGAGAAGTTGAAAAGAGATCTGCAGACCGCGCCAGCCCTAGGGGCCATAGATGGGGGAGAGGAGTTCTTCCTGGAGGTAGCCGCTAGTGGGGACAGCCTGAGCGCCGTGTTGCTCCAGGAGCGGCACGGCAAGCTGAGACCGGTAGTTTATTCCTCCAGGGTCCTCACGGATGTAGAGAGGAGTTTCTCCAATTGCGAACGGCATCTCCTGGCCACGCATTGGGCTGTGAACAGATCAGTGATCTTCACAGGAACCTCTCCCATCACGCTCCTCACCCATCACACCCCCACAATGATGCTTCTGGATGGAAGGATTAAGGATGGGACCATAAGCAGCGCTCGGATTGCGCGCTGGACCCTCCTCCTTTCCCAGATGGATCTCAAAGTTAAAGGCCTCTGCGAGCCAAATCTCACAGCCAACATGGTATATCCCGGAACAGCCCATCGGTGTTCCGTAGAAGGGGTATGGGAGGTCAACATAGGTTTACGGGCCGGGATACACCCCACAGGCCGCGAAATCTACGTAGACGGTTCTAGCACTGTATCTGCTGGCGAACGACTCACAGGGTGTGGAGTTTATGACCCTGCGGCAAACATTGCTCTGGCAATTAAGCTCCCCAGCACTATGAGCGCACAGCAGGCTGAACTGTTCGCGGTGGCGTACGTGGTTACCCACCCCGAGATTTTCCCAACCCCATACACGATTTGCTCAGACAGCATGTTCACATGCAATTCGTGTACGGAGTACCTCGCCATCTGGTCCCGCCGCGGATATACCTCCGCGGATGGGCGGCCTTTAACAGTTAAGCCCTTGCTGGAAAAGATCCTGGCAGCTGTGGGAGAGGAAGGGGAGGTGTTCATCCATAAGGTGAAGGCTCATTCCACCACAGAACCCCGCAGTCAGGGCAACCAGCAGGCGGATGCGCTAGCCAGGGAGGGTGCCTGCAACGGCATTCTCTGGGACCCCTATGGACCCGGACCCGTGGCGGCGATCCAAGGCAGGGAGGGAATTCCAGGGAACACAGGGGTGACACCGCCCCCAGACCTAAAGACCGTCCAAACCCTGGATCCCGCCCTAAAAACAGTCCTAAAAGCCATCACAGAAGGCAAGCAGGTAGAGGGTCCGTACAGTACGGCAGCCCTCTCAGTCAAAGAAGGCATGCTGTTCCGAGAGGAGCAGTGGGTTGTGCCGCAGCAGCACCGGAGGGAATTCCTGCAACTGGCCCACGAGGGTCCAGGGGTGGGACACCCTGGGCCTGAGGTTACCTGGCAGCGGGTAGAGCAGGCGGGATGGTGGCCGGGACTTCGGGACGATGTCCGCGAATTCTGCACAAGCTGTCTTGTGTGTGCTGCAAACAACCCAGACCCCCACAAAAGGAAGGTGCCCATGGGGCACATCAGGAGAGTAGAGGGACCATGGCAGTTGATTCAGGTCGACTACATAGGGCCCCTGCCCGCCGCCCAGGGAGGATATAAGTACTGCCTTGTCCTGGTAGATGTGTTCACCAAATGGGTAGAAGCTTTCCCGTGCAGAACAGCTACGGCACTGGGCACTGCTAAGATCTTGATTCGGGAAGTGTTCTCACGGTGGGGACTCCCCCGTTTTGTAGAGTCCGACCAAGGGAGTCAGTTCACCGATCAAGTAATGCAGAACGCCCTCATGCTCTTGGGCATTGAGGGGAAGTGGCACGTAGCATACAATCCCCAGTCATCCGGGATTGTTGAACGCATTAATCGGACCCTCAAGGAAAAGCTGAGGAAAGAGACAATAGGCTCGCCCCAGAAATGGGCGGAGGTCCTGCCTTTAGTCCTCATGGGGATCCGAGCCAGCCAGTCCAAAAGTACGGGGTATTCCCCGCGCGAATTAATGACTGGAAGGATCATGCGAACACCCACCCATGTACTAGCCCCGGTGCTCACTGAGGGCCAGCTCCGAGAGGTGAAGCGAGACAAATTCGTCCAAACCCTTTTGGAGCGCCTGAAACAGATTTATGGGCAGGCGGCTGGGAACATGGGAAGACAGCACCAGGGAAATCGACTGTTACTGGAACCTCGTAAGCAACAAGAGTGGGTAGTCGGAGACCAGGTCATGGTCCGAAACTATGCCAGGGTAGGGAGTTTTGAACCATTGTATATGGGGCCTTACAGCATTGTAGACAAGGCCAGCCCCATGGTTTATGCAGTGAAGGTGCCCCGACGTACCAAATGGTTTCACATTAACCAGTGTAAACTGTTTAAATCAGGTGCACAAGGGCCAACAAAAGGGACCGGGTCTGAGAACAAAAATCCTCAGCCTGTAACAGAGTCACAGACCACACCGGCTGGAACAGTAGCCTGCGTGAAGGGAGGGGCCACCCCATCGGAGTGGGAGGTCTCCCCTCTAATTTGGGATTCGGATGAGGAAGAGCCCGAACAGCTCGACCTCGCCTTAGACCCAATCACGGAGGAGGAAGAGTCAGAGGACGACGATCCCGCCCTCAACTCAAGCTTGGGGGAGGTAGGGAATGGGGGCGGAGACTCACTACCTGTAGGGACAGGTGAGGTGGAGTCGGAAGCCACAAATCCCGGCCCCGGGGGGGCGGAGCCTGAGGGAGGGGAGCTGGAGCCGGCAGCTGTGGTGGAACCACATGCTGTGACGGTGACAGTCCCAACCCCCGGTCCATCAGCCCCGGGAGCCTCACCCAAAGCAGCCCCTCGTAGGTCGACTCGAGCGCCCCAGCCCAGAAAGTTTTGGCCAGATTCTCCCCATTTTTCCCAACCTCGGTTTAGAGCAGCCCCAGAAAGGCATGGTTCCCGTTCAATAGCGACAGGCTGCGGGGGATCAAAGCCGAAGGCCAGTGCAGCCCCACCACAGGGTGTGGCATGCTGCAGCCCTCACAGGAATTCAGTAGGCCGCCCGGCGGAGGGCGGCGCTGTACATAAGTTAAGTTAGGTAATTATGATGATAGTTTAAGGAATATAAAGTTTACGGTGTTAAGAAATGTTAAGAGTACAATTTTGAAGTCTGCCCGGTATGTGTGCTTGTTTGGGAGCGGGGTCCAGGAACCCGCGCGTCCATTTAATTAGGCCAGCACCTATTGGGAGCCTGACTACATCATTTTATTGGTTACAGAAACCTGGGATATGATGAAAAAGATTCTCATCGTGTTCGTGGCGATCGGGTGCGGGTGGGCCTACCGAGGCCGCACCAAGGACGTCATCATCTTCGGGTGTTCCGGGGACACGGCCCCCATCGCAACGGATGGGACAGGGGAGTGAGAGGTTGAGGAAACCGCCACCTATTTCCACCAGGGGAGATGGCCAGGTTGGCTGGGGACGAATTCTACGGAATACTCCAGCAATTTCGGTTTTGCCTACCAAGAGACTTCGTTAACGTGCCCTCGGGTGAGGATCCTTGCACCCAGAGTCAGCGTTACCGTGGGAAAGAGGATCTGTCTCGTGTGTAATGGGAATGTACCACTAAGGCGATGGTGGTGGCTGCGAAAGCTGGGAAAGGACATGAAGAACTCTACGGTCGAGTGGGAGCGACTGGGTAATAATACCCATCGGACTATTACGGGGACTCACGGACAATTACGTGTGTGTTGGGACAAATGGTGGGAACCAGATGAAGGAATATGTGTCTGTATGTGGGGTTCAAAACGCGTTTGCCCCAAGGGCGTATCCATCTTCTTCCAGAGGCAGTGGCAGGATGAAGGAAAGGGGATGAGATGGGATGTCAGCACTCGAGCGTGCGGAGCCCCATACTCCCCTATTCCGGTAAACGCCACTGAACTCATCACCCGCCCACGCAAGCCCCTGCCCACGCTTCCGGTAGCACTAGCCCAGAAAGAAGGGTGCCCCACCACCACCAAGGGACCCGGGAGCGGTTTAGTATTGGTACCCACCGGTCAGTTGCTGTACCAAGGGGTACACTACGCGGTGGCCTCAGTGATTTTAAACCTCACTGAGGTACGATTGCCGGAGTGGTGTCCCAAAGAAACGGAACAATTATACCAGGTCCTGTTAACCCGAATGTTTAGACAGTTTTACGAGATTGACTTTGCCGACATCGACAAAGACAAATTATACACCACACCACCAGAAGTTTTGGATCGACTCGGGAGGCAAAGAAGGGGTACAGTAAATGACATATTCACTGCTTTTAATACCGGGACATCTGTCGTCAACGCTCTAGATAATGTGGAGCTGCAGACACAGATCAACGGTTTAAAAGCCCAGTTAAGGAACATACTGACAGACGAAAATAAGGTAGTGGGTTCTGAGTTACATGAGGACCAGGCCATGACACTACACTTTAAGGAAATAATAGCTGAGCTGGAGAAACACGCGAGAACGGTAAATGCGCTCATTAAGGAGGATCGGAATGCGTCCGATCAAGCTGCGCAAAACGAGGCCTGTGTGCTATACGGGGCGTGGTTACTGGGCGAGGGCCGCAGTAATCTTGAGGATTTAAAACAGGGTTTGGTCCCGTCCTGGATCAGCAACAAGCACTTGCAAGCGCTCCACCCTTTTGAGAATGTATTAAGCCCGTGCCAGCTCAGACTAGCTGCAGAAGCGTACCCAGTCCCAGTGGACTGCGGACGTTCGAATCATACTATCATGGGAATAGTGGTAAGAATGCCGGTGTTGGGTCCCGCAGCAAAGCCCGCCCCGGTATACAGGGTGGATAACATTGGAGTCATTCAGGGGGGCGCACACATTCGTTACGCAGTGATCCCGCCTTACGTCATCAGATGGGAGTGTACGATGACAGGCACCGACCTCTCGGGGTGTCGGAGCCGGGGAGCACACATCATCCTGTGTCCCCAGCACTTGAATGCCTTTTTGAAACCACAGTGCGGGTTCAGAACTGCTAGCGCGAAGCCGATAAATTGCACCATGGAGGCAATGGCAGAGGACCATGTGCCCCCGCAGGTAGCATATATCGGGGGTGGGACATACTGCGTCACCACTGCAGCGCCTCACTACTGCTACGGACAACACGAGTGGTGTTCGATCAGTGATAGCAGTTTCTGTTTCAAACCCAGGGCCGAGGTTCAAGTGGCACAACAACGAATTGTCCCCATTCCTGCACCCTCCACCGTTCACCTCACTGTCAAAGAGAATTTCACGGACTTGCAACGATTCGTCGCGCATTTTGGTTATGTCATTCCCCCTCTTCCCGAACACCTCACCAAGATTTTAAAAGCCGTTATAGTTTCACAGAAACATTTTTACACACTGGAGCAGAAGGCTTTAGAGATAGGAAAAGACATATTGGACATAGTCATCCCACCATGGTGGGACTTGTTCACTAACATAGAGGTCCCGGCCTGGATTAGAATAGCATCCCACATCCTAGTAGTGTGTCAGGTTTTAATTGTGATATTTTTGCTATTCCTGCATTGCAAAAGAGGCAAACGCCTCCAGAGGCATGAGAACACAGGAGAATGGAGAGAACGTTATGTGCGAATGGGGGAAGAAGACACCCCACTTTAAGTTGCTAGTATTGAAGGTTAAGCGTCCCTCCATTTTTAGATTTTGGCCATTTGCGTGTTTTTGTTTTAAGCATATGAATATTGTTATGTTATTAGTCGTTCTTAAGTTTTGGATTAATAAAAGGTGTATGCAGGTGGTGCAAGAGGGTATCAACCCCTGCACATCTGACAGATGAATGTGTTATAGTTTAAGAAGTGCTGCCTATGATTGTCCAAATGTGCACAAAGTAATTTTCGTTTTTTTTCGGAAATGGGAACTGCATGTGTCGTGAGGGTCATAGATAGTTAAGTGCCAGGAATGTTTTGGATGTGGGGAATCAGGGAAAATTTGCTCACCAAGGATCATTGATACCTCTAGCAAGCTATCAGTATCACAGGGTGGCCTGTAAGATTCGAAATTTTCAGCAATGATCACGCAAGAAAACAGGATAAAATAAGACAGTTTATTGACCAAAGTAAGCTTGCACAGAAAAACCTTTGATAAAAGGGCATACAAAATGGCCGCCGGGCCTCGTGATCAGTTTCTGGACCATTTGATTTCTGTTACTGCAAGCCAGACAGGCTTGTGGATTGAAAACAGTAAGCCCGCGAAAGCCAGTATTGGGAAACCGAAACTCAGGGAAACAGCATACATATTCAATGGATTCTAAGTACAGGACGGTTTCAGGCAAACAGGATGGGGCCCATCAAGATATGGGCGGACAATGCATGAACACTTATACCCATTTAATGTACACAGGAGAAACCGTTTAACAACCATCAAGGGAAATCTCCAGACCGATCAATATGCGAACCGAGTCACGGTGACAATGTAAAAGACATTAAAAGACATTATCGGCCAGGAAGGCCAGTTAAGTTATCACCAGCTCCCGTTACAAGACAAAGCGCCCCTGCAGAGATTTCTGCCCACCAAAATTAATACAAAGACAGGACTATGATTTGGCGGGAGATAAGACTGTCCCAAAAGGGTATAACTATGGATTGAAAGTCCATCAAAGGGGGGTTACGGTTACACAGATCCAGGATCAAGTTCACGTTTCACTTCTTCGGAATTCGACCAAGACGTTTCTTCTTTTTCGAGGACGCTTTGGACGGACTTTTCAGTGCAAGGCAGCACTTCGATTTTGGGACACGATCGGTGTTCAGCCAGACAAGGCTCGGCCACGAGGGGAAGACGACGAGGGTGGCCCGGGTGCTGTTGTCGGGAGATTATCGACGACCCAGGCCGAAGGAGAAGACACTCTCGGGAAAAAAACCGACGATCCAGGCCGGATAAAAAGGACATTCCGAGCCTAGCCAGGCAAGGCCTCGACACGTGCATCCATTTCTCCAACATCACATTGGTGGCAGGGACTGCTCCATGAACCCAAATCCACAATAGTGGATCTCAACCTTGACGAGCGCTCATCGAGGCTGTGTCTACCCCGCCGCCTCGAGAGAGAGAGAGAGAGAGAGAGAGAATATCGACTGCGCCAGAAGTTTCCAGATCCACGTGACGACGGAAAGCTGTGCTAAAAGATTGCGAACCTTTTTTTGCGATTCTGATAGTGGTGAGCATGATCCCGAGTTCCTCAAATCGAAACTTAGTTTAGGTATTTAGGGGAGGGAGTAAGGTTAAATCGTAATGTGTTTCCCCTTTTACGACGTGCCGTGTGTTCCCCATTTCCATAGAGTCAAGTTCATAAATTTGTGCATGATTGTAGTTACTTTAATCTGTGCCTATGACATGTATTTTGTAATGCTTCAAACTGTTTAAAAATAAAAGCATCCATTTCGTGCTATTCAACCTGGTCTATTGAGTCCTTTCTCTGCACTACAGTTCTCTGCATCTAAGTCCAAGGTCTAGAACCGTAGGGGAGAGTGGGTCGAACCACTCAAGGGTAATTATTGCACAAAGCCTGGCAGGAGACCAGAACGAGCAAGAGAAACCCCCTACACAGGTAGTGAACTTTGGGGTAAAGACTTATCATAGGTTATGGAAATCTCGACCAGGATCATCTCTGGGCTTGGCAGAGGAAATCCAAAGGGTGCATTTGCACAATAACTGCAGTTATAGTGTAAAAGCAGCCTATGTCCCGAGTCAGAATCCAACCTGACACCAGAGCAAAGTACAGTAACTGTCAAAAGCAGAGCGAGGCCTGCCTGCGCGTGATTTGACAGCGGAGCCACCGATCCACCTACTCCTGCTCCTATTTCTTATGTTCTTATGTCAGTAATTGGTCAGTGACGGCCGAATGCACTTCCTGTCCAGGAGCAAAGGTTGTGGAATGAGCTTCCTGTCCAGGTGCGAAGGTCGGCAGGGGGGCGGGTCAGGAAATAAAAGCGGCTCATGATTTCTATACCAAATCTCATAATTTTTAAGAGTTTGTCTCCTGATTTGAGGCGGTGTGGTTGGCAATACTGCTATACCTGTAGTGTATGTACCTTTAAGGGGAGAACTACTTTTTACAGCTCCTGTATACTGTAGTACCGGCAGTGACCACACCTGTATATAAACCCTGAGTCGGGATCTGTAGAGTTAGTTTTAGAGTAACCCTCATCCAGTAAACACCTGTTGATTGTTCCCTGCAGTCTCTTGTCTAATTATTGAAGGACACAACATCAAGATACATGGATCTAACATTGGCGACGAGAAGATTCAAACCTACCTGCAACTCTGCATCACCTCCCAGGGATTCGCTCCTGGAGAACAGTGAAAGAAGAAGGCCGAGTCCAGAAGCACGGGCGTCGACCACGGGAAACCCCCCAGTCATCCAGCGGAGATTTGAGCATCGCAGGGGTGGCTGTCGAGAGCCGGGCTTGGTTCTCCAGTCACGGTGGTCCAGCGAAACGGGCTGGCAACAGGTATGGCGCAGACCCTTCCCGGACAGCGGTGGCTAGAGCCGACCGACGGCACAGAAAAAGGCCGAGCAGCGTCGACGGGAGACGAGAGAGGGTAGAGCGCACAGGGCGCAGCCGGTGTTCAGGACCGAGTGGCGTCGATGGGAGAAGAGAGAGGGTAGAGCGCACAGGGCGCAGCCGGTGTTCAGGACCGAGTGGCGTCAACGAGAGAGAGAGCAGAGCGCAGCCAGTGTTCAAAGGCCGAGCAGCATCAACGAGAGAGAGAGGTGCGCAGGAAAATGCGCAGAGCGCAGCCGGTGTTCAAGGGCCGAGCAGCGTCTGTGGGGAAGAAAGGAAAGCGCGGGAGCCGCCATTTTGAGCTGCAGCGGAGAAGAAGGGAGAGCGCGGGAGATGCCATTTTGAGCCAGTCTAACCACACCCAGGGATGCCGAAGAGTGGCAGTGTCACAGCGTTCGACAATGAAGTCGAAGATTGGACGACATATGTCGAAAGCATAGAAGTGTACTGCAAGGCGAATGAAGTGCCAGATGACAGGAAAGCGCTGGTATTCACAGAATCACAGAATCACAGTGCAGATAGAGGCCATTTCGGCCCATCGAGCCTGCACCGACACATATCCCACCCGATCCCTGTAACCCCTACACCAACACATATCCCACCCTATCCCCGTAACCCCACGTATTTAATCCCCCTAACACTAAGGGTCAATTTATCATAGCCAATCAACCTAACCCGCACATCTTTAGACTGTGGGAGGAAACCGGAGCACCCGGAGGAAACCCACGCAAACACGGGGAGAATGTGCAAACTCCACACAGTCACCCAAGGCCGGATTTGAACCCGGGTCCCTGGCGCTGTGAGGCAACAGTGCCAACCACTATGCCACCGTGCTGCCCTTGTTGTCACCGTATTGTTGAATTCAATGGGTGCAAAAATGTATGGCTTACTGCGAAACCTAGTAACCCCAGAGAAGCCAGTGGAAAAGGATTTTGAAAACATAGTGTCAATCCTACAGGACCACTTAAACCCCACACCGCTGCTGATAGCAGAAAGATTTAAGTTTCACAAAAGGAACCAGCATAAAGATGAAAGTAATGCTGAGTTTTTAACGGAACTGCGCAAGCTATCGAAACACTGCCAGTTTGGAACGGGACTAGCAGATACTTTAAGGGACAAGTTTGTGTGTGGGCTTCAAAGTGAAGGAACCCAGAAACGGCTTCTATCAGAAAAGGATCTTACGCTGGACAAGGCTTTCAGCATTGCAGTATCACACGAAGCAGCCGCACGGGGCGCTGCAGAGATACAACGGAGACCGCAAGAATATGGCACAAATGAAATGTCATATGGAGCAGGGAAGTGTTATCGCTGCGGCAGAACAACACACGACCATAAGGATTGTTGGTTTAAGGACCAAGTGTGCAGACAGTGTGGAGAAGTAGGACACATAGCAAGAGTCTGCAGGTCGGGAAAGAAAACCAGCAGCAAGAAATCTCCACAGGAGAAGTACAAGAAGGTACATAAGGTGACGGAGAGTAGTTCAGATGAACAGAAAAGTGATACAGACTCCGAAAGCAAGGAGTTGGGTTGTCTGAAACTACATAATGTGATCAAAATGGAGGATCACCAAACTATCTGGGTCACGCTCAAGATAGATGGAGTCCAAGTGAAAATGGAATTGGACACAGGATCAGCCCTAACAGTCATAAACCGAAGGGACTACAAGCGGCTATTCTCACATACACCCTTGAGAGATACAGAGATTGTCTTGAAGACATACACAGGGCAAAAAGTCTACCCCAAAGTAAAAATAAGGGTGAACGTTATATATAACGGCAAGGAAACACCAAAAATGGACCTATATGTATTGCCAGATGGAGGACCACCACTACTAGGACATGAATGGACCTGGAAGATACAGCTAGATTGGCATTCCATACAAGCACTGACTGTAGATGCCAAAAAGGATGACGACGTCACACCTGGATGACTGTCAAAAATGCTAACTGACGCACAAGAACTGTTCCAGGAGGGACTCGGAACACTAAAAGACATAACAGCGATGATCAAAATAGAGGAAAATGCAAGCCCAAAGTTTTTTAAGGCTTATGCGATCCGCCCAGCCGTCGAAGCAGAGCTGGAAGGTTTGAAACGTTCAGGAGTACTGTCCAAAGTGGACTGGAGCGAGTGGGCTACACCCATCGTTCCTGTAATGAAGAGGTCGTTGAGTAATACGCCTGGGGACCCAAAGAAGGTTTGCATCTGTGGGGTCTTTAAGGTGACAGTGAACCCAATTCTTCACACGGTACAATATCCGCTTCTGCGGATTGAAGATATTTTCGCCTCGCTATCTGGAGGGAAACGCTTCACTAAGATTGATCTGGCCCAGGCGTACCTGCAAATGGAGGTAGAAGAAGGCTCGAAACAGTACCTCACGATCAACACTCATAAAGGTCTCTACCAATACAACCGGCTGGTGTTCGGGGTAGCATCAGCTCCGGCTATTTGGCAAAGGGCAATGGATCAAGTCCTGCAAGGGATTCCAGGGACCCAGTGTTATTTGGACAACATCCTGGTCACGGGCGAAAATGACAGTGATCACCTCGCCAACCTGGAGCAGGTGCTCACTAGATTGAAGGAATATGGGCTCCGAGCTAATCGCCACAAATGCGAGTTTTTCCAGAAGCAGATCTCGTATTGTGGCCACGTTATTGATGAAGAGGGGTTACATAAGTCCCCTGAAAAGATTGAGGCAGTAGTCAAGGCTCCAGCACCGGAAAATGTGTCACAACTGAGGTCGTTCCTCGGGCTGGTGAACTACTACCATAAGTTCTTGCCGAATTTGTCTACAGTCCTACACCCACTGAACACCCTACTGCAAACGGGGGTACCATGGAAGTGGAGTGACGAATGTAAACGAGCTTTCCAGAAGAGCAAAGCATTGATCACATCAAAAGAGGTGTTGGCTCATTTCATCCCAGCACTACCAATTTGGTTGGCGTGTGATGCATCATCCTATGGCATTGGAGCGGTGCTGTCGCACAAATTCCCGGACGGCTCGGAGAGGCCAGTAGCCTTTGCGTCTCGGTCACTAACCTCAGCCGAGCGTAACTACGCCCAGATTGACAGGGTGGCCCTCAGCCTAGTGTGGGGAGTGAAAAAGTTCAATCACTATCTGCACGGGCAGAAGTTCACCTTGCTGACTGACCACCAACCACTTGTCTCCATCTTTAATCCAAAGAAGGGCGTTCCGGTGATGACTGCGCAACGGCTACAAAGATGGTCCCTTTTTCTAGGGGCGAACCAATATGAAATCGAGTATAAGGGCACGAAACAGCATGGAAACGCTGATGGGCTATCACGCCTGCCACTGCCTACTGCGGAGGAAGCACCAGCAGTGGACCCTGTCAAAATATTTCATTCGACTATAATTGAACGCTTGCCAGTAACTAACGCTGATATAGAGAAGAGACCCGAAATGACCCGACACTGTCTCGGGTATATGACTTGACGGTGAAGGGATGGCCAACACATGGCGACTCACTGTTGCCAGCATTCTCATCCAGAAGAGAACAGCTGTCAGTATGCCAGGGGACCTTGATGTGTGGATCCCGAGTGGCAATTCCACCCAAGTTAAGGGAGAGATTGCTCAATGAGCTTCACGAAGGCCATCTGGGAGGGGTGAAAATGAAAAGCCTTGCTAGGGCTTATGTGTGGTGGCCGGGGATCCATCAGTAAATCGAGGACCTGACAAAGAGCTGCTCAGGATGCCAGAAGGTCCAAAATGCACCACCACATGCCCCTCTACACCCATGGGAGTGGCCCTCATCTCCATGGCAACGGGTGCATATTGATTTTGCTGGTCCATTCATGGACTCAATGTTTTTAATGGTCGTGGATGCGCAGTCAAAATGGCTTGAGGTGATCAAAATGTCCATCACCACCACGGAGAAAACTATTGCAGTCCTACGGACCATATTTGCCAGGAACGGCTTGCCAGAGCAGATTTGCTCTGATAACGGACCACAGTTTGTGTCCAAAGAGTTTCAAAGATTTATGAAAAGGAATGGGGTAAGGCATTACACATCCGCCCCGTATCATCCAGCCACAAATGGATTGGCTGAGAGGTTCGTACAAACCTTTAAAAAAGCAGTAAGGGCCATGTGCGATGACAACATTCCACTGCAGCATAAGGTGGACAATTTCCTGTTAGCCTACAGAAATCGACACATGCAGTCACCAACCAGACCCCGGCCATGATGTTCTTTAACCGAAGGTTGAGATCTCGTCTGGATTTGCTCAGACTAAATGTACGAAGAGATGTTGAGAATAAGCAATTCCAGCACATCAATGAGAAGCCGACAAGGAGCTTCAATGTAGGGCAACCAGTCTTGGCCCGCGACTACCGAACAGAGAAATATCGCGGTGGCATAGTGGTTAGCACTGTTGCCTCACAGCGCCAGGGACCCGGGTTCGAATCCGGCCTCGGGCGACTGACTGTGTGGAGTTTGCACATTCTCCCCGTGTTTGCGTGGGTTTCCTCCGGGTGCTCCGGTTTCCTCCCACAGTCCAAAGATGTGCGAGTTAGGTTGATTGGCTATGATAAATTGACCCTTAGCGTTAGGGGGATTAAATATGTGGGGTTACGGGGATAGGGTGGGATATGTGTTGGTGTAGGGGTTACGGGGATCGGGTGGGACATGTGTCGGTGCAGGCTCGATGGGCCGAAATGGCCTCTATCTGCACTGTGGGGTTTCTGTGATTCTGTGAAATGGCAACCAGGAATGATATGCACACGGCAGGGGCCACTAATGTACACAGTGGATGTTGGGGAGAACATTGTGAGACGCCATGTTGACCAGATCCTAGAGTCACAGGAACGAGTCAACCCAATGCCTCGCGTACCTGGTGATGAACCCGACATACAGGTAGCATCTACCCCAGAAGCAGTAGCATCGGAAGCTGATGAACCAACCGACAACAGGGGGCCAGAATTGCCTCCGCACCAAGAGCAAGACACTCGGGAAAGGCGCTATCCAGAAAGGATCAGGAAGCCTCCCCAAAGACTGAATTTATAAATAGACTATTTTCAGTTAATGTTGCATGTTAAAAGTGTTCATTGTAATTAGTTGATATTTAATTGTTAATTAAATGTTATGGTACTGTTAATCTAAAAGGGGAGGAATTTTAGTGTAAGTACCTTTAAGGGCAGAACTACTTTTTACAGCTCCTGTATACTGTAGTACTGGCAGTGACCACACCTGTATATAAACCCTGAGTAGGGATCTGTACAGTTCGTTTTAGAGTAACCCTCATCCAGTAAACACCTGTTGATTGTTCCCTGCAGTCTCTTGTCTAATTATTGAAGGACACAACATCAAGATACACGGATCTAACAATACCCAAATCAAAATAATATATAATGGGTCATATTTTGCTTTAGGAGTGAGCCTAATGGTATCTGCCCGTGCACGTTTAGGTCTTTACATTTTTTGCGTGGCAAGTTGTTGCAAGTGCGAGCTGATAACAGCACAGCAAGGGAATCTGGGCATCTGGGACCTGAGTGAACAGGACAAACAACTGTGTATTTCCTTAACCAATCAGATTAAAGGATTGTGAAACTAAAAGCACAAGGAATTGTAAATTCAAGTGGGTGAATTCAATGTCAAATCAGCTACAGAAAGAGAAATAAAGAGAGGGAAAGATGCAGGGGCGATAGATTTAAAGTAATTGGTAGAAGGATTAGAGGGGAGTTGAGGAGAAATGTTTTCACCCAGAGGGTGGTGGGGGTCTGGAACTCACTGCCTGAAAGGGTGGTAGTGGCAGAAACCCTCATCACATTTAAAAAGTACTTGAAGTGCCGTAACCTATAGGGCTACGGACCAAGAGCTGGAAAGTGGGATTAGGCTGCATAGCTCTTTTTCGATCGGCACAGTCAAGATAGGCTGAATGGCCTCCTTCTGTGCCGTAAATTTCTATGAAAGAAAGTTTGGATTAAGAGAGAGAGGGAAAAATATGAGACGGAAAGGAAAACCAAAAACAACATTAAATTTTACATTTTTAAAATCTCCAACAACAATTAAAACCTGAAGGAATGAGACTCCACACTTGTAATAGTTAATTTTCAGTGCCAGAGAGATTTACTGGTAGTAATTAACACTTATCAATTTGTTAAAAGGGTACTTAGACTGAAATAGACAAGGCTTAACTTCCTGAGTTTAGTTCGTATCGATTGTGCAAATACAGCAACTTCATCCTATTCATTGCATTTCAATGATGAGCCACACAGCCAGATGCTGTTTTCGTGAAGCTAACAGCGGAGCAGTGCAACTTGGATAGCAACTTTTGGATTTCTGCATTTAACCTGGCATCTGTCCTCGTCTAAAATTGCTGTAGCATTTGCGCATAAATAACGGCTAGCACCATTATCCATGCCGTTACTTTGACAGCAAATGATGGTCCATTGAGAACAAAAGACCCAGCACAGTAGTAAAGACCCCGAACCGTACCTCAAAGCATCACATCTTCAGGCGAGCAGGAGCATAAATTAGCGAGGGGTGGGAGGGGGCAAGGAGGAGAAAGAAAAGAAAAGCTATTGGCCCGGATTTTTCGAACAGTGGCAAGCAACCATGCCTGCCATTCATTATGCTTACAGCTGCCCACAGACTTTGTGGGCTTTTGCACAGAAACTTCAGGTCATCGGGAGCCTAATACAGAGCGGCACCCTCTACATGGGATCTGTGGCATGTGTGAGCAACAGCGTATCTCTTTAACCAATCAGATTGAAGAATCTTTACTGAGGCACGCAGAGTCTCAACCTGGGAGTATAAATTGGATATTTAATTCAATATCAAATCATGTACAGAAAGTGAAATAAAGAGAGGGAAAGAAAGATAGGATTAAGAGACAGAGAGAGATAAAAGAAACAGAAAGCAAAAGTAAAAAAGTTTTTAAAATTTTTAATTTTTTTAAAAATCTGACAGTTAAAATCTGACAGAATTAGACTCCACACTTGCAAAAGTAAATTTTCAGTGCCAAAGAGGTTGTTTGACAGTAATTAAGATTTATCATGACATTAAGAATTAATTTACACTTGAATGGACAAGCCCTCACTTTTTCTGACATGTTTAGCAGGTATTTAGTGGATAAGTACCTTCATGTGTTTGAATGCGGAATCTCTGGGCGAGGTAGAGGTGTAGCGAAGCTTGTGGAGGAGCAGGGCAATTTGGCACATTGGATCCAAAATTGGCTTAGTGGCAGGAGGCAGAAGGTGATGGTCGAAGGTTGTTTTTGTGACTGGAAGCCTTTGTCCAGTGGTATACTGCAGGGATCGGTGCTGGATCCCTTGCTGTTTGTCGTGTACATTAATGATTTAGATATGAATGTTGGAGGTATGATCAGTAAGTTCACAGATGACACATAAATTGGTGGAGTGGTAAATAGCGAGGAGGGAAGCCTCAGGCTACAGGACGATATAGACGTGTTGGTCAGATGGGCAGAACAGTGACAAATGAAATTTAACCCTGAAAAGTGTGAGGTGATGCATTTTGGGAGGACTAACAAGGCAAGGGAATATACAATCAATGGTAGGACCCTAGGAAGGACAGAGGATCAGAGGGACCTTGGTGTGCATGTACATAGATCCCTGAAGGCAGCAGGACAGGTAGATGAGGTGGTTAAGAAGGCATATGGGATACTTGCCTTCATAGAAACATAGAAGATAGGAGCAGGAGTAGGTCATTCGTCCCTTCGAGCCTGCTCCGCCATTCAATGAGATCATGGCTGATCATTCAAATTCAGTACCCTGTCCCTGCCTTCTCCCCATATCCCTTGATCCCTTTAGCCTTAAGAAATATATCCAACTCTTTTTTGAATATATTTAATGAACTGGCCTCCACCGCCCTCTGTGGCAGAGAATTCCACAGGTTCACCACTCTCTGGGTGAAGAAATTCCTCCTCATTTCAGTCCTAAATGGCTTACCCCTTATCCTTAGACTATGACCCCTGGTTCTGGACTCCGCGGCCATCATAAACATCCTTCCTGCATCTAGTCTGTCCAGGCCTGACAGAATTTTATAGGTTTCGATGAGATCCCCTCTCAATCTTCTAAACTCCAGTGAGTATAAGGCCAATCAACACAATCTCTCCTCATACGTCATTCCTGCCATCCCAGGTATCAGCCTGGTGAATCTTCGCTGCACTCCTTCCATGGCAAGAACGTCCTTCCTCAGGTAAGGCGGCCAAAACTGCACACAATACTCAAGGTGCGGTCTCACCAAGGCCCTGTACAACTGTAGCAAGACATCTTTGTTCCTGTACTCGAACCCTCTTGCTACGAAGGCCAACATACCATTTGCCTTCTTAACCGCCTGCTGCACCTGCATGCTTACCTTCAGCGACTGGTGCACAAGAACACCCAGGTCTCTTTGCACTTCCCCTTCTCCCAATCTATTGCCATTCAAATAATAATCTGCCTTCCTGTTTTTGCCACCAAAGTGGATAACATCACATTTACCCACATTATAGTGCATTTGCCATGTTTCTGCCCAATCACCCAATCTGTCCAAATCGTACTGGAGTTTCACGACATCCTCCTCACAGCTTACCCTCCCACCCAGCTTTGTGTCGTCTGCAAATTTGGAGATATTACATCCAATTCCCTCGTCCAGATCATTAATATATATTGTGAACAGCTGGGGCCCTAGGACCGATCCTTGCGGTACCCCACTAGTCACTGCCTGCCACTCGGAAAATGACCCGTTTATTCCAACTCTTTGCTTTCTGTCCGCCAACCAGTTCTCTATCCAAGTCAATACCTTGCCCCCACTCCCATGTGCCTTAATTTTGCACGCTAATCTCTTATGTGGGACCTTATCGAAAGCCTTCTGAAAGTCCAATACACCACATCCACTGGTTCTCCCTTATCTATTTTACCAGTTACATCCTCAAAAAATTCCAGTGGATTAGTCAAGCATGATTTACCTTTTGTAAATCCATGTTGACATTGTCCGATCCTGTCACTGCTTACCAAGTGCTCTGCTATTACATCTTTTATAATAGATTCTAGCATTTTCCCCACTACCGATGTCAGGCTTACCGGTCTATAATTCCCCGCTTTTTCTCTACCACCTTTTGTGAATAGTGGGGTAACATTAGCTACCCTCCAATCCATGGGTACTGTTCCAGAGTCTATCGAGTTCTGGAAGATGACCAGCAATGCATCTACTATTTCTAGGGCCACTTCCTTAAGTACCCTGGGATGTAGATTATCAGGCCCTGGGGATTTATCGGCCTTCAGTCCCATCAATTTTCCTAACACCATTCCCCTACAAATACTGATTTCTTTCAGTTCCACCCTTTCATCAGGCCCTATGTTCCCCAGCATCTCTGGGAGGTTATTTGTGTCCTCCTTTGTGAAGACAGAACCAAAGTATGAATTTAGTTGGTCTGCCATTTCTTTGTTTCCCATTATAAATTCCCCTGATTCTGACTGCAAGGGACCTATGCTTGACTTCACCAATCTTTTTCTCTTCACATGTCTATAAAAGCTTTTACAGTCAGTTTTTATGTTCCCTGGTAGCTTACTCTCATATTCTATTTTCCCTTTCTTAATTAATCCCTTTGTCCTCCTTTGTTGAATCCTGAACTGCTCCCAATCCTCAGGATTATTGCTTTTTCTGGCCAATTTATATGTCGTCTCCTTGGATCTTATGCTACCCCTAATTTCCCTTGTTAGTCACGGTTGAGTCACCTTTTTTGTTTTATTTTTATGACAAACTGGGATGAACAAATTCTGTAGCTCATCCATTCGGTCTTTGAATGTTTGCCATTGCCTATCCACCGTCAACCCTTTGAGTGCCATTCCCCAATCAATCCTACCCAAATCGCTCCTCAGACCATCGTAGGTTTCCTTTATTTAAATTGAGGACACTAGTCTCTGAGACAACTACTTCATTCTCCATCTTAATGAAGAATTCGATCATATTATGATCGCTCCGACCCAAGGGGCCTCGTACAACAAGATTGCTAATTAATCCTTTCTCGTTACATAATACCCAGTCTAAGATGGCCTGATCTCTGGTTGGTTCCTCGGCATATTGGTCCAGGAAACCATCCCATAAACACTCCAGGAATTCCTCCTCCACAGTATTGTTACTAATTTGGTTGGCCCAATCTATATGTAGATTAAAGTCACCCATGATGACTGCTGTGCCCTTATTGCACGCTTCTTTAATTTCCCTTTTCATGCCATCCCCAACCTCCACCTTACTGTTGGGAGGTCTATATACCACTCCCACTAATGTTTTTTTCCCCTTAGCATTTCTCAATTCTACCCATACAGATTCCACATCATCAGAGCTAATATCCTTCATTACAATTGTATTAATCCCTTCTTTAACCAGTAATGCTACCCCACCTCCCTTTCCTTTTTGCCTATCTTTCCTGAATATCGAATACCCCTGGATGTTGAGTTCCCAGTCTTGGCCATCCTTGAGCCACGTTTCCGTAATCCCAACCAAATCATATTCGTTTACCTCTATTTGCACAGCCAATTCGTCCACCTTATTACAAATGCTCCTCGCATTAAGACACAAAGCTTTCAGGCTTGTTTTCTTAACGCTCTTAGACCTATTAGAATTATTATTTACTGTGGCCACGTTTGATTTAAACCGTTGATTTCTCTGACTGCCACTTTTGTTTTTCTCCTTTTATCTTTTGCTTTTATCCCTTTTTCCCTTTCCTCTGTCTCCCTGCTCAGGTTCCCAAACCCCTGCCATTTTAGTTTAAACCCCCCCCCGAACAGTGCTAGCAAACCTCCTCGCAAGGATATTTGTCCCGCTCTGGTTCAGGTGCAACCCGTCCGACTTGTACAAGTCCCAACTTCCCCAGAAGCGGGCCCAGTGATCCAGGAAACTAAAGCCCTCCCTCCTGCACCAACTCTTTAGCCACGCATTCATCTGCTCTATCCTCCTATTCCTATACTCACTAGCACGTGGCACCGTGAGTAATCCAGAGATTACAATCTTTGAGGTCCTGCTCTTTAATCTGCTACCTAGCTCCCTAAATTCTTGCTGCAGGACCTCATCCCTCTTCCTACCCATGTCATTGGTCCCAATGTGAACCACGACCTCTGACTGTTCACCCTCCCCCTGCAGAATGCCCTGCAGCTGTTCAGTGACACCCTTGACCCTGGCACCAGGGAGGCAACAAACCATCCTGGAGTCACGTCTACGGCCACAGAAACGCCTATCTGTTCCCCTTACGATAGAATCCCCTACCACTATTGCTCTCCCACTCTTTTTCCTCCTTTCCTGAGCAGCAGAAGCACCCCTGCTGCCAGGAAGTTGGCTGCTGCTGCCTTCCTCTGGTAAGTCATCCCCCTCAACAGTATCCAAACCAGTATACCTGTTTGAGAGGGGGATGGCCACAGAGGTCCCCTGCACTACCTGCCTGCCTCTACTGCTCTGCCTGATGATCACCCATTTCCCTTCTACCTGTGCAGCCCTTACCTGCGGTGTGACCACCTCATCAAATGTGTTATTCATGACCCTCTCAGCATCGTGAATGCTCCAAAGCCCATCCATCCGCAGCTCCAGCGCCGCAATGCGGTCTGCTAGTAGCTGCAGCTGGATGCATTTCTGGCATTTCATTAGCCGAGGCATAGAATATAAGAGCAGGGATGTTATGATGGAGCTGTACAAGACACTAGTTAGGCCACAGCTGGAATACTGTGTGCAGTTCTGGTCATCACACTATAGGAAGGATGTGATTGCATTGGAGAGGATGCAGAGGAGATTCACCAGGATGTTACCTGGGCTGGAGTGTTTCAGCTATGAAGAGAGACTGGACAGGCTGGGGTTGTTTTCCTTAGAGCAGAGAAGGCTGAGGGGGGACCTGATTGAGGTGTACAAAATTATGAGGGGCATAGATAGGGTAGATAGAAAGGAACTTTTCCCCTTAGTAGAGGGGTCAATAACCAGGGGGCATAGTTTCAAGGTAAGGGGCAGGAGGTTTAGAGGGGATTTGAGGAAAAACTTTTTCACCCAGAGGGTGGTTGGAATCTGGAACTCACTGCCTGAAAGGGTGGTAGAGGTAGGAACCCTCACAACATTCAAGAAGCATTTAGATGAGCACTTGAAACGCCATAGCATACAAGGCTATGGACCAAGTGCTGAAAAATGGGATTAGAATAGACAGGGCTTGATGGCCGGCGTGGACACAATGGGCCGAAGGGCCTCTTTCTGTGATGTATAACTCTATGACTTTATGGCAACTCAGACATCAACTTCCTGATTTCCACATTTAACTGCGTCGGAAATTGCTGTCCAATTTACTCCTTAGTAACGGTGAGCGATCATAACCTCACCAATATTCTTACCGCTAAATTAGGGCCATTACATACTGATCAATGTCCACCAAATCAGTGGAAATGGCAATGGAAAAAAATACTAATGGATTTCTAGGAAAGGCTGTGGAGAAACCTTTAACTGAATGCTGTATTTTGAAGCAGAGTGTTTTGTGAAACTGCCGTGACTCACTGGTATCGCGGATGCAACTGAGTCATAACAGCTGTGACATGATAGTCTTATTTTGTGTGAACCACCAATCCACAAAGTCGTACCATTTTGGAAAATGTTTCAACAGCAATTATTCATGGGATTCTGAGTAAGTTTGCTCTGCTGTTTTAAAAAGCGCTACACACATGACTGCGGTACGGTAGCATCGCGGTTACGTTACTAGACTAATGATGCAGAGACGTGAGATCAAATCCCACCACGGTAGCTGGAGAGTTTAAATTCAGTTAATTAAATAAATCTGGAATAAAAAGCTAGTATCAGTAATGGTGACCATGAAACTATCGGATTGTCGTAAAAACCCATCCTTACCTGGTCTGGCCTATATGTGACTCCAGACCTACAGACTCTTAACTGCCCCCTGAAATGACCTAGCAAGCCACTCATTTGTACTAAACTGCCACAAAAAAAATTATATAAAAAAATAATAGGCACCAGTTTCAGATATGACAAAGGCACACCCAGCTCAGTCACCCTCTGGGGACTTGTGCCAAAATTGGGAGAGCCGTCCCACAGACTAGTCAAGCAACAGCCTGACATAGCTATACTCACAGAATCATACCTTTCAGCCAATGTCCCAGACTCCTCCATCACTATCCCTGGGCATGTCCTGTCCTGTCCCATCGGCAAGACAGACCCACCAGAGGTGGCGGCACAGTGGTATATAGTCAGGAGGGAGTGGCCCTGGGAGTTCCCAACATTGACTCCGCACCCCAAGAAGTCTCATGGCTTCAGGTCAAGAATGGACAAGGAAACCTCCTGCTGATTACCACCTACCGCCCTCCCTTAGCTGATGAATCAGTACTCCTCCATGTTGAACACCACTTGGAAGAAACACTGAGGGTAGCAAGAGCACAGAATGTACTCTGGGTAGGGGATTTCAATGTCCATCACCAAGTGTGGCTTGGTAGCACCACTACTGACTGAGCTAGCTGAGTTCTGAAGTACATAGCTGCCAATCTGGGCCTGCGGCAGGTGGTGAGAGAACCAACACGAGGGAAATACCTACTTGGCCTCATCCTCGCCATTTTACCTGTCACAGATGCATCTGTCCATGACAGTATTGGTAGCCATGGCCTCCGCACAGTCCCTGTGGAGACAAAGTCCCATCTTCACAGTGAGGCCACCCTCCATTGTGTTGTGTGGCACTACCACCGTGCTAAATGGGATGGATTCAGAACAGATCTAGCAGCTCAAATCTTGGCATCCATGAGGCGCTGTGGGCCATCAGGAGCAGCAGAATTGTATGCCAACACTATCTGTAACTTCATGGCCCGGCATATCCCTCACTCTACCATTACCATCAAGCCAGAGGTCCAACCCAGGTTCAATGAGGAGTGTAGAAGAACATGCTAGGAGCAGCACCAGGCATACCTAAAAAGGAGGTACCAACCTGGGGAAGCTGCAACACAGAACTACATGCATGCTAAACAGTGGAAGCTACATGCTATAGACAGAACTAAGCAATCCCATAATCAACAGATCAGGTCAAAGCTCTGCAACCCTGCCACATCCAGTCATGAATGGTGGTGGACAATTAAACAACTAACGGGAGGAGGAGTCTCCATGACCATCCCCATCCTCAATGATGGTGGAGCCCAGCACGCAAGTGCAAAAGACAAGGCTGAAGCGTTTGCAACCGTCTTCAGCCAGAAGTGCTAAGTGGATGATCCATATTGGCCTACTCCTGAGGTCGCCACCATCACAGAAGCCAGTCTTCAGCCAATTTGATTCACTGCACGTGATATCAAGAAACAGCTCAGCGCACTGGATACAGCAAAGGTTGTGGGCCCCGACAACATACCGGCTATTGTGCTGAAGACTTGTGCTCCAGAACTAGCCACGCCTCTAGCCAAGCTGTTCCAGTACAGCTACAACACTGGCATCTACCCGACATTCAATGGGCCAGGTTTGTCCTGTCCACAAAAAGCAGGACAAATCCAATCCGGCCAACTACCGCTCCATCAGTCTACTCTCAATCATAAGCAAGGTGATAGTACTTTCGATGACACCATCTCTCAAGCGACACTTACTCACCAATAACCTGCTCACTGAAGCCCAGTTTGGGTTCCGCCAGGACCACTCGGCTCCAGACCTCATTACAGCCTTGGTCCAAACATGGACAAAAGAGCTGAATTCCAGAGGTGAAGTGAGAGTGACTGCCCTTGACATCAAGGCAGCATTTGACCGAGTGTGGCATCAAGGAGCCCCAGTAAAATTGAAGTCAACAGGAATGAAGGGGAAAACTCTTCAATGGCTGGAGTCATACCTAGTAGAAAGGAAGATGGTTGTGGTTGTTGCTGGGCAATCATCACAGCCCCAGGACACCACTGCAGGAGTTCTTCAGGTCAGTGTCGTAGGCCCAACCATCTTTAGCTGCTTCATCAATGACCTTCCCTCCATCATAAGGTCCGAAGTCGAGATATTTGCTGATGATTGCATGGTGTTCAGTTCCATTTACAACTCCTCAGATAATGAAGCAGTCCATGCCCACATGCAGCAAGACCTGGACAACATTCAGGCTTGGGCTGATAAGTGGCAAGTAACATTCGTGCCACACAAGTGCCAGGCAATGAACATCACCAACAAGAGAGAGTCTAACCACTGCCCATTGATATTCAACAGCATTACCATCGCTGAATCCCCCACCATCAACATTCTGTGGGTCACCATTCACCAGAAACTTAACTGGACCAGCCACATAAATACTGTGGCAACAAGAGCAGGTCAGAGACCAGGTATTCTGTGGTGAGTGTCTCACCTCCTGACTCCGCAAATCCTTTCCACCATCTACAAGGCACAAGTAAGGAGTGTGATGGAATACTCGCCACTTGCCTGGATGAGTGCAGCTGCAACAACACTCAAGAAGCTCGACATCATCCAAGACAAAGCAACCTGCTTGATTGGCACCCCATCCACCACCTTAAACATTCACTCCCTCCACCACCGGCGCACCGTGGCTGCAGTGTGTACCATCTACAAAATGCACTGCAGCGACTCGCCAAGGCTTCTTCGACCTCTACCACCTAGAAGGACAAGAGCAGCAGACACACCGCCAAGTTCCCCTCAAAGTCACACACCATCCTGACTTGGAAATGTATCGCTGATCCTTCATCGTCGCTAGGTCAAAATCCTGGAACTCCCTCCCTAACAGCACTGTGGGACTACTTTCACCACAAGGAATGCAATGGTTCAAGAAGGCGGCTCATCACCACCTTCTCAAGGGCAATTAAGGATGGGCAACAAATGCTGGATTTGCCTTGCTAGCGATGCACACATCCCAGAAACTATCTAGTTCCATAGAAGAGGGGATAGTGCCAGAGGACTAACAGACAGCTGATGTTGTTCCTAAATACAAAAGGGAGATAGAACAAAACCTGATAGCTATAGACCAGTCAGCTTAACATCATTGATAGGATACAGCATCTGCAGTATTTTGCTTTTGTAAAGATTACTGTTGCTGGACTCTTTGAAGTGTAGTTATATTAGAATGTTTAGCATCAATATATTGGGCCCCTGCAAAGTGTAGAAAAGTTTCAAAATCCAAAGTGCCAAGTTAGAAAGGTACTTTGTTGTATTTGCCATCGCATAATTACTGAGGTAAATTATTCCCTTTGACAGATGGAGATGGTAATCAGGATATTATTGGCTTGCTTTCATCAAGGAATTTGGATTCCTACACAAGATTTTGCAGTTATTGGCTCAGTAAACAGCAAGTACATAAAAGCCACAGACCTTATGCAATATAATTAGCAAAGTTTTACCATTTTAAGGTGCAGTTTCTGGAGTGAGAGTTGATCAAAGCTGTCTCTCGTGTTCAGTCAACGTCAGTATGAATAGAATACCTATAAACTGCATTGAGGTTTAATCCAATCAGGTTGCCGAATATTTCAAATAACTTTAGACTGGCACACAAACTAAAAAATGTGATTCCATTTATCCCAAAAGTAAATAAAGAATAGAGTTTAAAAATATTATATTGGAGTTGGGGGGGGGGGAGGAGAGAGGGCACCCTGTTGCAAATTTTCATTACTTTTTTAATTTGCACACACACAAAAATGCAAATTTCTGATATTTTAAAGATTAAAAGTCCCACTTCCTGGATTTTGAAAACTCTTTAAAAACATAAGATTTGATAAGTAATCATGAGTTGCCATTTTTTTTCCCTGACCCGGCCCCTAGCTGACCTTTGCCCCTGGACAGGAAGCGCATTCGTCTGTCACTAACCGATTACTGATATAAGAACATAAAAACATAAGAAATAGGAGCAGGAGTAGGTGGATCGGTGGCCTCGCGGTTGGCCTGTAGAAAGTGAGGTGCCTCAACATTTCTAAAAATGTAAACCTGATGCCAGAATTCTGATTTTGAAAAGTAAGCTCCAATTTTCCCCACTTTTTATGTTATTAAAGTTTTTATTAACCTTTATCAGCAACAAGACTAAAACCATAAATTCATCCCTGGTGCAATATTGGACTTTACAAAGTAGCTAATAAAAGTAAGTTAAACATGTGTCAATCATTCTTCTTCCCTCTGCTGAAATGCTTCCTTGCCTCACCCAATGATTGAAAGCCTCATCTTACAAATCCATCTGCAGTAGGATCCTTTTACTTTAAAAAGCAGATTCACATACAGCACAACATTCGCACAAATTTGTTTCTCATTTCCTCGCCTAAAACATGTCACTGCCATCTGACAGCAACAAAGTCCCTTCTTACTCACCTGTTGCGGGTAAAACTCGATGACTCACTCACCTGTAATAGAATGAATAAGAAGATGAGGTACACTTGGTATCTACCGATCTATCCCACTGATTTGAAAGCTTCATCCAGCCCCATAGTGGAGGCCGGCTGCTTCTGATCTGACCCACTTTGATTTGCTTGGGGGTGACCATGGAGTTTCTGTAACATAGCCCCCGGAACTGTGGCACCTAAGGAGAAGGGGGGACATGCTGCCCTCATCACCATGGGAACCGATTGATTTATTTTTTTGTCCTTCAGGCATAAACCTTGCTCGGATGGACGGATTTCTTCGGCGGCAGAATGGCTTGGATGTTGGGCAGGATCCCGCCTTGGGCTATGGTGACCCCTCCCAGCAACTTGTTCAGCTCTTTGTCATTGCGGTTGGCGAGCTGCAGGTGGTGGGGGATGGCCCTGGTCTTCTTGTTGGCACGGGCTGTGTTGCCCGCCACCTCCAGGATCTCGGCAGTCAAGTGCTCGAGGATAACGGCCAGGTAGATGGGGGCTCTGGCCCCGACACTGTCGGCATTGTGACCCTTGTGCAGTTGCTGGTGAATGCGGCCGACAGGAAACTAAGACGGCTCTGGATGAACGGGTCTTAGATTTGGCATGTCTTTTCCTTTCTCTCCTGTTTTACTGCGACCAGACATCCCGCTAAAACTCTTAACGACTCTACAGTTCTGCCTGCAGCGTGTGGCGCTTTTCAGAGGACGACACAACACGTCATCCGTTGAGAATCCCTGACCCCCCAACCCACGTGTCCCCAGCAGTCAATCACGGGAAAAGATCATGAGTTACCTGAGTGGAATCGCGAGTTGAGGAGCAATTTCATTGAAAATCGCATGTCTCGCGATTAAATCGCTTGACTTGGCATTACTGTGAACAAGTGGGTACAAGTTTTACTGAAATTGCGTGGAATTGCTAGTTGGTGCTGAAGTTTAAAAAGCTGACAATTTACCAACCGGACTCTATGGGGGAAATTCAGTATTGACCATTTTGGGGCGCTAACATCGCCGGCGACCATGAAATTGAGTTTTGGCACCCCAAGAGGGAAGTGGAGCGCTAAATCAAGTGCTCCACTTCCTTCTTAAAGCGCTAACATTGGAGAGCAGGGCGGAGACTGCACACTGGGCCGTACAGCGCTGCCGCATTCAAAGGCTTCTTCCCACCCTTAAAGGGAAGAGCCATCGCTGCAGGCTCTGCAATTTAAAAAGTACCTACCTGGACCACCAAGGCAGCCGCGATCCCGTGCCTGGCTGATCGATCGCGGGCAGGAACCTGCGAAAAATACTAGAACAGGAAACGCAAGTTTTTTTTCCACTTACCTCGGCCACCTCGCCTTTAATCGTCGCCCCCGAAGCGGACGGCCACCTCTTGCACACCTCCTGCAGCTGTCGGTGTTTTCAACCGGTGCTGCTGCAGGGGACGGAAGTCAATTTCGGGTTTGGGGCGCTACCGGGGCGATGCGCACGGCGATGACATCACAATCTCCAGGCAAAGGATCGGGGCGCAACATTGTAGCGCCGCCACAAAACTCCCGCTTTATAGTCGATATCAGCACCGCACCTGGTCGCAATGCCATTTAAACCCGTAAGCACCCTCTGGGCACAAAGGCACCCAATTTCACCCCCTATGTGCTCCTCTGCTCAACTCAATAACTTCAATGGAAATAAAGATCAGGAGAGACGTAAAACAGGCTGACATGAATCAGTCATACATGAAAGAAAGACTTATGAAATAATACTGAGCGGCCTGCGGGTGGCGCTGTCCATGGAGAGTATAAATACTCAGGCACAGGCCCAGCTTGCGCAGGACATTCTTAACAGGAACTAGTGAAGGACACAACTAGACCTCCATGTTGTAAAACCGTTGATTAAAGCTTTGTGTAACGCTTAGACCAAGTGCCTAGTAGTTTTCTTACGTCACAGTCTGCTTTACATTATCTGTAAGATTTGCAAAATTTCTGCATTTCCCCGAAGGCTGCTATTAATAAACGGGACCCTGTGTGGACTTTTTAAATCAAGAAGGGTACCCAAGATGGCGTCCGTGCCTCGTGGCAGAAAGCCTGTGAGATTTTAAAATGGACTCTGCAACGCAGACAGCTTGTGGAGAAATCGAAACCAAGCTGCAGGCTTCTGTGAAAAGAGACTTTGTATTTTGGAACCAGACAGGACCCTGAATTATGCATTAGACCGAATTGGAGACAAATCTAAATTCAGTTTAGGCCTATAGTTAAGGCCATCAAGCAGTCTACATATATTATCAGAAACACATTAACAGAGCCATTGAGGCCGGACAGGCCCATCAAGGAACTTTCAGGACAGTACACGTCAATTATCGGGCCGGTAGATGCGATTACCGGCCATCTAAACCAGTTAGTATGGATTGCTACCATTATTTAAAATAGCCTGCCAAGATTAAAACAAAAAACTAACCTGATTTGGCGCGCAGATAAGTGTTATGTTCATTAATAACTAGTCGTTTTCATTATGAACAGCTAGCTTGAGCTAGTCACTTTATTCATGCCATGTGGACTTGTACAGCATCCATCTTGACTACTGCCTTGTGGGTAGCCTAGTGCATTGTGGGTAGCCCACTCTTATATATACAGCTAAACATACAGCTCCACCTAGTGTACCATTCTAGAATGACATGTTACTGATCATTACATCCCCCTTTCTTTGAGGTTAAACAAAATCAGTATCAATCAATATCAATCAATCATAATGACATAAACATCTTCACAACAGTCAATACATTTTCAATATAGTTTTCTTTGTATTCAAAGATTAAGTCTATCAGGCTTTTTTACTTCACGTGTGGATCTTCTCAGTACGGGTAAGTCTGATGTGTTTTCATGAGAGCCTGTATGTGTGTGGTGATTATTCTCTATGTTTAGTAAGAAGTATTGTGATTGGTTGTTGTTTCCTGCCTTGGGATATATGTTGTAATCTCATTGGTAGTTGATGTCATGTGATTTGTGGTGGCCATCTTAAATTCAGTTCTTTCCAGCCTTTAGTTGGGACTGGGTGTTGAAGATGTGCTACAGGATTTTTAAGTTAATAAAGCCTAGATTAGAAAGGCAAATATATTCTTCATTTCAATTTATTAACTTTATGTCAGAAACGTGGTAAACCACTTTTATCGTTCACTATCGTTACACTATAGTTATCACTGTTATATCGTTATTCTATGGTTATCACTGTTCACACTGTTGTATCACTATACGAGGTCGCCTCTTGTCACGCTGCTATACCTGGGCTGACCACTGCTGACTCCGCCCATGACTCCACCTACCTGCCCAGGTATAAAGGTAATCGACTGGCTGGCATTCCTCCTTGTTGTATCCGATCACCCACGAGGGTGGGCTCTGTTATTTAGCCAATAAAAACCTATAGTTACTTTCTTAACTCGTCGCTTTTCATTGGATGAATTGATAGGTATACCAGAACGATTCAATGCTGACCCTAATTCTGCAGGAGTGGATGATAAATGGAAACATTGGTATTGTACATTTAAAAACTTTTTGGGCGTGTTGGATCAAGAGTCTCTAAATAAGCTGAATATGCTGATCAACTACATTGCTCCGGATGTGTATAAGTATATTTTGGACTGTAAAACTTACGAAGTGGCTATTTCTACATTGGAAAAGATTTTTGTTAAACCAAAGAATGAGGTATTTGCACGTCACCTTCTATCTGCCCATAGGCAGCAGGTGGGAGAATCTTTGGATACTTATTTACAAGCACTTCGGTGCCTTAGTGTTAACTGTAATTATAAGGCCGTGACGGCTGAAGAATATAAGGAAGAATCGGTACGGGATGCTTTTATTAATGGATTACTGTCTAGATCAATTTGTAAGCGGTTGTTAGAAAATAAGACTTTGGATCTTAAGAGTGCTTTTGAGCAAGCTTCTACATTGGATGTGGCTCAGAGAAGTTCGGATTCTTATGCTCTTTTTAATCGGCCTGTGACTGTGGTTTCGGCAGTTCCGGATGAAAAGGAATTATGTGGACTTAATAGGAGTGGTTTACTAGATTCTGAAACAGTTTCTACTTCAGCGGCTGTTGCCTCTAGGATTTAGAAGTGTTATTTTTGTGGGAACGTCCGGCACCCTCGTCTGAAGTGTCCTGCTCGGGAGGCTGTGTGTAGTAAATGCGGCAAGAGAGGTCATTACGCACGTGTGTGTAAATCATCAGGTTCAATTACCTCCTCTGTGACTATTCAGCCTTTAGATAGGGCGTTTATTGCATCAATTTCTGCTGCATTTGCTCATGGCCTAAACAAAGCTATAGTTACGGCCCAAGTTAATGGGTTGGAAGTGAAGGCCCTTATAGATACGGGCAGTACCGAGAGTTTTATAAGTCTTCAGTTTGCAAAGGAGAAGCATTTGAAAATTTCGCCTGTTTCCTATCAGGTGTGTATGGCTCAGACGACTCTCACTTCACAAGTAGCTGGTTGTTGCCTTGTGAAATTGATTCTTCTAGGTAATACGTATACTGATATACGCCTATCTGTTTTGCCTAATCTCTGTGCGGATATTTTGATTGGTCATGATGTGCTTCAGTTACACGAGTCTCTCAGTCTTTCATTTGGAGGGACTAAGCCACCTTTATCTATTTGTGGATTAACCTCTTTATCCATTTCTCCATTATCACTTTTTTCCAATTTGACACCGGATTGTAAGCCAATTACTACCAAGTCAAGAAGGTATAGCAGTCAGGATAGAGAATTTATTAATTCTGAAGTTCAACGTCTCTTATTGGAAGGAATCATTGAACCTAGTTGTTCGCCTTGGCGGGCACAGGTAGTTGTCACGACTAACGAGAGACATAAGAAACGAATGGTGATAGACTATTCCCAAACTATTAATAGGTATACTCAATTAGATGCGTACCCTTTGCCTAAGATTGATGAGCTTATCAATAAAGTATCTCAGTATAAGGTTTTTAGCACTATTGACCTAAAGAGTGCTTATCATCAGATTCCTATTGTTAAGAAGGATCAACCATATACGGCCTTTGAGGCTGGTGGAAAGCTGTATCAGTTTTGCCGAATACCATTTGGTGTTACTAATGGTGTTGCTTGTTTTCAACGGGCAATGGATGCTTTTCTAAGTGATAACTCTCTCTCTGACACCTTTTCATACTTAGATGACATCACGGTGTGTGGCAAATCAAGGGTGGAGCATGATTCTAATTTAGAAAGATTCCTTCAAGCTGCGGAAAAAGTTGGTTTAACTTTCAATAAAGAGAAGTGTACCTTTTCGACCACTGAGGTAAATCTACTGGGGTACATTATCTCGGGAAACAAGATTAAACCAGACCCAGAACGTCTGCGACCATTGATTGATTTACCTTGTCCTACTAATTCTAAGGCTTTGCAATGAGTTGTTGGACTGTTTTCTTACTATTCTAATTGGATTGCAAATTTTTCACAGAAGATCCGGCCTCTTATTCGGGTTACGACATATCCTCTATCATGGGAGGCCAGGACATGTTTTGATAATTTAAAAAAGGATATCCTTGGAGCAGTTGTGCATTCTATTGATGAGCAGGTTCCTTTTGTGATTGAGACGGACGCTTCTGATTTTGCAATTGGGGCTACTCTGAACCAAAATGGAAGACCTGTGGCCTTTTTCTCACGTACCTTGAACAATAGTGAAAAAAGGCATTCTTCAATAGAGAAAGAGGCGTATGCAATAGTAGAAGCACTGCGTAAATGGAGACATTATTTATCGGGGCGACATTTTACATTGGTAACTGATCAAAAGTCTGTGTCCTTTATGTTTGATGTCAAACATTTTGGAAAGATTAAGAATGATAAAATAATGAGGTGGAGGATTGAGTTGGCATGTTACCATTTTGATATAGTTTATCGTCCGGGGAAGGATAACGTTGCTGCTGATGTGCTGTCGAGGGCTTATTGTTCTGTGATTCACGGAGATACGCTTATTAATCTTCATAATGCCTTATGCCATCCTGGGGTTACGAGGATGATACACTTCGTACGCAGTAAGAATTTGCCCTTTTCAGTTGAAGACGTCAAGCGGATGACTTCATCATGTTCTATCTGTGCTCGGTGTAAACCGAATTTCTTTAAGCCTCAACGAGCTTGATGTAAGAAAAAGGAGACTTACCATCAAGTAACTTTAAAGTAAGCTTTAAGTAACTTATAAACACACTGGCCTAGAAATTCAGTGCCCTTAGCACCGATTTTGCGGCGCTAGAGGGCCTAGCGCTGCAATTGGCGCCGGTTCCTAAATTGCCTGGGGCCCTTCCGCGGCGGTAGACCGGTAGCGCTGCGCCGGCACCGATGACGTCATCGGTGTGCGCAGCGTCCCGGTTGCCGTGGTAACCCGGCACCAAGCCGAAATTCAGTTGCGGCCGCCTCGCCAGTGGCAGCCGCAACTAAGACTCCGGCAAACGAGTGTTGCCGGAGTCTGCGCCGGCGCTTTAAGGAGGCGCGGCGGCCGGCCGCTTTCCCGCCGGCCGCCTGCCCGCAGCTCCCTCCCCGGACTTCTCCCCCCCCCCCCGGAACAGATGCAAGCCCGGCACTTGTCCGAGGTGCCGGGCTCATTTTTTAAGAGATTTGCGCGGGCCGCGGCCGGGTGCAGGCAGCTCCTCCTTAACGGAAGGAGGAGGCCTGCACTTCCCGAGCCTGCCGCACCGCAGCGGGCGCCGCAGCGCCGGAATAGCGCCGCAATGCGGCGCGTTGCGCCAGTTTTCAGGCACTAAAACCCTTCAGTAGCGCCGGCAGCCGTTTGGGCGCGGCGCTACTGAATTTTTGGCGCGGGCAAAGGGACTTAGCGCCAGCGCTAACTTCCAGCGCTAAAGCCCTGGCGCAGCGCAAACTCAATTTCTAGGCCACTATATACACAAGAGGTCTTTACCATGCCTCTGGTAGAAGCCTCTTACAATACTGAACAGACCAGTGTTTATACCAGTCCAACAGGAAGTGACATATGACAGGAAGTGAGGTATGTACACAGTTCATAGTTCATAGTTCATACTTCACAGGAAGTGATGACATAACTTCCCGGAAGTTATCATTTTTATCACATTCTTCCCTCCTGCAGGATTAGAAGGCTGTGGTCTACCTTTTGGTCCGCAGCCGCCGAACAAGGAAGAGTCGCACCCGTTTGGATTCCCGTCGTAGAGGGTCGCTGGTCCGCTTACATGCGGTTGGCCATTGGTCAGAGTCTGTGTGGCCTGGATTGCCCTGTGAAGGGTCGGGGAGATCATGGCTTCGAGTACGAGCCCCAATAGGTTCAAAGTTGGACTGCCTCTGTTCAGAGGGAGGTGCAGAGCTGGTCTGTGGCGGATCAGTACTTTCATGCGCGGTACTGGGAGGGTCGCAACCTTGAGCACGGGGTTCTACCGGCACCAAGCTAGTTGGTGTCCGATCAGGATCCTGGAGAGGGGTACCCGATAGATCCCAAGAGTTTCCTGGTGAAATGCCATCACCCGATGTCCCACTAGGTCCTGGTGGGCAGGGAGCCAGATCCCTTAACGATACGATAGATTCTCGGCCGTCGGAATATCGTATGTTTGCATAGGTGGGGTTGGCATCGGTTAGTTCGACCTCGTCTACAAGAGGGTCATTTTTAGACGTCCGAACGTATCTTCGGAGTAATACAGGTCCAGGAGTAGTTAGCCATGACGGGAGTGATGTCCCATGAGATGAGCGACGCTGGAATCCAAAGAACCGCTCATGAGGTGTAGTATTTGTGGCTGTAGAAAGCAGGGACCGTATAGAGTGCAATGCATCCGGAAGCACTGTTTCCCATTGCTGGTCTGGTAGGCCCCGAGATCTTAAAGCGAGACGTACAGAATTCCAGATGATACCGTTATACCTCTCTACCTGCCCATTTCCGATGGGATGGTATGGTGTTGTTTTGCTTGTAGCAATTCCCCGTTCTGAGAGGTAGTCCTTGAGTTCCCTTGACATAAAGGATGGACCCCGATCTGAGTGAATATAAGCCGGCATGCCACAGAGAGAAAATACCTGCTCAAGGCAGCAGATTACTGTGGACGCCAGCATATTGGAGCAGGGGAAGGCAAACGGAAAACGTGAATATTCGTCGATCATGGTGAGCAAATATGTGTTCCGAGTTGAAGAGGGCACTGGGCCCTTAAAATCGATGCTAAGTCGTTGCATCGGTTGGGTTGCATGTATGAGTATACCATCTGAGGGGCGGAAGAACTGAGGTTTTAATTCCGCACAAAGCCGGCATTCTGAGCATATTTTCTTTACATCTCCAGTGGAAAAAGGGAGATTCCGTGATCGTACGAAATGTAGCATGCGCGTAACGCCAGGATGACACAAACCATTGTGGACATCCATGAGAGTGGAGGATGACATAGTGGAGCAGAATGCCCGTGTGAGGGTGTCCGGGGCCACATTCTCCTTGCCAGGCCGATAGAGAATGGTATAACCAAAAGAGGCCAGTTCCATCCTCCAAAGTTGTATTTTATTATTCTTAATTTTGGTTCGTTTTCGATTATCGAGCATGAAGGCGACTGATCGTTGGTCCGTGATCAATGTAAAGTGCTGGCGAGCTAGAAAATGGTTCCACTTCCGTACTGCCTCTATGATGGCTGTGGCTTCTTTCTCAACCGGAGGATAATGTAGCTCGGCACCTTGTAAGGTCCTGGACATAAATGCTACAGGACGACCTTCCTGATTCAGAGTAGCCGAGATCGCCACCTCCGAGGCATCACATTCAACCACGAAAGGGAGATTCTCATCAATGGAGTGAAGAGCCGCTTTCTCCAACTGTTTTTTGAGAAGGTTAAAGGCTGCAACAGCCGCTGTTCCCAGTGGAAATGATCTAGCATGCAGCAAGGGTTGGATTTTGTCCGAAAAATGAGGAATCCATTTAGCGTAGTATGCAAACAGACCGAGAGCCCGACGTAAAGAAGCCGGATTCTTAGGTGACGGGAGCTCTTGGAGCGGGCGAAGTCTTTCTGGGTCTGGCTTAATGATACCATTGCCTACGCAGTAGCCAAGGATGTTGATGGTCGGTTGCGACTCAACAGATTTGGATTCATTCAGGTTCAAATTACGGCGATGGAGGGCATCCTGAAATTTTTGGAGGTTGGAGTCGTGTTCCTGTTGATCCTGACCTGCAATGGTAATGTTATCAAGATAGGGAAAAGTGTCCCTTAGGTTTTCCTACTTAACCAGGCCATCCATTGCCCGTTGAAAGACAGCCACTCCATTAGTAACCCCGAATGGGAGGCGACGAAATTGGTACAGCCGTCCATTAGCCTCAAAGGCTGTGTACTGCTTATCTGAGACCTTCAAGGGTAACTGATGATAGGCACTTTTTAAACCGTAAGTTGAGAACACTTTGTATTCGGCCAGTTTATTAACCATATCATCAATGCGTGGCAATGGGTAGGCGTCCAAGTCGGTATATTGATTGATGGTTTGCGAATAATCGATGCATAGTCGCTGTTTGTGAGGTTTTAGAGGGTTCTTGACAATGACGACTTGAGCCCGCCAGGGCGACGAACATGGTTCAATGATATCCTCTGCTAGAAGTCGAGAGATTTCAGCCGCAATAAAAGATTGGTCTTCCTGATTAAAGCGCCGCAATTGCGTTATTATCGGTTTGCATTGAGGCGGAATACTGGCAAATAATGAGGGTTCATCAAGTGAAGCTGCTGATAATGCACAAAATGGTAATTTAGACGGTATATTAGAAATAGTAAGTCCGGGTTTGGATCCACCAAACTCAATGGTGAGTTTCTTATGCTGTTTTTGGAAGTCCAGCCCTAAGAGGAGATCACTACATAAGTCCTTGAGCACCGAAAGTCGGGTGGAGGGATACATACGACCATGAAGTGTCATATCAACAACACAAAAGCCGGAGATTCTGGTATTAAGTGATGACTGGGCCATCGCAATTGCCTGGTCCGATGGGAAAACATGTAGTTTCAATTTCGCAACAATCTGTTCCTTAATGAAACTATCAGTACTTCCTGAGTCAATTAAGGCATCTAAGGTATGCCCTTTAATTGAAATTTTTGTGGCTGCATGAGACAGGTTCTGTGGGCAAGCAGCTGTAATTGGTGTCGTTGCACAGAGAGTGGCTAAAACTCTCGGTGTGCTTCTTCGGGAGAGAGCTCGAGAGGAAGCTTGATAGGTCCTAGCTGGAGCATCTTGATAGGCCCTAATTGGGGCAGTTCGGTAGGCCTTAGCTGGATTGGCCCTCGTAGAGGCCCTTGATAGGCAAACTTTAGCAAAGTGTCCTTTTTTCCCGCAATAACTGCAGATTGCATTGCGAGCAGGGCAGGTTTTCCTAGGGTGAAAAGCATCTCCACAAAAGAAGCATTCCTTCCTAGATTGCCAAGAGGCTGCTAAAGTGGGGTCGTCCTCCTCTTCTTCATCAGAATTATCAGAATTAGATTCCCCCATGATAGGGTTCACCTGAGACCGCTTGAATTGTCTGGTTGCAGCTACAGCAGCAGATCGAGATCTGGGCAGCTGATAGAGGTCTGCATTTCTCTTTGCCAAATCCAGTGAACAAGCTAGGTCAAACGCTTTTTGTAGCTCAAGTGTTTTACTTTCTAGTAGACGCTGGCGTATAAATGGAGAGGCAATCCCGCAGATGAAAGCATCACGAATCATTTCTTGGCGGTACAGCTCAGCTGAGGCTGCCTGAAAGTTACAATCTACGCTGAGCCTGCAAAGTTCTTGCAGGAATTCGTCAATTGATTCCCCTGGCCCTTGTCGGGCTGTGGCCAGTAGATGTCTAGCATAGACCTCATTTGGGGTCTTCGCATACAGTTTCTTAAGTGCCCGAATCACCTCTTCGTAATTATCCCATTCATCAACATATTCGAACACTTTTGGGGTCACATAATTGACAAGTATCTTCAATTTAGCAGGAGCATCCGCTTTACATTCATCCAGAAAATTCTCAAAAGTACGATACCAATGCTTCCATACCCTGCCAGCTGCTGGTGTATTCGGGTCCAAGTCCAGACGAATAGGTCTAAGGATTTTCTCCATGATGGGTGGTTCCCTGGATCCTTAACTTCCGAGTTTGTCTGAAGGTCTAGTATTTGTCAGTGTAAATACTAAGTTACTTAAATTGATGTAAGAAAAAGGAGACTTACCATCAAGTAACTTTAAAGTAAGCTTTAAGTAACTTATAAACACACTATATACACAAGAGGTCTTTACCATGCCTCTGGTAGAAGCCTCTTACAATACTGAACAGACCAGTATTTATACCAGTCCAACAGGAAGTGACATATGACAGGAAGTGAGGTATGTACACAGTTCATAGTTCATAGTTCATACTTCACAGGAAGTGATGACATAACTTCCCGGAAGTTATCATTTTTATCACAGAGCTCATCTTATAAAGACTACTTCTCCTTTTGAACGTTTGAGCGTCGATTTCAAGGGGCCTCTTCCTTCAACTACTCAAAACCGGTATATATTTACTGTTGTGGATGAGTTTTCAAGGTTCCCTTTTGCTTTTCCTTGCGCAGATGTATCAGCTGCTACAGTTATCAAATGTCTGACTCAACTTTTTGTCATCTTTGGGATGCCTGCGTATATCCATTCGGATCAGGGAAGTTCTTTTATGTCTTCCCAGTTGAAGGAATACCTTCAGAGTCGGGGAATTTCTACTAGCAGAACTACCCCGTATAATCCCCAAAGTAATGGACAGTGCGAACGATACAATGGGGTGATCTGGAAGGCAGTTATGTTGGCTTTGACATCCCGGAACCTTAAGAATACACAGTGGGAAATGGTATTGCCTGATGCCCTGCATTCCATTAGATCATTGCTTTCAACGGCTACTAATGTGACCCCCCATGAAAGGCTCTTTAACTATCCGCGGAGATCTACTATGGGATATTCGGTACCTTCGTGGCTTACTATGCAGGGACCTGTGCTGCTTCGACGCCATGTTAGATTGTCAAAATATGATCCTTTAGTGGAGGAGGTGGAGCTGTTGGAGGCAAATTCCCAATATGCTCATATTCGATTCCAAGATGGGAAAGAAAGTATCGTTTCAATTAAAGACTTGGCTCCTTGTGGTGGCCAGCCCTCTTCTGAGGATATTAACAATAGTCATGATTCAGATAATGTGGATGCTGTTACAGATACTACGAATATTTCCAATCCGACTGCAGATAATTATACTTCTATTAGTCAGCCCTCGATGGATGTTCATGACCATCCCAGTTTACCTCCTGATGGGATTTCTAATCCGGAAACCGTTGAAAATCGGGATATGGATAGCCTTCCTGCAGAAGATACTTCTGTGTCTCCTGGTGTGGGAGGGCAAGGAATTTCACCAAGGTTAAGAAGGTCGACACGAACAAGATATCCGGTCGACCGATTGAAAATGGACTTTTAAATTGATAGTAATGTTTTAAAATTGTTGAAATATTATATTATATTGTTTTAGTTGAGAGATACTTAATACTTATGTGCAATGTTACTATTTGTTGTTGCTCACTTAGTATTGTGTCATGTTGAATAGTTTTATTTTGTCTGTGCATAGTTTTAGTTGTAAATAATTAATTATAAATTGTAAAGGTTATTTAGGTTGGAGTATATTTTAAAAGGAGGGGTGAATGTGGTGATTATTCTTTATGTTTAGTAAGAAGTATTGTGATTGGTTGTTGTTTCCTGCCTTGGGATATATGTTGTAATCTCATTGGTAGTTGATGTCATGTGATTTGTGGTGGCCATCTTAAATTCAGTTCTTTCCAGCCTTTAGTTGGGACTGGGTGTTGAAGATGTGCTACTGGATTTTTAAGTTAATAAAGCCGAGATTAGAAAGGCAAATCTATTCTTCATTTCAATGTGCATTTGTGTTAGATTGTTCTGGTGGTGATTGACAAGATTCAGTTGCGGCATTGTCATCGATTTGCTCTTGGATAGTTTCTTGTGTTTTCAGGAGGGAACGGCGGTTCCTCCTGAGAATCTGTCCTTCCTCAGTTCTAACAGTGTATGACCTTGGTCCTACTTCCTCAAGAACTGTAGCTTTCCTGTTCCATGCATCTGGATCCTCAATCCTGACAACATCATCCCTTGTCACTGGTTTCAGAGTTTTGGATGACTTGTCATAGTTTGATTTCTGTTTCAGCTTTAACAGTTGAAGTCTCTGTCTCAGTTCCTTACTCTGCTTTTCTTTTGCACAGCAGGGTAGCGTGGTACACAACTTGCGACCCATTAGGAGTTCAGCAGGTGAAGAACCAGAGTCTAAAGGTAAGGCTCGGTAGCTCAGCAGGGCGAGATAAGGATCAGACTTGCTTTCTGTTGCTTTCTTCAGTAGCTGTTTGAGAACTTGAACACCTTTCTCGGCCTTACCATTCGACTGAGCATACAAAGGACTGGATGTGATGTGTTGAAAGTCATAATGTGCTGCAAACTGTTGCCACTCCTTACAGTTGAAGCACGGACCATTGTCGCTAACGGCAATCCTGGGAATTCCATGTCTGGTGAAGATGGGTTTAGCATGCATTATGACACTGCTTGCTGATGTGCTTGAGAGCAGCGCCATCTCAGGATAGTTAGAATAGTAGTCAATCACTATTAGATATTCTTTACCATTCAAGTGAAAAAGGTCCATACCAACCTTTTGCCATGGTACTGTTGGTAAGTCAGCTACTATCATTGGTTCCTTTGCTTGTTTGTTTTGGTGTTTCTGACATGTCTCACATATGCCTATCATGTTCTCAATGTCCTTATTTTTGCCAGGCCAATAAACAGTGGCCTAGAAATTGTCTATAGCCCCGCTTGAGGCGTTAGAAATGGCGCTGTGCAAAGTTTATAGCCAGACGAAACTTATCGCCGCCTGCGCGATATTGGATTGCATCACCCCCAAAGGGGATTGAGGCGCGAATTCAGACGTTGCACGGGCCTCCTAAGGCGCAAAACTTCCAGCGCTACCCAATATTGGCGCAGTCGGGTGCAGCGCAGGTGATCTCAATTACCGATAACCACGAGACTTCCAGGCGCCGGCCAGCTCTTAAAGGGGTGGGTCAGTCAGCCTCACCTTCCACACTCATCGCCCTGTAGGCCTCAGAATCGGCACTCGCCCTTCTCTGGCGCAAAAAACTTGGTCAAGATGGAGAAAGTGAGACAGAGAGCAGAGCGCTTCAGCACTGAGGCTCTGGAGCAGTTGGTGTCCACAGTGGAGCGCCGTCGAGATGTTCTCTATCCTGACAATGGCAGGAGGCCGAATCAAAAGGAGTACCACCGAGCTTGGAGGGATGTTTGTCAGAGGGTCAACTCCAGCAGCATGGCGACCAGGAGCCCTGTTCAGTGCAGGAAGAAATTCAACGACCTCACTCGGGTCGTTAGGGTGAGTGTTGTTTATGCAAACTTCTGATTCCCTCCATCTGCACCTGACTTCGCGCACCCTGTCGCCATGATGCCGCAATGGCCATCTGTCAGCAAGCACCCATGGCCCTTTCTGGGCACACACATGCACATTTGACTCAAGGCATCATGTAAGGGCTCTTGCACCATGGGGGGCATGAGATGATCACTCAAGGCATCATTTAAGGGCTCTTGCTCCATGGGGGGCATGAGATGATCACTCAAGGCATCGTGTAAGGGCTCTTGCACCATGGGGGGCATGAGATGATCACTCAGGGCATCATGTAACAGAACTTCCCCTTCTTTCCCCTGCAGTCCAAGCTGGCGACGATCCGCAAGGACCAGCTTCGAACCGGTGGCGGACCTCCACAAGTGGTCACTCTCACGGATCTCGAGGAGAGAGTGCACCAGATTCTTGGAGGACATCTGAGTGGTCCCGTTACCACTGCAGCTGCCAACCCCATTGTCGACAGCGAGGGTAAGGCTCTCACCTTTTTCAGCTGTCTCCTTCCACTTGGTCCCCCCGCCAGCATGCTTTCTCAGTGTAGCCATGTCAGAGCCTTGCCGCAATCTGGCATGCCTTGCCGCCAACCTGTCCTTTTGCTAAAGCCACTCTTCGACCTCCCTGCTTTTAGATGCTGCATCACCAACTCGGGATCTGCGCCCTGAAGCTGCCAGTGCCAGTGCCTCCGGAGGCGAGGATCAGGAGGAAGCTGGAGCATCCGTTCCAGCCTCAGGGAAGCCTACACATCTGCAGACTGGGGATAGTAGTTCCCTGGAGGGGATGGAGGGGGCTCTGATGATGAGCCAGTTGCCGGAACAAGCGGCCTGCAGCAACGCGAGGGGGGGAAGGCAAGTTCGGCCACCGGCTCTCCGGAGGAATGACTGCTGCACAGAGTGCAGAGGAGGTGCGTAGCCTGGCTGAAATGAGCACCCAGGCCCGGCTCAGGCACACTGAGCTGATGGCTGCAGTGGGGAGGATGCCTCAGTCGATAGAAACACTGGCAAAAAGTGTGCTAGACTTTGGAGCAGCAATGGAGAGGACTGTCCAGGGCTTCGGGGCAACAATGGAGAGGACTGTCCAGGGCTTCAAGGCTGCTATGGAAAGGACTGTTCAGAGCTTCGGACAATCCCTGGAAAGGTCTGTCCAGGGCTTGACCGAGGCAGTGGAACGGACTGCTCCGGCCTTGTCCGAAGCAATGGAAAGAACTGTCCAGGGCTTCTCCGAAGCACTGGCCCCTGCCACACAGGTCCTCACTGCTGCCACGCAGTCACTTGCTGGCCTCGTCCACACCCAGATTGAGGCAATGCGAACTCTCACTGCAGCCACCCTCTCTGCATCAGCTAGGATCACCCCGGGCCCTTCCAGTACCATACGAGGCCAGGAATCAGTGGAGCAGTCGATTGTGGCGGATGAGCCAAACCGGTCCCCTCAGAGAGCCAGTGTGTCGTCCGAACATGGTGCAGGTGCCCTCTCTCGGCAGGTGACCATTGCTCATGCCACCACTGGTACGTCTGCAGTGCAGCTGCCACCACCTGCAGGGCACACTGCTTCCAGCCATGCCCAGATCAAGCAGCCAGCCTCTGCACCCTCCAAGACCAGAGGTTGTCCAGGCCGTCCCTCAGGGGCTTCTGCGCTTCCACACAGTCAGCAGGCGTCCCCCAGCCTCGACCCCGCCACTGGGGTTCAATTACGTAGGAGCAGCAGGGAGGGAAGGGGCCGACCGCGAAAGAGAAATCATTCTCCATCAAGGGGCCAGCAGTAGAGGGAGGTGCTGAGACATTTCTTTGGCCAAATTCAAGGACTCCCTCACCTGTTGTGATTGTTGGAAATGGTTTGTTTAGTTTTGCGGCTTTGCCGAAGAGTTAACTGTTATTTTGTTAGTTATGGTTTCTGTTGACATGACGTTGTTATGCTGGAAGGAAGGACTTTTTTGACAATAAAGAAAAGTTTTAGTTTGCAATGGTACATGTTACTATTTACAGTCATGCTGGCCTTCAGAGGCTTTGAAAGATCCGAAGTGCGCAGGACGAATGACACCCATCATTCCGTCAGAGGGGCCTCGAACCAAGTCCTGATGAGCCTCTGACAGATGGCCCTTCCACTTTCAGGAGCCCTCCCATCTTCCTCCTCCTCCTCCTCGGTAGTGTATGTACCTTTAAGAGAGAACTACTTTTACAGCTCCTGTATACTGTAGTACCGGCAGTGACCACACCTGTATATAAGCCTTGAGCATGCCTCTGTACCCCCAGTCTTGAGACTACCCTACTCCAGTAAACACCTGTTGATTGTTAAGTTACAGCATCCATGTAGTTATTTGAAAATATCATACTCTCAGAATCATGGATCTAACAGTGGCGATGAGTGTCGATTCGAATCTACCTGCAACTCTGCATTTCCCTTCAAGGATTCGCTCCGGGAGGGCGGTGGAAGAAAGTCGAGGCCAGAAGCACGGGCGTCGACCACAAGCAACCGCCCAGTCGTCCGGCAGAGAGTGAACATCGCAGGGGAGGCTGTTGAGAGCCGGGCTTGGTTCCCCAGCCACGACGACCCAGCAACAGACTGACAACAGGTACAGCGCAGACCCTTCCCGGACAGCGGCGGCTGGAGCCGACCGATGGCAGAGAAAAAGTCGAGCAGCGTCGACGGGGTAAGAGAGAGGGTGAAGCGCACAGGGCGCAACCGGGGGTTGAAAACCGAGCGGCATGGAGCAAAAACAAAATGGAGATAAAGAGGGTAAAGCAGCAGCCAGGGCTCAAGGGCTGAACAGTGTCCGCGGGGAGAATAAGGGAGAGCGCGGGAGACGCCATTGAGCCACGGAGAAGAAGGAAGAGCGCGGGAGACACCATTTTGTGCCAGCGGAGAAGAAGGGAGAGCACGGGACACGCCATTGTTGACAGTTAAATCACACCCAGGGATGCCGAAGAGTGGCAGTATCTCTACGTTCGACAATGAAGTCGAAGATTGGGCAATATATGTGGAACGTATTGAGGTGTACTGCAGGGCGAAAGAAGTGCCAGATGCTAGGAAAGCACTGGTTTTGTTAAATTCCATGGGTGCAAAAACTTATGGCTTACTGCGAAACCTAATAACCACAGAGAAGCCCGTGAATAAGAATTTTGAAAGCATAGTAGAAACCCTACAGGACCACTTAAACCCCACACCACTGCTGATAGCAGAAAGATTTAAGTTCCACAAAAGGAACCAGCGTAAAGACGAAAGTAATGCTGAGTACTTAACGGAACTGCGCAAGCTATCGAAACACTGCCAGTTTGGAGTGGGACTAGCAGATACATTAAGGGACAAGTTTGTGTGTGGGCTTCAAAGTGAAGGAACCCAGAAATGGCTTCTATCAGAAAAGGATCTTACGCTGGACAAGGCTTTCAGCATGGCAGTATCACACGAAGCAGCCGCAAGGGGCGCTGCAGAGATACAATGGAGACCATAAGAATATGGCACCAATGAAATGTCATATGGAACAGGGAAGTGTTATCGCTGCGGCAGAACAACACACGACCATAAGGATTGCTGGTTCAAGGACCAAGTGTGCAGACACTGTGGAAAAGCAGGACACATAGCAAGAGTCTGCAGGTCAGGGAAGAAAACCAGCAGCAAGAAATCTCCACAGGAGAAGTACAAAAAGGTACATAAGGTGATGGACAGTAGTTCAGACGAAAAGAAAAGTGATACAGACTCCGGAAGCAATGAGCTGGGTTGTCTGAAACTACATAAGGTAACCAAAATGGAGGATCACCAGACTATCTGGGTCACACTCAAGATAGACGGAGTCCAAGTGAAAATGGAATTGGACACAGGATCAGCCCTAACAGTCATAAACCAAAGGGACTACAAACGGCTATTTTCACACATACCCTTGAAAGCTACAGAGATTTTCTTGAAGACGTACACGGGGCAAAAAGTCTACCCCAAAGAAAAAATAAGGGTGAAAGTGATATACAAAGGCCAGGAAATACCTAAAATGGACCTATATGTATTGCCAGATGGAGGACCACCACTACTAGGACGTGAATGGATCCGGAAGATACAATTAGATTGGCATTCCATACAGGCACTGAAGGTTGAGGCCAAAAAGCATGACGACGTCACACCTGGACGACTGTCAAAAATGCTAACTGACGCAAAAGAAGTGTTCCAGGAGGGACTCGGAACACTAAAAGGCATAACAGCAACGATTAAAATAGAGGAAAATGCAAGCCCAAAGTTTCTTAAGGCCAGACCAGTGCCTTATGCGATCAGATCAGCCGTCGAAGCAGAGCTGGAAGGGTTGGAACGTTCAGGAGTACTGTCCAAAGTAGACTGGAATGAGTGGGCTACACCCATCATTCCTGTAATGAAGAGGCCGTTGAGTAATACACCTGGGGAACCAAAGAAGGTCCGCATCTGTGGGGATTTTAAGGTGACAGTGAACCCAGTCCTTCACACGGTACAATATCCGCTTCCACGAATTGAGGATATTTTCGCCTCGCTTTCTGGAGGTAAACGCTTCACCAAAATTGATCTAGCCCAGGCGTACTTGCAAATGGAGGTAGAAGAAGGCTCGAAACAATACCTCACGATTAACACTCATAAAGGTCTCTACCAATACAACCGGCTGGTGTTCGGGGTAGCATCGGCTCCGGCTATTTGGCAAAGGGTGATGGATCAAGTCCTGCAAGGGATTCCAGGGACCCAGTGTTATTTGGACGACATCCTGGTCACGGGCAAAAATGACAGTGATCACCTCGCCAACCTGGAGAAGGTGCTCACTAGATTAAAGGAATATGGGCTACGAGCTAATCGCCACAAGTGCGAGTTTTTCCAGAAGCAGATCTCATATTGTGGCCATGTTATCGATGAAGAGGAGTTACATAAGTCCCCTGAAAAGATTGAGGCAGTAGTCAAGGCTCCAGCACCGGAAAATGTGTCACAACTGAGGTCATTCCTCGGGCTGGTAAACTACTACCATAAGTTCTTGCCAAATTTGTCTATGGTTTTACACCCACTGAACACCCTACTGAAAACAGGGGTACCATGGAAGTGGAATGACGAACGTAAATGAGCTTTCCAGAAGTGCAAAGAATTGATCACATCAAAAGAGGTGTTGGCCCATTTCAACCCAGCACTACCAATTCGTTTGGCATGTGATGCATCACCCTATGGTATTGGAGCGGTGCTGTCGCACAAATTCCCAGGCGGGTTGGAGAGGCCAGTAGCCGTTGCGTCTCGGTCACTGACCTCAGCCGAGCGCAATTACACCCAGATTGACAGGGAGGCCCTCAGCCTAGTATGGGGAGTAAAAAAATTCAACCACTATCTGCATGGGCAGAAGTTCACCTTGCTGACTGACCACCAACCACTTGTCTCCATCTTTAATCCAAAGAAGGGCGTTCTGGTGATGACTGCACAACGGTTACAAAGATGGTCCCTTTTTCTAGGGGCGCACCAATATGAAATAGAATATAAAGGCACGAAACAGCATGGAAAAGCTGATGGGCTATCATGCTTGCCACTGCCTACTGTGGAGGAAGCACCAGCAGTGGATCCTATCGAGATATTTTATTCGTCAATAATTGAACGATTGCCAGTAACTAACACGGATATAGAGAAGGAGACCCGCAATGATCCGACACTGTCTCGGGTATATGATTTGACGGTGAGGGGATGGCCAACACATGGCGACTCACTGTTGCCAGTATTCTCATCCAGAAGGGAACAGCTGTCAGTATGCCAGGGGACAGTGATGTGTGGATCCCGAGTGGTAATTCCACCCAAGTTAAGGGAGAGAGTGCTAAATGACCTTCATGAAGGTCATCTGTGAGGGGTGAAAATGAAAAGCCTTGCTAGGGCTTATGTGTGGTGGCTGGGGATCGATCAGCAAATCGAGGACCTGACAAAGAGCTGCTCAGGATGCCAGAAGGTCCAAAATGCACCACCACATGCCCCTCTACACCCATGGGAGTGGCCCTCCTCTCCATGGCAACGGGTGCATATTGATTTTGCTGGTGCATTCATGGACTCAATGTTCTTAATAGCAGTGGATGCTTACTCGAAATGGCTTGAGGTGATAAAAATGTCCTCAACCACTACAGAGAAAAAGATTGCAGTCCTACGGACCATATTTGCCAGGAACGGCTTGCCAGAGCAGATTTGCTCTGATAATGGACCACAGTTTGTGTCCAAAGAGTTTCGGAAATTTATGAGAAGGAATGGGGTAAGGCATTACACATCCGCCCCGTATCATCCAGCCACAAATGGATTGGCTGAGAGGTTCGTACAAACCTTTAAAAAGGCGATAAAGGCCATGTGCGACGATGAAATTCCACTACAGCATAAGGTGGACAATTTCCTATTAGCCTACAGAAATGCGACACATGCAGTTACCCACCAGACCCCGGCCATGATGTTCTTTAACCGAAGGTTGAGATCTCGTCTGGATTTGCTCAGACCAAATGTGCGAAGAAATGTTGAGGATAAACAATCCCAGCACATCAATGAGAAGCCGACAAGGAGCTTCAATGTAGGACAACCAGCCTTGGCCCGTGACTACCGAACAGAGAAATGGCAACCAGGAACGATATGCACAAGGTAGGGGCCATTAATGTACACAGTGGATGTCGGGGAGAACACTGTGAGACGCCACGTCGATCAGATCTTAGCGTCACAGGAACGAGTCAACCCCATGTCTCGAGTACCTGGGGATGAACCCGACATACCGGTAGCATGTACCTCAGAACCAGTAGCAGTGGAAACTGATGAACTAACCGACGAAAAGGGGCCAGAACCGCCTCCGCACCAAGAACAAGAACCTCAGGAAAGGCGCTATCCAGAAAGGATCAGGAAGCCGCCCCAAAGACTGAATCTATAAATGGACTATTTTTGTTTAATGTGCATGTTAAAGTGTTAATTGTTATTTGAATATTATGGGTACTGCTAATCTAAAAGGGGAGGAATTGTAGTGTATGTACCTTTAAGAGAGAACTACTTTTACAGCTCCTGTATACTGTAGTACCGGCAGTGACCATACCTGTATATAATCCTTGAGCATGCCTCTGTACCCCCAGTCTTGAGACTACCCTACTCCAGTAAACACCTGTTGATTGTTAAGTTACAGCATCCGTGTAGTTATTTGAAAACATCATACTCTCAGAATCACGGATCTAACATCCTCCTCCTCCTCGTCCGCATGCTCCTCCTCCTCCTCCTCGTCCGCCTGCTCGTCCTCCTCCTCCTCCTCCTCGTCCGCCTGCTCTGCTGGACCTTGAGGGAAAGCTGGCTTTGGCTGGGTGCGTCGAATGGCCAAGTTGTGGAGCATGCCGCAGACGACGACGATGTGACCCATTTGCTCCAGCAAGTACTGCAGGGCTCCCCCCGAATGGTCTAGACAGCGGAAACGCTGTTTGAGCACACCAATAGTGTGCTCCACAATGTTCCTGGTCGCCTAATGGCTGCTGTTGTACAGCTCTTCTGCTGGGGTGGCGGCCAAACGGAGTGGTGTCATGAGCCATGGGCAGAGAGGATAGCCCTTGTCCCCAAGAAGCCAGCCTCGTGGGCGAGCTGGCCCCTCAAAAAGGTCACAAACTGAGGTCTGCCGCAGGATGAACGCATCGTGGCTGCTCCCTAGGAATTGGGCATTGACTGCCATGATCATTTGGCGGTGGTCACAGACCAGCTGCACATTGAGGGAGTGGAACCCCTTGCGGTTGCGGAAGTCCTCAGGATTCAGTAATGGCGCCCGCAAAGCCACGTGTGTGCAATCAATCGCCCCTGCACCATGGGAAAGTCCGCAATAGCAGCGAAGCCCTGCGCGTGCTCCGCCTGCTTCTCCAGGCTCAGAGGGAAGGTGATGAATTGACGCCTTCGTCTATAAAGGGCAGCTGTCACTTGCTGGATGCAACAATGCACTGCAAACTGAGAGATATTCGCAATGTCCCCAGTGGCTGACTGAAAGGATCCGCTGGCATAGAAATTGAGGGCTACAGTCATTGTGACGGCCACCGACAGAGAGGTCCTGCACCATAGACGTGGCTGCAGATCCTCAGCAAGCAGGTGGCACAGCTCAGTTATAACCTCCTTACCGAATCGGAGCCTTCGAACACACTGCTCCTCCGACATGGCAAGGTATGACACCTGCTGCCTGAATACCTTCGCAGCGTACCCTCAGATTGGCCGACCTCCATTGCCCCTCCTCCTTCTGGCCAATCCCGGCCCTCTCTCCCGCCGTCTCTGTGCCCCTTCAAAGTGTCCGGCCATGAGGACGTGGCCCTTCAAAGCAGCTCCCATTCCGATGCCAGTCGGGCAAAACGCTGTTAGGTGTAGCGCTCCAACTGCTCCGGACAGGTCTGAAGGTCCCAAGTATTCTAAGGCTAAATCCCAAAAAATCTGCTCAACAGTAGCTCACCAACTCTCTCCAGCAACGATCATAATGAACAGGCCAAGTGGCTGCAGCTTTTATACTAGAGCTGTCCCCTTTAAATAGCGCCCCCCGACTCCGAGAAGGGCCTGGTAACGTTCCATCGAACTGTCACTAATAGCGCTAGGCGGAAAGGTTCTGGGCGCCACCGAATGTCCGGTCAGGGGCGCCTAAAAGTCGTTGCACACTGAAACGACATCATGATCTGCCTGCGCACGCAGCCGCGCGCTAACAGTTAGCGCAGGCATTAAATGTACAGTCAATATGGGAGGTGTCGCTATCTTCATTGCGCCCGCCCGAACATTGGGTAACGCCCCACATTTCGGACTCATTAGGCGCTAATCGCCGGCACTAACAACCGAATTTCTAGGCCTAACCATGATGAATGTTCTCTATTACTCTTTGTAACACTGTGGCCTAGAAATTGGGTTGGGGCGCCAAAGTGGCGCAAAAGTCGGCGGAGCGCAGGATTTATTGCAATGATCGGAGTGATACCGATCGCCAGAAATTCAGTTTCAGTGCCGCTCGAGGGAGATGGGGCGAGGCTCGAGGCGCTCCACGTCCCTCTTAGGGCGCTGAAACTGATTATCGCAGCGCAACGTGCCGCAGCGCCACATGCTGCGGCACGGCACGCTGCGTTACTGCAGGCCTTCCTCCCACTGTTAAGGGGGAGGTGCATGCAACAGCGCGATCTGCGATCGCGAGTGCCGGCAAATGAGCCCGGCACCAAGGAGAAGTGCCGGGCTCTCGGGAAGCAGCCGGCAATGCCGCGGGGGGGGGGGCGGTTAGGAGGCCGGGGACGGAGGTGCTGGCAGGCGGCCGCCCCGCACCTCCACCTTAACTTGCGCCGCTGCCGGCACAGTAAGGCCCTGTGAACCGGGCGTGGGCAGCGAGCGGCGCAACTGCGGCGTTCGCTACCAAATATCACGAATGGGGCACGATTGGGGCGCTGCGCACACCGATGATGTCATCGGTGGCGGTGCAGCGCAAATGCCTAACGCTACCATTAGCGCCCCTACTGAATATCACCGCAGACGCAGCCAGTGGCGCTACAGCCACTGACTGCCTCTTTAGGCGCTAACAGGTGGCGCTACTCACCCAATTTCTCCCCCTGTATCTTTTACTGTTTCTTCTGCTATTTGCTTTGATTTTGTGTCTGACACGGGCAGCGCAGCAGTGACCATACTCACTACAGAATCCACTGAGTCATCTGGTCTGCTTATGGCACAGTTTATACGGTAGACTCTCTTGACCAGTTCTAAGTCCTCACAAGCTTTGTCACCTAGTAGTGAATCAAGTCCTTCAGCCACAACAGAAAACATGAGATGATGCACTTTGTCTTTGACTGTCACTTTAAGTCTGCATACACCTAAGCTATCTATTTTCTGTCCATTATAGTCCTTCAGTAGTACTGACTTTTTCTGTATTTTGGGCTTTTATTTCATGTTTTTAATGTCACTCATACTGATTAAGTTTGCTTTTGCCCCAGTGTCTAGTTTCAATGTAACTAATGCTCCATTTACCTGCAGTGACATTATCCATTTGTCCTCTTTTACTGCATTAACTTTATGTTCAGCATTGTCCATTCCTGAGGGCTGCACATTTTCTGTATCCTTTTTGATATTGTCACATGACACCATTCCTACAGAAAATGTCTCACTTAAATCAGTGTCCTCAATCACATTAACTCGTTGCCCTTTCTTAGTTTTTACTTTTGAAAAGCATTGTTTGGCAAAGTGATTCTTTCCATGACATTTTGTGCACATTTTTCAAAATGCAGGGCATTTTCGTGACTTGTGTTTGTAACCACAGCGTTTACAATTAAAAATTCTTCCTCCGATTGCTTTTCATTTCTGTTCTGCCCATGTTTCTTCCCTTTGTAGGACACAGCACTGACAGCAGCACTATCACTTACTACAATCGCATTATTATTAATATCACTGAAAGTCTTCGCGTGCTTTTGAGCTAGGTCACTGGCTTGGCATATTTTCACAGCATTTTCCAATGTTAGTTCGGTTTCTCTCAACAGACGTTCCCTGACCTTTTTATCATGAATACCAAACACAATCTGGTCACGAATCATGGATGATTTCAGTTCAGAGAAATTACATGTCTGTGCTTTCAGTTTCAGATTGGTCACAAAGCTATCAAAAGTCTCATTTTGCTGCTGTGTCCGTGAACGGAACACGTATCTCTCATAGGTCTCATTCTTTTTGGGAGAACAATGTGTATCAAATTTCTTTAGCACATCATCCAGTTTTTCTTTGTCCTCCTCTTGATTAAATACAAATGTATTAAATACCTCTATCGCCTGCGGGCCTGCAACCGTGAGCAGCAACGCTATTTTCCTTGCGTCTGGCATCGTACCGAATCTGATGGCAGCAATGTAGAGTTCGAATTGTTGTTTGAAAGTCCGCCAATTGCAGTCGCGTTTCACAATATTCGGCAGATTTTACCAATCCTGGTACCATGTTATGTTCATTAATAACTAGTCGTTTTCATTATGAACAGCTAGCTTGAGCTAGTCACTTTATTCATGCCATGTGGACTTGTACAGCATCCATCTTGACTACTGCCTTGTGGGTAGCCTAGTGCATCGTGGGTAGCCCACTCTTATATATACAGCTAAACATACAGCTCCACCTAGTGTACCATTCTAGAATGACATGTTACTGATCATTACAATAAGGGTTTTCGATGAAGGTATAATTGAAGGCCCCCTCGGGTAGCAAGTGTGTGTTCGTGTTCGGTGTTCTTGTTGGTTGGTGTGCTGGTGCTGCACTTCGGCCCCTCGCCCTCATGGCTCCCACTCTTTCCCCGTCTCGCGCTTACCCCCTGGCCTTTGCCCGTGCCCTTTTCCCACTCCATCTGGAACTAGCCCCGGCACCGGGTCGGGCGGACATGGACAATTCAGGCCAGGCCAGGCGGGACGCGACTAGGGGAGGAGGGAAGACCACCGGAGGGAAGGCCACCTGAGGAAGACTGGCTGAAGAAGACCAACTGAGGAGACGAACTGAGGGGAGGCTTCAAATTATCGGGCCTTCAGCCTCAGTCGACCTTTGAATAACTGCACACCAACTCAATCTGGCGGCTGTCGACGAAGAATCATCCCTGCAAGGTAAAGTACCCAAACAGAGACTTTAACTTTGGGGTACTCGAACCTGGACAACGCCCTTGCAGTGCTCGGAGACCACGTGATGACGGCAGGCTCCAGAGAGCACCAAGAGTGAACCCCGAACCCAGCCGCTGTTTTGAGTCTAACAAACCTTTTGATTGAAATAACAACAGAAAATGCTGGAAAAACTCAGCAGGTCAGGCAACATCCGTGGAGGGAAACTTGAGTTGACGTTTCAGGTCGAAACCCTTCTTCAAAACTGGAAAGAAAAGAAAATAGATCGAAGGCAAGGCTGCGATCGAACAAAAGAGACAATAAAAGGTATTTGAAGCCAGACGAGATGGTAATAAGCCCGTGGAGACAAAAGGCAGCTGAGATTAGGTGTGAAGTGTACTGGCAGGTAAGAGACAGCTGCCAGGTGAGAGAGAGAAACAAAAGGAAAGGAGGGGGGTGGGGGTGGAAAGGAGAACCCAAAACAAAGGGGTGGAAAAATTAGAAGTAAAAAAGTAATAGGGGCCGAGGTTATGATCTGAAATTGTTGAACTCGATATTGAGTCCGGAAGGCTGCAAAGTGCCTAGTCGGAAGATGAGTTGCTGTTCCTCGAGTTTACGTTGAGCTTCCGTGGAACAATACAAGAGGCCAAGGACGGTGAGGTCCGAGTGGGAATGGAGCGGTGAATTAAAATGACAGGCGACCAGAAGCTCGGGGTCACCCTTACAGACTGAACGGAGGTGTTCCGCAAAGCGGTCACCCAATCTGCATTTGGTCTCCCCAATGTAGAGGAGACCGCATCGTGAGCAGCGAATACAGTATACTAGATTGCAAGAAGTACAAGTAAATCGCTGTTTCACCTGGAAGGGGTGTTTGGGGCCCTGGACAGTGGGAAGGGGGGAGGTATAGGGGCAGGTGTTACATCTCCTGCGCTTGCACGGGAAGGTGCCAGGTGAAGGGGAAGGGCTGTTTGGGGTGATAGAGGAGTGGACTAGGATGTCTCGGAGGGAGCAGTCCCTATGGAATGCTGAAAGGGGAGGGGAGGGGAAGATGTGTTTGGTGGTGGGATCACTTTGGAGGTAGCGGAAATGGCGGAGGATGATCCGTTGAATGTGGAGGCTGGTGGGGTGAAAGGTGAGGACAAGGGGAACCCTATCGTGGTTCCGGGAGGGAGGGGCAGGGGTGAGGGCAGAAGTGCGGGAGATAGAACGGACGCGGTCGAGGGCCGTGTTGACCCCGGTAGAGGGGAATCCTCGGTTGCGGAAAAAGGAAGACATGTCGGAAGCTCTGGTGTGGAAGGTGGCATCGTCGGAGCAGATATGGCGGAGACGGAGAAACTGGGAGAATGGAATCGAGTCCTTACAGGAGGCGGGGTAGGAGGAAGTGTAGTCCAGGTAGCTGTGGGAGTCAGTGGGCTTGTAGTGAATATTGGTCGATAATCTATCCCCAGAGATGGAGACGGAGAAGTCGAGGAAGGGAAGGGAAGAGTCAAAGATGGACCATGTGAAGGTGAGGGAAGGGTGGAAATTGGAGGCAAAGTGAATGAAATTGTCTAGTTCGGGGTGAGAGCAAGAAACGGCACCGATACAGTCATCAATGTATCGGAAAAAGAGGTGAGGGAGGGGACCTGAGTAGGACTGGAACAAAGATTATTCCATATAGCCCACGAAAAGGCAGGCATAGCTAGGACCTATGCGGGTACCCATAGCAACACCTTTGATTTGGAGGAAATGAGTGGAGTTAAAGGAGAAGTTGTTCAATGTGAGAACAAGTTCAGCCAGGCGGAGGAGGTTGGTGGTGGATGGGGACTGGATGGGCCTCTGTTCAAGGAAGAAGCAGAGCGCCCTCAGGCCATCCTGGTGGGGGATGGAGGTGTAGAGGGATTGGACGTCCATGGTGAAAAGGAAGTGGTTGGGGCCAGGAAACTGGAAACTGTTAAACTGGCGGAGGGCGTCCGAAGAGTCGCGGATGTAGGTGGGAAGAGACTGGACAAGGGGAGAAAAGCTAGAGTCGAGATAGGAAGAGATAAGTTCCGTGGGGCAAGAACAGGCTGAAACGATGGGTCTACCAGGGCAGTCCTGTTTGTGGACCTTGGGAAGGAGGTAGGAGCGAGCTGTGCAGGGTTGGGGAACTATGAGGTTGGTGGCAGCGAGGGGAAGATCTCCAGAGGAGATGAGGTCAGTGACAGTCTTGGAAATGGTGGTTTGATGTTCGGTAGTGGGGTCATGGTCCAGGTGGAGGTAGGAGGAGGTGCCGGACAGTTGGTGTTCAGCTTCCGTTAGGTAGAGGTCTGTACGCCAAACAACAACAGCACCACCCTTGTCAGTGGGTTTAATGACAATGTCAGGGTTGGATCTAAGAGAATGGAGTGCTGCAAGTTCAGAGGGAGGTAGGTTGGAGTGAGTGAGGGGAGCAGAGAAATGGAGACGGCTGATGTCACGGCGGCAGTTAGCGATAAAAAGATCTAGAGAGGGTAAGAGGCCAGGGGGAGGGGTCCAGGTAGAGCGGGAATTCTGCAAGCGGGAGAAAGGGTCAGTCATGCGGGGGGAAGACTCCTGGCCAAAGAAGTGGGCACGGAGCCGAAGGCAGCGGAAAAAGAGCTCAACATCGTGCCGAGCTCGAAATTCATTGAGGTGGGGGCATAAGGGGATGAAGCTCAGGCCTTTGCTGAGGACTGATCGTTCGGGGTCAGAGAGTGGAAGGTCAGAGGGGATGGTGAAAACGCGGCACGGGGTGAGATTGGGAAAAGGGGGGTCAGAGGAAAGTGAAGGGGAAGAAGGTTCCGGAGGGGCGTTGGTGTCCAAGAGTTGATGAAGCTTGCGATCCTTGACATCGGAAAGGAAGAGAAAAAGTTTTTTGTTGAAGCGTCGGATGAGTCGAAGGATGAAATGGGTTTTGATTGGTGAGCATGAAGTTCTGATCCCTCATAGCTTAATCTAGTTAGGTATAGGGGGTGGGATAAGGATGAGGGGATTGTTAACATAGTTGTTTTCCCTCGATGTGCTGTGTGTTCCCCATTCCCTGTATAAGTATAGTTATTCTTCTTTTGTATTTTTCGCCTGTAGAAGTGTACACTAGTAATTTTTCCATGAGATTGTATCAAGTTTTTCCTCTTCAATAAAATCTTGGTTTTTGTTTACATTCAACCACCTGTCTACTCGAGTCTTCTCTGTACCGCCGCCTTGTACCTAAGTCCGGTGTCTAGAACCCAGGGGCGTGGGAGCAATTCGAACCACTCACGAAACAGTCAGGGGCATAACTGACTGGGCATACGTATGTGCCAAACAACACCACCACATGCCACCCCTTACATATCACACAAAGTTAAAATTTACCCCACTACCTTTCCTCCTCTGACCCTCTGAGCTTCTTCAGGTTCCTGATGCTTCTGTGTCCCACTTGCTATTTTCTGGCTCTTGCTGTTTCCCTTCCACCCTGGCTTTCTCCAGTTTTCTGTTCTGTTCTGTCTTTTCTCTTTACAGATGCTGGTGGACCTGTTGTCTATTTCTAACATTTTCTGTTTTTGCCTTCAATTTCCAGCTCCAAGGCAAGTCAGTGATTCTGGGTACTTCTCCAAGCCCATTACCACCCACTGCTCCAGCACCAGTGAAGCACTGACTGTTGGCATATATGTATTACTTCCCTTGTTGTATATTTTGCATCACTCCAGAGACTTGAGTACATAATCTAGGCTAACACTTCAATGCAGTATTTAGGGTGTGCTGCACTGTCAGAGCTGCCGTCTTCGAGTTGAGACATTAAACCAAGGCACCGTCTGCCTTCTCAGGTGGATGTAAAAGATCCCATGGCACTATTCAAAGAAGAGATGGGGAAGTCTCCAGCATGTCCTGATCAATATTTATCCCTTAACCAACATCACAAAAAAAACAAATTATCTGATCATTGTCACATTGCTCTTTGTGGGACTTCGCTGAGCGCAAATTGGCTGCCGTGTTTCCATGACAACAGTGACTATACTTCAAAAGTATTTCATTGGCTGTAAAGCACTTTGAGATGTCCTAAGATCATGAATGGTGCAATATAAATGCAAGGTCTTTGTTCTTTTCTTTCTATCAACTTCTGCTTCATATCTTTCCCCGATACAATGTGCTTAGTTTCTCTAGCACAATATAAATGATTAGTCTTTACAGTAGCCCTTGAAGGCTTAAAGTGCATAGATGCCACTGAGTGCCAGTTCATCAAGAGCCAGTGCTGGAGACACCTGAATTCGTACCTGTGTACCTGCACAAGCTCTGCGCATGTGCAGAGGAGTTTTCTGCAGCATTCTAGAGCACCCTCAGGGCAGCGGTGAGCAACACAAGGGCCTAGAAATTCAGTTGGTTGCGCCAGCAGTTAGCGCCTAAAGAAAAGTGAATGTCGGGCGCTATGTGTGTTGCGCCCGGGCGCAGCGCAGTTTGCGCCTCGCCCCAAATTAAGTTGGCCGTTAGCGCCGGCGCAAAGTTTAGCGCCCGCCCAGATGCGCGCGCAGAAAATGACGTCACATCCTCGTGCAACGCCCTTTGGCCGCCCCGATTCCAAACTTCAGTCGGACCGCCCCATTGTGCGGCTGGCGGCCGGAGCGTTTGAAAAAGGGAACGCAACACAGCCAGCGCGGGCCCTGGGGGGCGCAAATTAAAGGGGACGTACCCTCCAGTATAAAGGCCAGCCATTTTGCAGCAAACACTCTTGTGCAACGCATTTCCGGACACACAACAAGGAGGATAGCTAACTGGTTTCAAGCAGCAACAGCTCAGGTATTTTTGGACTCAGGCCAGAGCGCTGCAAGTGGCCTTTTGGAAATTTGACTGTTTGCCAGGACTTGATGGGGGTTGCATGGGGTGCCAACGCGGAGCTGCAGCGCCATGTCCGTAGGGCTCGCAGACGCATTGTGAGAGGGGCAGCCCTGGCTAGAGGCAGAGGGGGCAACAGGCGTCGGCCACGTAGACCTTACCCAGTCAGGCTATACCGCCAGCAGCGCTCCTACCTCAACATGACTGGCGCGCGATGTGTTAGAAGGCTCCGATTCCGAAAGGAGATGGTTGCAGAGATCTGCCACCTGCTTCGCAGAGATCTGCGTCCAAAGCTCAGGTGCAGGACGTCTCTGTCGGTGGAAGCGAAGGTGACGGTGGCATTGAACTTCTATGCCACCGGCTCCTTCCAATCCGCTGCTGGGGACATAGCTAACATCTCCCAGTACGGCGCACATCGCTGCATCCGCCAGGTGACCGAAGCACTGTTCAGAAGGAGACGCCAATTCATCTCCTTCCCCATGGCCCTGGAGAGCCAGCATCAGCGCGCATTGGGATTTGCAAGACTCGCGGCCTTCCCCTTGGTGCAGGGCGCCATTGACTGTACGCATGTGGCTTTGCGGGCCCCTCTGGAGCATGGCGAGCAGTATCGCAACAGGAAGGGCTACCATTCTCTGAATGTGCAGCTGGTGTGTGACCACAAGCAGCGCATCATGGCTGTCAATGCCAGCTTTCCAGGCAGCAGCCACGATGCGTGTATCCTGCGGCAGAGTACTGTGCATGACATGTTCGAGGCACAGCCTCCCCCAAGAGGATGGCTACTCGGGGACAAAGGCTATCCTTTGTGTACCTGGCTCATGACCCCGCTCCGCGCGCCCAGGACCGCTGCTGAAGAGGCATACAATGAGAGCCATCAAACCACCCGCAACATCATCGAGCAAACTATTGGGGTCCTCAAGCAGCGGTTCCGCTGCCTTGATCACTCCGGAGGATCTCTGCAGTATTCGCCGGACCGGGTCTCCCAATTTGTGGTAGTTTGCTGCATGCTACACAACCTGGCTATCTGCAGGACTCAGGCACTGCCACCTGACGTTGGACCACCACCTCAGGAGGAGGAGGAGGAGGAGCAGGAGGAGGAGGAGGAGGAGCAGGAGTACGTTCCCAGGAAGGAGCGACCAGGGCCAAGGGCCGCGCGATGCCACCTTATTACACGTTACTTCTAAGCCCCCTGTCAGGGAATGCCTTGTGGCCATGAGGGAAGATGAATGCAGCCGCTCCGCAAGCCCTCAGCCAGCGAAGCCAACAAACACTAACAAGAACAACCATGGAGACTCTATGAATAAAGATAATTATTTATTACACAAAAATGAAAACCCCTTCCCACATGAATCCCCAAAAACAATCAACGGTCCCCACAAAAAGCCCAACAAATGACTCACTCCCACAAACTGGGGAGGAGTAACTCCACATTTGTACAAACCTGGCCTCAACCTCGGCCTTAACGCAAAAAATAAGCCCACGAACCAAACAACCATGGGCAAAAGAAAGATGGCCACCGCCATATAAAATGAAAGCTGGCCACACCCTCTACTGAGTGGCCCACGAGGGCGAGACCTTGTCCAGCCTTTTGCCTCCCCTGCCCGGCCTGCTGCTCCTTCGCAAGCTCTGCCCAGTGGCTGCTGCGAGGCTGGGGGAAGGTGCCTGAGGCTCAGATGTCCTTCCGCCAGATGCCCTTGGGGGGGCGGCCTACACGGCCTTTGGGCCTCGAGGGGCCGGCTGCTGAGTGGCGCACCTGAGCCTGGCCACCATCAGCTCCAGCCGCTTGCCCTTGACGCCCCAGTGGGGGAGTGGCGGCGACGGATGGCGCAATGTGGGCAAGCTGGCGTCTGGGATGCGCTGGCTGGTGCTGTGGTGCGCTGGCACTCGGCCGGGCCCGCACTGCAGGATCCGCACCAATCAGCCGAGGGGCGGCTCGCTGGGATGCTGCAGCGCGGCGGGTGCCCTGGCGATGCCTGCCTGAGACAGCGCGTGTGGCAGCAGTGAGTGCCCCTGTTGTCCTGGTGTGCGCCCGCATCACACCCGCCAGGGACTTGACGGCATCAGTGAGCATGCGGCCACTCGCGGCAGTTGATGCCCCGAACTCGTGCACACTGGTCGCCAGCGACTCGATGGCCTCAGGCATGCGCCCCACCATGCGCATGAGCTCCGTGTGGCGCCGGTCCGAATCCTCGGCCATCTTGTCCAGCTTCCGCGCCTCCTCCGAGCTGAAGGTGGCCGGACTGGAGTTGGGACTCTCCCGCTGGGGAGCAGGGGACCGAACTAGGGGAACCTTGCCATGTTGGTGGCGGCGAGTGCCCCGATCAACTGCACTCCCCTCTGATCCTTCCCCCCTTTGGGGGGAAGGCCGCGGCCCACGCGCAGGGCTCCTGGGTGGCTGGACGCCACTGGTCCCAGCAGCTGCAATCCCCTGCGACAGTTGGTCCAGGCATTCGTCCAGTGAGGACGTGTCAATCATTTCGTCCTCTCCTGCGGGACCTGAGTGTTCCCCTGATGGTCCGGCTTGCTCTTGCTCCTCCTCCTCCTCCTCCTCCTGCTCGGAGGAGCTGTCACTGGCAGCTTCAGGGACCTGGTCGTCACCAGCTGAAAGCAGGAATGCACAAGAGTAGCTTCAGAGTGAGGAGATGGCGTCAGCGAGGGAGTCAGGACTGGTGGCATTCAGCGCATTGGTGGGACAGTGGCAAAGGAGGTAGCTCGGATGCGCAAGTGCGACGCGAGAGGGCCAAAAGGCGAGGTCCTTACCATTGCCGGGCAGTGGAGGGTCGGCTACTCCGCACGCTGTGGGCACGATCAGCCGGGCTCCCATGAGCCCACTCACGCGCTCCTCCAGGGGAGTGAGCTTCTGCAGCTTGGCGCGGCCTCCCCTGGTCCTGGCACAGGCCTGGTAATTATTGGCAAGTTTAGCCTGCAAGAGAAAGGACAGGCTGTAAGTACGGAGTGTAGCCCTGATGTAGTGTGCACTGCCTCCCATGGTGGAATAGCTTGGCCAGAGTGTAGCCCTGATGTACTGTGCACTGCCTCCCATGGTGGAATAGCTTGGCCAGAGTGTAGCCCTGATGTACTGTGCACTGCCTCCCATGGTGGAATAGCTTGGCCAGAGTGTAGAGTGCAGAATGGGCAATTGATGCTCATGACTGTCCCAAAGCTGCTGGCTGAGGGCTGGCCATTAGGCCTTTCAGCTCCCTTTGCCCATCATGTCAGGTGTACATGCAAGAATGAGGAGGAGACTGGAAAGGGTACTCACCCTGACAATCCTGGTCAGGTCGTTGTATTTTTTCCGACATTGGGTGTGGGTCCTGGGGGCATCGCCGGTGACCGTCACCCTGTTGGCGATCTGCTTCCAGGCTCTGGTGTATTCTTGGTGGGTCGGATTCCTCCCAGTCTCTGGGAACAAGATCCTGCGCCTCTTCTCCAGAGCTGTCACCATTATTCCCAGATCACGCTCTGAGAAGCGCAGGGCACGCTCACGGGCCTTCTCTGGCGTTGCCATGACTCCCTGGGGCTGAGCAGCAGTGTTGAGGCCTATTTGCAAAGCTGCAGTGTGCAGGGCGTGGCAGCAGACCAAATCGTCCCTTCCCCCTTTAAGAGCTGGTCGGCGCCACGGGGTCTGCTGTCAATCAAAAAATGACCGCACCCGCGCTGCGCCCCGCCTTGGCGCTATCCCTCTGCACCGCCGGCTTAGCGCCTAAAGATAGTAGTGGAACGCCTCTTTTAGCGCTCCAGCAACCTCTTAGGGCGAAGCGACTGAATTTCCGGCAAGGGGGCGCAACTTTGGGGCGGGCGCTAACTTCGGGCGGGCGCTAACGTTAGCGCCCCAAAACTGGCTATACTGAAATTCTAGGCCAAGAAGTTTAAACCCTGCAGCGGCTTTCCTTACCAGATGTTGAGCAGGAGACACAGCTCCAGAAACACTGATGGTTGGCACATATGCTTTTTGTATGTAACAAGGATATGCATCATGTTTCTGCATGGCACATTGTCATGAGTGTTACTAATCACAGTCATCGGCAGCAATGCAAGACATTGAATATCATACAGCATATTCAATGTATAGAAAACACATGTTATAATGATATCACAGCCAGATGTAAATTATGTAAATTAGGCCTTAAACCCAAAGGAAAGGTAGTATCTAAATTTCGATTGGATTGCACTGCAATATTGCTACTAAGTGGCTGTTATTTTATGTAATATAAACTACCTTCGCTTAACATTTATTTTCTTGAATTCAATCGATCTGTGCTTAATTCTGTTAGTGGGATCATGTGTGTGAAGTGTATTTCAACACTTTGCGATGGTATTACGAGATTAAACCACATTTACACAGAGGAAACAAGATTGAGTTTGCAACAGATTACTGGTTTATTTATTAAGCAGTAAAATCCATGTTTACACAATTCCTGATGGAAGCAAGTTCCTGACGGTATCTCAATGTATACAAACTTTTATCAAGTCCCAGTCCTGCTCGTTATATTGTACTTAAAGGGTCCAGTAATGTGCAACTGCTTTTTGTGGTCTGTTTAAATTTACTGTGTAGAACAGGAGTGCTCACAGCATATTGCATATAACACATTAGAGATGTTCCAGAGCAGAACACAACTATTGACTAAAGTTAAGAGACAATTTATCTTATGTTTTAAAGCCTGTAGTACCCTTGATTTGCAATTCACTTTTAAAAATGGGAATCCTTGAGTTCATTTTCTGAGATAGAAAAGTACTGAAGGGAGAATGGTGATGGACTCTGGATGGCAAAGAGGAAAATAAATTCCAATACAATAGCTGTTCAATTCCAGGAAGAAATACCTAAGCCCAAGGACCAGCTTTATCAGCTGCCTCACTATGTTACAGCACTTTGTTATCCCATTTAGTATAATTGCTTTCCTGGTCTTAATCCAAAAGGTAGTCTAGTAATTGGATATTGTGATTATCAAAAAAGTACAGGTTTTTTTACATCTTGGGGGAATGAATAGTTTCCTGGATAAATAGTATCACATACAGTAACAAAAATTTGAAAAAAGTAGGAGTGAAACACAGTTTTGCTGTGAAAATAGCTGGAAAGCTATTTTCACATGTACACATCTTGGTGTCATGTTTAGTCCTATTTGGAAAATATGCTGCATCAACAGGAAACTAGCATTAAATATAGTGGGGCTGATTTTAGTGTCTGTTACACACAAAATACTGCAGCCCACTGCTGACCCACATTTGTCCCCCTTCAGGACCAGCTCCCCCTCCACCCGCTCCCCCCCTCAGCCCAACCTGCTCATCGTAGAAGCCAGCTGATTTCCCACCCTCCCACAATCAGCAAGCTACAGCGGAGGACCCTTTGGCACTCACACCTCACCGACTACATTCAAATGGGGCTGGAACATTAAAGTGGTTCGGGTCTCCAAACGTCGGCTTTGGGTGGGTGGTGTCGCTACTCCACTGACTTTGTGCCCATCCTGCTTTCTGTCCCCCTCCTTTCTTGAATAGGGGTGTTACATTTGCGGTTTTCCAATCTGCTGGGACCTTTCCAGAATCTAGGGAATTTTGGTAGATTACAACCAATGCATCCACTATCTCTGCAGCCACTTCTTTTAAGACCCTAGGATGCAGGCCATCAGGTCTAGGGGACTTATCAGCCCTTAGTCCCATTAGTTTGCCAAGTACTTTTTCTCTAGTGATAGTGATTGCTTTAAGTTCCTCCCTCCCTTTTGCCCCTTGATTATCTACTATTATTGGGTTGCTTTTAGTGTCTTTTACCGTGAAGACAGATACAAAATATTTGTTCAAAGTCTCTGCCATTTTCCTGTTTTAAATTTTAAATTTACCTAGCCTCCACAGCGTTTTGGGTAGAGAGCATCAGATTACCACTACCCTTTTTGCGAAGAAGTGCTTCCTGACATCACCCTGGAAAAACCCCACACTCAATGATGGAAACAACTTGCATTTATATAGTGCCTTTCACAACCACCGGGCCTCCCAAAGCACTTTACAGCCAATTAAGTACTTTTAAAGTGTAGTCACTGTTATAATGCAGGAAACATGGCAGCCAATTTGCACACAGCAAGGTCCCACAAATAACAATGAGATAATGACCAGATAATTTGGTTTTTAGTGAATGTTAAGTGAGGGCTAAATATTGGCCAGAACACTGGGAGAACTCCCTTGCTCTTCTTCAAAATAGTACCATACAATCTTTTACATCCATCTGAGAGGTTTACTGTATCACCTAAAAGAAGATACCTCCGACAGTGCAGCACTGCCTCAGTACTGCATTGAAGTGTCAGCCTAGATTATGTGCTCAAGTCTCTGGAGTGGGACTTCAACCCACAACCTTCTGACTCAGAGTCGAGAACTATACAAATGAGCCACAGCTGACACTAGTCAAGTCAAAGTTCATATGCAGATAGTCCAATTATTTCAGCAATCTCTCCTAATCGGAAGATATCATTTTTTGAAAAGCTGGGGCACTTGAGATCCACATCTCTGTCATGTTCAGCAAACAAAGGACCTGAGCTGACCCTCTAGCCAGTTCATTCCTTTTCCTCCTTTACCACCGCCACTGACTGCTATTCCCTTGAGCACAGAAACATCTAGTACACTCCCCTTTAAACCACTATCTAAATTGAACAGAGTACACATTTCTGATCTGAGGGAGAGTGACATTAAGTGATGGGGTATTTTCAGGAAGGCTTTCCTCATCCCTCTCCCTGGAACTCATGACCAAGTCATTTCTCTAACCTAGAAGAGGGACAAGGACTAGGATGTAGTTTGGATAACAAGGATATGACAGATCACTTTCAATGCTAAGCTTTCTCCATATTGTCTCTGCCCAAAATCTGTAACATTAGGGGGAATTTTAATAGTAAAGAAAGTGTGGGTTTGGGTTCAGGAGGGTTGTGCTCACAGCTGCTCCCTTATCTCCCACTGCGAAAGGGTTTGTTAAGAGTACTTGTGGTAAGAGGCTAATTTCTGCACATTGAAGGTATTAAAACTCACAATCAGGATGGGTGGCGCCATGGCTGCCTTATATTGGACCTTGGACGAGGAGCAAGATGACCAGCAGCAGCAACCGCCTGCTGCGGAGAGACCTGCGGGTGGTGAGCAGAGGGGAACAGCAGAGGAGTCGAGGTCGCAGCAGGAACTACCCACATAACAGGATGTACAGCCCGAGGATCAGCTTCCTTGACCTCTTGGAAGAGTAGTACATCCAAAGGCTGAGATTGTCACATCAGGTGGTGGCAGACACCTAGAAGAAGGCCACCTTCCTGTTGGACCCGGTGGCCGTGCATTACCATTGGTTGTGAAAGTGACCACTGCCCTCAAATTTTTGTATCTGGATCCTTCCAGGACGCTACCAGAGACATATCCAGGATCTCCCAGTCAGCTGCACGTAACGACAACAACAACTTACATTTATATGGTGCACTTAACGTAGCAAAACGTCCCAAGGCGCTTAACAAGAGAGATATCAATAAGAACATTTTTGACACTGAGCCACAGAAGCAGATATAAGAGCAGATGACATAAGAACATAAGAAATAGGAGCAGGAACAGGCCATATGCCGCTTCGAGCCTGCTCCGTCATTCAATAAGATCATGGCAGATCTTCTACCTCAACTCCATTTTCCTGCACTATCCCCCATATCCCTTGTTTCCCTTAATATCCAAAAATCTATCAATCTCTGTCTTGAATATAGCCAACGACTGAGCATCTACAGCCCTCTGGGGTAGAGAATTCTGAAGATTCACAACCCTTTTGAGTGAAGAGATTTCTCCTCATCTCAAATCTAAATGCCGGACCCCTTACTCTGAGACTGTGACCCCTGGTTCTAGACTTCCCAGCCAGTGGAAACATCCTCACTGTATCTACCCTGTCAAGCCCTATAAGAATTTTATATGTTTCAATGAGATCACCTCTCATTCTTCTAAATTCTAGGGAATATAGGCCTAGTCTCTTCAATCTCTCCTCATAAGACAATGCCCCCATCCCAGGAATCAGTCTGGTGAACCTTCATTGCACTCCCTCTAAGGCAAGTATATCCTTCCTTAGGTAAGGCGAGCAAAACTGTACACAGTACTTCAGGTGTGGTCTCACCAAGGCCTATATAATTGCAGTGAGACCTCTTTACTCTTATCACAGAATCACAGAATCACAGAAACTCCACAGTGCAGATAGAGGCCATTTCGGCCCATCGAGCCTGCACCGACACATATCCCACCCGATCCCCGTAACCCCTATACCAACACATATCCCACCCTATCCCCGTAACCCCACGTATTTAATCCCCCTAACACTAAGGGTCAATTTATCATAGCCAATCAACCTAACCCGCACATCTTTGGACTGTGGGAGGAAACCGGAGCACCCGGAGGAAACCCACGCAAACACGGGGAGAATGTGCAAACTCCACACAGACAGTCGCCCGAGGCCGGATTCGAACCCGGGTCCCTGGCGCTGTGAGGCAACAGTGCTAACCACTATGCCACCGTGCTGCCCAATCCTTTTGTAATAAAAGCTAACATACCATTTGCTTTCCTAATTGCTTGCTGTACCTGCATGTTAACTTTCAGTGATTCGTGTACAAGGACACCCAGGTCCCTCTGAACACCAACATTTTCCAATTTCTCACCATTTAAAAAATACTCTGCTTTTCTGTTTTTCCTACCAAAGTGGATAACTTCACATTTCTCCACATTATATTCCATCTGCCACGTTCTTGCCCATTTACTTAACCTGTCCATATCCCTTTGCAGCCTCTTTGTATCTCCTCACAAATTACTTTCCCTAGCTTTGTATTGCCAGCAAACTTGGATACTTGATTACACTGGTTCCCGCATCTGAGTCGTTGATATAGATTGTAAATAGCTAAGGCCCAAGCACTGATCCTTGTGGTATTCCACTAGTTAGAGCCTGCCAACCCAAAAATGACCTGTTTATTCCTACCCTCTGTTTTCTACCCGCTAACCAATCCTCAATCCATGCTAATATATTACTGTAGGAATGTATAGTTCCCATCAAGAGACTGAGGTCGACTCAGGCGATCAAACAAACGATGTTTAATGTAAAACTAATTGAGTTTAACTAACAGATGCAAGAAAACTACGAATACAGGTCTAGTCAGTTCGGAGGCTCCACGAGGAATGCTTGGGCGGTCCCGTGGCTGGCGTCATGACGTCATCACGTTTTTCCCGCCGGTGGGGGATCACATGATGAACGGCATGACATCATCGCATTTGCCCACGCTCTTAAAGGGACCGCGCTCTGTACATGCAAACAGTATATAAAAAGATACAGACTCAGGCTGTAGTTAACATATTGTTAAAGGGAATTATATACATTTGATCGGAGTCCCTTAGTGGCTCCGCCACATGCGCTCCCCCAGAATTGTCTTTAACAGAAAAAGTGAAACGGCGAGGAGGCCTAACAAGCCTGTCAGAGCGACTTCTGTACACTTGGAGTGGAAGCTGCTGGACGGCGGGTGGGCTGGCGGGCGGCTGTGCTTGATCTGGCACGGCGACTGTGGGCGGTCGGCCAAGTTTTGGCGGCTGTGCGGTCTCGACCGGGCGGTCAAGGTCCAAGTGTGCCGGCTTCAACCGGTCAACCGAAATGTGGTCCGGTTTACCTCCGATATCCACCGAGAAAGTTTTGTCTCCCGGCTCTAGCACGCGGAAAGGACCAATGTAAGGGGCCTTGAGCGGATCCCAATGAGCGTCGTGGCGGATGAACACATATTCGGCGTTCTTCAGTTCTGCTGGGACGTGGGAGCTCTGAAAGCCATGATGCGACGTTGGTACTGGTGCATAACACCTGGCTGCCTCCTGGTGGCTGATGAGTTGATTGGATGCGGACCATGGCTCTGTTGGAGTCGGAAGGAAATCCCCTGGTACGCGCAACGGCTGGCCATAGACGAGCTCTGCCGAGGACGAGCGAAGATCTTCCTTGGGTGCTGTGCGAAGACCCAACAGGACCCATGGTAGCCTGTCCACCCATCCAGCGCCTTGGAGGCTGGCCCTCAGTGCGGCTTTGAGCGACCTGTGAAACCGTTCACACAGGCCGTTCGCCTGTAGATGGCAGGCTGTGGTGTGATGTAGCTTGATGCCGAGCCCCTGAGCCACTGCGTTCCAGAGCTCAGAGGAAAATTGCGGTCCATGATCAGAAGAGATGTCCGCCGGTACCCCGAAACGGGCGACCCAAGAGGAGATGAATGCCCTGGCTACGTCTGCCGAAGTGGTGGATGACAAGGGAGCTGCCTCTGGCCATCTAGTGGTGTGGTCTACCATCGTAAGGATATGTGTAAACCCATGAGAAGGTGGAAGTGGCCCCACCAGGTCCACATTCACGTAATCGAACCGTCGCTCCGGAACAGCGAAGGTGGCCAATGGAGCTTTGACGTGACGCTGCACCTTGGCCTTTTGGCAGACCACGCAGGTATTGGCCCAGTCGCGGACATCCATATGCATGCCCCGCCAAACAAACTTGGATGACATCAGCCTTTGCGAGGCCTTCATGCCAGGGTGTGACAACCCGTGTATGGCGTCAAACACTTTTCGGCGCCAGGCGACCGGCACAATAGGGCGAGGATCTCCTACGGAGACATCACAAAGTAGCGTGGTGCCTGCGGCGTGGAATTTGACATCGGCCGCTTGGAGGCTAGAGGGGCTGATTCGGTAAGCTTGCACCTCTGGATCCGAGGCTTGATCCGCAGCCAAGAGGGCATAGTCGATGCCGAGCTGGACTGCCTGAACGGTGGCGCGGGAGAGGCAATCCGCCACCAGGTTGTCTTTACCGGCCACGTGCTGAATATCAGTAGTGAATTCAGAGATAAACGTTAACTGACGCTGTTGTCGGGCTGACCACGGTTCGTCAGTCTTGGCCATAGCGAACGTTAGTGGCTTATGGGCCTAGAAATTCGGTTGGTAGCGCCGGCGCTGAGCGCCTAAAGAGACCTAGAATTGGGGCGATACCCTATGTTGGGACGGTCGCTATGAAGATAGCGACAACTCAGATATTGACTATACATTTAACGCCTGCGCTAAGTGTTTGCGCGTGCCCGCGAGCGCAAGCAGGTCATGACGTCATTTCAGTCTGCAATGCCTTTTAGGAGCGCCTGAGCGCATATTGGGTGGCGCCCGGAGCCTTAACGCCTAGCGCTATTAGTGACAGTTCGAGGGAGGGCTAGCAGGCCCTTCTCGGTGTAGGGGGGGCGCTATTTAAAGGGGACAGCTCTAGTGCAGAAGCTTCAGCCACTTGGCCTGCTCATTGCGATCGTTGCTGGATAGAGTTGGTGAGCTACTGTGGAGCAGAGTTTTGGGAATTTAGCTTTAGAGTACTTGGGACCTTCAAACCTGTCCGAAGCACTTGCAGCACTACACCTAAAAGCCTTTTGACCAACTGGCATCGGAATGGGAGCTGCTTTGGAGGGCGACGGCCTCATGGCCCAACACTGTGAAGGGGCAGAGAGACGGCGGGAGAGAGGGCCGGGATTGACCAGAAGGAGGAGGGGCAATGGAGGTCGGCCAATCCGACAGGATGCTGCGAGGGTCTTTAGGCAGGAGGTGTCAAGCCTTGACATGTCGGAGGAGCAGTGTTTGTGAAGGCTCCGATTCTGGAGGGACATTGTTACTGATCTGTGCCACCTGCTTGGTCAGGATCTGCAGCCGCGTGAACGGTGCAGAACCTCTCTGTCAGTGTTCGCTAAACTGACTGATGGCCTCAATTTTTATGCCAGCGGATCCTTTCAGTCAGCCATTGGGGACATTGCGACTATCGCTCAGGTTGCAGCCCACTGTTGCATCCGGCAAGTTACAGATGCCCTTTATAGGCGAAGGCGTCAATTCATGACCTTCCCTCTGACCCTGCACAAGCAGGCGGAGCGCGCGCAGGGTATCGCTTCTATTGCGGACTTCCCCATGGTGCAGGGGGCGACTGACAGCACACACGTGGCTTTGAGGGCGCCATGCCAGCATCCTTAGGACTTCCGCAACCGCAAGGGGTTCCACTCCCTCAACGTGCAGCTGGTTTGTGACCACCGCCAAATCATCATGGCAGTCACCGCGCATTTCCCAGGGTGCAGCCACGATGCCTTTATCCTGCGGTTGACCTCAGTTTGTAACCTTTTTGAGCGGCTGGCTCGAACACGAGGCTGGCTTACTGGGGACAAGGGCTATCCTCTCTGCCCATGGCTGATGACAACACTCCGTGTGGCCGACACCCCAGCAGAAGAGCTGATCAGCAGCGGCCATCAGGCGACCAGGCACAGTAAACAGCACACTATTGGTGTTCTCAAAAAGCATTTCCGATGTCTGGAACATTCGGGGGGATCCCTGCAGTACTCGGCGCAGCAAGTGGGACACATCGTCGTCGTCTGCTGCATGCTCCACAACTTGGCGAATCGACGCACCCAGCCAATTCCACCCGACCCTCAACGACCAGCAGAGCAGGCGGAGGAGGAGGAGGATGAGGAGGAGGAGGAGGAGGAAGAGCAGGCGGAGGAGGAGGAGGAGGAAGAGCAGGCGGAGGAGGAGGAGGATGAGGAGGAGGAGGAGGAGGAAGAGCAGGCGGAGGAGGAGGAAGAGCAGGCGGAGGAGGAGGAGGAGGAGGAGGAAGATGGAAGGGCTCCTGAAAGTGGAAGGGCCATACGTCAGAGGCTCATCAGGACTACTTTCCAGACCCCTGTGGTGGAATGATGAGAGTCTTAACTCCTGCGCACTTTGGATGTTGACGGCCTCTGAATGCCAGCATTACTGAAAGTAGTCACGTGCACCATGCCACATTGAAACTTCTGTTTATTGTCACAAAAGTCTTTCATTACAGCAAAACAACGTAATGTCAACAGAAACCATAAGTAACAAAATAACTGTGAACTCTTCGGCAAAGCCACAAAACTCAACAAACCTTCTGCAAATATAACAACAGGTGAGGGTGTCCTTGAATTTGGACAAAGAAATGCCTCAGCACCTCCCTCTACAACTGGCCCCTTGAGGGAGAACGACTTCTCTTTCACGCCCGGCCCCTTCCCTCCCTGCTGCTCCTATGTAATTGGACCCCAGTGGCGGGCTCAATGTTGGGGGACGCCTGCTGACTGTGTGGAAGCGCAGAAGCCCCTGAGGGACGGCCTGGCCGACCTCTGGGCTTGGAGGGTGCGGACACAAGATGCTTGATGTGACCATGGCTGGAAGCAGTGTGCCCTGCAGGTGGTGGCAGCTGCACTGCAGACGTACCAGCGCTGGCATGTGCAATGGTCTCCTGCCGAGAGAGGACATCTGCACCATGGTCGGACGACACACTGGCTATCTGAGGGGAGCGGCTCGGCTCATCCACCACAATCACATGCTCCACTGATTCCTGGCCTTGTATGGGACTGGAAGGGCCCGGGGTGATCCTAACTGATGCAGAGAGGGTGGCTGCAGTGAGAGATCGCGTTGCCTCAATCTGGGTGTGGAGGAGCCCAGCAAGTGACTGCGTGGCAACAGTGAGGACCTGTGTGCCAGGTGCCAGTGCTTCGGAGAAGCCCTGGACAGTTCTTCCCATTGCTTCGGACAAGGCAGGTGCCGACCGCTCCACTGCCTCGGACAAGCCCTGGACAGACCTTTCCAGGGATTGTCCGAAGCCCTGAACAGTCCTTTCCATAGTGGCCTCGAAGCCCTGGACAGTCCTCTCCATTGTTGGGCCGAAGCCCTGGATAGTCCTGTCCATTGTTGCCCCAAAGCCCTGGATAGACCTGTCCATTGTTGCCCCGAAGCCCTGGAGAGTCCTGTCCATTGTTGCCCCAAAGCCCTGGAGAGTCCTCTCCATTGTTGCCCCGAAGTCCAACATACTCTTAGCCAATGAATCTATTGACTCAGGCATCTTCTCCACTGCAGCCATCAGCTCCGTGTGTCTGAGCCAGGCCTGTTTGCTCATTTCAGCCAGGCGACACACCTCTTCTGCACTCTGTGCAGCAGTCATCACTACCTGCCTTGCCCTCCGGGGAGACGGTGGCCGAACTTGCCTATCCCCCTTGCGTTGCTGCATGCCGCTTGTTCCGGCAACTGGTTCATCCTCAGAGCGCCCCCCCTCCCCTCCAGGGGACTACTATCCCCAGTCTGTAGATGTGTCCGCTCCCCGGATTCTGCAACGGCTGGTCCGGATTCCTCCTGCTCCTCGCCTCCGGTGGCACTGGCACTGGCAGCTTCAGTGCGTTGAGCCCGAGTTGGTGCTGATTCATCTGAAAGCAGGGAGGTGGAAGAGTGGCTTTAGCACAAGGACAGGTTTGCGGAAAGGCATGCTAGATTGCGGCAAGGCTCTGACATGGCTGCACACTGAGGAAGCATGCTGGCGGGGGGACCAAGTGGAAGGCAACAGGTGAAAAAGGTGAGAGTCTTACCCTCACTGTCGGAAATGGGGTCGGCAGATGCAGTGGTCACAGGACCAGACAGACGTCCTCCAAGAATCTGGTGCACTCTCTCCTCTAGATCCGTGAGAGTGACCACTTGTGGAGGTCCGCCACCGGTTCGACGCTGCTCCTTTCGGATCGTCGCCAGCTTGGACTGCAGGGGAAAGAAGGGGAAGTTCTGTAACATGATGCCTTGAGCGATCATCGCATGCCCCCCATGGTGCAAGAGCCCTTACATGATGCCTTGAGAGAGCATCTCATGCCCCCCATGGTGCAAGAGCCCTTACATGAGGCCTTGAGAGATCATCTCATGCCCCCCATGGTGCAAGAGCCCTTACATGAGGCCTTGAGAGATCATCGCATGCCCCCCATGGTGAAAGAGCCCTTACATGAGGCCTTGAGACATCTGTCCATGTGTGTGCCCAGAAAGGGCCATGGGTGCTTGCTGACAGATGGCCATTGGGGCATCATGGCAACAGGGTGCCCGAAGTCAGCTGCAGATGGAGGGAATCAGAAGTTTGCTAAACCATCACTCACCCTAACGATCCGTGTGAGGTCGTTGAATTTCTTCCTGCACTGAACAGGGGTCCTGGTCGCCATGCTGCTGGAGTTGACCCTCACAGCAACTTCCCTCCAAGATCGTCGGTAAGCCTTCTGATTCGGCCTCTTGCCATTGTCCGGATACAGGACATCTCGACGGCGCTCAACTGCAGCCACCAACTGGTCCAGAGCCTCAGTGCTGAAGCGCTCTGCTCTCTGTCTAACCTTCTCCATGCTCAACAAGTTTCTAACACCAGAGAAGGGCGAGCACCGAATCTGAGGCCTACAGGGCGTTGGGTGTGGAAGCTCAGGCTGACTGACCCACCCCTTTAAGAGCCAGCCGGCGCCTGGAAGTCTCGTGGTTTCCCATAATTGAGATCACCTGCGCTGCGCCCGTCCGCGTCGATATTGAGTAGCGCCTGAACTTTTGCGCCTTAGGAGCACCGTGCAACGGCTGAATTAGCGCCTCAATCCCCTTTGGGGGCGATGCAACCCAATATCTTGCCAGGCAGCGATAAGTTTCGTCTGGCTATAAACTTTGTGCACCGCCAGTTCTAGCGCCTCAAGCGGGGCTATACCCAATTTCTAGGCCTTGGTCTACAAAAGCAGTGAAAGGACGTCCTTCCAGCAAGAACTGGAAATGGCAGATGGCCAGAAAAAGAGGCAGCAACTCCCGGTCGAAGGTACTGTACTTCCGCTCGTTTCGCCGTAGTTGACGGCTGAAGAACGCCAGCGGTTGCCACGTTCCATTTACCCACTGTTCCTGCACTGCGCCGATGGCGTAGTCTGATGCGTCGGTGGTGAGGGCGATGGTGGCACCTGGCAGTGGGTGCGCCAGTATGGTCGTATTGGCGAGGGCGCTTTTTGCATCAACGAATGCCCGGTCCATGTCGACCGTCCAGCTTACCGGGTCCTTGCCAGACTTGCCCTTGAGGGCCTCGTACAGGGGTTGCATGAGCAGAGCTGCATTAGGCATGAAGCGGTGGTAAAAATTTACCATCCCGAGTAACTCCTGCAGGGCCTTGATGGTCTGCGGGCGCAGAAAGGATGTCACCGCCTCTACCTTTGCTTGCAAAGGCACCGCTCCCTCTGATGTAATGCGATGTCCCAGGAAATCAATGTGGGGCAGACCAAACTGACACTTGGCTGGGTTGAGAATCAGGCCGTGTTGGCTGAAGCGACGAAAGAGGGTGCGTAGGTGCGCGATGTGTTCCTCCTTATTTCAACTGGCCACAAAGATGTCGTCTAAATAGACGAAAAGGAACTTGAGGTCCCGCAGCACGGAGTCCATGAGGCGCTGGAAGGCCTGGGCAGCGTTCTTCAACCCAAAAGGCATCCTCAAAAATTCAAAAAGGCCGAATGGGGTGATGACTGCGGTCTTCTGCACGTCCTGCGGGTGTACCGGGACCTGGTGGTAGCCTCGGACCAGATCCACCTTGGAAAACACGGTGTTCCCAGCCAAATGGGCAGAGAAATCCTGAATGTGGGGGATCGGGTATCGATCAGGAGTGGTAGCGTCGTTAAGTCGCCGATAGTCGCCGCATGGCCGCCAGGTTTCGGTACTATGTGGAGAGGCGAAGACCAGGGACTATTGGACCGGTGAATAATCCCCAGGCGTTCCATTGTAGCGAACTCCACCTTCGCGACCGCCAGCTTGCTGGGTTCAAGGCGCCGGGCCCGTACGTGGACCGGGGGGCCGGTGGTAGTGATGTGGTGTTCCACACCATGCTTCGTGGCCGTAGAGGAGAACGTAGGTCTGGGCAGGTCCGGAAATTCACCGAGCAGGCGAGCGAACTCGTCCGGAGTTGGGAAAGCGCAGGAGATAGTGCGCGACATGGTGGTACCACGGTGGCAACGAATGGAGTGAAACGTGGCCGCGTTGATCAGCCGTCGGTTCCTCACATCGACCAGGAGGCCATTGGCGCACAGGAAATCCGCGCCGAGGATGGCTTGTGAAACCCTGGCCGTAACAAATTCCCAAACAAATCGCTGGCCGCCGAAGCACACCTGGACCCGCCGTTTGCCGAATGTCCGGATAGCTCCGCCATTAGCCGCTTCGAGTGAGAGGCCATGCCTCCCAGCTTGAACATCAATAGCGGACGCGGGTATAATGCTGCACTGTGCGCCAGTGTCGCATAGGAATCGCTGACTAGAGATGGAATCGATGATGAACAATAGCTTGCCAGAATTTCCGATTGCCATCGCAGCCGCGGGGCACCCGTCAGACCCGTTCTTCTTTTGCTGGGGTTGCAGTTGGTTTTTTTTGGGAGAGAAGCTGCAGGGAGGGCGGCAACATCTGGCTTTCACGCCAAACCGTGCGTGGTAGGAGCACAGCCCCAAAGGTTGAGGAGATGGAGTGGCGTCCGTGGGGGATGGGCGCCTCGTGGCAGTGCAGTACTGCTGCATCACCGCGAAAATCTTGACCGCTTCGGCAGCAAGCACTGCGCAGTCTGAGACTTCGGACCTGGCCAGGGCAGCTTGCACTTGCTTCGGTAACTGACTGAGGAAGAGCTCCCTAAAGAGGAAGCATTCCGGTTCGGAGCCAAGGAGCGTGAGCATTTGGCTCATGAGCTCAGATGGCTTGGAGTCCCCGAGGCCGGGCATAGCGAGCAGTCGGCGGGCGTGCTCCGACTTCGTGAGCCCGAAGACCTGTAACAACCGCGCCTTGATTGTTTCATACTTGCGGTCGTCAGGGGGGTTCTCAAGCAGGCTGACGATCCGTGACGCGGTGGAGCTGTCGAGTGCGGAGACCACGTAAAAATATCGGGTCTGATCCGCAACGATGTTCCGGAATGCAAACTGGGCTTCGACCTGGATGAACCAGGCGGTCACTTGTTGCTCCCAGAATTGCGGTAGCTTCAATGCAACGGCATTTGTTTCCATGCTTCGTTCCTTCTGCGAAAACCGTTCGCAAAGGTCGGGGTCACCAATGTAGGCGATCAAACAAATGATGTTTAATGTAAAACTAATTGAGTTTAACAAACAGATGCAAGAAAACTACGAATACAGGTCTAGTCAGTTCGGAGGCTCCACGAGGACTGCTTGGGCGGTCCCGTGGCTGGCGTCATGAAGTCATCACGTTTTTCCCGCCGGTGGGGGATCACGTGATGAATGGCATGACGTCATCGCGTTTGCCCGTGCTCTTAAAGGGACTGTGCTCTGTACATGCAAACAGTATATACAAAGATACAGACTCAGGCTGTAGTTGACATATTGTTAAAGGGAATGATATACATTTGATCGGAGTCCCTTAGTGGCTCCGCCACATTACCCCCAATCCCATGAGCACAAATTTTGTGTAAGAGCCTCTTGTGTGGCACCTTATTGAATGCTTTCTGAAAATTCAAATACGCTACATCCACTGGTTCCCTCTTATCGACCCTATTAGTTACAACCTCAAAAATCTCGATTAGATTTGTCAAACACAATTTCCCTTTCTTAAATTTGTGTTGACTCTGCCCAATCATATTATGATTTTCTTAGTGCCATATTAATAGATTCTAACATTTTCCCTACTACTGATGTTAGGCTAAATGGCCTATAGTTCCCTGTTTTCTCTCTCCCTCCTTTCTTGAATAGCGGGGTTACATTTGCTATCTTCCAAACTGCAGGGACCGTTCTAGAATCTATGGAATATTGAAAGGTCAAAACCAATGCATCCACTATCTCGGAAGCCACTCCTTTTAAAACTCTAGGATGTAGGCCATTGGAGCCAGGGGATTTGTCGGCTTTTAGTCCCATTAATTTCTCCAGTACTATTTCTTTACTAATACTAATTTTTTTAAGTCCCTCATTCTCACTAGACTCTTGGTTCCCCAATATTTCCGGAATGCTTTTTGTGTCTTCTTCCATGAAGACAGGTATGTATTTGTTTAATGTCCCTGCCATTTTCTTATTCCCCATTATAATTTCTCCTGTCTCTGCCTGTAAGGGGCCCACATTTAGTTTTGCTAATCACTTCCTTTTTACATACCTATAGCAGCTTTTCCAATCTGTTTTTATGTCTCTTGCTAGTTAACTCTCATATTCTATTTTCTCTCTCTTCATCAATTTCTTGGTCCTCCTTTGCTGAATTCTAAAATCCTCCCAATCCTCAGGCTTACTATTTTTGGCAACATTATAAGTCTCTTCCTTTAATCTAATACTAGTGAGTGGTGAGGTCATCGAGGGATTTGAAAACAAGAAAGAAGATTTTAAAATTGAAGCGCTGTCGGACCATGAGCCAGCGTAGGTCAGCAAGTACAGGGGTGATGGGTGAATGAGTGAATGGGTGAGTGAGTTAAGATATGGGCAGCAGAGTTTTGGATGAGCACAAGTTTATGTAGGCTGGAAGATAGAAGGCCGGCCAGGAGAGCATTAGAATAGTCAAGTCTAGAGGTAACAAAAGCATAGTTGAGGGTTTCAGCAGCAGATGAGCTGAGCCAGGTGCGGAGTCGGGCGGTGTTATGGAGGTGGAAATAGGCGGTCTTGGTGATGGAGAGGATATGTAGTCGGAAGCTTATCTCGGGGTCAAACACAACACCAAGGTTACAAATGATCTGGCTCAGCTTCAGACAGTTGCCAGGGATGGAAACGATGGTCAGGGAACAAAGTTTGTGGTGATGACCAAAGATAAATAAATCCATAAGGCAGGTGACTGATGCATTGTTTGTCAGGGTCGGCAATTATGTCAACTTCGCCAGTGATTGCACTAGTCAGAATGAACGGGCGCTCAGGTTTGCGTCTCTGGCTAGCTTCCCACAGGTGTAGGGTGTCATCGATTGCACACACATGGCAACCCGCACACCACCAGATCTACCAGGAGTATTCGTAAACCACAAGGGCTTACATTTGATCAATGTTCGGCTGGTGTGCAACCACAAGAAAAGTTTTATGCAGGTGTGTGCCAGGTTCTCGGGGAGCTGCCATGATGCTTTCATTCTGCAGCAGTCCAAGCTCCCCGACCACTTTGGACCTGCAAGGGGTGGCTGCTAGGAGACACAGGATGAAGACTGAAGACTAGGCTGAAGACACCTGTGAGGAACCCCACCAATGAAGCCCAACAGCCATAGAATCATAGAATAACATGCACAGAAGGAGGACATTCGAACTATTGTACCTGTGCCGGCTCTTTGGTGGAGCTATCCAATTAATCCCACTCCACTGCTCTTTCCCCTTAGCCCTGCAAATTTTTTCCCTTCAAGTATTTACTGAATTCTCTTTTGAACATTACTATTGAATCTGCTTCCACCGCCCTTTCAGGCAGTGGATTCCAGATCACAACAACTCGCTGTGGTTTTTTTTGCCTTTCAAGATGGCTGCTCGGCTGGCCGCTTCCATGGGAGCGCCTCACTGTGCACCTCTACCCTTGACAATCTGCTGCCATCCTTTGCTCTTTCTCTCCCAACCTTTTCTCTTCCACCGTTTAAGTTCCCCTGGCTCTAATAGTGAATGCATTTTAGCCCGAACTACAGATTAACTGTCTCTACCCATCCTCTGACCATGCCTGCTCTCTGCTTTTCTCACTGAGCTCCTGGATCGCTTCTCAAATTTTGCTTCATTCTGCAGCTTCTCTGGATGTCAAGACTATGCTTCTGCACTGGACGACATTGAATCACATCGTAAGACTCAGCTGCTGTGCCTCTGATCTGCTGCACTGTTGCTTAAATTTAAAAATAACTTTGATCAACTTTGGTGCCCATCCCCCACCGCTGCTGTTCCCTGCTGAGCCTGTGACTGGCCTACTGGCTCTACTGGTTTTTCAGCTTCAGCTACAGTCTGGTTCCTGGCTAGTGTTTTACTCTCTTGGGCCGAAGTATATTTCGCCGCCACGTCCAGATCTTATGGTGACCATCATCTTTCTGCCCCACAACCGATTCTGCACATCTCCTGGATCTTCATTCCCATGGAAATATCTCCATCCTCCAATACTCTACCCTTCAAATAGCTTCTGGATTTCACTCACCCGCTACACCTGTCTCCAAACTTGAACAACAGTTACTCGATGCTCCATGCCCACTCCACCCTACCTACGTCAACTTTATCCCACCATGGGCTTCTGACTTTGGCCTGAATTTTAATCGGAAGGTGGGTTGGAAGCAGGGTGGGTGCTCGGAAGCGGTCAGGAAACCCGAGAGACGGCCTATCCTGCAGGCCTTGCTGAGTTTGCATGCAAATCAGGCAGGACCTGATCTGCATGGGAAACCTCTGTTTCCCATCTGCAGCCAGCCAGAGAGGCCACAGAGAGGAGGGAGGAGGGATTGCGTGTGGGCCGGGGGGAGGGCCTGAGGAGCAGGGGTGGTGGTCAGGACCAATCGGAGGGCTGGAGGAGCGGGGGCGGGGGCAGGGGGTCAGGAATGATCAGAGGGCCGGGTTGGGGGTGGTGGTGATCAGGGACGATCAGAGGGCTGGAGGAGCGGGGGTGGGGGGAGGGGGTCAGAAATGATCAGAGGGCCGGGTGGGGTGGGGTGGTGGTCAGGGACGATCGGAGGGCCGGAGGAGCGGTGGGGGGGGGGGTTGTTGGGAACGATTGGAGGGCTGGAGGAGCAGAGGGTGGCCAAGGGTTGATCATCGGAGGGCCAACACTAACAACATCCCAATAATGGATAATCAAGGGACCACAGGGAGGGGGGAACTAAAGACAATCACTATCATTAAGGAAAAAGCACTGGGTAAAATAGTGAGACTAAAAGACGACAAGTCTCCTGGACCAGATGGCCTGCATCCCAGGGTCTTAAAAAAGTAGCTGCATTGATTGCAATATACCAAAATTCCCTGGACTCTGGAGAGGTCCCAGCAAATTGGAAAACCGCAAATGTAACATCCCTATTTAAGAAAGGAGGGAGACAGAAAGCAGGAAACTATAGACCAGTTAGCCTAACATCTGTCATTGGGAAAATGCTGGAGTCCTTCATTAAGGAAGCAGTAGCAGGGCATTTGGAAAATCATAATGGAGTCAAGCAGAGTCAACATGGTTTTATGAAAGGGAAATCATGTTTAACAAATTTGCTGGAGTTCTTTGAGGATGTAACGAGCAGCGTGGATAAGGGGGAGCCAGTGGATGTGGTGTATTTGGATTTCCAGAAGGCATTCGATAAGGTGCCACATAAATGGTTACTGCATAAGATAAGAGCTCACAGAGTTGGGGGTAATATATTAGCATGGATAGAGAATTGGTTAACTAACAGAAAGCAGAGAGTCGGGATAAATGGGTCATTTTCCGGTTGGCAAATGGTAACTCGAGAGGTGCCACAGGGATCGGTGCTGGGGCCTCAATTATTTACAATTTACATTAATGACTTGGATGAAGGGACCGAGTGTAATGTAACCAAGTTTGTGGATGATACAAAGATGGGTGGGAAAGCAAGTTGTGCAGAGGACTCAAAGAATCTGCAAAGGGATATAGACAGGCTAAGTGAGTGGGCAAACATTTGGCAGTTGCAGTATAATGTGGGAAAGTGCAAGGTTATCCACTTTGGCAGGAAAAATAAAAAAGCAAATTATTATTTAAAAGGAGAGAGATTACAAAATGCTACAGTTCAAAGGGACCTGGGGGTCCTTGTGCATGAAACACAAAAAGTTAGCATGCAGGTACAGCAAGTAATCAAAAAGGCAAAGGGAATGTTGGCCTTTATTTCAAGGGGGTTGGAGTATAAAAGCAAGGAAGTCCTGCTACAACTGTATAGGGTATTGGTGAGACCACACCTTGAGTACTGCATATAGTTTTGGTCTCCTTATTTAAGGAAGGATATACTTGCGTTGGAGGCAGTTCAGAGACGATTCATTTGGTTGATTCCTGAGATGAAGGGGTTGTCTTATGAAGAAAGGTTGAAGAGGTTGGGCCTATACTCATTGGAATTTAGAAGAATGAGAGGTGATCTTATTGAAACATATAAGATACTGAGGGGGCTTGACAAGGTAAATGCAGAGAGGATGTTTCCCCTCATGGGGAAATCTAGAACTCGGGGGCATAGTTTCAGAATAAAGGGTGGCCCTTTTAGAACTGAGATGAGGAGGAATTTCTTCTCTCAGAGGGTCGTAAATCTGTGGAATTCTCTGCCCCAGAGAGCCGTTTAAGGTGGAGGAAGACAGATTTTTGCAAGATAAGGGAGTGAAATGTAATGGGGAGCGGGCAGGGAAGTGGCTTTGAGCCCAAGATCAGCCATGATCTTATTGAATGGTGGAGCAGGCTCGAGGGGCCAAGTGGCCTATTCCTACTCCTATTTCTTATGTTCTCTCCTCTGAGTTCACTATCCTCCTATCCTCCCTTAATACCTCCGTCAATGTAAACTCCCCAACCCATATTCACAGCCACCCCCTTGACATTGCCATCGCACGTGGCCTCGCTACTACCATGGTGTCAATCACAGTTAAGACCATCTCTGATCACTTCCTTGTATCGCTCCACCCACAAGCCCCTTCCCCCTCCCAACCCTACTTTCTGCTGTGTCCGCCCCGGAAAAAACTCTCTCCCAATTCCCTTAAGACTGCACTTTCAAATTCCCAAATGTCTAGCCTTTCGCCCTCCATTCACCATGACATTTCTGCAGCTACCAATCTGCTCAACCACACCCTCACCTCCACCTTTCATGCTCTAGTCCCTATTAAAACCATTACTCTCTCTCACCCTGGCCATTCACCCTGGTACGGCCGCCATCTTCACTCCCTTAAGTCCAAGGGATGCAGACTTGAACGAATACGCGGACAACTGGTTCAGCCATTAACCGCCAGAGCTGGCTGAACCACATAAAGCACTCTTGGGTCCAGCTCTCCTGTGCCAAAACTGCTCACTATTCCAGGATCATCCTGGAATGCAAAGATAACTCCCGGCTTCTCTTCTCTACTGCAAACCTTCTTTAACCCCCTTTCCCCTGTCTCTCCACCTCCAACAACAAGTGCGAAGAGCTCATGGACTTCTTTGTCACTAAGATTGAGACCATCCAATCAGATGCCTCTGTCACTTCCCTCCCTGCCCCTAGCCCACCGGGCCAAATTTCCTCTACGGTTCCCCCTGCCCTAGCCCTGAACTTGTATCTTTCACCAGTTTCGCTCTGAACTCCTCTCACGCCCTCTCCGCGCTCAACTTGTCCATGATATTCACTTCCTGCTCCCTCGACCCTATTCACACTAAACTTCTGACCACCCAACTTCCCATCCTGGCTCCCATGTTAGTTGATATTTTTAACGGTTCTCTCTCCTCAGGTACTGTATCCCTCTGCTTCAAATCTTCTGCCATCACCCCCTCCTCAAAAAAACAACCCTTGAACTCCTCCGTTCTTGCAAATTACCACCCCATCTCCAACCTCCCTTTCCTCTCCAAAGTCCTTGAATGTGTTGTCGCCTCTCAAATTCATGCACATCTTTCCTGGAACTCCATGTTTGAATCCCTCCAATCAGGTTTCCGCCTCTGCCACAGTACCAAAACGGCTCTTATCAAAGCCACAAATGACATCCTATCTGACTGTGACAAAGGTAAACTGTCATAAATCTCATCATCGAGAAACTACCTATGAAATAACACTGGATGGCCAGCTGGTGGCGCCGTCCAAGGAGTATAAATACTCGGGCGTTGGCCCAGCTTGCCAGGGACATTTTGTAAAGACAAGGAGCTAGTGGATACAACTAGACTTCCATGTTCTGAAATAAGTTGATTAAAGCCTTGCTTTATGCTCAAACCAAGTGCATAGTGAGTTTTATTATGTCATAAACTATCCCTCCTTGTCCTCCTCAACCCATCTGCAGCCTTTGGCATGGTTGACCACACCATCCTCCTCCACCGTCGTCCAGCTGGGTGGGACTGCCCTCGCCGGGTTCCATTCTTATCTATCTAATTGTAGCCAGAGAATCGCCTGCAATGGCTTCTCTTTCCACTCCCACACCATTACCTCTGGTGTCCCCCAAGGATCTATCCTTGGCCTCCTCCTATTTCTCATCCACATGCTGCCCCTCGGCAACCTCATCCGAAAACACAGCATCAGTTTCCACATGTATGCTGACGACACCCAGCTTTACCTCATGACCACTTCTCTCAACCCCTCCACTGTCACTAAATTGTCAGACTGCTTGTTCAACATCCAGTACTGGATGAGCAGAAATTTCATCCAACTAAATATTGGGACGGTCCCTGCCACAAAATTTGTTTCCTAGCCACAAACTCCATCCCTCTCCCTGGCAACTGTCTGAGGCTGAACCAGGCTGTTTGCAACCTTGGTATCATTTTTGACCCCGAAATGAGCTTCCGACCACATATCCGCTCCATCAGTTACATCGCCTATTTCCACCTCTGGAACATCGTCCAACTCTGCCCCTGCCTCAGCTCATCTGCTGCTGAAACCCTCATCCTATTCCACTGCACTGCTGGCCGGTCTCCCACGTTCTACCCTCCGTAGACTTGAGGTCATCCAAAACTCTGCTGCCCGCGTCCTAACTCTCACCAAGTCCCGTTCACCCATCAACTCTGTGCTCGCTCCAGGTTAAGCAATGCCACGATTATAAAATTCTCATCCTTGTTTTCAAATCCCTCCATGGTCTCGCCCCTCCCTATCGCCTCCAGTCCCACAACCCCCCGAGATATCTGCGCTCCTCTACTTCTGGCCTCTTGAGCATCCCTGATTATAATCACTCAACCATTGGTGGCAGTGCCTTCTGTTGCCTAGGCCCTAAGCTCTGGAATTCCCTGCCTAAACCTCTCCGCCTCTCTACCTCTCTTTGCTCCTTTAAAACACTCTTTGACTAAGCTTTTGGCCATTTGCCCTAATATCTCCTTATGTGGCTCTGTGTCAAATTTTGTTTTCTAACACTCCTGTTAAGCGCCTTGGGATATTTTACTATGTTTACGGTGCTATATAAATGCAAGTTGTTGTTGTTGTAAACAATGTTTCCTCTGGTTCTTTTGCCAAACGCTTTAAATCTGTGTCCTTTGGTTACCGACCCTTCTGGCACTGGAAATAGTTTCTCCTTATTTACTCTATCAAAGCCCTTCAAGTTTTTGAACACCTCAATCAATATCCTTTTTTTAAAAGCTGCGGCGTTTGAGATCCACATCCCTGTCAGGTTCAGCAGACAAAGGACCTGAGCTGAGGTGACCCTCTAGCGTCTTAACCTTCCCTGCTCTAAGGGGAACAGCCCATCTTCTCCAGTCTCTCCACGTAACCGAAGTCCCTCATCCCTGGTACCATTCTAGTTTATCTCTTTTCTACTTTCGCCAAGACCTTGATATCCTTAATAAAGTGTGGTGCCCAGAATTGAACATAATACTCCAGCTGGGGCCTAACTAATGTTTTTTTTAAAGGTTTAGCATAATTGCCTTGCTTTTGTACACTCTTCCTCTATTAATAAAGCCGAGGATCCCATATGGCCTTTTAACAGCCTTCTCAACTTGCCCTGCCACCTGCAAAGATTTGTGTACATACACCCCCAGGTCTCTCTGTTCCTGCACCCCCTTTAAAATTGTACCCTTTAGTTCATATTGCCTCTACTCATTCTTTCTACCAAAATGTATCACTTCACACTTCTCTGCGTTAAATTTCATCTGCCATGTGTCTGCCCATTTCACCAGTCTGTCTATAGAAACATAGAAACATAGAAGATAGGAGCAGGAGTAGGCCATTCGGCCCCTCGAGCCTGCTCCGCCACTTAATGAGATCATGGCTGATCATCCAAATTCAGTACCCTGTCGCTGCCTTCTCCCCATATCCCTTGACCCCTTTAGCCTTAAGAAATATATCCAACTCCTTCTTGAATATATTTAATGAATTGGCCTCAACTGCCTTGTGTGGTAGAGAATTCCACAGGTTCACCACTCTCTTTATGTCCTCCTTAAGTCCGTTACTATTCTCCTCACTGTTTACCACATTTGTGAGTTTCCTATCATCTGCAAACTTTGATATTAAACAGGGGTGTAACATTTGCAATCCTCTGGCACCACTCCCTTATCCAAGGAGGATTGGAAGATTGTGGGCAGCGCCTCTGCGATTCCCACCCAGAATTCCCTCAGTAACTTAGGATGCATCCCATCCGGACCGGGTGACTTTTCTACTTTGAGGACTGCCAACCTTTAAAGTACTTCCTCTTTATCTATTTTTATCTTATCCAATATCACTACTGCCTCCTCCTTTACTGCTATATTGGCAGCATCCTCTTCTCTCGTGAAGACAGATGCAAAGTACTCATTTAGTACCTCAGTCATGATCTCCTTTTTGATTCCTAATCAGCCCCACCCTTCCTTTGACTACCCCTTTACTATTTATGTGTTTATAAAATACTTTTGTGTTCCCTTTTAGGTTAGCTGCTAATCTCTCACACTCTCTTTTTGCCACTCTTATTCCCTTTTTTAGATCTCTGTAAGTTTCGCAAAATTCAGGCAGTTCCCCACCCCCCTGAAGATTATTTAATTAAAAAAGACCCTAGTTGGACTGATTTTAAAACCAGGGCACCCAAAATGGCTGCGGTAAACCTCGTGACCAGGCCAAATGCGATTTTAAAACAAAGGTTTTGCAAAGTAAGCAGGTCAAGGGGTTCAAGTTTTAAACTAATCAAGGATTTTGTAAAGACTGATGAAATGAACAAAAGACTGTAACATTCCAGTCCTCAAGTGGGAATGGGCTCCATCAAGCCATTAGGCTCTCTGCATTTTAAATCAGGAACCGCTCACCAGAGACATTAAGCCTAAATGGGAGCAATTCACAACTTGTCTTTAACAACAGCCAGGGTTTTGAGGCTACTTTAGACATAATGGCCTAGAAATTCGGTATAGCCGTGTTTGGGGCGCTAGTCCTGGCGATGCGCAAAGTTTAGCGCCAGGCGCAATTTAGCGCCACCTAGCGCGATATTGGGTTGCAGCGCCCCTAAAGGTGATTGCGGCGCTAAATCAGGCGCTGCACGCTACTCTTAAGGCGCTAGCCCGGCGGCGCAACACAATTTCGCGGCGGTGGGGCGCAGCGAGGGTGCTGTCAATAATCACTTTCCCTGAGACACAGTGGCGCCGGCCAGCTCTTAAAGGGGCAGGTCAATTGGCATCACCAGACACACTCACTGCCTTGTAGGCCTTCAAAGCGGTGGGAGCCTACCTGTGGTGCACCAGCCTAGCAAGACATGGAAAGGGCGAGGCAGAGGGCGGAACACCTCACTGATGGGGCATTGGATGCTTTGGTTGGCACAGTGGAATCAAGGCCAAGGAAGATGGTCGGAATGTGATTTATGTTTGGGACAGTCTCCCGGGTGTGAGAGACAGTTTTGTGTCAGTGTATTAGTTTTGCTTTCTGTTGCCATAGCTTTCTCATGTTTGAAGGAACCACATTTTGTGTAATGAAACACTTTCTTCATTTACAATGGCCATGCCTGCTATTTACATGCCTCTTGCCCTTCACAGGCTTGGGGGTATCAGACCGGTTCCATTCCTGTTCTTGGAATGGCAGCAAGCATTCCGTGAGAGGGGCCTAGAAGCTACTTCTGATCAGCCTCTGACGCGCAGCCTGAGAAGAGCCGCTCGCATAGAAGTTCAGGCCAGCAGCCATCTTCTCAGCCGCCGACAGAGGTGCCCTGCACCTTATCTGAGGCTGCAGCTCTGGCTGAAGCAGCTGGCACAGCTCAGTCACCACCTCCTTTCTAAATCGCAGCCTTCTGACACACTGCTCCTCTGGCATGTTCATGTAGGAAAACTGCTGTCGGATAACCCTGCCAGCGTAAGGTCTGCTGTGGCGACGTCTGTTGGCCCTCCTCCGTCTAGCCATGCCCGCCCCCCTCTCCCTGCGTCTCAGTGCCATTTCCAGATGATTCAGCAGCAGGACGTTCCCCTCCAATGCAGCCCCCATAATAAGTGCCCACAGGAAGGTTCCCCGTTGTCAAGGCTCACCAACAGCAAGGTGATGGTCAGAAGGCTGAAGATCGTCTGCCTGCGCTGGCTCAGTGGTCAAATGGCTCTCAGTGTGCAGCTCAGCAACTCTTTGTAGCTCTCGAGGAAGTTGTGACCCAAAAATGGCTGCCGCTTTTAAACCACACCAGTCCCCTTTAAATAACGCTCCTCCAGCCCGAGAGCGACTTGGTAAGGCCCAGGTAAGCTGTCACTATTAGCGCCAGGCACTACGGAGGGGCACCCAAAAGGCGTTGCACACTAAAATGACGTCATAATCAGCCTGCGCCCATGAGCGGGCGCTATGATTTAGTGCCGGCGCTAAATGCATGCTCAATATGGGGCGAGGCGCCTTGCACCCGCCCGGAAATTGGCTAGCGCCCCACTTCTCGGCCTCTTTAGGCATTAATCGGTGGCGCTATCAACCGAATTTCTCCCCCAATGACTATCACTCCACAGGTCATTTTTATAAACATTTTTAAACATTTAAACGAGCTCACCCAAATCATACAAAGGATGAGCTGATTTAGCGCGTGAGATAAGGGCTACCGAGCGGAGTATAATTATAGCCCCTCAGGAAGCCATGCTCTCTCTCTCTCTCTCCTCACCTCCCACGCCCTGCCTGCCACCACCCCAAGAAGAGGACCTATGAAGAAGAGCCTGTCCCAAGAGGTGAGATACCCTGCCAGAGACCATTTTATTACTGGGGTATTTTCACCTGGACGGTACCCTGTGCAGCATTGAAACCACGTGGCATCGAAAGGCAGCAGGGCAAAGAAGTAAGATTCTCGTCTGTTTAAACGACTCGGACTGGTGAGCATGGAATTCTGACCCCTCATAAGATAGCCTAGCGAGGTTTAGAGGGTGGGAGTTAAGGGGATTGCTAAAATTGTCATTTTAGTCATTTTCCCTCGATGTGCCATTTATTTCCCATCCCTGTTAAGTGTAAGTGTACTGCATCCATATTATCCTTTGTATAGAATCGTTCTTTGGTAATAAAATCTTGTTTTTTTTCTTTGCACCAAACCACTGGTCTGCTCGTTTTCTGTATCGCTACCTGCAAATAAGTCCGGTGGTCAGAACTCAAAAAGGGGCGAGCGATTCGAACCGCTCAAAGGGGGTAGTCAGAGGTTGACGAACCCAAGACACCCACACAGTAAAACCCCTTACATCTCCTCTGTATTTTCTATAGGTAGCTTGGTTCTCTATTGCATTCTGAACCTTACAATTCTTATAAGCCTCCTGTTCCTGTCTCATTTTAACCTCTATGGGGGTGAAATTGGGTGCCTTTGCGCCTCCTGTTAGTGCCCCCGCAGGTGCTAACGGGGCGCAAATGGCTTTGCGACCAGGCGTGCTTCTGACAACAACTCCCGCTGTATTCGGCAGCAGTTTTGTGGAGGTGCTACGGCATTGTGCCCCGATCCTTCGCCTGGAGATCATAATGTCATTGCCGTGCGCATCGCCCCAGTGACGCCCCAGACCTGAAATTGACTTCTGCTCCCTGCAGCAGCGCCAGTCGAAAACACCGACAGCTGCAGGAGGCATGCATCGGGCGGACGGCTGCTTCGGGGTCGATGATTAAAGGCCAGGTGGCCGAGGTAAGTGGAAAAAAAAGCGTACCTTTCCTGTTTTGTTTTTATTACGGGTTCTTGCCCACGATCGATCGGCCTGGCACTCTGCTTGAGTACAGGGCTAATCACGCGGGATCGCGGCTGCCTTGGTAGTTCAGGTAGGTACTTTTTAAATTGCAGAGCCTGCAGCGATGGCCCTTCCCTTTAAGGGAGGGAAGGAGCCTTTGAACACGGCAGTGCTGCACGGCCCAGTGTGCAGCGCTGCTGAAGTCTCCACCCCATTCTCCGACATTAGCACCCTAAGAAGGAAATGGAATGCTTGATTTAGCGCTCCACTTCCCTCTTGGGTGCTAAAGCTCAATTTCGCGGTTGCTGGCGCTAATTAGCACCAGGTGCAAAAGTTAGTACCCAGGCGATGTTAGCGCGCCAAAATGGTCGATACCAAATCTTTCCCCCTACATCTTTAGTCATCCAAGGAGCTCTAGCTTTGGATGCCCTTCCTTTCCCCCTCATGGGAATGTGTCTACTCTGTACACAACCCATCTCCTCTTTGAAGGCCTCCCATTGTTCAAATACTGTTTTGTCTACCAATTTTTGATTCCAGTCCAACTTGGTCATTTCCAGCATTTTCTGTTTCTATTTCAGATTTCCAGCATCTGCAGTATTTTGCCTTTGTATTGGGCCAGATACCTTTTCAACTCACTGAAGTTAGTCCTCCTCCAGTTAAGTATTTTTACAGTTGATTGTACCTCGTCCTTTTCCATAACTATTCTAAACCTGATGATATTATGATCACTGTTCCGCAAATGCACTCCCACTAAATCATACTCCACTTGCTGCACTTCATTCCCCAGAACTAGATCCAGCACTGCTTCCTTCCTTGTTGGGCTGGAAACACACTGATCAAGAAAGTTCTCTTGTACACATTTCAGGAATTACTCCTCCTCTTTGCTCTTAATACTATTACTTTTCCAGTATATATTTGGATATGATGTGGAGATGCCGGTGTTGGACTGGGGTGGACAAATGTAGGAAGTCACACAACACCAGGTTATAGTCCAACAGCTTTATTTGAAATCACAAGCTTTCAGAGCGCTGCTCCTTCGTCAGGTGAAGTGAAGAGAAGCATACAGGTACAGCATATATAGTCAGAGAAAACTGCCAGATGATTACAGGTAATCTTTCTAACTGCCCTGTGATAGACTTGTTATTTCTGAAGCCAGACATTAGATAATGCAGAATACGCATTCTTCGTTTTGAAACCAATCAACTCAGGAAAGACTTAATCTTCAACCCATCAAATCTTTTGCATAAATAATCGGTTACAGTTCGAAGTAGCCACCAAGCCAGGAAAAAGCCAATTAAACATTATGAATAACAAACATCGGGACATTAAAGAACATTTAACAACGGGGCAACCACCCAAAGAGCAGTTAAGGTGAACGATTATAATCACTTTATTGAGCCCGCCAAAATTAGACAAAGGACGAACCCTGATTTGGCGCGCAGGTAACGAACCTCCGAAATAGTATAATTGAAGGCCCACCGGTAACCGAAAAGAGACGGGACTCAATGCAGGACTCAAAACACAGGACACACGAGGCAGCAAGCGGGCAGGCGAGACGAGGTGAACGGCAAGGCCAATAAGCAGAGAAGGGCAGCGTAGAGAAGCGTTGGGTACGAGCAGGCACACACCCTGGTCCAGGTATAAGCTGACGATCGAAGCAGGGGTAGAAGAAGAAGCAGACGACCACGAGCACTGCGGTAACAAAGGGCCGGGTAAACCATACCTTCGGATCATTACCACTGCACAGGTAATGATCTAGGCCACCGCGACCAAGTCAACACCGAAGACCGCCAACCGAACCCCAACCGCAACAAAACCTTCGACGACCAGACCACCACCAGAAGAACAAAAGCCAAAGTTTCCATTCTGCAAGGTAAAGTACCCAACATAGACTTTACTCCCTATCTCTAATGGAGGAAAAGAGGGTACTTTACTCAGACGACTCCACCGTCGCGCCCTGGGACCACGTGATGACGGCAGGCCCCAAAGGACACCAAGAGCGAACCCCAAAACCACAACCGGCTTAATCGACAGGATTCGACCTGTCCAGAAACCCTTATTGGTGAGCATAATCCCTGGCCCCTCACCGCACAATTAGTTAGATATTGGGGTGGGACAAGGGTAAGGGGATCAATACTGTGATTTCTCCCTCGATGTGCCGTGTGTTCTCCATTCCTAATTAAGTGTACTCTTGTAAGCCTGTAACTATTCCAGTCATTTTCAGTGTTGTAACGTTTATTGTGCCTTTTAATAAAAATACGGTTTTCTTGTACCAAACCAGTTGTCTACTCCAATTCTGTATCGCCGTCTGTACCTAAGTCCGGTGTCTAGAACCCAGGGGTATGTGAGCGATTTGAACCACTCAGGAACCCAGTCAGAGGCGAGCTGACTGCACACACGCCACCCCCTACAGAAATAACGACCGCGGCAGGACTCCGGCAACAGGGGTGCGATACAGTAGACACTGGTTCGGGAGAGCAAACCATAATGGAAGAGAGGATTTCTGACTATGTATTCAGTAAAGTGAATATCACTAAGAAGTGGATCACTAATCTGTTAAAGGCTGGGTGTCCGGTAGATGTTGCAGCTAAATGGACAGAAGGGAAGGATCATAGGAAATCCATAGAAAAGGCAGTCTGGCTGATGTGCTTCAAGAAGCAGATCCAGCTTTTGGACAGACTCGTTGAAGCACAGGCAGCCGAGATACGGGAGTCAGCCCTGGAAGTCCAAGACAGGACTCTAGCAGGGGAGAGGTTACTGGTAGCATTGCAGGCCCTGAATCAGGAAAGGGTACAGTTAATAGGGGAACATAAGGCCAGCATTCCGCAGGGACCACTCCCTCTGAGACACCCTAGTCCACTCCTCTATCACCCCAAACAGCCCTACCCCTTCGCCTGGCACCTTCCTGTGCAAGCGGAGGAGATGTAACACCTGCCCCTATACCTCCCCCCTTCCCACTGTCCAGGTCCCCAAACACCCCTTCCAGGTGAAACAGCGATTTACTTGTACTTCTCACAATCTAGTGTACTGTATTCGCTGCTCACGATGCGGTCTCCTCTACATTGGGGAGACCAAACGCAGATTGGGTGACCGCTTTGCGGAACACCGCCGTTCAGTCCGTAAGGGTGACCCCGAGCTTCCGGTCGCCTGTCATTTTAATTCACCGCTCCATTCCCACTCGGACCTCACCTTCCTTGGCCTCTTGTATTGTTCCACGGAAGCTCAACGTAAACTCGAGGAACAGCACCTCATCTTCCGATTAGGCACTCTGCAGCCTTCCGGACTCAATATCGAGTTCAACAATTTCAGATCATAACCTCGGCCCCTATTTCATTTTTTCTTGTAATTTTTCCACTCCTTTCCCCCCCCCTTTCCTTTTGTTTCTCTCTCACACCTGGCAGCTATCTCTTGCCCTGCCAGTACACTTTACACCTAATCTCAGCCTATTACCATCTCGTCTAGCTTCTAATACCTTTATTGTCTCTTTTTTTACTTCTTTTGTTTCTTTTATTCTTTTGTCCGATCGCAGCCCTGCCTCCGATCTATCTTTTCTTTCCAGTTTTGAAGAAGGGTTCGACCCGAAATGTCAACTCAAATTTCTGTCCACGGATGTTGCCTGACCTGCTGAGTTTTTCCAGCATTTTCTGTTGTTGTTGTTTAGGCCAGAATGGAATATCGACAGTGCCAGGTCACCGAAGCCAAGAGCATTGAGCTGAGGTTGTGGGAGAAGAATGCCCGCCTAGCGAGACAAGTGAGAGAGCAGGAGGAGAAAGTAAAAGACATAAATGCAGCCTATAAGTTAGTGAGCGAACAGGGGTTTGAAGATGCAGATCATGGCCCCTGCAAGGAACAGATAGGGAATCTGAGCCTTGCCCTAAGGAAGGCAAAGGGCCTTCATAAGCCCGAAGGCAGCCCAGGCGGATTTTACAGGGAACGAGGGGAGAACGGTTCAGACACCAGTTTTAGTGCCAAGGGACGACCCGGTTGAGGAACAGGAGGTCCCACGACCACCACCCATAGCGCCAGGTTTTAGCAAGGTCTGGCAGCAAGGGGGGTGTGGAGTTAGGGGTAGAAGCGGAGGTGGAACAACCCCCGCAAGAGAGGCTGGAACCAGGGCCGATGTGCCCGGCCCGGCAGCAAAGGTTTGGCCCACCCGCTCGTGACGGAGAAGAGGGACCCCTCGAAAACCAGTTCATAGTTCCCTACGGCACCCAACAGCTTAGAGCTATGGTAAGCCACATACCAAAGCTCACAGAGAAGGGGGACCCCTTGGTCCTCTTCAGGGAGGTGGGGCAGGCGGCCAGCATCAACGAGTGCGATGATGCCGAGCAGGCCAAAATGCTGCTGTTCTCCCTGGAGGGTAAGCTCTGCCAGTCCCTTTCTGACCAGTGTAAGAAGAGACAGTGCGAGTATGGGGAACTCAAGGAGGACGTTCTTGAGGCCATGGGGATGAATGAGGGTAGTCCTTTCTCCCGAGTGGAGAAGACAGTACAGATCGCAGGGGAAACCCCGCAGGCTTTCGCAGACAGGTTGTGGCCGGTGTATAGGAGTGCCTGCACAGGGGCACCTAACCGGGCTAACCTGGACCGGGATCAGCTGGCCCACTGGCTCCGTTGCCTGGTGGCAAACAGCTTGCCACAGGTCAGGGCCAAGGCAGAAGTCTGATTTGACCCTAAGAATCCCCAGACCACCAAACTCACGGTGATCAGACAGTTGACCCTAGCCTACAGGAATGGTAGGGGAACCGATGCACACCCACCTAAGGGGAAGGTGCATGAAGTAAAACCCGGACAGGGTAGGAAGGAGTGGCATCAGGAAGGGAATAACCCTTACAGCACGAAGCTTAATTGTTACGGGTGTGGGAAGGATGGACGCTGGAGGAAGGAATGCAAAAACCCTTGGAAGGATAACAAGGGAAAGAATTCCTCAGCACCAGCCCAAAAGACAGAGTTAGGGATCCCTCCTGCCACAGTCGAGTCATTTTTGGATGCAATGAGGACCCTATTGACTGGCACCTGAGCGGCCACTACAGGTGCGCTGACCCCATCAGCCTCATCCAACCCACAGCCCTGACTAGAGCCAGCGCAGCCTGTTTACCTGTGTTCCCTGCAGTACGACTTATGGAAGAGACCCCGCGTCGAGATGGAGGTAGAAATGGTAAAAGGGACCTATCTGTTGGATACGAGGGCATCATGCACCGTGATCCATTCAGATAACCCCACCACCTCACCTCTATCTAGCGGGGTCCCATACAGTCTGTCGGGATTCACTGGTAGGGAACCGGCAGGCTCATTTTCCATCCCGCTGTCCATTTGCTTAGGAACACTCCGCTCTAAGTGGACCTGTATCCTAGTGAAGTGGGAAGTGGAGGGTGGAAAAGGGATCCTGGGAGCCGACTTTATTGTAGGCCACAGGATCCTGGTGGATTTAAGGAATCATTGCCTATGGGGGGCAAGTACAGGAAAGGAGGGCGGGGTAGTAGTCATCCCAGGGAAAGAGGGGAAGGGGACCCTGTGCACCATGAAGCCTAAAGAGGGTTACAACCTCGAGCTCATGGTCAGTAATACCCCAAAGGAGTTTCAGGCATTTGTGCGAGCCCACCTAGCCACATTTGCCACACACAAGCATGACTGTGGGAGGGTCAACAGGTTCGAGGTCAGCATAGACGGGGACCCCATGGCCCGACCACAGAAACAGTATAACTTCCCCAGGGAAGCGGAGCCAGACATGGAAGCAGCCATGTCCTCCTTAGTACAGCAGGGGGTCCTGAGACCGATAGCCACCCACGTAAACTCTCCACTGTGGCCGGTTAGAAAGCCGGACAACTCCTGGAGCTCACGGTGGACTATCGGATGCTCAACAGTAACATCCCAGCCTGTGCTCCCTCAGTAGCAGCAGTTGCTGACCTGATAGGAAGTATCCCAGCATCCGCGACCACTTTCACGGTGCTGGATATTTCCAACGGGTTTTATTCCATCCCTGTAAGGAGGGAGGATCAGTACAAGTTTGCCTTTACTTTTAAAGGGCAACAGTACACCTGGAACTGTTTGCCTCAGGTCTTCCACAACAGCCCCAGCATCTTCCATCAATGCATGGCAAACAGTTTAAAGGGCTTCAGCCAGCCCAGGCAGCTGGTACAGTACTTGGATGACCTGCTCCTATTCACTAATTCGAGTGAGGAGCATGGCCCACTACTGGCCGAACTGCTGGAGTTGCTCCGGCAGGAGGGTTTTAAAGTAAACCCAAAGAAAGCGCAGATCGGCCAGCAGCAGGTGAAATTCCTGGGCCTGACCGTACGTGCTGGGGAAAGGGCCATAGACAAGGCTAGAAGGGAAGCGGTACAGGAGTTACCAGTCCCCAACACAGTCACGGGTGTGCGATCTTTTCTAGGGCTAACCGGGTACTGCAGAGACTTTATTGAAGACTATGCAGCCACAGCAGCCCCTCTGCTCTGACTCCTACATAAGGGAGTGGAGTGGGCTTGGGATGAGGGTTGCCAGGCAGCATTTGTCAGGCTCAAGAAAGACTTGCAGACCGCACCAGCTCTAGGGGCCATAGATGGGGGGAAAGAGTTCTTCCTGGAGGTAGCAGCCAGTGGGGACAGCCTGAGTGCTGTGCTGCTCCAAGAGCGGCATGGCAGGCTGAGGCTGGTGGTCTACTCCTCCAGGATACTCACGGATGTGGAGAAGAACTACTCCCAATTGTGAGAGGCACCTCTTGGCCACACATTGGGCTGTGAAAAGATCGCTGATCTTCACAGGCACCTATCCCATCACCCTCCTCACCCATCACACGCCCACCCAGATGCTCCTGGACGGGAGAATCAAGGATGGGACAGTGAGCAGTGCCCGCATTGTTCGCTGGACCCTGCTTCTCTCACAGATGGACCTAAAGGTGAAAGGTCTCTGCGAGCCAAAGCTCGCAGCTAACCTGGTATATCCTGGAACAGTCCACCGCTGTTCCATAGAAGGGGTTTGGGAAGTGGACATAGGTTTGCGGGCCGGGATACACCCTACAGGCCGTGAAATCTATGTGGACGGCTCCAGCACGGTATCTGCTGGCGAGTGTCTCACGGGGTGTGGAGTTTATGACCCAGCGGCAAACATTGCCCTGGCAATTAAGCTCCCCAGCACCATGAGCGCCCAGCAGGCTGAACTGTCCGTGGTAGTGTACGCCGATACACGCCCCAAAATTTTCCCCACCCCATACACAATTTGCTCAGACAGCATGTTCACGTGCAATTTGTGCATGGAGTACCTGGCCATCTGGTCCCGCCGCGGATACACCTCCGCCGACGGGAGACCCCTCACAGTGAAACCCCTGCTGGAGAAAATCTTAGCAGCAGTGGGGGAGGAAGGGGAGGTTTTCATCCATAAGGTGAAAGCCCATTCCTCTGCGGAACCCCGTAGTCAGGGCAACCAGCAGGCCGACGTGCTAGCTAAGGAGGGTGCCCACACAGGCACTTTCTGGGACCCATATGGGTCCAGTCCTATAGCAGCAGTCAGGGGTAGGAATGGGACACAAGGGAGTGAAGGGGTAGCTTTAACCCCGGACCTTAAGACGGCCCAAACCCAAGACCCCATTCTCAAGGCAGTCCTCAGTGCAGTGACTGAGGGGAAAAGGGTAGAGGGCCCTTACGGCACAGCAGCCCTGTCTGTGAAGGAAGGCATGTTGTTTAGGGGAGAACAATGGGTAGTACCACAGCAGCACCGGAGGGAATTCCTTCAACTGGCCCATGAGGGTCCAGGAGCGGGGCATCCCAGGCCGGAGACCACCTGGCAGCGGGTGGAACAGGCGGGATGGTGGCCAGGACTCAGGGAAGATGTCCACGAGTTCTGCGCCAGCTGTCTGGTGTGTGCTGCTAACAACCCAGATCCCCACAAAAGGAAGGTACCTATGGTACACATCAGGAGGGTAGAGGGACCATGGCAGTCGATCCAGGTCGAATACATCGGGCCCCTACCCACCACCCAGGGAGGCTATAAGTACTGCCTAGTCCTGGTAGATGTGTTCACGAAATGGGTAGAAGCCTTCCCCTGCCGAACAGCCACAGCTCTGGGTACAGCCAGGATCCTGGTCAGGGAGGTGTTCTCGCGATGGGGGCTATCGCAGTATGTGGAGTCCGACCAAGGGAGTCACTTTACCGGGCAGGTCATGCAGAGTACCCTTATGGTACTCGGCATCGAGGGGAAATGGCACGTTTCACACAACCCACAGTCCTCAGGGATTGTGGAGAGGATGAACAGGATCTTGAAGGAAAGGTTGAGGAAAGAGATGATGGACTCACCTAGGAAATGGGCAGAGGTCCTACCGTTGGTCCTGATGGGGATCCGAGCCAACCAGTCAAAAAGCACGGGGTACTCCCCGCACGAGCTGATGACTGGCCGAGTTATGCGGACCCCCATCCATGTACTAGCCCCGGTGCTCACAGAAGGTCAGCTCAGGGAGGTGAACCGGGACAAGTTCGCCAGAAACCTCTTCGAGCACCTTAAACAGGTCTAAAAGCAGACGGCTGGGAACATGGGAAAGCAGCATCGGAGTAACCGATTGCTGTTAGAACCCCAAAAACACCACGAGTGGAAGATAGGGGATCAGGTTATGGTGAAGAATTTTGCTCGGGTAGGAAGTCTAGAACCGTTATACATGGGGCCCTACAGCATTGTAGACAAGGCAAGCCCCATGGTATACGCCATAAAGATGCCCCGGCGCATCAAATGGTTCCATATTAATCAATGTAAATTGTTTAAGCCCGAGAAAAGGGAACAGCCAGTTGGGGCAAAGTCTGAGGATAGAAATCCTCAGCCTGCAGCAGGGGAAAACACAGGCTGCACAGGCAGGTGCGGTGGCTTGTTTTAGAGGAGGAGCCATCCCGCCCACTGTTTGGGACACTCCCCCACTCCTCTGGGATTTAGAGGAGGCGGGACCTGAGGGCGAGGACCCTCAGCCTGCAGCACCAGGCTGCGAAGAGTTACCTGCCCCTAGCACAGATTTAGGAGAGGTAAAGGCTGTGGCAGTGGAGAGCCCACAGACCGCACCAGAGGGGGCAGTGGCTAGTGTTAAAGAACCACCAGCCAGAAAAACTCCACCAGCCAAAGTCCCTAGAAGGTCCCCACGAACGCCACGGCCGACGAAACCATGGTCACCGGCTCCCCAGTTTAAAAGGGCAGCCTCTCAAGTCAGGGATTGGTCTGAGGGCAGAGGTTCCCAGCCAGCAGCCGCAGGCTGCGAGGGACCAAAGGAACAGGACAGGGCAGCCACACCGAAGGGAATAGTGTGCTGCAGCCCAAACAGGGATTAGCCTGGCCGCCCGGAGATGGGCGGCAGATGTACATAGCTTCTGTTACTTAAGTTTGGGTGTTTTAGTTTAACTTTAAATAAGGTGATTGGTGGTTTAAATATTATTGGTTTAAGAGTGTTTGTATTGAGTCGAGGTCGCAAGACTCGACTGTGCTTTACCCAAGCCAGAGAATCTTCTCGGGACCTGGCTATATGCTCTTGTGTCTCTTTACAGAAAGGATTTCGAGATGAAGGTGAGCATACTCCTACTCGCCCTGATAGGAATGAGCACTGGGAAGCGAGGTGACGTGGAGGACTCCCACATCTATGGGTGCTCAGGAGAGAGAGCACCGGTTGTGACTGCTGGGGGTGGCGAACGAGGCGTGGAGGAGTTCGCCATCTATTCCCATGAGGGAAGATGGCCAGGGTGGCTGGGATCCAACTCCACCCGGTACTCCAGCCAGACCGGGTTCACCTACGGGGAGGCCTCCCTCCCCTGCCCCAGCATACAGGCTGTGGCCTCACGGGTCGGGGTCACTGAGGGGAAACGCGTGTGCCTGACCTGCAGAGGACAGATTCCCCTGAGAAGGTGGTGGTGGCTCAGGAAGCTGAGTACAGACATGGGGGACCGTACAGCTGACTGGGAACGAATGGGGAACGACACCTACCGGACGGTCACAGGGACCTGAGGGGGGACTAGAGTATGCTGGGATAAGTGGTGGGAGTCGGAACAGGGAATTTATGTCTGCATGTGGGAGTCGCAAAGGGCCTGCCCCACAGGCATATCCATCATCTTCTCCGCATCATGGCAGGATAAGGGGGAGGGGGTGGAATGGGATTCCCACCTACACACTTGCATAGTCCCATGCTCCCCAGCCCCAGTTAAAGCCACTGAACTCGTGGCACACGCCCAAAAGCCCCTGCCCACGACTCAGGCAGCAAGGACACACAGAGAGGGGTGCCCTGCCACCACCAAGGGACCAGGGAATGGGCTGGTACTAGTGCCGACCGAAAAGGTGCTATACCAGAGGGTACACTACGCGGTAGCTTCTGTGATCCTGAACCTCACCGAAGTACACTTACCGGAGTGGTGCCCCAAAGAGACAGAGCAGCTATACCAGGCCCTGTTAAAAGAAATGTTTACCAAAATACTCATTGTGTGTAGTGTACAGCCAATGTAGACAAAACCGAACTGTACACTACACACAATGAGTATTTTGGTAATGTCGGGAGACAAAGAAGGGGAGCCTGGAATGTTGTTTTCACTGCATTTATCACAGGATCCTCTGTTATAAACAGCCTGGATGACATAGAATTGCAGACACAGATAAACGGTTTGCAAACCCAGTTACGTAAAATCTTAATGGATGAAAATACAGTAGTAGGCTCAGAGTTACACGAGGACCAAGCTATGACGGTCCATTTAAAAGAGATCATTGCTGAACTGGAGAAGCACGCAAAGACTGTAATTGCCCTTATAAGAGAGGACAGGAATGCTTCAGATCAGGCTGCACAGTACGAGGTGTGCGTACTGTATGGGGCATGGTTGCTGGGCGAGGGCTGCAGTAACCTGGAGGATTTAAAACAGGGTTTAGTCCCCTCCTGGATCAGCAACAAGCACCTCGCAGCACTCCATCCCTTTGAGAATGCATTGAGCCCGTGTCAACTCCGGCTAGCTTCTGAGGCCTACCCTGTCCCAGTAGATTGCGGGCGCTCTAACCACACTATCATGGGAATAGTAGTGAGGATGCCGGTCATGGGTGGGACAGCCCGACCCGCACCGGTATACAGGGTAGAGAACATTGGAGTCATTCAAGGGGGTGCACACATCCGTTTCACAGCGGTCCCACCTTATGTCATAAAGTGGGAGCGCGCTATGACAGGTACTGACCTCTCGGGATGCCGGAGCCGGGGAGCACACATAATACTGTGTCCCCAGCACTTGAATGCCTATTCTAACCCACAGTGTGGGTTTAAAGCTGTTGGCGCAAAACCTATAATCTGTACCATGGAGGTATTGGCACAAGACCATGGGCTAAAAATTCAGTTGGGCGCCATTTGGGGCGCCAAGCTCGCCTGGGCGCTGGAATTACCGCTGCGAGCGGAGCCACTTGCGCCATCCGGATATTCAGTTTCTGCGCCCCAAATGGAAGCGGGCCGCTAATCGAGGCTTCCCGCGCCCCGCTTGGGGCGCTGAAACTGAATTTCGGCGCGCTAAGGGCCGCAGCGCCACACGCTGCGGCACGGCACACTGCGGTACTGCAGGCCTTCCTCCCACTGTTAAGGGGAGGTGCCTGCAGCAGCGCGATCCCCGCTCGCGAGTGCCGGCAAATGAGCCCGGCACCAAGGAGAAGTGCCGGGCTCTCGGGAAACAGCCGGCAATGCCGCGGGGGGGGGTGGTTTAGGAGGCCGGGGACGGAGGTGCTGGCAGGCGGCCACCAAAAAAGCGGCCGCCCCGCACCTCCACCTTAACTAGCGCCACTACCGCCACAGGTAGGCCCCTGTGAACCGGTCGCTCTTTGCAGCCGGCGCTGAAGAGGCGGGCGCGACCTAATATGGCGATCGGGGCGGTAGCGGGGTGCTGCGCACACCGGCGACGTCATCGGTGGCGGCGCAGCGCTACAGGCTAACGCCGCCATTAGCGCCCCGCTAAATATCGCGGTGGGTTTGGCCAGTGGCGCTAAAGCCACTGAGTGCCCTCTTTGGGCGCAAACTGGTGGCGCAGGCCACTGAATTTCTAGGCCCATGTTCCCCCACAGGTAGCATATATAGGAGGTGGGACATATTGTGTCACCACAGGTGCGCCCCACTACCAGCATGGACAGCATAGCTGGTGTCCGGTTAGTGACAGCAGTTTCTGTTTTAAACCTGAGGCAGAAGTTCAAGTGGCCCAGGAACGAATTGCCCCTATTCCTGAACCCTCCACTGTTCACCTCACTGTAAAAGAGAATTTCACCAACCTGCAAAAATATGTAGCACATTTCGGCTACGAAATCCCCCCCTCCCAGAACATCTGACCAAGTTACTAAAAGCAGTAGTCGTCTCACAAAAACATTTCTACACTCTGGAGCTGAAGACAGTAGAGATAGGGGCCAAGATATTGGACATTGTAGTTCCACCCTGATGGGACATTTTTGAAAACATAGAGGTCCCTTCATGGGTTAGAATGGCTTCCCACATCCTCGTGGTTTGCCAGCTGGGAATAGTATTGTACCTAGTGTGCACTCAGTGCAAGGGAAAAGGCCAAATACTAGAATTCCGAAACCAAAAGACTTTAAAGGAGCATTATGTTAAGGTGGAGGGAGATACACCTGTTTGAATCTTTTATTTTGTATTTTGAATAAAGATTGTCGGGTTTTTTTTGTGTTTTTTATTATTTTGTCAATAAAGGTTTTGATGTGTTATTTTTAATAAAGTGGGTGTGGGACCCCCTCCATGCTTGGGTGTGTGTAAATAATTGTATTTTTGCCTATGTATGCTTATGTACACTACATTTTCGAAGAATGGAAAATGCATGTGTCATGGGATTATAGATAGGTAATTACGGGGAAGATTGGCTGTGGAGGGTCAGAATTTTGCTCACCTTCGTAGGTATGATACTTAAAGCGAGTTTAGTATCAACACGGGGGAGTGTAGGGTTCACAAAATTCCCACATTCCCCAGAGTTATTAATAAAGGGACCCTGAAGGACGAAGTTATAAGGGAACCCTAAACAAAATGGCTTCTGGACCTCGTGGCAGAAGCCTGCAAGATTGAAGAAAAGCAGGGCCCTGCAAAAACGGCAGGTTAGATGACATGCCTGGGTCTGTGAGGGACTTGTTATTTCTGAAGCCAGACATTAGATAATGCAGAATACGCATTCTTCGTTTTGAAACCAATCAACTCAGGAAAGACTTCAACCCATCAAACCTTTTGCATAAATAATCGGTTACAGTTCGAAGTAGCCACCAAGCCAGGAAAACGCCGATTAAACATTATGAATAACAAACACCAGGACATTAAGGAACATTTAACAATGGGGCAACCACCCAAAAAGCAGTTAAGGTGAACAACTATAATCACTTTAACGAGCCCGCCAAAATTAGACAAAGAACTAACCCTGATTTGGCGCGCAAATAACGAACATCTGAAATAGTATAATTGAAGGCCCTTTATTAATAACCGAAAAGAGACGGGAGTCAAGGCAGTACTCAAAACACAGGACACACGGGGCAGCAAGCGGGCAGGCGAGACGAGGCGAACGGCAAGGCTGATAAGCAGAGAAGGGCAGCGTAGAGAAGTGTTGGGGATGAGCAGGCACACACCCTGGTCCAGGTATAAGCTGACGATCGAAGCAGGGGTAGAAGAAGAAGCAGACGACCACGAGCACTGCGGTAACAAAGGGCCGGGTAAACCATACCTTTGGATCATTACCACTGCACAGGTAATGATCTAGGCCACCGCGACCAAGCCAACACTGAAGACCGCCAACCGAACCCCAACCGCAACAAAACCTTCGACGACCAGACCACCACCAGAAGAACAAAAGTCAAAGTTTCCATTCTGCAAGGTAAAGTACCCAACAAAGACTTTACTCCCTATCTCTAATGGAGGAAAAGAGGGTACTTTACTCAGACGACTCCACCGCCGCGCCCTGGGACCACGTGACGATGGCAGGCCCCAAAGGACACCAAGAGCGAACCCCAAAACCACAACCGGCTTAATCGACAGGATTCGACCTGTCCAGAAACCCTTATTGGTGAGCATAATCCCTGCCCCTCATAGCACAATTAGTTAGATATTGGGGGTGGGACAAGGGTAAGGGGATTAATACTGTGATTTCTCCCTCGATGTGTCGTGTGTTCCCCATTCTTAATTAAGTGTACTCTTGTAAGCCTGTAACTATTCCAGTCATTTTCAGTGTTGTAACGTTTATTGTGCCTTTTAATAAAAATACGGTTTTCTTGCACCAAACCAGTTGTCTACTCCAATTCTGTATCGCCGCCTGTACCTAAGTCCGGTGTCTAGAACCCAGGGGTATGTGAGCGATTCGAACCGCTCAGGAACCCAGTCAGAGGCGAGCTGACTGCACACACGCCACCCCCTACATGGCCTAGGAATTGGATGGTTTATCGCCACCTGTTAATGCCATAAACTGACGAAAAAATGACGGTTGCCGCTCTTCTGCCAGCAGGCGGCAGGTGGCCACCATTTTGGGGTGGGCGGCAGGGCTGCTGATAGCAGTGATCACGAAAATCATTGAATTGAAGCAGATTGTGACTCAGGGAGTGTGCAACACTCACTTGACGCCGATCTACGAGTTTGGATTTCACCGTTCCACTTACCTGCATGCCTTAAGTACGATGAGCTGAGCAAGCATTGACAAACAGGAAGGAGGCTCCAGCAGTGCTATTTAAAGGGATCATCAGCAATCACTTGCACCTGACATGCTTCTGCAGTTTGACTGTGCAACTTTCTGCAACTCCACCAGATTTATTAACTTCATTCAAGGTTCTAAGGAAACAGGCAGTGTTGTTGCAAGTGCAGAACGCCTTCATTATTATATCAAGGCTTCTGCTCACAACACTTGCCCACAGCCATGGCGGCTCTACTGGCAGTCCACCTTGCGCTCGAAGATCTTCGGCAAAGGGAGCGGAGGCAGCGAAGAAGAGGAGAAGGTGTGCACAGAGGAAGGAGGAGAAGGGCCAGGAGGGCTCTCCACAGGAGACCTTACCCACCTAGGGCCTTCCGAGAGCACTTCTCTTATATCCATTTAAGTGAGGAGCAGTGTATTAGGAAGCTATGCTTCATCAAGGAGGTGGTCACAGAACTCTGCCACCTCGTGCAACCAAACCTGCAGCCTGAGAGCAGGGCGACCACGGCTCTCCCAGTGGCAGTCAAGGTCACCATGGCCCTCAATTTCTTCGCCAGCAGATCCTTCCAGTCTGCAGCAGGAGACATAACTCACATCTCCCAGTTCGCTGTCCATTGCTGCATCCGGGAGGTTAACAGAGACTCTCTACACCAGGAGAAGGGATTACGTTGTCTGCTGTCTGAGCAGAGAGAAGCAGGACGATCATGCATGTGGCTTGCCAGGATAGTGGGCTTCCTCATGGTGCAGGGCGCCATCAACCACACACACGTGGCTTTGCGGGTGCTACCACTCACTTAATGCTAATCAAAGATTCCTGATGGTCAATGCCCGCCATCCTGGAAGCATCCATGATGCCTTCATCTTGTGCCAGTCCGGTGTGCCAGCAATCTTCCAGCCACCACAGCAAACTCGAGGGTGGCTGCTCAGAGACAAGGGCTATCCGCTCCCCACCTGGCTCATGACTGCCTTTTGCAATCTTACCACTCGTGGCCAGCACTCATATAATGAGAGCCATGCTTCCACTAGGAACATCATTGAGCAGACCATCAGGCTACTGAAGCAATGGGTCCACTGCCTTGTCCACTCGGGTGGAGCCCTCCAGTACACGCTGGAGCGGCTGTCCCATTTCATGGTGGTCTGCTGCATGCTTCACAACTTGGCCATCATGAGGGCACAGCCCTTGTCACCAGGGATTGTGGGACCACCTCAGGAGGAGGACGAGAGAGTGGAGGATGAAGAGGACAAGGAGCAAGAGGAGGAGGATGAGGAGGAAGGGAGGAGGCAGGTAGCCAATCCCCCTTCCAGATGGGCTGTCAGTGGAGGCCTCATCAGACTCCGATTCCAATGAATGAAACCCCAGATCCCTGTTGCTCACCACATCCCCATCATACCATCCTTCTGTCACAGAACATTACAGCGTCCTCCTGGGCACAAAAGATTAAAAATTAATAAATTTATCAAAAATGACCACACATATTTACAGCAAAATGATGAACTAATCACACTTGCGCAATCCCTTAGTGCCTATCATTCGTGTGCCTTTTCCTATTCCAGTGCTCCTACGAAGTGCTCCTCCAATGGCTGCAGCATGGCTTGTGGAAGGATGCTGTGTTTTCATGTGGGAGACTTCAGGTGGCCTTGTAGGACCACCTCGTGCAGCTGTGGCCCTAGAAGGTCCAGCTGCAGACTGGACCTCAGCATGGGCGGCAGCAGTCTCAGCTGGCTGGCTGACAGAAAGCAGCAAGGGCAATGTCAAAGTGGCAGTGGTAGGAACAGGAATGCTGTCATCCTGAGAGAGGACAGCAGGTTTGTGCTCCACTGGCCCACTGCCACTCCCCCAGGGTGGTACCTCAGCATTCCTAGCAATCTATTGGAGCACAGGTTGCTGGCCTGCTGCGACACCCTACAAGCCCTGGTCAACAGTGGTAAACCCAACCATGATGGCAGCAGTCAGAGCAATGGTAGCATCAAGCTGAGACTGCATGAGAGTGGTCTGCGCTTCCGCTGCAGCACAAAGAACGTAAGCAGGAGTAGGTCATTTGGCCCCTCGAGCCTGCTCCGCCATTCAATAAGATCATGGCTGATCTGATCTTGGCCTCAACTCCACTTCCCTGCCTGCTCCCCATAACCCTTTACTCCCTTATCGTTCAAAAATCTATCTATCTCCACCTTAAATATATTCAATGACCCAGCCTCCACAGCTCTCTGGGGAAGAGAATTCCAAAGATTCACGACCCTCTGAGAGAAGAAATTCCTCCTCATTTCGGATTTAATAGGGTGCCCCCTTATTCTGAAATTATGCCCCCTAGTTCTAGATTCCCCCACGAGGGGAAACATCCTCTCTACATCTACCCTGTCAAGCCCCTTCATTATCTTATATGTTTCAATAAGATCCCCTCTCATTCTTCTAAACTCCAACCTGCTCAACCTTTCTTCATAAGACAACCCCTTCATCTCCGGAATCAACCTGGTGAACCTTCTCTGAACTGCCTCCAATGCAAGTATATCCTTCCTTAAATAAGGAGAGCAAAACTGTACGCAGTACTTCAGGTGTGGCCTCACCAACGCCCTGTACAGATGTAACAAGACTTCCCTGCTTTTATACTCCATTCCCTTTTCAATAAAGGGCAACACTCTATTTGACTTCCTAATTACTTGCTGTACCGGCAGGCTAACTTTTTGTGATTGATGTATAAGGAACCAAAGATCTCTCTTTACCTCAGCATTTTGTAATCTCTCCCCATTTAAATAATAATTTGCTTTTTCATTTTTCCTACCAAAGTGGATAACCTCGCATTTTCCCACATTAAACGCCATCTGCCAGATTTTTGCCCACTCACTTAGCCTATCTATATCCCTTTGGAGATTCTTTGCGTCTTCCACACAATTTGCTTTCCCACCTATCTTTGTATCATCAGCAAATTTGGCTACATTACACTCAGTCCTTTCATCCAAATCATTAATATAGATTGTAAATAGTTGAGGCCCCAGCACTGATCCCTGCGGCACCCTACTAGTTACAGTTTGCCAAACTGAAAATGACCCATTTATCCCGACTCTCTGTTTTCTGTTAGTTAGCCAATCCTTTATCCATGCTAATATATTACCCCCAACCCTGATATTGGATCGCTTCTGTCTGTGCTTCAATGACAGCCATGACATCGTCCATCACACGCAGCATCATGTCTGGGTCGACATGGTCTCTTCAGGAGTCTTCCATCATTTCCAGCCTGGAAATCCTGGACTCCAAGCTCTGCGCAGAGCCCCGTGCAATTTTGGAGGTGGACTCCTCCATGCTCCTTAACATTTTCACTAGGCTCTCTGGCCAGCTTGCTATTGCACCAATCAATTCGGTGTGCATGGCCATCACCATTTCTTCTGAAGACCTCCACATTGAGGTCCTCACCTGAGTCCTGTGCAGCAGAACTCTTGTGTGAACTCGCCCTCCAGGGAGCTGACCCCCCGAGCTACCCTTTTCCCCAGCCTTGCTGCAGCCCACTTGTGCCCAATGCCTCACCCTGTGCAGATCCCACTTCTACACTAGCCTCTAAAGTACACGCAGTGCCAGTTTCTGAGCTGGTGACTGTGAGTGACAGATGCAGTGACACAGTGTCTTCTTCTTCCTCATCTTCTCCCCCCTCAAGCTCTTGCATCGCCTCGGGGACAGGCTGCTCGGGTGCTTGTTGTTGATTATCTGAAAGCAGAAAGGCACAAGAGTCGGGTCATGGTGAGGGAAGGGGGCGGGGGGGAAGCCAGATATGCATCCTTACAGCATCAGTAGCTTGAAAGTGAGAAGAGATTGTGGGATGAGGAGGAAGTTGGATGTGAGCAGAAGGATTAGGAATGACCATACTGTTGTCCCCAAGGGGTTCGACCTCGCCGGTTGCCAAGGCCTCTATGATGTGCCACCCAATGATCTGCAGAACTCTCTCCTCCAGCTGACTGAGGTCCTGCATGTCAGCCTGCCCCCCGCCCCACCCCCGCCGCCTGTCTGCTGCTGCTCCCTCTGGTTGTGAGTCATCTTGGCATGCAAGCAAATGAGAAGTGTGTGTGAGTGTGGTGCAGTGTGTTTGGGTGATGTACCTGCCATAATTGAATAGCTGTCAGTGTACGCAAGGTGTGAGATGTGGCTGTGAGTGTTACAGCAGTGGTAATGTTGTGAGGGTGAAGTGAAGCTATGATTATGAGGTCTGAGTGGTGATAGGTAGAGCTTGTTGGTAGGTGAGTGTTCGGCGTATGGTGCACTGAGCAGTGTGTGAGGCTTGTGGTGCAGATGGTGGGATATGGCATTTGCTGAATCCTTCATTCACCTTGACCACCTGTGTGAGGTCTGTGATGAAATATGTCATTCATCAGACTCTGTATTTAACTACATATATTGTATTGCCTGCTCCTGTGTTTGTATTGCCTGCTCCTGTGTTTTACCTTGTATTGTATATAGTGCACCGCCCCCTTTCTCCCCATTGGGTGTGTCGGCTCCGCCCATACCTGGCCCTACTTAAGACAAGCCCAGGCTTGTCTTGCAGCACAACAGCAGAATGCTAGGTGAAGCTAGGTGAAGACACAGGCATCTTTCTTTGCTAATAAAAGCCTTGTTTTATCCAGTTAACTTTGAGCCTTGAAGTTATTGAGGCGCATCAATTTTATTAGCAAACTTTCAACGATGGATCAACTTTTGAAACCGGAACGCTTGGATTTGGACCCGCATGCTTCAGATGCATCGGCACGGTTTGGACACTGGTTCCAGTGCTTGGAATTTTTTATGGCCAACTCCGAAGCCGTCACAGCCTCTAAAGCCACCGGAGATGTGAAACTTGGGATCCTGCAGAATCGGGTAAGCTACCGGGTTTTTCCACTCATCCAAGACGCCGCCACCTACCTGGATGCCTGCAACATTCTAAAGGCCCACTATCAGCGGCCTACCAACGAGGTGTACGCCAGGCATCTGCTTGCTACCTGCACACAGCGACCCGGAGAGTCACTAGAGGACTTTCTAGTCACCCTAAAAGTGCTTGGCAAAGACTGCAAATGCAAAGACGTGAAGGCCACGGTATACACAGACGAGCTTATTCGGGATGCCTTTATCGCAGGCCTTAGCTCTAATTACATCCGGCAGAGACTGCTAGAGAAAACGGGCCTAGATCTGACACAGACTGTGGACACAGCGCGATCGCTGGATGTGGCTCAGAAGAACTCTGACTCCTACTCTTCAGGCCGCGCGGCCCACGCCGCCTCGTACGCACCAAGGGCGCCGCCATGTTGGAAGACATCTTCCCCGCCCGGTAGCCCAACACCGTCGGGGCCCTGCTCTCCCCCCAGAAGCCCTACGACCGCCGCGACGCATCGGGGCCCCAAATGCTACTTCTGCGGGCAGCCGAAGCACACCAGGAACCTGTGCCCGGCGAAAGGCACCACCTGCTGTAAGTGCGGTAAGAAGGGGCACTTTGGGAAGGTGTGCAGAGGGAACCCCGCAGGCAAACCCGCCACCGCCGCGTGCGCGCCGTGGGAGCGGCCATCTTGGACGCCATCTTGTCCGACCTCGTGGGGTCCGCCATCTCGCGAGCAGACATCGTGGATGCCATCTTACCCGGCCTCGTGTGGCCCACCATCTTGTCCCGATCAGGGCCCTACAGTGGCGTCGATCACAGTGGACCAGTCCAGACCGCACCCACTATCCAAATCGATGGTGGACATCGAGGTAAACAGGTGCAAGGTTAAATGTTTAATTGACAGCAGGAGCACGGAGAGCTTCATTCACCCTGGTCTGGTACAACGACTCTCTCTAACTATAGTCCCTACTCAGGGCACGATCTCTATGGCCGACAAAACCCAGATATCGACTATTGCGGGTTACTGCACGGTACGATTGTCCGTTAAAGGCACTGTATATAATCATTTTAAACTGTTAATTATGAAGGATTTATGTGTGAGCGTGATCTTGGGCCTGGATTTTCAGTGCCACCACCAAAGCATCACGCTCAATTTCGGTGGGTCCCAGCCGCCCCTCACAGTGTGCGGTCTGGCTACCCTGAAGGTAAAGCCGCCTTCGCTATTCGCGAACCTTACCCCTAACTGCCGGCCAATAGCGACCAAAAGCAGGAGGTACAGCTGGGAGGACAGGCGGTTTATCGTGACCGAGGTAGACAGGCTCCTGAGGGAGCGCATTATTGAACGCAGCAACAGCCCGTGGCGCGCCCAAGTGGTGGTGGTGAGGGGTAGTGAGAAGAAGCGGATTGTGATTGACTATAGTCAAACAGTCAACATCTATACCCAACTAGACACCTACCCGCTACCCCGCATATCCGAGATGGTGAACCAAATTGCCCAATACCGGGTGTTCTCCACTATCGACCTCAAGTCAGCGTACCACCAGCTCCCTATCAGACCAGAGGACCGTTCGTACACCGCCTTCGAGGCAAACAGACGCCTCTACCAGTTCCTCAGAGTCCCCTTTGGGGTGACAAATGGGGTCTCGGTCTTTCAGAGGGAGATGGACCGCATGGTCGATGACCACCACTTGCAGGCAACCTTCCCCTACCTCGACAACGTCACCATCTGCGGTCACAATCAGCAGGATCACGACTCAAACCTCGCGAGGTTTCTGAAAACCGCACAAAAACTCAACCTCACTTACAACGAGGACAAGTGCGTTTTCAACACCACGCGCCTCTGCATACTAGGCAGCGTGGTGGAGAATGGGGAAATCGGACCAGACCCCGACCGATTGCGCCCCCTACGGGAGCTGCCCCTGCCCAACACTCCCAAAGCCCTGAAAAGGTGCCTGGGGTTATTCTCGTATTATGCCCAATGGGTCCCTAACTACTCCGATAAAGCTCGCCCCCTCTTGAAAGCATCCTCTTTCCCGCTCTCTGCTGAGGCCCATGCTGCCTTCAAAAGCATTAAGCAGGATATTGAGTGGGCCACGCTACAGGCAGTGGACGAGAACACTCCCTTTCAAGTGGAAAGTGATGCGTCTGACTTTGCCTTGGCGGCCACCCTCAACCAGGTGGGGCGGCCTGTAGCTTTCTTCTCGAGGACCCTCCAGGGGCCCGAGATCAGACACTCCTCCGTGGAAAAGGAGGCCCAAGCCATCGTGGAGGCAGTGCGCCACTGGCGGCACTACCTAGCCGGCAAACGCTTCACCCTACTTACCGACCAGCGGTCGGTAGCGTTTATGTTCAATAATAAACAGAGGGGGAAGATTAAAAATGATAAGATTCTTAGGTGGCGGATCGAGCTCTCCACCTTCGAGTACGACATCATATACCGGCCGGGGGCCCTTAACGAATCCCCCGACGCCCTCTCACGAGGGATGTGTGCCAACGCCACCGGGGATCGGCTACAGACCCTCCACAACGACCTCAGCCACCCAGGGGTCACACGGCTGTTCCACTTCATAAAGTCCCGCAACTTACCCTACTCGATTGAGGAAGTTCGGTCTCTGACCAGGAACTGCCGCACTTGCGCTGAGTGCAAGCCTCGGTTCTACCGCCCTGATAGAGCCCACCTAATCAAAGCTACACGGCCCTTTGAGTGGCTTAGCTTAGATTTCAAGGGCCCCCTCCCGTCCGTCGACCGCAATGTTTACTTCCTGAACATTGTGGACGAATACTCCCGTTTCCCATTCACCTTCCCCTGCCCAGACATGACCAGCGCCACGGTCATTAAATGCCTCAACAGCCTGTTCTGCCTGTTCGGTATGCCAAGCTATATCCACACGGATAGGGGGGCGTCCTTCATGAGTGAAGAGCTACGCCAGTACATGCTGTCCAAGGGGATTGCCACGAGCCGTACCACCAGCTACAACCCCCAAGGTAACGGTCAGGTGCAGCGAGAGAACGGGACAGTATGGAGGGCAGTCACTCTAACTCTAAGGACCAAGGGCCTCCCTATCTCCTGCTGGCAGGAAGTCCTCCCAGATGTGCTCCACTCAATACGGTCACTATTGTGTACCGCCACTAATGCCACGCCTCATGAGCTAATGTTTGTGTTTCCCCGGAAATCCACCTCAGGCGTATCGATACCATCATGGCTCTCCACCCCAGGTCCGGTACTTTTGCGGAAGCATGTGAGGGGCCACAAGACGGACCCTCTCATGGAGCCAGTGCACCTGCTCCACGCCAACCCACAATATGCGTATGTCCGGCACGCCGACGGACAGGAGGACACTGTGTCCATAAAAGACCTCGCCCCAGCCGGTAACAACAGCAACAACGACAATGACTACAACAACAACAGCAACAACGACAACAACCACAACAACTATTACCCACCCACTCCACCCACTATTCTTTCATCACCCCCGGAAGAACACCAGCCAACGGTACCCCCACCACCTACTCCTTCAACAACCCCGGTGGCGCCCCCGGCAGAGACCCAGGAGGTCACCTGGGACACCCAGCCGGCACCCGCGGCACCGCAACCGTTACGTCGGTCACAGAGGACTATCACACCCCCGGACAGACTAAATCTGTAGAAGGGGTGAATGTGATGAAATATGTCATTCATCAGACTCTGTATTTAACTACATATATTGTATTGCCTGCTCCTGTGTTTGTATTGCCTGCTCCTGTGTTTTACCTTGTATTGTATATAGTGCACCGCCCCCTTTCTCCCCATTGGGTGTGTCGGCTCCGCCCATACCTGGCCCTACTTAAGACAAGCCCAGGCTTGTCTTGCAGCACAACAGCAGAATGCTAGGTGAAGCTAGGTGAAGACACAGGCATCTTTCTTTGCTAATAAAAGTCTTGTTTTATCCAGTTAACTTTGAGCCTTGAAGTTATTGAGGCGCATCAAGGTCATTTAACTTCTTTTGGCACTGAATGACTGTCTCCTGCTATATCGTTCAGGAGGTGTATAGCGGGGGCTTCCTGCCAGTCTGGAGGAAGAGGACAGTCTGCCTCCTCTCCATGGTCACAACCAGTGCCTCCAGAGCTGCATCTGAAAATCTCCTGGCTCTCTCCCTATGAGGATGTTTTGCCATTGCTTTGGATCATCATCATCCTCATCCTCCTCCTCCTCCTCCTCCTTCTCCTCCTCCTCCTCCTCCTCCCCCCAAATTAGACTGGTCCACTTGTTGAACATTAAGCCAATGAGCAGCAGTTTTAGCGCTGAAATCATGACTATAATCATGTCAAGGAGGAGTGAGCACGTATTTTGCATGCTACCTAGATCATTTTGAGGTGGCGCAGCTTAACATCATTAGGCCTTATCACTGCCTATTTTGTGGCTATATCCAATTCCATGGCTCTGTCTTTGGCCCCTCAACTACATCATTCCTCTCCAATACTATAATAGTTTCTCTGATCTATACTGCCACAACCCCTCCTTTTTGTTCCTTCCCTATCGTTCCTGAGTACTTTGTAGCCAGGAGTATTAAGTTCCCAATCCTCCTCTTCTTTGTGCCAGTTCTCTGTTTTTGCCACTATATCATAGTCCCATGTGGTGACTTGTGCCTGCAGCTCACCAACCTCATTTACCACACTCTGTGCATTTACGTACATGCACTCCAAACCAATCTTAGACTGCTTCGCATTTGCTCCCTGTCTGATCGCTCCTATTTCTGAACTATTCATTACTCGAGTGCTATTTGTCTCTCTCACTCCTCTGTGCACCTTGTTTCTCCTCTCCAATGTTTAATCCTAATGTCCATCCCCTTTCAAATTAATTTAAACCCTCCCCAACAGTGCTAGTTAATCTTGCTGCGAGGACATTGGTCCCGGCTCTGTTGAGGTGCAACCTGTCTACCTTGAACAGGTTCATTCTGCCCCAGAACTGGTCCCAATGTCTCAGAAACCCTGAGCTTGAGTTTGAGCAACTGGAGGTATTTCCTGCACACATGGTTATACAGAACACATGAAGCATCCTGAAGTTCCCACGTAGCACAGGAATTTCAGGCAATGGGTCTCAGCTGTCCCATCATTTTGCTTTTAAAAAATCCCTTTTCATCTAATTAATTACTCTGATTATTTATATATTTACTGTTGCCACTTGGTTTAAAGTACTTAGCACCACCTCTGCACCGAATTCCCCTCTCACCAAATTCCCATTGCCACTCTGTTTACAAGCCACTCCATTTAGAAGATTCTCCCAGATTTGTGCACACAGCTCTCATATGACGACCAGATGTGTCATTGAGCAAGCGATTGGCATGCTCAAGATGCACTTCAGATGCCTGGACAGATCTGGGGGCGCCCTTCAGTACTCACCAGTGAGAGTCTCCGGAATGGTCATGGTGTGCTGTGCTCTGCACAACATTGGCCAGCAGTGAGGATTGGAACTGCAGGAGACACAAGGCACTGAGCGCACATCGTCTGCAAATGATTCCAATGAAGAGGATGAGGAGGAGGACAAGGAGGAGGCAGAAGATGAAAATGTTGCCCCCAATGCAACAATGCAGAAGAAATTAATTGTTAAATAATTCTTAAATAATCTTAAACCATATGGTCCTTCAGTCTAACTGAATGTGATTATTGATATACCTATCAATTCCTCCAATAAAAGGCGAAGATTTATGAAGGTGACTAAAGGTTTTTATTGACTAAATAACAGAGCCCACTCTCGTGGGTGATCCGATCCAAGCAGGAGGAATACCAGCCAGTCGCTCACCTTTATACCTGGCCTGGTGGGTGGAGCCAAGGCGGAGTCGGCAGTGGTCATCCCAGGTATAGCAGTGTGGCAAGAGGCGACCTCGTACCGTGATACAATAGTGGTCAGTGATACAGTTATAACGAACAGTGGTGAACAGTGCTAACTACTAACAGTGATACGATAGTGAACGTGGTTTACCACATTCACCCCTTGTTTAGAATTAAGTCCGGCGGGGTGAAGTGTACTACCAATTCTGGTAGGTCAGTCTGTCCGGAGGCTTCGTGAGCCTCTCCGATCGCCGCAGCGGTGGTGTTGCCTTATCCGGTGCTGGTGCCTTATCCGGTGTTGATGCTGGTGTTTGCGTGGTCGGCGAGGGCTCGTGGGGTTCCGGCATGCCGTCTACCTGGACTGAGGTTGGGGGGGGTGGTGGCGGTGTTTCCGGATCGGCTGAGGGTGCGAGGTCTCGTAGGGAGACAGTGTCCTCCCGCCCGTCTGGGTACGCCACGTAGGCGTACTGGGGGTTGGCGTGCAGGAGGTTCACCCTCTCGACCAGGGGGTCCGTTTTATGGGTCCTCACGTGTTTCCGCAGCCAGACCGGCCCCGGGGCGGTCAGCCAGGTTGGTAGAGTGGTTCCCGTAGTCGACTTCCTGGGGAAAACGAACATTCGTTCATGGGGGGTGGTGTTAGTGGCCGTGCAAAGTAATGACCGGATTGAGTGCAGCGCTGTCGGGAGGACTTCTTGCCAGCGGGAGGTTGGGAGGCCCTTAGACTTTAAGGCTAAGAGGACGGCTTTCCATACCGTCGCGTTCTCTCTTTCCACCTGACCGTTACCTCTGGGGTTGTAGCTGGTGGTCCTGCTTGCTGCAATACCTCTCTCTAGGAGGAATTGCCGGAGTTCCTCGCTCATGAAGGAGGAGCCCCGGTCGCTGTGTATATAGTTCGGGAACCCGAACAAGGCGAAGAGGGCATTCAGGCACTTAATGACCGTGCTACTGGTCATGTCGGGGCAGGGGAAGGCAAAGGGGAAACGGGAGTACTCATCAACGATGTTGAGGAAGTACACATTACGGTCAGAGGACGGGAGGGGCCCCTTAAAGTCGATGCTCAGGCGCTCGAAGGGGCAGGTGGCCTTGATCAGGCTTGCTCGGTCCGGCCTATAGAAGTGCGGTTTGCACTCCGCACAGGTCTGGCAGTTCCTGGTCATGGTCCTGACCTCCTCGATGGAGTAGGTCAGGTTGCGGGCCTTACTGAAATGGTAGAGTCTGGTGACTCCGGGGTGGCAGAGCTGGTCGTGGAGGGTCTGAAGCCTATCGATATGCGCGCTGGCGCATGTCATTCGTGAAAGGGCATCAGGGGATTCGTTCAGCTTGCCTGGCCGGTACAAGATCTCATAATCGTAGGTGGAGAGCTCGATTCTCCATCTCAAAATCTTGTCATTCTTGATTTTGCCCTTCAGCTTGTTATTAAACATAAAAGCCACCGAACGCTGGTCGGTGAGGAGGGTAAATCGTTTGCCTGCCAGGTAGTGCCTCCAGCGCCGTACTGCCTCCACGATCGCCTGGGCCTCTTTCTCGACCGACGAATGTCGGATCTCGGGGCCCTGTAGGGTCCTTGAGAAGAAGGCCACTGGCCTCCCCTCCTGGTTTAGGGTGGCGGCTAAGGCGAAGTCGGATGCGTCGCTCTCCACCTGAAAGGGGATGGACTCGTCCACTGCGTGCATCGTGGCCTTGGCTATATCTCCCTTAATGAGGGAGAAGGCCGCGCACGCCTCCTCCGTGAGGGGGAAGGAAGTGGCTTTCAGGAGGGGTCTGGCTTTGTCCGCGTAATTGGGTACCCATTGGGCATAGTAGGCGAAAAGCCCCAGGGTTCTCCTAAGTGCTTTAGGGCAGTGGGGGAGGGGTAGCTCCATGAGGGGGCGCATTCTTTCTGGGTCGGGGCCGATGATTCCGTTCTCCACTACGCAGCCGAGGATGGCAAGGCGCGTGGTGTTAAACACGCATTTCTCCTTATTGTAGGTGAGGTTCAGCCGTTGGGCCGTACGGAGGAATTTCTCCAGATTCGCGTCATGTTCCTGCCGGTCGCGGCCGCAGATAGTGACGTTATCTAGGTAGGGGAATGTAGCCTGCAGTTCGTTCTGGTCAACCATCTGGTCCATCTCCCTTTGGAAGACCGAGACCCCATTAGTGACACCGAAGGGGACCCTAAGGAAGTGGTATAGGCGCCCATTCGCCTCGAAGGCGGTATACTGGCGGTCCTCAGGGTGGATAGGGAGTTGGTGGTAGGCCGACTTCAGGTCGATGGTCGAGAATACTTTATACTGTGCAATCTGATTGACCATGTCAGATATGCGGGGGAGTGGGTATGCGTCCAGCTGGGTATATCTGTTTATGGTCTGGCTGTAGTCGATGACCAGGCGGTTTTTATCGCCGGTCTTTACGACTACGACCTGGGCACGCCAGGGGCTGCTGCTCCCCTCGATAATGCCCTCTTTCAGGAGGCGCCGCACCTCAGAGCTAATGAAGGCTCTGTCCCCGGCGCTATACCGCCTGCTCTTGGTAGCGACGGGTTTGCAGTCAGGGGTAAGGTTAGCAAACAGAGAGGGTGGCGGGACCTTGAGGGTGGAGAGGCTGCAGGTGTTACGCGGTGGGCGGTTTAACGTTTGCTGGTTGTTGACTGTGAGTGGGGGGAGGGGTCCACCGTATGCTAGGGTTACGCTTTGGAGGTGGGATTGGAAGTCCAGCCCTAGTAGGACGGCAGCGCGGAGATGGGGGAGGACGAGGAGTTTAAAGTTTTTATACTCCGTGCCCTTAACCGACAGGGTCACGACACAGTAGCCGCTGATGTCCGTGGCGTGGGACCTCGATGCCATCGAGATTCGGCTGCGCGTTGGTAGGACAGAGAGGGAGTAGTGGCTCACCGTGTCTGGGTGGATGAAGCTCTCCGTGCTTCCGCTGTCGAACAGGCAGGTCGTGGCGTGGCCGTTCACTTTGATGTCCATCATTGACTTGGACAGATGGTGCGGGCGGGCTTGGTCCAGGGTGACGGAAGCTAGTGTGTAGCTGAGCGAGTCGTTGTCATCTGCGGGCGAGGCGGTCGGGCGTGGTGAGTAAAATGGCGTCTCCCACGAGGTAGGGCCCCATGAGGCACTATTGGGGTCGGTTGCCTTAATCAAAGATGGCCGCCCCCATGACTCATGTGTGGGGATGCTGGCCTCAGTTGCCCTAAACAAAGATGGCCGCCCCCATGACTCATGTGTGGGGATGCTGGCCTCAGTTGCCCTAAACGAAGATGGCCGCCCCCATAGTTCGCATGCGGCACTGCTGGCCTCTGAGGATCCGCTCCTGCAGGCCTTGGAGAAGTGGCCTTTCTTCAGGCAGGTTTTGCATATGGAGTTCTTGGCTGGGCAGCGCGACCTCGGGTGCTTCTCCTGGCCACAAAAAAAATAGCCGGCGGCCCGATCGCGGATGCCCGATGTCGGGGCCGGTGCCGGGGGTGGCGGGGCCGGTCGGGTCCGGGACGCCGACGCAGAGGTAGGTCCCGGGGGCGGCGCTGGGAAGGGTGCTGTGGTAGGGGTCGGGCCCGAGTCCCAGGGTCGCGAGCAGTACCTGGTGAATGCTTCCTGATCTTGGTGGGCCACTTCCAGGGAGATAGCGAGGGCTTCAGCTTTTTCCATGCTGAGGTCTTTAGCTTCCAGCAGTCTTTGCCGTGAGTACTCGGACCGTAGGCCTTTCAGGAATGCGTCGCGGATATTATCTTCAGTATTTTCGGCTGCCGACACCGATTTAAAGTCACAGTTCCTGGCGAGTGCATATAGCGCCTGTGAGAATTCGGCTACTGATTCTCCTGGCTGTTGCGGCCGTGATCTTAGGAGGTGCCTAGCGTACATGTAGTTTACCGGGGTCTGGTACTTCTGTTTCAGCAGGTTGATGGCGGTCTCGTAGGTAGTCATGTCCTCGATGAGAGTGTATACTCTCGGGCTCAGTTGTGCCTGCAGGACACTTAGTTTGGATGCCTGAGGGACGCTGGATTCTCTCAGGTATGATTCGAAGCAGACCAGCCAGTGTTTAAAGTCTGCGGCTGAGTTTGCTGCTCGTGGGTTCAGGTCCAGGTACGGCGGTCTGAGGGCTCGCAGCCAAGCTGGCTGGTGTGGCTGTGCTCCTGGGAGCTGCGCTGGTGGCTCCTCCGCCGGTTGTGACTCGTTGTCGGACATCATTAAATTTAGTCAATAAAATTGATATACCTATCAATTCCTCCAATAAAAGGCGAAGAGTTACGAAGGTGACTAAAGGTTTTTATTGACTAAATAACAGAGCCCACTCTCGTGGGTGATCCGATCCAAGCAGGAGGAATACCAGCCAGTCGCTCACCTTTATACCTGGCCTGGTGGGTGGAGCCAAGGCGGAGTCGGCAGTGGTCATCCCAGGTATAGCAGTGTGGCAAGAGGCGACCTCGTACCGTGATACAATAGTGGTCAGTGATACAGTTATAACGAACAGTGGTGAACAGTGCTAACTACTAACAGTGATACGATAGTGAACGTGGTTTACCACAATTATATACAGAAAATCCATATAAAAATGAATTTTAAATATATTGTTGAAAAAGTCATTTATATATTTGAGTTATTTGCCTGCAACTTCTCACATTAGAGTCCTGTCAGGATTGGGACCAGTATTTTAAATGCTGCTTTTGTTTAAGTTGTCTTCTCTTTCTTCAGCTATGTAAAGCTAACGGGTGCAAAATCCGGATTTGTAGCACCTGTTTTTTGGGTGCTACAATGCCCCTAAAGGTCCAAAATGGCATCCACGGTGCTCATACACACTTCTGGTGTGAGTCGTGCCGGACAACGTATTGGAGAGGGTGTTAGTGATGAGGGTGAATGTCCGCCAGATGTATGCAGAGTAGGCAGTTCATCAGCGTGCAATACCAATTTGCCGCCAGCGGTGTCATTTTGGAGCTCAATGCTCCAACTAACACCCTCTCTTAACCTCGCACAGTTGAACAAGCATTCAGCAGCAAGAAGGACCCAACATCAGCGCTATTTAAAGGGATTATGAACTACTTTCAGGTTAGTTGCTGATTGATTTCTATTGGCTGTTGCAACGATTGCACAAGTATTTGGTGCTTTCTAGAGTTCTTTAAAGTTGCTAAAGTCTACAAGGAGTGATGTGGCAGGTGCTGAAGAACTTTGTCCTGACTTCAAGGCTTCTGCACAAACCAGTTGCTCCCAGACATGGGTGCACTAGTAGGAATTTGCCTTGGAATACATCATATCTTGGAGAATGAACAGAGGGAATGCAGAGCAGGACAAGCTGCTGGAAGAGGGAGGAGGAGGAGAGGGAGAAGGGCTCTCAGCAGGAAGCCATATCCGCCCAGGGTGTTCAAGGAGCAATTCACCTACCTGAACCTCAGCAAGGAACATTGTGTGAGATGTCTGCACTTCAGTAAGGACGTCATCACTGAAATCTGCCTGCAGCCAAAACTGCAACCTCAGAACAGGGCGAAGACTGCATTGCCAGTGGCTGTGAAGGTGACTGTGACCATGAACTTTTATGCGTCAGGCTCCTTCCAGGCTGGTGCTGGAGATATTTACAACATCTCACAGTTTGCCGTCCACTGTTGCATAAGGGAGGTCACTGAGGCTCTGTATTCAAAGAGAGCTGAATACATTTGCACAAGAGCAGCAGGCGGGGCGAGCATGCGGCCTTGCTAGGATTGCAGGCTTCCCCATGGTCCAGGATGCCATTGACTGCACGCACTTCGCTTTGCGGGTGCCACATGTCAACTCTGACATGTATTGCAACTGAAAGGGATTCCACTTAGATAAGTGCAGTTATGCATGTGGGCAGGGCAAATGCTCAACATTCATACACCCTTCAGGGAAAAGCATTAAAGAAGGTGGAGATAGAAAGAGATTTGGGCATTCTAGTGTATACATCTTTAAAGGTACATGAGCAATACCGTGAAGCGATAGCTAGAGCAAATAGGGTATTGGGGTGTATCCATAGAACAATTGAATATAAGACGAGGAATACTATTTTGTCCTTGTACAAGACCTTAGTCAGGCCGCACGTGGAATACTGTGTCCAGTTTTAGTCTCCTCACATGGTGGGTGATATTGAGGCTTTAGAAAGGGTGCAGAGGAGGGCCACTAGACAAATTCCCTGTTTAAAGCACCTTATTTATCAAGTTAGCTAAAAGAGTTGGGACTCTACACTTTAGAGAAGCGTAGACTTAGAGGCGAACTGATTGAGGTTTATAAGACAATGAAGGGAATAGATTGTGTTCCAGTTGAAAGTTTGTTTCAATTAAATAAGTTAGGGAGGTCCAGGGGTCACAAATTTAAATTGTATAAGGCTAGATCTAGGTTAGATGTCAGGAGGTGGTTCTTTTACCAAGGAATAATGGACCTCCGAAACAGGATGCCATTTCGTGCAGTGGAAGCTGTGCCATCTGCATTTGAGCCATCATGGCAAACCAAAGGGTGGCTACTGGGTGACAAGGGCTATCTGCTGTCGACATGGCTCTTGACTCCGGTGTGTAACCCAAACACACTTGGGCAGCATGAATACAATGAAACCCATGCTGCCACACAAAATGTGATAGAGCAGACCATTGGTGTCCTGAAAAAACACTTCCACTGCCTGGACCACTCTGGAGGAGCCCTGCAGTACTCAGCAGAGCAGGTGTCAAGGGTTATGGTGGTCTGTTGCATGCTGCACAACCTCACCATTATGAGGGCACATGCCCTTGCCACCAGCTATACGGTGAGCAGCTGAGGAGCAGGAAGAGGAGCATGAGGAGGAAGTGGAAGGGAGGAGGCAACCTAGACAGCCGCTTTCTGGCTGGGCTGTCCATGAAGAACTCATCCGAGTGCGATCCCAGTAAACGCAACCCCAATTCCCCATTCAGCAACTGTCCCAAACCTTACCTTCTTTCTGCCACTGACCATAACAGTGTCTGCTTGGCCACAATGAAAAAATAAAAGCCAAGAATAAATAAACATTCCAAAATAAATTAATAAATTAAATCATGCCATATTGCCTACAAACATAAACTAATCACCCTTTTACAGTTTTGAAGAAGGGTTTCAACCCAAAACGTCAACTCAAATTTCTCTCCACGGATGTTGCCTGACCTGCTGAGTTTTTCCAGCATTCTCTGTTGTTATTTTTTATAAACTAATCACCCTTGTGCAGTCCCTTAGTGCCTGTTTTTAGTGTGCCTTTGCCTGTCCTAATGCTCCTGTGCAGTGCTACCCCAGTATCTGCAGCATGGCTGGTGGAAGGCTGCTGACTTTCAGTGGAGGAGACTGCAGATGGTCTTGGAGGATGACCTTAAGCAGCTCTGGGCCTAGAAGGCACGGATGCAGACTGCATCACCTCGGCATTGGTGACAGCAATCTGAACTGGCTGGTTGACAGGGAACAGCAAGGACACTGGTGGAGTTGCAGTGGTAGGAGGACATATGCTGTCCTCCTGAGAGAAGACAGCAGGTTCATGTTCTACGGAGCCACTGCCACTCCCCCGGGGGCGGCGCCTCAGCAATCCTAGTAATCTGTTGGAGGACAGATTGCTGGAATGCTGTGACACGCTGCAAGCCCCTTTGCACATTGTAATCCACAGCCATAATGGCAGCAGTCTGAGCTTCCATGACAGCACTCAGATGTTGGATAGTTGCTGCTTGTGCTACAATGGAAGCTGCATCATGGTAGGGTCCACAAGTATGCTAATGGATTTGGTCATCACTTCCATGCTGGAAAGGATCGATTCCAAGATCTGCACAAAGCCCTGTACCATGCTGGTGCCAGACTCCTCCATGCTCCTTGACATTGCACTAAGCATTTCATTGTGCAGACCCGTCAGCCATCTTCTGTAGCCTGCACCATCGAAGTGCTCATCTGAGTCCTCTACAGCAGAACTCGTGTGCGAACTTGCTCTCAGGTGAGCTGGCATCTGCTCTATCCTTGCCCCCTGCCCTGGCTGCAGGCCACTCGTGCCCAGTGTCTCACCACGTGCAGATCCCACCTTCATGCTATCCCCTATATTATGCACAGTGTCAGTATCTGAGTTGGTGGCTGCGAGTATGAAATCGAGTGATGGTGTTTCTTCATCATCACTGTCTTGTTGCTCTTCCACCACTGCCTGGCCAGGTTGCAGTTCTTGGGTATCTGTAAGGAGATAGGCACAAGGTAAGGTTGTGTTGAGGGGAGGAGTGAAAGCAAGCAATGCATGCTTACACCATCTGCAGCTTGTAAATCCGAAGAGATTGTGAGATGAGGGGGAACTGCAATGTGAGAAGTGGGATTAGGTATGAGGATACTGTTATCTTCTATGATTTCAGTCCCGCTGCTAGCCACGGACTCAGCAATGGCCATTCCAATGATGGCAAGCACCATTTCCTCCATGGGGGTAAGGACAAGCACGCATGCCTGTCCCCCGCCGGTTAGCTCCTGCTGCCTCCAGTTGTGCGCCACCTTGTCCTGCAAGAGACCGGGAAGTGTGTCAGTGAGTGTGGTCCAATCTGTTTGGGTGCAGTGGCTGTCATGGTTGAATAGTTGACAGTGTGTGCAAGCTGTGCGATATGGGTGTGAGGCTTGCAGCAATGCTAAGTGTGTGAGGGTGAGGTGAAGCTATGAATGTTAGGTATGAGTCCTGATAGAGATTGTGGGTAGGTGAATGATGAGGGTATGGTGCATTGTGCAGTGTGTGAGGTTAGTGGTGCAGTTGTTGGGATATGGCATTTGAAGATGCATTCACTGACCTTGACCACTCATGTGAGGTCATTGAACTTTTTGCAGCACTGCATCCAGGTCCTTGGGACTTGACTCCTGGCATTGATCGCCATAACTATCTGCTCCCACAACTTTCTGAGCATTTGTCTGGAGGGTCTCCTGGCTCCCTGTAGATACAACACATCTGTCCTCCTTTCCACCTCCTCCACCAAGGCCTCCAGTGCAGCGTTGGAGAACCTTGGTGCCCGCGCTCTCCCATGTTGCGCCATTATTGAGTGTTTCCCACATCAAAATCAGTTGTAGAATGACTTCCGCCACCTGCTCCAGCCACAATGCACCTCCCCTTTAAGAGGTGCAAGCTGGCTTTAAGTAGTGCAGGCTAACTTTAAGTGGTGCTAGCCTCTCACAATTTTGGGCACCCTGCTGAGGCGTGCAACCAATGAACAGTGTGGTTAGCGTTGGCTGCATGCTACAATCATTTAAATGAGCAGGCAGCACAAATTTAGCATGCAACCTGCATCGGACTCAACGGGGACAGGTTAATCGAGCAGCACGATCCCCTCCCCCATTTTCGTGGGTTATTGAATTTCGCGGCAACATGTCCTTTTGACCTAGATAATGAGATTTAAAAAGTACAAAATCTAAACAAAGTGGGTTAGATTTTCTGTTTGCATTACCCAGGGTGGCTGTGGGCAGAAACTTGCTTGACAACACATTGCCCTCATTTCTCAGTGGGCAGACCCAGCAGCCTAAAATGCAACCACCCATAGGCCTTGGTGTCCAATGTTCAAAGATTGGGGAGAAGCCCACACTCCTCCTCCCTGAGGAACAATTATCAAGGGCCCTATGCTATGTCTCTCACAGTGTGGCCATGCACAAATAACCAGCGGCAGCTTCAAAAGTTTACAACAAAATTTTTTTTTTTTTCGGCAGCCTGGTTGCTTCAGTCTTGGTCCTGCTGCGGCAGGCCCACAAGGTGTGCCACTGCAAGGCTCCACCCCCAGTTTGGCACAACTCTGGGGCAGAGGCTGGGGTGTATTAAAACTACCCTCGAGCTGGAAATTTGGGCAGGGTCATGGGACATCTGATCGGCGGGTAGAAATGCTATCCTGCTAGTGATGCCCCACCCTCCATTCAGAAAATCTAGACAAATATTTCTTTAATGATTATTTTCTCTCTGTAGTCCTGTTTTCCCCCTATATTTTTAAACACCCTTAGGAGTATTTCTCACACACAGATATTTGGTTCTTCCAGTTTAGAGAAGAGTTGTACCAATAAATTATATAGGCCTTTTAAAAGGGTGAAGATTGGACATTGTACTAGTGAACGAAACTAAAAAAGAAATTTGTGTAATCATTTTCATTCAAGTATCTAGTTTTAATAATTATTGCAGCAATCTGTTACCTGGCAGTCAACATTGCCAAGAAATCCCTCAAAGCCTTAGGATAACAGGAGAAATAAGTCATACTGGAACCCTGCCATGGACATTCATTTTGATTAGTTATACATGTCATATATGCTGACATTTCATTAGTCCCAGGCTCTGGAGCATTTATTTCAACACAGTTAACTCCCCCTCCTCTTTGTGGTGCTATTGGCACTCCTCTTCCTTAGTCTAATGTGCATATAGGAAGTAATCCTACTACTCCATTCATCAACTATCATCCACAATTCAAGCATTTACCTTTCAATACATCCCCTCCTCAATTTGAACTCGTACGACACAGGCTTTCACTAGTGCAGTGTTGTCCAATATGTTGGCAACTAGCCACATGTGGTGAATTGCATTTCTGATAAGTAAATTAAAAATGAGTAATAGACACTGCCGTCAGGCAAGTGATCTCAATACTCGTAATTGCACAGTGTGTGCATGTGAAATTTTTGTGCGTTTGTTGGTAAAATGGTAAGATGAAAGGCAGAGTGTGGGAATGTTTTTTTATTGTCATGAGTGTTTTACTTACTTGGCTACTGAATGGTGATGGATGTTTGTTAAGTAAATATACAGATGTGAAGTGCATTTACCTGTATTGTATGAGTGTACATAAGGCGTTTTCTACTAAAATTATTGCATGTGGCTTAAACAGTGTTGCCATAGCCACATCTGTGGCTAGTCAGCAATTTCTATTGGACAACACTGCACTCATCCGTACTCAGTGAGTTGTTCCAGGGTTACAAAAGGAAAATAGTGCAAAATTAGGTGTGCTCATTTCATAACTTTCTACATGAACATATGGAACATTAGTGCAGTAATTTTAATGGTCTCTAAACCATTAATTGTAACACATTTTAGTAATATTGTATATAAGAAAATAGTTCTCTTTCATACAGGTTATTTGGGCATTAGGTTTGTGTTTATATGTTTGTATTACAATATAGTTTTCATGTATGACAATACATACTGAGGGTAAATTGCCACCTTCAGCACTCCTGGAGCAGAGCAACACACAGACCAGAAATACTGTTGGGAATTCGAGCACACACCGTTCCTAAGGAGTGGTAAAGATTGAAATTGATCCTATTATAACTTGCATTTTCTGAGCATCATTATTCAATGTCATAACAATGAACAGCACAAGAAGGAATATTTTAACTTTTTTTTTTCATTGCCAATGTTCTTCCTCCTAAGAGTGATGACCCCTTGCTGGAGTGTAGTTGCATGTGTATCAAAGACTCCAGTACTACAACTAAACAGCATTATTCATGTATGAACCATGACAATGAGTGTCAGAAGGCTATTCTTTGGCCAAGCTTTTGGTCATCTGTCCTGATGTCTCCTTGTGTGGCTTGGTGTCGGATTTTGTTCAACGGCGCTCTTGTGAAGCACTTTGGGACGTTTTACTACGTTAAAGACGCTATATAAATGTATGCTGTTGTTGTTATTCTACTGCAGGTGACATCACAGCTGAGCTAAATCCTGTCCTCACCTCATATACACACTTTCACTTGTGGAAGGTGGCTGGATAACAATTGGGAAAGGGAACCCTGGCCAAATTTCCCATTCCTAGCCCAGGAAGGGCACTGAAGCTAAATATGGTGCCCAGCTGTCATCAGCTAAGTCAGCATAGGACTGGTCTGTATGTCTCAATTTCTCATTGGTTAAACTTTCTGAGCTATTGGGGAATATAATTTTGTCACTTCAACACAATGCAGCTGCTTAATGTAAAGTAATTTAGAAGCAATTTTCAATCACTCGATTGTGCAACTCTCCAGCCAGTTCCAAGACATTACTCCCAGAGCAGATCATTCAAGTTCCTCTCTCTCAGCTTTCATCATATATATTGGTTCCTCATTAATTTGTAGTTGCTGATATTTTTGAATTGCCAGAATATGCAGCTAACAAGTCCAGACTCACTTTACCTTACGTGACTTAAGGGATGGATACATTGTGAAATTCTGCTGCCGTTGGGACAGTTTCACTTGAATCTCCTAGTCTTTTCATGTTGCAAGATAAGATGACCATATTCAGATTACAGGTCAGAAAAGAAAGGCTGGAGTTCCATAGATGAATAAGGTGATTAGGTCAAAATTAAAATCTAAGAATAACAATAAAGTAATACAGGAAAAAAACAGGAAAAATAATAAAAGCATAGAAGAAAAAAAGACTTACATTCTGAGAAACATCTCAAATTGCTTCAAGTACAATGAATTATTTGAAGTGTAGTGACTGTTGCTATATAGGCAAATATAGCAGACATTTTGTGCACAGCAAGATCTCAAAAACAGATGAATAACCAGTAAATCTGTTTTGGTGCTGGTGGTTGAGGGAGGAAGTTGGCCAGCATACCAGGAGAACTCTCTACTCTTTTTTGTTGCATTGTGTCATGGGACCTAAAGCACAGAAATAAATAGACAGAGTTTCAGTTTAATAAGAAAGAAATCTTGTGGTGCTATTCTATCCATGACTTTCACCTGCTGTTGATCCCATCCCAGATCCAGGGAACGGGGTAATTCAAACAGCAGAGGTGGGCACCTCAGATGAAGTGGTGCAACAGAGCCACTGGCCATTGAAACCTAAAATGGCACCCAGTTTGGGCTGAAGAAACTGGTAAGTTTTTTTTTACATTTCCACTGAGAGAACAAATGGCCCATTTAGTAACAGGAATGAATTCCTCTGGAGTCAATTACCATTGTTTTGTGCATAGTTCGGGGTCTTCAGTCGGCTCACAACCTTCAGGTTTTCAGCCTACCGTAGACTTTAACCTTTGACCTCAAGGTCCTGCTGCAACCTCAAACTCTGAAACCCTAACTTTGGCCTCTAGGCCTAGTAAGCAGTTATTCACCAAGAATGAAGAAGAACAACAATTTGCATTTATATTCCATGTTTAATGTCAAAAAATGTCCCTAAGTGCTTCATGGAGGCGTAACAAAAAACTGGATACTGTAATGTATGTACCTTTAAGGGGAGAACTACTTTTTACAGCTCCTGTATACTGTAGTACCGGCAGTGACCACACCTGTATATAAACCCTGAGTAGGGATCTGTACAATTAGTTCTAGAGTAACCCTCATTCAGTAAACACCTGTTGATCGTTCCCTGCAGTCTCTTGTCTAATTATTGAAGGACACAACATCAAGATACACGGATCTAACATTGGCGACGAGCAGATTCAAACCTACCTGCAACTCTGCATCACCTCCCAGGGATTCGCTCCTGGAGAACAGTGGAAGAAGGCTGAGTCCAGAAGCACAGGCGTCGACCACGGGAAACCCCCCAGTCATCCAGCGGAGATTTGAGCCAGGCTTGGTTCTCCAGTCACGGTGGTCCAGCGAAACGGGCTGGCAACAGGTACTGCGCAGACCCTTCCCGGACAGCAGTGGCTAGAGCCAACCGACGGCACAGAAAAAGGCCGAGCAGCGTCGATGGGGGAGAGAGAGAGGGTAGAGCACACAGGGCGCAGCCGGTGTTCAGGACCGAGCGGCGTCAATGGATGAGAGAGAGCAGAGCGCAGCCAGTGTTCAAGGGCCGAGCAGCGTCAACGGGGGAGAGAGGCGCGCAGGAAAATGCACAGTGTGCAGCCGGTGTTCAAGGGCCGAGCAGCATCAGTGGGGAAGAAAGGAAAGCGCGGGAGATGCCATTTTAAGCTGCAGCGGGGAAGAAAGGAAAGCGCAGGAGACGCCATTTTAAGCCAGTCTAACCATACCCAAAAATGCCGAAGAGTGGCAGTATCACAGCGTTCGACAATGAAGTCGAAGATTGGACGACATATGTCGAATGCATAGAAGTATACTGCAAGGCGAATGAAGTGCCAGATGACAAGAAAGCGCTGGTATTGTTGAATTCAATGGGTGCAAAAACGTATGGCTTACTAAGAAACCTAGTAACCCCAGAGAAGCCAGTAGAAAAGGATTTTGAAAACATAGTGTCAATCCTACAGGACCACTTAAACCCCACACCGCTGCTGATAGCAGAAAGATTTAAGTTTCACAAAAGGAACCAGCATAAAGATGAAAGTAATGCTGAGTTTTTAATGGAACTGCGCAAGCTATCGAAACACTGCCAGTTTGGAACGGGACTAGCAGATACTTTAAGGGATAAGTTTGTGTGTGGGCTGCAAAGTGAAGGAACCCAGGAACGGCTTCTATCAGAAAAGGATCTTACGCTGGACAAGGCTTTCAGCATTGCAGTATCACACGAAGCAGCAGCACGGGGCGCGGTAGAGATACAATGGAGACCGCAAGAATATGGCACAAATGAAATGTCATACGGAACACTGAAGTGCTATCGCTGCGGCAGAACAACACACGACCATAACGATTGCTGGTTCAAGGACAAAGTGTGCAGACAGTGTGGAAAAGTAGGACACATAGCAAGAGTCTGCAGGTCGGGAAAGAAAACCAGCAGCAAGAAATCTCCACAGGAGAAGTACAAGAAGGTACATAAGGTGACGGAGAGTAGTTCAGACGAACAGAAAAGTGATACAGACTCCGGAAGCAAGGAGCTGGGTTGTCTGAAACTACATAATGTGATCAAAACGGAGGATTACCAAACTACCTGGGTCACGCTCAAGATAGCAGGAGTCCAAGTGAAAATGGAATTGGACACAGGATCAGCCCTAACAGTCATAAACTGAAGGGACTACAAGCGGCTATTCTCACATATACCCTTGAGAGATACAAAGATTGTCTTGAAGACGTACACGGGGCAAAAAGTCTACCCCAAAGGAAAAATAAGGGTGAACGTTATATATAACGGCAAGGAAACACCAAAAATGGACCTATATGTATTGCCAGATGGAGGACCACCACTACTAGGACGTGAATGGATCCGGAAGATACAGCTAGATTGGCATTCCATACAAGCACTGACTGTAGATGCCAAAAAGGATGACAATGTCACACCTGGACGACTGTCAAAAATGCTAACTGACGCACAAGAAGTGTTCCAGCAGGGACTCGGAACACTGAAAGGCATAACAGCGATGATCAAAATAGAGGAAAATGCAAGCCCAAAGTTTTTTAAGGCCAGACCGGTACCTTATGCGATCCGCCCAGCCGTCGAAGCAGAGCTGGAAGGTTTGGAACGTTCAGGAGTACTGTCCAAAGTGGACTGGAGCGAGTGGGCTACACCCATTGTTCCCGTAATGAAGAGGTCATTGAGTAATACGCCTGGGGACCCAAAGAAGGTTCGCATCTGTGGGGACTTTAAGGTGACAGTGAACCCAGTCCTTCACACTGTACAATATCCGCTTCCGCGGATTGAAGATATTTTCGCCTCGCTATCTGGAGGGAAACGCTTCACTAACATTGATCTGGCCCAGGCGTACCTGCAAATGGAGGTACAAGAAGCCTCGAAACAGTACCTCACGATCAACACTCATAAAGGTCTCTACCAATACAACCGGCTGGTGTTCGGGGTAGCATCAGCTCCGGCTATTTGGCAAAGGGCAATGGATCAAGTCCTGCAAGGGATTCCAGGGACCCAGTGTTATTTGGACGACATCCTGGTCACGGGCGAAAATGACAGTGATCACCTCGCCAACCTGGAGCAGGTGCTCACTAGATTGAAGGAATATGGGCTCCGAGCTAATCGCCACAAATGTGAGTTTTTCCAGAAGCAGATCTCATATTGTGGCCACGTTATTGATAAAGAGGGGTTACATAAGTCCCCATAAAAGATTGAGGTAGTAGTCAAGGCTCCAGCACCGGAAAATGTGTCACAACTGAGGTCGTTCCTCGGGCTGGTAAACTACTACCATAAGTTCTTGCCGAATTTGTCTACCGTACTACACCCACTGAACACCCTACTGCAAACGGGGGTACCATGGAAGTGGAGTGACGAATGTAAATGAGCTTTCCAGAAGAGCAAAGCATTGATCACATCAAAAGAGGTGTTGGCTCATTTCAACCCAGCGCTACCAATTCGGTTGGCGTGTGATGCATCACCCTATGGCATTGGAGCGGTGCTGTCGCACAAATTCCCGGACGGCTCAGAGAGGCCAGTAGCCTTTGCGTCTTGGTCACTAACCTCAGCCGAGCGTAACTACGCCCAGATTGACAGGGAGGCCTTCAGCCTAGTGTGGGGAGTGAAAAAGTTCAATCACTATCTGCACGGGCAGAAGTTCACCTTGCTGACTGACCACCAACTACTTGTCTCCATCTTTAATCCAAAGAAGGGCGTTCCGGTGATGACTGCGCAACGGCTACAAAGATGGTCCCTTTTTCTAGGGGCGCACCAATATGAAATCGAGTATAAGGGCACGAAACAGCATGGAAATGCTGATGGGCTATCACGCCTGCCACTGCCTACTGCGGAGGAAGCACCAGCAGTGGATCCTGTCGAAATATTTCATTCGACTATAATTGAATGCTTGCCAGTAACTAACGCTAGTATAGAGAAGGAGACCCGAAATGACCCGACACTGTCTCGGGTATATGATTTGACGGTGAAGGAATGACCAGCACATGACGACTCACTGTTGCCAGCATTCTCATCCAGAAGAGAACAGCTGTCAGCATGCCAGGGAACCTTGATGTGTGGATCCCGAGTGGTAATTCCACCCAAGTTAAGGGAGAGAGTGCTCAATGAGCTTCATGAAGGTCATCTGGGAGGGGTGAAAATGAAAAGCCTTGCTAGGGCTTATGTGTGGTGGCCGGGGATCGATCAGCAAATCGAGGACCTGACAAAGAGCTGCTCAGGATGCCAGAAGGTCCAAAATGCACCACCACATGCCCCTCTACACCCATGGGAGTGGCCCTCAGCTCCATGGCAACGGCTGCATATTGATTTTGCTGGTCCATTCATGGACTCAATGTTTTTAATAGCAGTGGATGCGCACTCGAAATGGCCTGAGGTGATCAAAATGTCCTCCACCACCACGGAGAAAACAATTCAGTCCTACGGACCATTTTTGCCAGGAACGGCTTGCCAGAGCAGATTTGCTCTGATAACGGACCACAGTTGTGTCCGAAGAGTTTCGAAGATTTATGAAAAGGAATGGGGTAAGGCATTACGCATCCGCCCCGTATCATCCAGCCACAAATGGATTGGCTGAGAGGTTCGTACAAACCTTTAAAAAAGCAGTAAAGGCCATGTGCGATGACAACATTCCACTGCAGCATAAGGTGGAGAATTTCCTGTTAGCCTACAGAAATGCGACACATGCAGTCACCAACCAGGCCCCGGCCATGATGTTCTTTAACCGAAGGTTGAGATCTCGTCTGGATTTGCTCAGACCAAATGTACGAAGAGATGTTGAGAATAAGCAATTCCAGCACATCAATGAGAAGCCGACAAGGAGCTTCAATGTAGGGCAACCAGTCTTGGCCCGCGACTACCGAACAGAGAAATGGCAACCAGGAACAATATGCACACGGCAGGGGCCACTAATGTACACAGTGGATGTTGGGGAGAACATTGTGAGACGCCATGTTGACCAGATCCTAGAGTCACAGGAACGAGTCAACCCCATGTCTCACCCATACGTACCTGGTGATGAACCCGACGTACAGGTAGCATCTACCCCAGAAACAGTAGCATCGGAAGCGGATGAACCAACCGACGACAGGGGGCCAGAATCGCCTCCGCACCAAGAGCAAGACACTCGGGAAAGGCGCTATCCAGAAAGGATCAGGAAGCCTCCCCAAAGACCGAATTTATAAATAGACTATTTTCAGTTAATGTTGCATGTTAAAAGTGTTAATTGTAATTAGTTTGATATTTAATTGTTGAATGAGTGTTATGGTACTGTTAATCTAAAAGAGGAGGAATTGTAATGTATGTACCTTTAAGGGGAGAACTACTTTTTACAGCTCCTGTATACTGTAGTACCGGCAGTGACCACACCTATATATAAACCCTGAGTAGGGATCTGTACAGTTAGTTCTAGAGTAACCCTCATTCAGTAAACACTTGTTGATCGTTCCCTGCAGTCTCTTGTCTAATTATTGAAGGACACAACGTCAAGATACACGGATCTAACAGATACTAAGTCAAAGAAGAAGATATTAGGAAAGGTGTACTCCCTGAAGGCTCCTTAGAATGTTGAAAAAGTGAAGGCAGACTTGGTAAGTTCTGAAGGGGAAGTTTCAAGTAAGCATGGATGTCATTCAGCTATTAACTTGATATTTCAGCAGTGTCATTAATATGACTACCTGAACTTATCTAATATGAGAACACCCTCAACAGATTACTGACATAAAACAATAAAACCAAAGATATCAAACAATGGAACAGGCAACAGGTACAATGGAATATCCTCAACATGATCCATTACTATTTTATGCATATTGCAAAACACCCCAAAGACAGAGTTTGATAGGCTGATGTCATAGTCCACCAACTCAACCATTAGCTGCAGATAGCAGCTGCAGTCAGCTATAAGCATCACTTCATCGTAATACTCAATCAACAGGGCAAGAAGAACAACGATCAGAGTCATCCTTTATCACGCAGCAGCGGAAGACAACTTCAGACTAGTTCTATCAGAAGATTACGTGATAAGGGAGACATGCCTAAAATAGTGCTGTATTTAGGGACATAGGCAGCAGCCACAAGTGGGTGAATAAAGCGGTAAAAGGTTAGTGAGTATGAATGGATTTGAATTTCCCTATAAGATTTTCACTACTTCAGATGAAAGGACTGTTCCAGATTAAGAATAATTTGTGAATAAAGGAATGCCATCCAGGCTAAACTATAAGAGAGACAGGTTACTTTTTACACTGTGATGGGTTACATACAAGGTTTGCCTGAGTCTGACAATTCAAGGGTAGAGGTGCTTGTTTATCTTCTAATTTCAAGGACCTCACTAAGGACTCAACTTTCTGATTCCACAAGTACCTGAGTGCCTAGACCACCTCAGGAATGGAGTGTACTCCATCCACCTCCATTAAAATAAGAAGAAATTCTTTAAATAAACCATGGAAGAAAAAACATTGGCCCGGAATTTGTGGTCAGCGGTGAAGCAAAGGCCTTCGCTGCTGGCCCCGAAGAAAGCTGCCCACAAAGATCTCACGATCTCTGTGGTGAGAAGTTTGCTTTTCTCGACAGGTAAGTGAGATCAGTGTAAAATAGTGGCGAATCCCTAGCGCAAGCTGCTGTGACGTCAACAAGCTGTCTAAGGAGCAAATCACAATGCAGAATTCTCACAGGCAGGGAACCAGGAAGTGAAGAAGCTCCTTTTATTCTGATTTATTTTTTTATGTTATAGAGAGCAAAATGAAGATTGGGGCTCTCACATGAGGAAAAGGTAAACCTGAAATAAAAATGAACAAACTTTAAAAAAATATTTAACAAGTTAAAGTTTCTTAAAAATTGTAATTTTCATCATTATGGAGACATTTGACACTCCACAAAATTTTAATTAGTTTTTCAGCACTATAACGTTTGTTTAGCAGTCAATATGCTGTTAAAACCCCAGTTACACCTAATCCAACAATGTCTAACATTTAATGGGCTATTTAACAGTGATATTACTGTGGAAAAGCCCACGTTTTCATCAGTTTCACTGATTTCATTGATTTCCGGCTATGGGGACAGGTAGCGGGGTGGGGGGGGGGGGGGAGGGGGTGGTGGAGACGTGCACAGTGCAGCCAGTGTTGGAGCAGTGACTGACTGATCACAATGTCAGGATTTCCGTGTTAGGATGTGTATGTGCTACATCCTGAAGTTGTGGTCAGTTTCAAAGGGGTAATAACAGCGAACGCTGTTAGTTCACTGTTATTACCCACCGCAAATTCGGGGTCATTGAGTAGACAAGATGTGAAATAGCACATCATAACATATATCGTCATAATTTTTCAACCAATTACCTAGATTGTAGTTTTGAGTATTGATAAAGATTATGGGCAACAACTTTATAATATGTAGGGAGAGTACATAGTGGTGTGGGGAGTTTAACCTACCTTGTCTAGAAGTTCATATTTACTCTTTTTTTTTCATACTCTTCTCCCTCTCCTCATCAGTTCAACCTGGCTCTCTTCTTTCACTCCTCCCTCCCCATTCATGCTGACATTGCGCTCTATTTTTGCCCTAGTTCATCCTATCACTCTTCTCCACCTCCCAACTCCAGGAGGTACAGCAATGGAGACTTGCCCTCTAAGGAGCAGAGGTCTACCCTCCAATGCGGGGAATGTCTTAAGTGCCTGGATCGAGGTGGTCAAGTAAATTAACGTAGTCCCCATGTTCGTAGGTGGTGGAAGTAGATGGAAAAAAAATCATGACTCAATAAAGGTCCCCCAATTTGCTTACTCTAAACATATGGATATTGGATACATTGAATGCAGACTATAAAGTTAATCTTACAGTTTACTATCAATTTGGTGCAGCTTCATTAAAGCAGCATGCAACACACTCAGGCAACTGTTCAGCTCTTTCACACATGCATATGTATTTCCAAATCACTGAAGACTTTGTTTGCTGGTACTTAATTGCCCTGTAACAGTGCACATAAATCATGCAACTTGGGACCATCAGCAGACTGCGAGCAGATGCTACTTGCATGTTAATGATCATACACACAGACACTTGGGTCACACCATCTATGCTTTTCCAAATTTAAACAAGCGTATGTTTTGTACCTGCATACAGGAAAAGGCTACATAAAATAGATGCAAGCAAATTTCCTCCTTACTACAATCCACTTACTCAGTACAAGGGTCAACTTTCTACTAATGGAAGTCTTGGGGGAATTGTAACCCCCAAAAATGTTACAATTCGGAAACCCAACCCCAACCCACCTCCAACCCACCCACTTCCGATTTGTGGGGGCAGGCAACCAACCCGCTCTAAGGAGACGGATGGTCAGCAAAATCTTTATAGAGTCTGCGTGCCTCCATTTTAACTGCATTTTTTTTTAACATATTGTAACCGGGTTTCCCAGGGCTCGGGAATCCCAGCAAGTAACAGGAGGCGAGAAAAGGCCGGATCCATGAGGTAAGTGCACTTACAGCACTGTTTGTGGGCCAGGAGCAGGAGTGCGTTCTTTGCCCCCCACAAGCTATTCGCTTTACAGATACTGCGATCAGACTCCATGATGACCGAATCCCCCAACCCACCCTGCGATCTCTGATTCCCCAAACTCACCTCCGATCTCCAGCTTCCCCCAATCCCCCCACAATCTCTGAACCCTCCACTCTGCATTCTTCGACTCCCCCACCCCCATGATCTCTGACTTCCCCCACCCCCAATCTCTAAATTCCCCCAATCCCCCCACAATCTCCGAACCCCCTGTATTCTCCGACACCCCACCACCGCGATCTCCAACTTCCCCCAATCCCCCCGTGATCTTTGAATACCCGCTTCCCGCAACCTCCGACAGCCCCCCACCACCGCAAACTCCGATTTCCCCCCATGCCCGCATTCACCAACTCCCCCATCCCCACATTCACCAACTCCCCCCATCCCCGCATTCATCAACTCCCCCCATCCCCGCGATCTCCAACTTCCCCCACCCGCACAAACTCCGACTGCCCCCACCCCCGCGATCTCCAACTCCCCCAGCCCTGCATTCTCCAACTCCCCCCACCCCCATGATCTCCAACTCCCCCCGCGATCTCTGACTCCCCCAACCCATGCGAGCTCCGACTCCCCCTGCGATCTCCGACTCCCCCCCCAATCTCCGACTCCCCCACCCACATGATCTCGGATTCCCCCCACGATCTCTGACACCCCCACCCCCCATGATCTCCGACACCCCCCACCCCCCACGATCTCTGACTCCCCACCCCTCGCGATCTCCTACTTTTATATATGGCATCTGGCCTCCGGCTGCTTTCCCGCCTGACAGTCAGCCCCCGCCCCCACTCTCAAATCTGCTGGCTGTCAGGTAGGAAACATGTTGAACAAATTTAAAGGACGTCCTGCAGTTAATTTCAGCCAGAAGTCCTCCTCCCACGCCCACCACCCGTGCTGCCCACCCCCCCTCCACTCTCTTCACCAGTTAAAGTTGAATGACAATCTGGAAAGGATCCATGTGACAGAATTGACCATCTTGATTGGTCACTAACAGTTGTGTTTCATAAGTGACAAAAATTGGCTTGCGCCCCCTTTGGGGCGGTAACTTCACCAGGGTGCTACTTTTAGCGCCCCGAAAAAGTTAGCACCCCCGTGCCCAAAATTCAATGGTAGCGCCCCAAGCAGGAGATGGGTCGCTACTGGAAGCGCTCCCCCTCCCTCTTGGGGCGCTCCCATTGAATATCGCGGCGCTACGTGCAGCAGCGCCACACGTGCTGGCACGTAACACCACGGTACTGCAGGCCTCCCTCTCCTGATTAAAGGGGAGGGGCTTAGCACCGGGGCCCTCAAGAGGAGTGCCGGGCTAACGGATCACGGCCACCACCCCTAAGGAGGAGGCCAGAGGGGGCAGGTGCTGGCAAGCAGCCCAAAAATTAATGGCCGCCCGGGACCTGCCCTTCAATTACCACTGCCCCAGACACAAGAATGCCCCCCTGACCCTGTCGGACATAGCGTCCGGCGGTAGGTCAGGGGGAGTGAACCAAGTTTGCGGCTGGGGTGCTGTGCACGGCGATGATTTCATCACTGGAGGCGCAGCGCTGCAGGGTGCTGCTGGCTACTGCCGCCGCTAACCTCCCACTGAATTTTGCAGGAGATGTTAGCGGCGCCGTGCCTGGGTGCTAGTTGCTTTGCGCCCCGTTAGCGCCCCCTCGTGGTGCTAACGAGGCGCAAAGCAACTGAATTTTTCTTCCATAAGATCACGCTCTGCCAATCAAATCAGAGCATTTTAAGAAGGTTTGGGGAAGCTTTGAAGGCTAAAAGAAATTGTAAGAATCTTTGGAAATTGGTCTTCCAAATGGAGAAAGTGCTAAGAGTGACAGTTAAAAAGTTAAATGTATAACCGAAAGAGTGAAACTTGTAAAATGATCACAGTGGTTATTTAATACCTCCAGTCGCTTAATACAGACAGAGAAAAGTATCAGTACAACAAAAAAACACATACATACAAAACTAGTTGAGTTGGTAGAAGGAGACAACTGAAGAAAGAAGACAACAACCATGAGTGTCAACTCGTTGCAAGTGTCCTCAAAGGTGTAGCCAAGCATTCTGTCGGAATGCATAACTGCCCAATGCTACCTAATAGACGTACAAGGTTGTATGCTTATGCTATTAGGAATGGCCTGAATAATCAAATACTGAAAACTTACCAGTAATACATTGAATGCAAACTATAAACTTAATCTTACAAAGCCATACTTCAACTTTGGGCAATAAACATACAGGCTGATTTTCCTGACCTTTGACTCCAGGGAATCTCATTCTCCAGCCATAAAAGTAAGGAAAAAGGGTGCGGAGGATGTGGTGTATTTGGACTTTCAGAAGGCTTTTGATAAGGTCCCGCATACGAGATTAGCATGTAAAGTTAAGGCACATGGGATTGGGGGCAAGGTACTGACTTGGATAGAGAACTGGTTGGCAGACAGGAAGCAAAGAGTTGGAATAAACGGGTCTTTTTCCGACTGGCAGGCAGTGACTAGTGGGGTACCGCAGGGATCGGTCCTAGGACCCCAGCTATTCACAATATATATTAATGATCTAGATGAGGGAACTAGATGTAATATCTCCAAGTTTGCAGATGACACAAAGCTGGGTGGGCGTGTGTGCTGTGAGGAGGATGCTGAGAAACTCCAGTATGATTTGGACAGGTTAGGTGATTGGGCAGAAGCATGGCAAATGCAGTATAATGTGGATAAATGCGAGGTTATCCACTTTAGTGGCAAAAACAGGAAGGCAGTTTATTATCTGAATGGCAATAGATTGGGAGAAGGGGAAGTGCAACGAGACCTAGGTGTCCTTGTGCACCAGTCGCTGAAGGTAAGCATGCAGGTGCAGCAGGCGGTTAAGAAGGCAAATGGCATGTTGACCTTCGTAGCGAGAGGGTTCGAGTACAGGAACAAGGATGTCTTGCTGCAGTTGTACAGGGCCTTGGTGAGACCACATCTTGAGTATTGTGTGCAGTTTTGGTTGCCTTATCTGAGGAAGGATGTTCTTGCCATGGAGGGAGTGCAGCGAAGATTCACCAGGCTGATACCTGGAATGGCAGGAATGACGTATGAGGAGAGATTGGGTCGTTTGGGCTTATACTCGCTGGAGTTTAGAAGAATGAGAGGGGATCTCATTGAAACTTATAAAATTCTAAGAGGACTAGACAGACTAGATGCAGGAAGGATGTTCCCGATGGCCGGGGAGTCCAGAACCAGGGGTCACAGTCTAAGGATAAGGGGTAAGCCATTTAGGACAGAGATGAGGAGGAATTACTTCATCCAGAGAGTGGTGAACCTGTGGCGTTCTCTACCACAGAAGGCAGTGGAGGCCAATTCATTAAATATATTCAAGAAAGAGTTAGATATATTTCTTAAGGCTAAAGGGATCAAGTGATATGGGGAGAAGGCAGGGACAGGGTACTGAATTTGGATGATCAGCCATGATCTCATTGAATGGCGGAGCAGGCTCGAGGTGTCGAATGGCCTACTCCTGCTCCTATCTTCTATGTTTCTATGTTTCTATGAGAGTGGAGGCTCATTTTGCAGGATTTGTGCCCCATATGTTGCCCCTGGATTGAGGTGGAGACACGAAGCTGGGCCTGTGCCTTCAATAGGTTCAGACACATTGCTAATAAGTTAATGAGGCAAGAGAGCCTGGTCCCAGCCTCCCGTACTTTCTCCGAGAGTTGTAGCCATGGAGTGGCCATACGCAGGGTGCAGGGTGAAGGCTTGTTTCAGAATGGTGGGGGCTCGGTTCTGAGGGGCCCCAGTGTCAAATTAAAGAGGAACCCTGAGGGGCAAGAGCTTTACTTGACAAAAAAAAACAGCCATGGACAACAAAAGAGGTGAGGGGCAACATAAAACTAAAAGAAAAAGCATACAAAAATGCAAAAAATAGCACAGATCCTGGCAACTGGGAGAGATACAAAGAACAAAAGCTGACAAAACAGATAATAAGAGCTACAAGAAGAGAGTATGAAAAGAAACTTGCGAGTGATAGCAAAATCAACACAATTTTTTACAACTATATTAGGAAAAAGAACATAAAAACATAAGAAATAGGAGCAGGAGTAGGCCATTCGGCCCTTCGAGCCTGCTCCGCCATTCAATGAGATCATGGCTGATTTCTGCCTCAACTCCATTCACCGGCCCTATCGCCATATCCCTTGATTCCCTTACTAGTCAGGAATCTATCGACTTCTGTTTTGAATATACCCAATGATTGAGCCTCCACAGCCCTCTGGGGTACAGAATTCCAAAGATTCACCACCCTCTGTGTGAAGAAATTTCTTCTCATCTCAGTCCTGAATGGCCTACCCTTTATCCTGAGGCTGTGGCCCCTGGTTCTAGACTCCCCAGCAAAGGGAAACATTCTCCCAGCATCCACCCTATCAAGCCCTGTAATAATTTTGTATGCTTCAATGAGATCCCCTCTCATTCTTCTGAATTCAAGGGAATACAGGCCTAGTTTATTCAATCTCTTCTCATATGATAGTCCTGCCTGTTGTGTCCGAGTATAATAAGACACAGACTGCAGGAGAAACGGTACAACAGGTGTTTACTCAACGTGGCTCACAGTGGAACTGACTGTACAGATTACTACTCAGTGCTATATACAGGTGTGGTCACTGCCGGTACTACAGTATACATGAGCTGTAAAATGTAGTTCCCCCCTTAAAGGTATATACATTACAATTCCTCCCCTTTTAGATTAACAGTACCATAACACTCATTTAACAATTAAATATCAAACTAATTACAATTAACACTTTTAACATGCAACATTAGCTGAAAATAGTCTATTTATATATTCAGTCTTTGGGGAGGCTTCCTGATCCTTTCTGGATAGTAACTTTCCCGAGTGTCTTGCTCTTGGTGCGGAGGCGATTCTGGCCCCCTGTCGTCGGTTGGTTCATCAGCTTCCGATGCTACTGTTTCTGGGGTAGATGCGACCTGTACGTCGGGTTCATCACCAGGTACGTATGGGCAAGGCATGGGGTTGACTTGTTCCTGTGACTCTAGGATCTGGTCAGCATGGCGTCTCACGATGCTCTCCCCAATGTCCAGTGTGTACATTAGTTGGCCCTGCCGTGTGCATATTGTTCCTGGCTGCCATTTTTCTGTTCGGTAGTCGCGGGCCAAGACTGGTTGCCCTACATTGAAGCTCCTTGTTGGTTTCTCATGGATGTGCTGGAATTGCTTACTCTCAACATCTCTTCGTACGTTTGGTCTGAGCAAATCCAGGCGAGATCTTAACCTTCGGTTAAAGAACATCATGGCTGGGGCCTGGTTGGTGACTGCATGTGTCGCATTCCGGTAGGCGAACAGGAAATTGTCCACCTTGTGCTGCAGCAGAATGTTGTCATTGTACATAGCCTTTATTGCCTTCTTAAAGGTTTGTACGAACCTCTCAGCCAATCCATTTGTGGCTGGGTGATACGGGGCGGATGTGTAATGCCTTACCCCATTCTTTTTCAAGAACCTCCGGAATTCTTTGGACACAAACTGTGGTCCATTGTCGGAGCAAATCTGTTCTGGCAAGCCGTTCCTGGCAAAAATGGTCCGTAGGACTGCAATAGTTTTCTCCGTGGTGGTGGAGGACATTTTGATGACCTCAGGCCATTTCGAGTGCGCATCCACGGCTATTAAAAACATTGAGTCCATGAATGGACCAGCAAAATCAATATGCACCCATTGCCATGGAGATGAGGACCACTTCCATGGGTGTAGAGGGGCCTGAGGTGGTGCATTTTGGACTTTCTGGCATCCTGAGCAGCTCTTGGTCAGGTCCTCGATTTGTTTATCGATTCCCAGCCACCACACATAAGCCCTGGCTAGGCTTTTCATTTTTACCCCTCCCAGATGACCCTCATGAAGCTCATTGAGCACTCTATCCCTTAACTTGGGTAGAATTACCACTCAGGATCCACACATCAAGGTCCCCCGGCACATTGACAGCTGTTCTCTCCTTGTCGAGAATGCTGGCAACAGTGAGTCGCCATGTGCTGGCCATCCCTTCACCGTCAAATCATATACCCGAGACAGTGTCGGGTCATTTCGGGTTTCCTTTTCGATACAAGCGTTAGTTACCGGTAGGTATTCAACTATAGTCGAATGGAATATTTCGACAGGATCCACTGCTGGTGCTTCCTCCGCAGTAGGCAGTGGCAGGCATGATAGCCCATCAGCATTTCCATGCTGTTTCGTGCCCTTATATTCACTCTCATAGTGGTGCGCCCCTAGAAAAAGTGACCATCTTTGTAGTCGTTGCGCAGTCATCACCGGAACGCCCTTCTTCGGATTAAAAATGGAGACAAGAGGCTGGTGATCAGTCAACAAGGTGAATTTCTGCCCGTGCAGATAGTGATTGAACTTTTTCACTCCCCACTCTAGGCTGAGGGCCTCCCTATCAATCTGGGCGTAGTTACGCTTGGCTGAGGTTAGTAATCGTGACGCAAAGGCTATTGGCCTCTCTGAGCTGTCCGAGAATTTGTGCAACAGCACCGCTCCAATGCCATAGGGTAACGCATCACATGCCAACCAAATTGGTAATGCTGGGTCGTAATGGGCCAATACCTCTTTCGATGTGATTAGTGTTTTGCTCTTCTGGAAAGCTCGTCTACATTCGTCACTCCACTTCCATGGCACCCCAGTTTGCAGTAGGGTGTTCAGTGGGTGTAGTATTTTAGACAAATTTGGCAAGAACTTATGGTAGTAGTTTACCAGCCCGAGGAACGACCTCAGTTGTGACACATTTTCCGGTGCTGGAGCCTTGACTACTGCCTCAATCTTCTCTGGGGACTTATGTAACCCCTCATTATCGATAACGTGGCCACAGGACGAGATCTGATTTCTAAAAAACTCGCATTTGAGGTGGTTAGCTCGGAGCCCATATTCCTGCAATCTAGTGAGCATCTGCTCCAGGTTGGCAAGGTGATCACTGTCATTTTCGCCCGTGACCAGGATGTCGTCCAAATAACACTGGGTCCCTGGGATCCCTTGCAGGACTTGTTCCATTGCCCTCTGCCAAATAGCCGGAGCTGATGCTACACCGAATACCAGCCAGTTGTATTGGTAGAGACCTTTATGGGTGTTGATTGTGAGGTATTTTTTTGATGCTTCTTCTACCTCCATTTGCAGATACGCCTGGGCCAGATCAATCTTAGTGAAGCGTTTCCCTCCAGATAGCGAGGCGAAAATACCTTCAATCCGCGGAAGTGGATATTGTACGGTGTGAAGGACCGGGTTCACTGTTACCTTAAAGTCCCCACAGATGCGAATCTTCCTTGGTTCCCCAGGCGTGCTGCTCAACGACTTTTTCATCACAGGGACGATGGGTGTAGCCCACTTGCTCCAGTCTACCCTGGACAGTACACCTGAACGTTCCAGATTCTCCAGCTCTGCTTCGACGGCTGGGCGGATCGCATAAGGTACCGGTCTGGCCTTAAAAAATTTTGGGCTTGTGTTTTCTTCAATTTTAATCGTCGCTGTCATGCCTTTTAGTGTTCCGAGTCCTTGCTGGAACACTTCTTTCGCGTCAGTTAGGATCTTTGACAGTCGCCCAGGTGTGACGTTGTCATCCTTTTTGTCAGCCAGTCAGTGCCTGTATGGAATGCCAATCCAGTTGTTTTTTCCGGATCCATTCACGTCCCAGTAATGGTGGTCCTCCATCTTGCAATACCTACAGGTCTAGTTTTGGTGTTTCCTTACCGTTATATATAACGGTCACCCTTATTTTTCCTTTGGGGTAGACTTTTTGCCCCGTGTACGTCTTCAAAATAATTTTTGTGTCTCTCAAGGGTATGTGTGAGAATAGCCGCTCGTAGTCCGTCGGTTTATGACTGTTAGGGCTGATCCTGTGTCCAATTCCATCTTTACCTGGACTCCTGCTATCTTGAGAGTGACCCAAATGGTTCGGTGATCCTCCGTTGTGATCACATTATGTAGTTTCAGACAACTCAGTTCCCTGCTTTCGGAGTCGTTATCACTCTTTTGTTCGTCTGAACTATTCTCCGTCATCTTATGTACCTTCTTGTACTTTCCTTTGGTAGGTTTCTTATTGCTGGTTTTCTTTCCCGACCTGCAGACTCATGCTATGTGTCCTACTTTTCCACACTGTCTGCACACTTTGTCTTTGAACCAGCAATCATTCTGGTCGTGTGTTGTTCTGCCGCAGCGATAGCATTTCTCTGTTCCATATGACATTTCGTTTGTGCCATATTCTTGCGGTCTCTGTTCTATCTCTGCAGCGCCCCGTGCTGCTGCTTCATATGATACCACAATGCTGAAAGCCTTTTTCAGCGTAAAGTCCTTTTCAGATAAAAGCCGTTTCTGGGATCCTTCACTTTGAAGCCCACACACAAACTTGTCCCTTAAGGTATCTGCCAGTCCCGCTCCAAACTGGCAGTGTTTCGATAGTTTGCGCAGTTCTGTTAAATAATCAGCATTGCTTTCATCCTTATGCTGGTTTCGTTTGTGAAACTGGAATCTTTCTGCTATCAGCAGCGGTGTGGGGTTTTAATGTCCCTGTAGTATCGTTACTATGTCTTCAAAACTCTTTTCCATTGGCTTCGTTGGGGTTACTAGATTTCGTAATAAACCATACGTCTTTGCACCCATTAAATTTAACAATATCGACGCTTTCTTGTCATCTGACACCTGATTTGCCTTGCAGTACACCTCTATTCGTTCGACATATGTAGTCCAATCTTCGGCTTCATTGTCAAATGCGGTGATACTGCCACTCTTCGGCATTTTGGGTGTGGTTTAAAATGGCGTCTCCCAATGGCTTAAAATGGCGTCTCCCGTGCTTTCCTTCCTCCCCCGCTGCTGCCAACGCCACTCCCGGCGGTTCTCATGGCAATGGCGGCGCCCTATAGGTTTTGCGCGCTTCTCCTGCGCTGCTGCCAATGCCACTCTCCGCGGTCCTCGTGGCAATGGCGGCACCTCGCGGGTTTCTGCGCGTCTCTCTCTCCCTCTCTCCGACGCTGCTCGGCCCCTGAACACCGGCTGTGCCCTGTGCGCTCTGCCGTCTCTCTCTCTCCCCCGTCGACGCTGCTCGGCCCTTTGCTGTGCCGCTCGGTCGGGCTCTAGCCCGCTGCTGTCTGGGAAGAGTCTGCGCAAGTGCTACCTGTTGCCAGCCCGTTTCGCTGGACCACCTCGACTGGAAAGCCAAGCCTGGCTCTCGACAGCCTCCCCCGCAATTCTCGAGTCTCTGCTGGATGATTGGGCAGTTGCCCATGGTTGACGCCCGAGTCTCTGGCCTTGACCTCCAATCCACTGATCTCCAGGAACGAATCCCCGGGAGGTGATGCAGAGTTGCAGGTAGGTTCGAACTTGCCTTGTCGCCAATGTTGTGTCTTGGTATAATAAGACACAGACTGCAGGAGAAACGGTACAACAGGTGTTTACTCAACATGGCTCACAGTGGAACTGACTGTACAAGTTACTACTCAGTGCTATATACAGGTGTGGTCACTGCCGGTACTACAGTATACATGAGCTGTAAAAAGTAGTTCCCCCCTTAAAGGTATATACATTACACCGCCATCCCAGGAATCAATCGCATGCACCTTTGTTGCACTCCCTCTATGGTAAGTATATCCTTCTTTAGGTAAGGAGACCAAAATTGTACACTGTACTCCAGGTGTGATCTCACCAAGGCCCTATATAATTAGAGTAAGACTTCTTTTCTCCTGTATTCAAATCCTCTTGTAATGAAGGCCAGCATACCATTTGCCTTCCTAATGGCTTGCTGCACCTGCACATTCACTTTTAGTGACTCATGTACAAGGACACCCTTTGAGCATCTGCATTCCCCAATCTTTCACCATTTAGGAAATACTCTGCCTTTCTGTTTTTTCTACCAAAGTGGATAACTTCACATTTATCCACATTATATTCCATCTGCCATGTCCTCACCCACTCAGTGAGCATGTCGCGATCCCCTTGAAGCCTCTTCACATCCTCCTCGCAACTGACACTGCCACCTAGCTTTGTATCATCAGCAAATTTTGAAATGTTACATTTAGTCCCCTCATCCAAATCATTGATATAGATTGTGTATAGGGTGATGGTCAAAGGTTGTTTTTGTGACTAGAAGCCTGTGTCCAGTGGGGTACCGCAGGGATCGGTGCTGGATCCCTTGCTGTTTGTGGTCTACATTAATGATTTGGATGTGAATGTAAAAGGTATGATCAGTACGTTCGCAGATGACACGAAAATTGGTGGGGTGGTAAATAGCGAGGAGGGTAGCCTCAGTCTGCAGGACGATATAGATGGGTTGGTCAGATGGGCAGAACAGTGGCTAATGGAATTTAACCCTGAAAAGTGTGAAGTGATGCATTTTGGAGGGACTAACAAGGCAAGGGAATACACAATGAATGGTAAGACCCTAGGAAAGACAGAGGATCAGAGGGACCTTGGTGTGCATGTACATAGATCCCCGAAGGCAGCAGAACAGGTGGATAAGGTGGTTAAAAAGGCATATGGGATACTTGCCTTCATTAGCCGAGGCATAGAATATAAGAGCAGGGAGGTTATGATGGAGCTGTACAAAACGCTGGTTAGGCCACAGCTGGAATACTGTGTGCAGTTCTGGTCGTCACACTATATAGGAAGGATGTGATTGCTTTGGAGAGGGTGCAGAGGAGATTCACCAGGATGTTACCTGGGCTGGAGCGCTTCAGCTATGAAGAAAGATTGGACAGGCTGGGGTTGTTTTCCTTGGAGCACAGAAGGCTGAGGGGGGACCTGATTGAGGTGTACAAAATTATGAGGGGCATAGATAGGGTAGATAAAAAGGAACTTTTTCCCTTAGTAGAGGGGTCAATAACAAGGGGGCATAGATTCAAGGTAAGGGGCAGGAGGTTTAGAGGGGATTTGAGGAAGAACTTTTTCACCCAGAGGGTGGTTGGAATCTGGAACTCACTGCCTGAAAGGGTGGTAGAGGCAGGAACCCTCACAACATTCAAGAAGCATTTGGATGAGCACTTGAAATGCCATAGCATACAAGGCTACGGACCAAATGCTGGAAAATGGGATTAGATTAGACAGGGCTTGATGGCCGGCGCGGACACGATGGGCCGAAGGGCCTCTTTCTGTGCTGTATAACTCTATGATTCTATGGCTCTACTCTATTGTGAATAGCTGGGGCCCAAGCACCGATCCTTGCGGTACCCCACTAGTCATAGCCTGCCATCCTGAAAAAGACCCGTTTATCCCTACTCTTTGTTTTCTGTCTGTGTCAGGGTCCCAGCTACACGTTCCTCTGCTGGCCGCCAGAGGGCGGTTTAGGATGCCTCAGTACACTGCTGCCATGTCTCTGTACCTCTCTCCTCACCTGTGTCTCATTAGAGTAATTGTCTCATCAGAGTAATTAGGCCTGTTATTTAAGCTAACTATTTCCAGCCCCAGTCACTCAGTCTTGAGTTCTCATGCCTGCAAGTCACAGGTTAGTTTATAGTTCTTGTCCTGCGTTTGGTATACTCGCTTTTGTTTCTTTGAATTGTTACTTTGATCTTTTGTTTGAAGTATTCTCTGTACGTCCTGTATTTGAAGAGCCTTCTAGTAAAGCATCTTTTAAGTTTTACTCCATCTCAGGTCTCTGGCTGTCTGTCTGCATTTGGGTCCACTACCACACCCGTAACAGCAAGACTGAGTCATCAACATGGACCCAGCAGAAACCAGCCAACCAAGGGAGGAGATTAATCAACTGCGCTCTGCCCTGATGAGCCAGGGAGCCACGGTCGGGAGGCATGACCAACTACTGCGGGAGATTCGTGACAGCCTGCATTCCCTAACCGAGGCTGTCGGGCACGGCCAGCAGTCGGGTTCCGCACAACCTTCAGCCTCTAATCCTTGACAAGACAAGGATCCAGACCTTCCAGCTCCCGAACGATACGACGGTCACCCGGGCAAATGTCGTGGCTTCCTCATACAGTGTTCCCTGGCATTCGAGCTCCAGCCTTCCAGATTCCCCTCTGATCGCTCTAGGGTCGGCTACATCATCTCCCTGCTCACCGGGAGAGCCCTCACTTGGGCCACAGCCATGTGGGAGCGACAAACCCCTGCCTGCTCCAACTGTCGGATGATCACCGAGGAGATGAGGCGAGTCTTCGACCATCCAGTTAGCGGGCGAGAGGTGGCCAATAGACTGCTCCATCTCCATCAGGGGAATCATAGTGTATCGGACTACGCCATAGAATTCTGTACTCTCGCCACTGAAAGTCTTTGGAATACGGCAGCACTCATCGCCACTTTTTTTCACGGACTTTCGGAGGAGGTCAAAGGTGAACTGGCCTCTCGCAGATCTACCAATGATCTCGAGGCTCTTATTGATGTGGCCATTCGGATTGACAATCGACACCGCGGGCGGCGAAGAGAACGCCGCCGTCCATTCCTCGCACCCCCGAGCCCAACGCCACCTACCGCCATGGAGGAGCCCATGCAGCTGGGCAGAACTCGACTCTCCCAATCTGAATGAGAGCGACGAATGCGCGAGAGTCGCTGCTTTTACTGCGGAGGATTCGGTCACTTCCGCGACTCCTGTCCCGAGTTGGCGGGAAAAGCCAGGACTCGTCCAGGAGCGGGAGAACTGTGATGAGTCAAAACACCACTCCCGAATCCGCTTCTTCCGGTGTCCGTCTCTACTCTTTTCTCTCCTGGGATAATCAGCAACACACCCTCCGTGCTTTTGTGGATCCCGGAGCGGTAGGGAATTTCATGGATATCAACTTCGCTAGACAGCTCAAGATCCCGGCGGTCGACCTCGACCATCCTCTTACAATTATTGCCCTTGATGGTAGACCCCTTGGCTCTGGTAACGTCCGCCAAATTACCACCCCCCTGCGGCTATGTGTGGAGAAGCACCACCAAGAGATAATCCAGTTCCACCTCATTCATGCGATAGCAAAATACTGCAGATGTTGGAAATCCGAAATAACAACAGAAAATGCTGGAAAAACTCAGCAGGTCAGGCAACATCCGTGGAGAGAAATTTGAGTTGACGTTTCGGGTTTGACCCTTCTTCAAAGCTTGTACTGTTCCACGGAAGCTCAACGTAAACTCGAGGAACAGCACCTCATCTTCCGATTAGGCACTCTGCAGCCTTCCGGTCTCAATATCGAGTTCAACAATTTCAGATCATAACCTCGGCCCCTATTTCATTTTTACTCACATTTTTCCACTCCTTTCCTCCCCCCCCCCCCTTTCCTTTTGTTTCTCTCTCACACCTGGCAGCTATCTTTTGCCCTGCCAGTACACTTTACACCTAACCCCAGCATATTACCATCTCGTCTAGCTTCTAATCTCTTTTACTTCTTTTGGTTCTTTCATTCTTTTGTCCGATCGCAGCCCTGCCTTCGATCTAGTTCCTTTTCTCTCCAGTTTTGAAGAAGGGTCAAACCCGAAACGTCAACTCAAATTTCTCTCCACGGATGTTGCCTGACCTGCTGAGTTTTTCCAGCATTTTCTGTTGTTATTCCACCTCATTCATTCTCCCGAGTTTCCTCTGGTCCTGGGCTTTCCCTAGTTGGCTCTCCATAATCCACATATCAACTGGTTTACCGGGGCGCTCATGGAATGGGGTCCTACCTGCCATGCCACCTGCCTGTTCTCAGCGCCACTTCTCGAGTCTCCCGAGCTTTCAGTTTCCCCCGATCCTTCTCGAGTTCCACCTGCCTATACCGACCTTATAGAGGTCTTCAGTAAGAGATGGGCCATCTCCCTTCCTCCTCACCGCCCGTATGACTGTGCCATCGACCTGCTACCCGGCACTTGTCCTCCTCGGGGTCGCCTCTTTTCTCTCTCCGCTCCCGAGACCGCTGCCATGGAGGAGTATATCCGTGACGCCCTCGCCACTGGCGCTATCCATCCTTCCACCTCTCCTGCCGGGGCAGGCTTCTTCTTTGTGGGAAAAAAGGATGGGGGTCTCCACCCATGCATTGATTACCGTGGCCTCAACCGGATCACAGTGAAGAACCGCTACCCCCTTCCTCTTATGTCCACGGCGTTCAAGCTCCTGCAGGGGGCCACGACCTTTACCAAGCTGGATCTTCGCAATGCCTACAATCTGGTCCGCATAAGGGAGGGAGACGAGTGGAAAACAGCTTTCAACACCCCTATTGGCCATTATGAGTACTTAGTAATGCCATTCGGTCTGGCCAACGCACCCGCGGTTTTTCAAGCCCTGATTAACGACGTTCTCCGTGATCTGCTTAACCGGTTCGTCTTTGTCTACCTCAACAACATTCTCATCTTTGAGCTCCCCCCAAGAACATGTTCAGCACGTCCGAGAGGTACTGCACCAGCTTCTTAAAAACCACCTGTACGTCAAACTTGAAAAATGTGAGTTCCATGTCCCCACTGTCTCCTTCCTGGGCTTCGTCATCACCAACGGCAGCATCCAGATGGACCCAGACAAGACCCAGGCCATCCGGGAGTGGCCAACACCCACTTCAGTCAAACAGGTCCAATGCTTCCTCGGCTTCGCCAACTTCTACAGAAGGTTCATCAGAAACTTCAGCTCCATAGCGGCACCCCTCTCGGCTTTAATCAAGACAACATCCACCCGTTTTCACTGGTCACCCGTGGAGGAGAAAGCATTCAAAGAACTCCACTGGCGCTTTACCATGGCTCCTGTTCTGGTCCTCCCCGATGCCTCTCTCCCCTTCATGGTCAAGGTGGACGCCTCTGACATTGGCGTGGGGGCCGTCCTGTCCCAACGTTCCGTCACAGACCAGAAACTCCACCCGTGCGCCGCCTTCTCCAGGTGGCGCTTGCCTGCTGAGCGCAACTATGGCATCGGGAACAGAGACTGTTTGTTTGCTGTCAAGTTGGCGTTGGAGGAATGGAGGCACTGGCTAGAGGGGGCCAAACACCCATTCATGGTCTGGACCGACCACAAGAACCTCGCCTACATCCAGGACGTCAAACGCCTCAATTCTCGCCAGGCCCGGTGGGCACTCTTCTTCACTCGGTTCAACTTCATCCTCTCTTACTGCCCCGGGTCCAAAAACCTGAAAGCTGACGCGCTCTCCCGACAATTCGACCCCCCGGACATAAGCGAAACCCCGACACCCATCCTTCCGAGCTCCAGGATTTTGGCTCCGGTTCGCTGGGGCATCGACACCACCGTTCGAGAGGCACAACGCAGGAGGCCGATCCAGGCGGCGGACCCCCGAATCGACTGTTTGTTCCCACGACAGTCCGATCCCAAGTCCTGCAGTGGGGGTATTCGTCCCGGCTGACTGGGCATCCAGGGGTCGCCCGGACGCTCGAGTTTATCCGCAGGAGATTCTGGTGGCCGTCGATCGAGAGGGATGTCCGGTCATTTGTCTTAGCTTGCAGCACCTGTGCCCAGCAGAAGAACCCCAGGACACGACCACATGGCCTCCTTCACCCACTCCCCATTCCGAACCGTCCTTGGTCCCACCTTTCCCTGGACTTTGTCACCGGTCTGCCACCGTCCTAGTGTAACACTGCCATCCTAGTTGTTGTCGACCGGTTCTCCAAAGCCTGCCACTTCGTCCCCCTGCCCAGGCTCCCTTCCGCCCGAGAAACCGGGGAACTCATGGCACAGCACATCTTCCGTCTACACGGCCTCCCCCTAGACATAGTGTCAGACCATTGTCCCCAGTTCACCTCCTGGTTCTGGAAGGCTTTCTGTCGTCTCCTGGGTGCGGCGGTCAGCCTCTCCTCGGGTTATCATCCCCAGTCCAATGGGCAGACTGAGAGGGTGAATCAGGACCTGGAGATGACTCTGCGTTGCCTCGCCTTCTCCAACCCCTCTACTTGGAGCAAACACCTCATTTGGGCAAAATATGCTCACAACACATTACAGAACTCCTCCATTGGGATGTCACCGTTCAAGTGTCAGTTCGGTTACCGACCTCCGTTGTTCCCCGAACAGGAGCCTGAGGTGGGAGTACCATCGGCAGAGTCGTTCGTCCGGCACTGCCGGAGGACCTGGAGAAAGGCCCGTTCTGCACTGCAACTGGCATCACATCGACAGAGGATCCAGGCCAACCGACGACGCAATCCTGCTCCTCTGCTCCGGCCCAGGCAGATGGTGTGGCTCCCCACCCGGGACCTTCCCCTGCGGGTCGAGTCCCACAAACTGGCTCCTCGCTTCGTCGGTCCATTCAAGATACTCCGGAAGATAAACCCAGTTACCTACCGTCTCCTGTTGCCTCGATCCATCCATCCTTCCATGTCTCCCATCTCAAACCTGTGCGGACCAGTCCCCTATCTCCAGCCACCAGACCACCTCCAGCCCCTCGACTAGTAGGGGGCCAGCCCACCTACACTGTCCACCATCTCCTTCGCTCCCGCCGGGTCTGCGGGGGACTCCAGTATTTGGTGGACTGGGAGGGTTATGGCCCCGAGGGCAGCACGGTGGCATAGTGGTTAGCACTGTTGCCTCACAGCGCCAGGGACCCGGGTTCGAATCCGGCCTCGGGCGACAGTCTGTGTGGAGTTTGCACATTCTCCCCGTGTTTGCGTGGGTTTCCTCCGGGTGCTCCGGTTTCCTCCCACAGTCCAAAGATGTGCGGGTTAGGTTGATTGGCTATGATAAATTGACCCTTAGTGTTAGGGGGATTAAATACGTGGGGTTACGGGGATAGGGTGGGATATGTGTTGGTGTAGGGGTTACGGGGATCAGGTGGGATATGTGTCGGTGCAGGCTCGATGGGCCGAAATGGCCTCTATCTGCACTGTGGGGTTTATGTGATGTTATGTGATTTATGAGTGCTCCTGGGTTCCGGCTCGGGACATCCTGGATCCTGGGCTTATCCGGGAGTTCCACCGGCGCCAGCCAGAGGCTACTGTGTGTACGTCAGGTGCCGTCCCTGGGGGGGGGGGTACTGTCAGGGTCCCAGCTACACGTTCCTCTGCTGGCCGCCAGAGGGCGGTTTAGGATGCCTCAGTACACTGCTGCCATGTCTCTGTACCTCTCTCCTCACCTGTGTCTCATTAGAGCAATTGTCTCATCAGAGTAATCAGGCCTGTTATTTAAGCTGACTATTTCCAGCCCCAGTCACTCAGTCTTGAGTTCTCATGTCTGCAAGTCACAGGTTAGTTTATAGTCCTTGTCCTGCGTTTGGTATACTCGCTTTTGTTTCTTTGAATTGTTACTTTGATCTTTTGTTTGAAGTATTCTCTGTACGTCCTGTATTTGAAGAGCCTTCTAGTAAAGCATCTTTTGAGTTTTATTCCATCTCAGGTCTCTGGCTGTCTGTCTGCATTTGGGTCCACTACCACACCCGTAACAGTCTGTTAACCAATTCTCAATCCATGCTAGTATATTTCCCCCAATTCCATGTGCCCTCATTTGTTCACCAACCTCTTGTGTGGGACCTTATCGAAGGCCTTCTGAAAATCCAGATACACCACATCTACCGGTTCCCTTTTGTCTACTCCACTAATTACATCCTCAAAGAACTCCAATAGGTTTGTCAAACAGGATTTCCCTTTCATAAATCCATGTTGACTCTGCCCAATCTTACTATTAGTTTCTAAGTGCCCAGTAATTGCATCCTTTATAATAGATTCCAGCATTTTCCCAGCTACTGATGTGAGGCTAACAGGTCTGTAGTTGCCCGTTTTCTCTCTCCCTCCTTTCTTAAATAGCGGGGTTACATTTGCTATCCTCCAATCTGCAGGAACCGTTCCAGAATCTATAGAATTTTGGAAGATGACAACCAATGCGTCCACTATCCCAATGGCCACCTCTGTAGGTCATCCGGTCCTTGGGATTTATCGACTTTTAGCCCCATTAATTTTGCTAGTACTGTTTCTTTACTAATAATAATTTCTTTAAGTTCCTCATTCTCACCACACCCTTGGTTTTCTCATATTTCTGGGAGCTTTTTTGTGTCTTCCTCCGTGAAGACAGAAACAAAGTATTTATTTAATTTCTCTGCCATTTCCTCATTCCCCATTATAAATTCTCCCCTCTCTGACTGTAAAGGACCTACATTTATCTTCGCCAGTCTTTTCCTTTTCACATACGTATAGAAGCTTTTACAATCTGTTTTTATATTTTTTGCTAGTTTGTGCTCATATTCCATTTTCCCTTTCTTTATCAATTTCTTGGTCCCCCTTTGCTGATTTCTAAAAAGATCTCAATCCTCAGGCTGACCACTTTTTCTGGCAACTTTATAAGATTCCTCCTTTGAGTTAATACAAGCTTTAATTTATTTTGTTAGCCATGGTTGGATCGCTTTTCCTTTTGGGTTTTTATGCCCTAGAGGAATATATGGCAGTTGCAAATTATGCTTTATTTCCTTGAATGTTAGCCATTGTATGTCCACCTTCAAACCTTTTAGTGTAGTCTCCCAATCTACCATAGCCAACTTGTCCCTCATACCCTTGAAGTTTCCTCTGTTTAGATTGAAGACCTTAACATAGAAACATAGAAGATAGCAGCAGGAGTAGGCCATTCGGCCCCTCGAGCCTGCTCCGCCATTCAATGAGATTATGGCTGATCATCCAAATTCAGTACCTTGTTCCTGCCTTTTCTCCATATCCTTGATCTCTTTAGCCTTAAGAAATATATCTAACTCCTTCTTGAATATATTTAATGAATTGGCCTCTACTGCCTTCTGTGGTAGAGAATTCCACAGGTTCAACACTCTCTGTATGAAGAACTTCCTCCTCATCTCTGTCCTAAATGGCTTACCCCTTATCCTTAGACTGTGACCCCTGGTTCTGGACTCCCTGACCATTGGGAACCTCCTTCCTGCATCTAGTCTGTCTAGTCCTGTTAGAATTTTATAAGTTTCAATGAGATCCCCTCTCATTCTTCTAAACTTCAGCGAGTATAAGCCCAATCGACCCAATCTCTCCTCATACGTCATTCCTGCCATCCTAGGTACCAGCCTGGTGAATCTTCGCTGCACTCCTTCCATGGCAAGAATATCCTTCCTCAGATAAGGCGACCAAAACTGCACACAATACTCAAGATGTGGTCTCACCAAGGCCCTGTACAACTGCAGCAAGACATCCTTGTTCCTGTACTCAAACCCTCTCGCTACGAAGGCCAACATACCATTTGCCTTCTTAACCACCTGATGCACCTGCATGCTTACCTGCAGCGACTGGTGCACAAGGATGCCCAGGTATCGTTGCACTTCCCCTTCTCCCAATCTATTGCCATTCAGATAATAATCTGCCTTCCTGTTTTTGACACCAAAGTGGATAACCTCGCATTTATCCACGTTATGTTGCATCTGCCATGCTTCTGCCCAATCACCCAACCTGTCCAAATCATACTGGAGTTTCTTGGCATCCTCACAGCACACACGCCCACCCAGCTTTGTGTCATCTGCAAACTTGGAGATATTACATCTAGTTCCCTCATCTAGATCATTAATATATATTGTGAATAGCTGGGGTCCTAGGACTGATCCCTGCGGTACCCCACTAGTCACTGCCTGCCACTCGGAAAAAGAGCCACTTATTCCAACTCTTTGCTTTCTGTCTGCCAACCAGTTCTCTATCCAAGTCAATACCTTGCCCCCAATCCCATGTGCCTTAACTTTACATGCTAATCTCTTATGTGGGACCTTATGGAAAGCCTTTTGAAAGTCCAAATACACCAGATCCACTGGTTCTCCCTTATCTATTTTACCAGTTACATCCTCAAAAAATTCCAGTAGATTAGTCAAGCACGATTTACCTTTTGTAAATCCATGTTGACTTTGTCCGATCCTGTCACTGTTTTCCAAGTGCTCTGCTATTACATCTTTTATAATGGACTCTAGCATTTTCCCCACTACCGATGTCCGCCATTTTCTCTCTTCCACCTTTTGTGAATAGTGGGGTAACATTAGCTACCCTCCAATCCATGGGCACTGTTCCAGAGTCTATCGAATTTTGGAAGATGACCAGCAATGCAGCTACTATTTCTAGGGCCACTTCCTTAAGTACCCTAGGATGTAGATTATCAGGCCCTGGGGATTTATCGGCCTTCAATCCCGTCAATTTCCTTACACCATTTCCCTACAAATACTGATTTCTATCAGTTCCTCCCTTTCATTTGACCCTATGTTCCCCAACATCTCTGGGAGGTTATTTGTGTCCTCCTTTGTGAAACAGAACCAAAGTATGAATTGGTCTGCCATTTCTTTGTTCCCCATTATAAATTCCCCTGATTCTGACTGCAAGGGACCTACGCTTAACCAGATTGGACTACATCACTCTCAAACTTAATGTAAAATTCAATCATATTATGGTCACTTGTCCCTAAAGGCCTCTTTACCACAAGATTATTGATTAGCCCTTTCTCATTACACAGTACCAGATCCAGAATAGCCTGTTCCCTGGTTGGTTCCTCCACATACTGATCCAGGAAACCATCTCGCATGCATTCCAAGAATTCGTCCTCCACACCATTCATGGTAATTTGATTTGCCCAGTCAATACGTAGATTAAAGTCCCCCATGATTACCATATTGCCCTTGTTACATGCACTTCTAATCTCTTAATTGATACTGTGCCCTACATTACCATTACTGTTTGGTGGCCTATACACGACTCCCACCAATGTTTTCTGCCCTTTGCTCTTTCTTAGCTCCACCCAAACTGATTCCAGTTCTACATCACTGATGCGCTATCAATTACTCATAAAAGACTGAGAGTTAAGAGAGTAACTAAAGGCTTTTATTAACAAAAGAATGAAGGTCTGCCTCGAGTGGTCGACCGGTCCAGAAATACAAAGGGCTGGGGAGCAGTCACCTTTATACTCGGACTTGTGGGAGGAGTCAGCCGAGGCATGTCCAGGCATGTACACAGTGGAATACAAACAGTGGTTTACCACAATCACGATCTGCCGAGCCAAGATCTTTTATCTCTACTGTACTGATCTCATCCCTTATTAACAGCACTACACCACCTCCTTTTCCTTTTTGTCTATCCTTCCTAAATGTTGAGTAACCTGGAACATTCAGTTCCCCGCTTTGGTTACCCTGCAACCATGTCTCTGTAATGGCAATTACATCATACCCATTTACTTCTATTTGTGCCATTAATTCATCCACCTTGTTGCGAATGCTACGTGCACTTAGATAAAGTGCCTTCAACTTTGCCTGTTTAATATTTTTCTGCACTTTGACCCTCTTTACTGTTGGCCTTTTTTTCTGCTCCCTACTGGTTTTGCTGACTACTTTTCTAACTTGCACTTCCAGCTTTGTTTCTCTCCATCTGGGCCCACACTTAGGTTCCCAGTCCTCTGACAAACTAGTTTAAATCCTTCCCAACAGCACTAGCAAACCCCCCTGCGAGGATGTTGGTCCCGTTTCTGCCGAGGTGTAATCCATCCAGCTTGTGCAGGTCCCACCTTCCCCAGAATCGGTCCCAATGCCTCAGGAATTTAAATCCCTCCCTCCTACACCATCTCTCCAGCCACGCATTCATCTGGTCTCATCTCCTATTTCTGCTCTCCCTAGTACGTGGCACTGGGAGTAATCCTAAGATTACTACTACCTTTGAGGTCCTGCTTTTTCATTTTTTTTCTAGCTCCCTATATTCTGCTTGCAGGACCTCATCTCTCTTTCTACCTATGTCGTTGGTACCGATATGGACCATGACCTCTGGTTGTTCACCCTCCCCCTTCAGAATGTCCTGCAGCCGCTCAGTGAAATCCTTGACCCTGGCACCAGGGAGGCAACATACCATGCTGGAGTCACGTCTGCGGCACCAGAAATGTCTATCTGTTCCCCTTACAATAGAATCCCCTATCACTATTGCTCTCCCACTCTTTCCTCCCCTCCTGTGCAGCTGAGCCACTCGTAGTGCCATGGACTTGGCTCTTGCTGCATTCCCCAGAGAAACTATCTCCCCCCAGTAGTATCCAAAATGGAAAATCTGTTAGAGAGGGAGATGGACCCAGGGGACTCCTGCACTACCTTCCTAGTTCTTTTACTCTGTCTGGCAGTCACCCATTCCCTGTCTGGCTGTGCACGCTTTACCTGTGGTATGACCACCTCGTTAAACGTGCTATCCATGAAGATCTCAGCCTTGCGGATGCTCCACAGTGATTCCAGCCGCAGCTCCGGCTCCGAAATGCGGATTTCGAGTATCTGCAGCTGGAGACACTTCCTGCACACGTGTTCACCCTGGACACTGAAAGTGTCCCTGACTTCTGATATAGCACAGGAGGAGCACTCCACGCTGCCGAGCTGCCCTGCCATGTCCTACCCTTAATTTACTCCCTTTACTTCCTTTAAATTAAAGAATATTAAATACACTAGGGACCTTACTTCACTTTAAACACTACTTATTCTAAACTAGAGACCTTACTTTTACTTTAACGACTGGACTGTAGAAATACTCACCAGGTCCTACTTACCAATCAGCTCCTTCCCTCGTGCCGACGTCACTTTTAATCTCTGACGTCACTTTCGAATGTTGCCTGTTGAGGTGGCCTGGAGCAATGTGGGCCTCTTGAAAACTAATAAGGGTGATATTGTAAATGAAAATAAGGAAATGGCGGACATGTTGAATAATTACTTTGTCAGTATTTACAGTAAAGAGGATAGATAGTATGCCAGACAACCCAAGGAAACTAATATTGAAACAGTGACAAGGACTCACCAAAATTAATGCAAGCAAAATAACAGTAATGAAGAAAATAATGGCACTGAAGAGTGACAGATCCCCAGGACCAAATGGTTTCCAAGGGTTTTAAAGAGTTTTAAAGGAAGTAGGTGAGAACATTGCAGATGCCCGAAATATAATGTTCCAAAGTTCTCTCGATTCAGGAACCATTCCTTTAGATTGGATAATTGCACATCTCATTCTGCTATTTAAGAAAGGTGAGAGAGGGGAAATCAAGGAATTATAGACCAGTTAGCCTAACATCTGTTGTCGGGAAATTAGTAGACTCTATAATTAAGGATAGAGTGACTGAACACCTTGAAAATTTTCAGCTGATCAGAGAGAGTCATGGATTTGTAAAGGGCTGGCCATGCCTGACAAACCTGATTGAATTTTTTGAAGAGGTGACTAAAGTAGTGGACAGGGGAATGTCTATGGATGTTATTTAAAAGAACTTCCAGAAGGTATTTGATAAATTCCCTCATAAGAGACTGTTAGCTAAAGTTGATGCTCATGCAATTGAAAACAAGTTATTGACCTGGTTAGGAAATTGGCTATGGGGCAGGAGACAGAGAGTAGGGATAATGGGCAGGTACTCTAATTGGCAGGATGTGACTAGTGGTGTCCCACAGGGATCTGTGTTGGGGCCGCAGTTATTCACTGTATTCACTAACAACTTAAATGATGGGATAGAGAGCCACATATCCAAGTTTGCTGATGCCACAAAGATAGGCGGCATTGTAAGCAATGTAGGTGGAAGCATAAAATTACAAAGAGATATTAATAGATTAAGTGAATGGCCAAAATTGTGGCAAATGGATTTCAATATAGGCAAGTGTGAGGCCATCCACTTTGGACCTTAAAAAGTTAGGTCAGAGTACTTTCTAAATGGTGATAAACTAGAAATAGTGGAGTTCCAAAGAGACTTCAAGGTTCATGTACATAGATCATTAAAATGTCATGGACAGTGTTATGTTCATAAATAAATAGACGTTTTCATTATGAACAGCTAGCTTGAGCTAGTCATTTATTCAGCCATGTGCACTAGTGTACAGGCATCCATCTTGACTACTGCCTTGTCGGTAGCCCACTCTTAAACATACAGCTCCACCTAGTGTACCATTCTAGAATGACATGTTACTGATCATTACATCCCCCTTCCTTAGAGGTTAAACAAAATCCATATCAATCAATCATAACGACATAAACATCTTCACAACAGTCAACACATTTTCAAAGCTTTACTTTATGAACTCTAAGCTTTTCATTCTTTTATTATAGTTTTCTTTGTACTCAAAGATTAAGTCTATCAGGCTTTTTTACTTCATGTGTGGATCTTCTCAGCACAGGTAAGTCTGATGTGTTTTCATGAGAGCCTGTATGTGTGTTTGTGTTAGATTGTTCTGGTGGTGAGTGACAAGATTCAGTTGCGGCATTGTCATCGATTTGCTCTTGGATAGTTTCTTGTGTTTTCAGGAGGGAACGGCAGTTCCTCCTGAGAATCTGTCCTTCCTCAGATCTAACAGTGTATGACCTTGGTCCTACTTCCTCAGGAACTGTAGCTTTCCTGTTCCATGCATCTGGATCCTCAATCCTGACAACATCATCCCTTGTCAATGGTTTCAGAGTTTTGGATGACTTGTCATAGTGTGATTTCTGTTTCAGCTTTAACAGTTGACGTCTCTGTCTCAGTTCCTTACTCTGCTTTTCTTTTGCACAGCAGGGTAGCGTGGTGCGCAACTTGCGACCCATTAGGAGTTCAGCAGGTGAAGAACCACAGTCTAAAGGGGAGGCTCGGTAGTTCAGCAGGGCAAGATAAGGATCAGACTTGCTTTCTGTTGCTTTCTTCAGTAGCTGTTTGAGAACTTGAACACCTTTCTCTGCCTTACCATTCGACTGAGCATAGAGGACTGGATGTGATGTGTTGAAAGTCATAATGTGCTGCAAACTGTTGCCACTCCTTACAGTTGAAGCACGGACCATTGTCGCTAACGGCAATCCTGGGAATTCCATGTCTGGCGAAGATGGATTTAACATGCATTATGACACTGCTTGCAGATGTGCTTGAGAGCAGCACCATCTCAGGATAGTTAGAATAGTAGTCAATCATTAATAGATAGTCTTTACCATTCAAATGAAAGAGGTCCATACCAACCTTTTGCCATGGTGCTGTTGGTAAGTCAGCTACTATCATTGGTTCCTTTGCTTGTTTGTTTTGGTGTTTCTGACATGTCTCACATATGCCTATCATGTTCTCAATGTCCTTATTTATGCCAGGCCAATAAACAGTGTCTCTTGCTCTCCTTTTGCATTTTTCAATTCCGAGGTGTCCCTCATGAATCCTTTTGAGCATGTCTTGACGTAGAGCCTGTGGAATGACTATTCTGTTCTGTTTTAGTAATAGTCCACTTGCGACACTCAACTCTGACCTGATGTGAAAGTACTTTGGACAGGAACCTTTTGGCCAACCATGATGAATGTTCTCTATTACTGTTTGTAACACTGCATCTTTTACTGTTTCTTCTGCTATTTGCTTTGATTTTGTGTCTGACACGGGCAGTGCAGCAGTGACCATACTCACATGAACATCCACGTCTTCCTCAGTAGAGCTCCCATGACTCATTGTGGGTGCTCGGGATAGTGCATCTGCTAACAGTGGCCCAGTAATTCCGGTGCCAACGCATGAGTACGGACGGGGTACTCCCACGTGGGCCCATTTGAAGTGCCGGATTTCAGCATGCACAGCGGATGCGCGGAAAACCGGCATTTCCTCTCCTCTGAACCAAAGGGTTAAGAGGCGGTTCCCTAGCGACGTTTGGGGCAGTGCGTACGCGTTGAACTTCGTTTTTTTTGACAGGTTTGTCTGCGTGAAGGCCTCCACTTTTTACGAATGTAAAAAGCAGACGCAAGGACTTAGTTTTATAAGGTAAGTGGACTAATAATTAAAGTTAGAATTTTTTTTCCACAGGTTTATTATTTTTAAAGAATTTACAGTAAGGTAAGTTAATTTTTGGACCCGATTTCTTGAAAAAAAAATGTTGGCAGAAATTTGAATAATTGTTTAAATTAGTTTTTTAAAGTTATTAATAGTTAATTTAATTATTGGAATTTTTTATAACTTTTATTTAAAGTTTAAGTAGTGTTTTGGGCGCCTGTACTTTTCATGAGTTTGACAGGTCTTATGTCTAACTCATGAATGGACTTTTGTAAACTCCCATTGGTTGCCCAGTGCTCACGTGATCCCAGCCAGCTCATCGCACTAAGTACTCCGCTGGATCACGCACGCACAGCACGCCGGGAGCTGAACCGGGCCACAGACCGGAAATCCAAGCAGGCCCAGTCTTCAAATGTCAGCGCGATATGTAAGTGTAGGTCGGGGGCTTGCACCCGCGGGAAGCCCCCGACCCGAATTTTTGGGCCTATGTGTTTGCCTGGTGTGTAGATCAGTTCAAAGTCATATCTTTGCAGCTTCATCATGAGTCATTGAATCCTTGGGGACATCTCATTCAGATTTTTTTTTTATGATGGCAACCAGTGGGCAGTGGTCTGTCTCAACTGTGAAGGTGGGAAGTTCATATATGTAGCCATGGAACTTTTCTAATCCAACTACCAAGCCTAGACATTCCTTTTCAATCTGGGCGTATCGACACTCAGAGTTAGTCATAGAACTGGAGGCATAGGCAACAGGCTTCCAATCTTCACCCTCTGCTTGTAGCAAGACCGCGCCTAGGCCATCTTTTGATGCATCCGTTGACACTTTGATTCTCTTTGTTGGGTCAAAGAAGGTGAGTACAGGTGTGGTTGTCAGCACTGTTTTAAGGTTCATCCACTCTTATTCATGTCTTTCTGTCCATGCAAACTCATTTGTTTTATGTAGCAGGGCTCGCAGACAGGCTGTCTTGGCTGACAAGTTAGGAATGAACTTTCCAATGAAGTTTATCATCCCCATGATGCGTAGCACTCCTTTTTTGTCAGTGGGTCTGGGCATTTTGAGTATGGCGTTTATTTTTTCCATATCTGGCTCTATTCCTTCACCAGGTAGATTATTTCCTAGGAAAGTGACTTCCTGGACGCCAAACTGACACTTGGCTTTGTTGAGCTTCAGTCCATTCCGGCGTATGCTCTGTAGCACTTTAGTCAGTCTCTCATTGTGTTCTTTCAGTGTGGAGCCCCAGATGATGATGTCATCAACATAGACCCGAACTCCTTCCAGACCTTCAATTATGTGTTCCATCACACTATGAAAGATTTCAGATGCAGATATTATCCCGAAAGGCATTCTGAGGAAACAATACCTGCCAAATGGTGTGTTGAAGGTACAGTATTTGGTGCTCTCTTCATCCAGTTTTAGTTACCAAAATCCTTGTGAGGTATCGAGCTTTGTGAAGTATCTGGCACCTGACATTTCACTGGTGGTTTCTTCTCGCTTGGGAATCTGGTAGTGTTCATGTTTTATGTTTGCATTTAAGTCCTTTGGATCCATGCATACTCTTAGATCATTGTTCTTTTTCTTTACACATACCATGGAGTTAACCCAGTCTGTTGGCTCTTCGACTTTCCTGATGACTCCTAGTGTGGTCATTCTGTCCAGTTCTTTCTTGAGCCGGTCACGCAGGGGTGCTGGAACTCTCCGTGGAGCATGTACCACTGGCTGAGCATCCTCCTTTAGCTGGATCTTGTAAGTGAATGGTAGAACTCCAAATCCTTTGAACACATCCTGGAAATTACTCACTACAGAATCCATTGAGTCATCTGGTCTGCTTATGGCACAGTTTATACAGAAAATAATCAAAAAGGCTAATGGAATGCTGGCCTTTATATCCAGTGGACTAGAATACAAGGGGGTAGAAGTTATGCTGCAGCTATAAAAACCCTGGTTAGACCATACCTGGAGTACTGTGAGCAATTCTGGGCACCACACCGTAGGAAGGATATATTGGCCTTGGAGGGAGTGCAGCGTAGGTTTACCAGAATGATACCTGGACTCCGAGGGTTAAATTACAAGGAGCGACTACACAAACTAGGGTTGCATTCCCTGGAAATTAGAAGGTTAATTTGATTTGATCGAAGTTTTCAAGGTATTAAGGGGAGCTAATAGGATAGATAGAGAGAAACTATTTCCGCTGGATGGGGAGTCTCGGACTAGGGAACAGAGCCTAAAAACTAGAGCCAGGTCTTTCAGGAGTGAAGTTAGGAAACACTTCTACATGCAAAGAGTGGTAGAAGTTTGGAACGCTCTTCTGCAAACAGCAGTTGATGCTAGGTCAATTGTTAATTTAAATCTGAGATTGAAAGATTTTTGTTAACCAAAGGTATTAAGGGATATGAGGCAATGCCGGGTATATGGAGTTAAGTCACAGATCAGCCATGATCTCATTAATGGTGGAACAGGCTTGAGGGGCTAAATGGTTTACTCCTGTTCCTATGAAACACTCATCCAGCAGATCCTTGGGCCTTGGGATCTTCTGCTTTCCCTAGGCAGCCTGAACATGTTAAGGCTGGTTTTCAGACCAATTTTCCCCTTAGTTTTCTAGCACCGGGCCCGGTCAGGGGCAGGGTATGCTCCAGGGTGCCCTCAAGTCATGTTAATGGCCTGGGACAGAAAATGTATGTTTACCGGAGACTAGACAAGTTCAGTGCATTTCTGGTGCATGGCTCCTGTCCAGACTTAGGTGGAGGGGAGCAAGGAAAATCATTCACACCCAAAACATTAACTCCTCTGATTGCATCACAGATGCTGCCTGGCCTGCCGAATGTTTTGATCATTTTCCATTTTTGTTTCATAGTTCTGTGATACTGTTATTAACCAAAACCCAACTAAGGCTGAGAAATTGTGATACACTTAAATTATGGTTGCGCTGATGATGATCTAAACTTTGACAATAATCCATATCCATGTACTTATTGTAACCTTTCAATGTCTAACCTTATGATTGTGTCAATTGTGTGATTACAGATATTGTTAAATATAATGTAACTAGCTTGGGGGGGGGGCCCGCGTTGCCAGGGCTGTTTTGGGCCGGGCGGTTTAAACCGAGTCCCAGGCTTTCGGGCCTGTCTCTGTGTCCCTCTGTGAATCTGCTGCCGGGCAACATTTCTACCTTTTAATACCTTCAAAGATGAAAGTGAAAGTACTTATAAAACATTTTTGGTAAATCTTATGTTATTTTTAAGAGATACTAACTTTTTCGAAGCTGGATTAGCAGATTTTGAGCTGGGAGTAAATGGGGTTTTTAGCTTCAGGCAATGGCTGCCAGATCCCTGAGATGAAAACGATTAGTCCCGCCCACACAAACACTGATTGGTCAACCATCAGGCGACTGAACTGTAGGATTGGTCAATCGTGACGGCACAGGATTGGTGGAACCTTGACGTCAGGCAATCAATGCTTTAATTTTGCAGGTTTTTTGCATAAGGCGTGAACAATTTTTGTCCGAGCGAAAAGTAAATACGCTTACGACTGTCCCGGAACCGTAAGCTTTCTTTGGAAGTAACGCGCGCGTAGGTACGCCCTATAACTTTCGAGCGTATAGCCAGACAGACAAAACGTACGGAACCGCTTTATATAGATAGATACTGGTTAATACAGCTCTGTGTCTGACTTCACCTTTGCTAACTTTGAAACTTCATTGCTGTGCTGTACTACACTCCTGTGGTGATCAGCTTGGCTTGTGTAACTATCAATATAATTTGGACCAGGTTATGTAAGATGATTCAAGGGAAAGCTAATTTAGATGTGAATAATAAATTCCAACCCTGTTCTCCAATATGCATGTATTCTGAACAGGAGGAAAACATTCATCTGATACTTCTTGAATAATAGAGATCACTTATTAGGATTTCAGATACAATATTCCCATACCTCATGGGATTTTGCATTCTATCTACTTTACATAATGGTGCTCCCAAAAAACAGTTTCCTCAATAACTCTAAGGTTTTTATAAAGCCTAAGATCATACAAAATTTGAATACAGCTCCAATAAGTGGGTGAAATTCTTCTCATATCTCACTTCTGAACAGGGTACTAGAAAAAGCTTGTTGTTTGATAGGCAATTGCTCTCTCACCTCTAGCCTCCAACCTCTCTCTCTCTATTTCTCAATGTCTCCATTATAATTTCTTTGATACCACTATGGACAGTGCTCGTCTGAGCCTCCATCTCTTGTTCTCTGTAAGCCTCAAATACACTGTCCTACACACTTCCTCCTCCCTACCCCCTCTCTGTATTAAAACCAAGACAGCCATGCACTCAAATTCGTTTTTCCAACCTCAAAATCATGGTACTCCTTACCTCTCAGTATTTATTTCCTTATAATATCTTCTGGATTTTAATACCCAAACTTAGTTTCATCTAATCTCTACTTCTTGATTTGCTTTGATTTTTTTCAACCTTGGTGTTTTCCTCCATTATGGCACCTTAGCCTTTTGTCATAAATCTCATCATCGAGAAACTACCTATGAAATAACACTGGATGGCCAGCTGGTGGCGCCGTCCAAGGAGTATAAATACTCGGGCGTTGGCCCCAGCTTGCCAGGGACATTTTCACCACACACCCTGAGGAATTTGCTGAAAGTACGATACCAGTGTTTCCATACCTGAGCAGCTGTAAGTGAATTCGGGTCCAGGTCAAGATGGGCGGGGCTGAGTAGTTTCTCCATGATGGATTGATTACTTGTCTGAGTTCCCTTCTACGGTTCGAGTCGTAGCTGGCTGTTCCCGAAATCACCCAAAGCGCGGAGTCGATATCAAGTTGATTAAATTGACGTAATAAAACTCACTACGCACTTGGTTTGAGCATAAAGCAAGGCTTTAATCAACTTGTTTCAGAACATGGAAGTCTAGTTGTATCCACTAGCTCCTTGTCTTTACAAAATGTCCCTGGCAAGCTGGGGCCAACGCCCGAGTATTTATACTCCTTGGACAGCGCCACCAGCTGGCCGTCCAGTGTTATTTCATAGGTAGTTTCTCGATTATGAGATTTATGACACCTTTCCCTTTGATTTCTCTTTTTTTTAAAAGTCCTTGTTATCAGCGGCACACATAATCTAAATGAACAGTATTTCTATGGCATCTTCTCATGGAAATTGTTGTGCTTTTTGTACGAAGGTGATAATGGCTTCTTCAAATGAAAAAAATCAGCAAGCAAATATAACTTTAAAAATACCACCAAAAATGTTAATTTTACATAAATTCCATGGTTATTATTATACATTACTGTTGCCTCATTACTGACATTCTACAAAAACAGAGTAACATGGTTACTCTTCTTTTATTCATTCACTGGATGTGGGCGTCGCTGGCAAGACCAGCATTTATTGCCCATCCCTAATTGCCCTTGAGAAGGTGGTGGTGAGCCACCTTCCTGAACCACTGCAGTCCGTGGGGTGAAGGTACTCCCACAGTGCTGTTAGGGAGGGAGTTCCAGAATTTTAACCCTGCAACAATGAAGAAACGACAATATATTTCCAAGTCAGGATGGTGTGTGACTTGAAGGGGAACTTGGAGGTGGTGGTGTTCCCATACGCCTGCTGCCCTTGTCCTACGAGGTGGTAAAGGTCGCGGGTTTGGGAGGTGCTGTTGAAGAGGCCTTGGTGAGTTGCTACAATGCATCTTGTAGATGGTACTGAAAGTTTTACATATCCCTGTTTTGAACATCCTATTTCAGCAAATACTGGTTAAGGACTTTGATGGACTTGCAGAAAAAAAATCACACCTGCATATATTCAACGGATGTTTTTGTGTATCATGGAGGGAAAGAATGGTGTAGTTCTGGTGTAGGGGAGTGGAATTTGGGGTGTTATTCAGACTGGCCAAAGTTAAAACTGTTCTGAAATATGAAGTAAATTCCTGTAGCATTGGCTGCTGGCAAAAGATGTGCCCACCTCCAAGGTGGTGCAAGGATGCAAATAACGGGATAAAGAGTGCAAAAGCTCCTGTCCCAGAAATGTTGCCATTTACAGAGAATTGCACCTAACTTAAGTTAAGGTTGCAGAAAACCAGGAATTCAGAGGCTTTTAATGTCCACAAACTTTGTCTGAAATATCAGCATTGATTGATGTGTTTAGAAAAATCTCCTAAACCGTTATATCCACACGCTTCAGATAGTCCAGTCAAATCTGCAGTACCACTGGCCCTCCTATTTCTCTTCCCAAACAGATTTGGCATCATGACTCCCCGGATCTCCGAGGCTTCTGCTTCATGAGGGGTCTGAGGTCTATTATTGGGGGCGGAAGGGAACCACCACCCGAGGCCTGACGTTCCTGGCAGTTATGGGCTACCTTCTCCTATGAGAGAGAAGCAAGGACATAAGTATTGCAGTGAAGGCTAAGCAGAATCTTTTGTTAAAAGAGTTTGACACAAGGTTATAAGTGGAGCAGAAAGCAAGAAAGGACAGATGTGGTGAATTAGGGAGGCTTACTCATGCAAGACGCATTCTGAGGGAAGGTGCATTTGTAGGTAATAGGTTACACAAGATCAGAGAAGGGATCACAGGTTGAGAGTACGACACAAGAACATTGCTGAGGGTAACAAATGAACAAATGCCACACATATAAATAGAAGATATCAGTGCAGAAAATAACGCATTCCTTTAAAATCTGTAAATTAAGAAGTAGGCATATGTACTGCATTACCTATTTCTTAATTTAAAGAGTTTAAATAAATGCATTATTTATTATTGCCCTTCAAAAAAAATGTAGTGACGTTAACTACACCGTATATATTTTTATATAGAAAACTGATGGGAGGCTAAATTGGGCTGTGTAGCGCCCATCTTTTAGGTGCTACGCGGCCACCTAACATTCAAAAATGGGGTCCGAGGTGCGCGCACACACATCCGACGGGAAGTTCGCCCAACGCCATCTTGGTAAAGGGGTTTACGCATGTACACCTAACGACCGATGGCAGCATGCAGAACAGCAAGATGATGAAGCAAATCAGCACGCAATGCAGATTTGACGCCAGCACTGCCATTTTGCAACTCCACTGTCCAGCCAATGCCTTGTCTTAACCTTGCGCAGCTGAACACGACGTTAAATGGAATGAGGGACCCCCCCACCAGCACTATTGACAGGGATCATGAAGTACTTACAGGCTAGTTGCTGGATTATTTCTTCTTGTTGCTGGTGCAATTTTGTGTTTTTGGAGCTTTCCCATATCTGGCTAAAGTTTGAATAGTCTACAGGGAGTGGTCTGGCTGGTGCTGAATTACTTTCTGTTCATTTATAAGCTTGTGCTGAAACAAGTTGCTTCCAGACATGGGTGACCTAGTAGGACTTCCTGTGGGAATTGAAGATAACTGGGAGAATGAAGAGAGGCCACGCAGAGCAGGAAAAGCTGCTAGAAGCGGGGGGAACAGGAGCGGGAGAAGGGCTCTCAGTAGGAGGATAAACCTTTCTAGGGCCTTTAGGAAGCAATTCTCTTACCTTCAGCGAGCTCCAATGCATGAGACATCTTTGCTTCACAAAAGAGGTCGTGCCTGAAACCTGCCAACTGCTACAACCACAACTGCAACCTTAAAGCAGGGCAAGGACAGCATTGCCTGTGGCTGTCAAGATGACTGTGCCTCATAATGTTTACATGTCTAGATCCTTCCAGTCTGCTGCTGGAGATATAAGCAACATCTCGCAGTTTGCAGTGCACTGCTGCATAAAGGACATCACTGAGGCTCTCTATAGACAGACAAACAGTTTAATCTCATTCCCTCTTGCCAGAGATAAGCAGGCGAGTGAGTGCAAGGGGTTGCATGGATTGCAGACTTCCCCATGGTGCAGGGTGCCATTGACTGCACGCACATTGCCTTGCATGCGCCTCATGTGAACTCGGCATGGGCTGCAGCAGTCTGGGCTGGCTGGCTGACAGGCAACAGCAAAGGCACTGGCGGAGTGGCAGGAGTGAGAGCACGAATGCTGTCATCCTGAAAAAGGACAGCAGGTTCATGTTCCATGGAACCACTTCCACTCTCCCAGGGTGGCGCCTCAGCGATCCTACTGATCAGTTGGAGAACAGATTGATGGACTGCTGTGACACCCTGGAAGTCCCTTTGAACACTGGAATCCAATTCATGATGGCAGCCATCTAAGCTTCCACTGCAGCACTCAGACCTTTGGTGGAAGCTGTTTGTGCTTCAGTGGAAGCTGAGACATCGGCATCAGATGCTGCATCATGCCGGGTTCCACAGGTGTTCTGATGGGGGTGATCACCCGTTCTATGTTGGGATGGATGGGCTCCAAGTTCTCCACAAAGCCCTGTGCTGGACTCCTCCATGCTCTTTGAAATAGTGTGCAGGCTTTCTGGCACGCTTTCCAGTTCACTACGCATTTGGTTGTGTACAGTCATCAGCTTTTTCTGTAGCCTGGCCCATCAAAGTCCTCATCTGACTCCTGTGCAGCAGAACTAGTGTGCGACCTCACCCTCCAACTGCGCTATCCTTGCCCCCCTGCCCCGGCTTCTCTGCACTTGTGTCCGGTGTCTCACCATGTACAGATTCCTCCTCTATCCAAGCCTTAAAATTTGCGAAGTGTCAGTCTCTGAGCTGGTGACTAAGTGTAAGATCGAGTGATGGTGTCTTTTCCTCTTCACTGTCTTCTTCCTCTTCCTCCTCCAACTGGGAAGGTTCCAGTTCTTGGGTATCTAAAATGAAAAAGGGACAAGGGTTGGGTTGTGGTGAGGGGAGAGGAGAAAGGAAGAAGTATGTGCTTACACCAGCTGCAGCTTGTGAGTCAGAAGAGATTGTGGGATGAGGCTGGAATGGGAAGAGAGAAGGAGGATTATGTATGCAGATACCCCCATCATCAATCCTCCAGCCCCACCAGTGGCCGAGACTTCAGCAAAGCCCCTTCCCATGATGGCCAGCTCTGTCTCGTCCATGGGGGTTAAAACATGGAGCCACGCTTGTCTTTCTCCAGTTCTTTCCTGCTGCCTCCTGTTATGCACCACTTTCTTCTGTAAGAAAGATGGAAGTGTGTCAGTGAGTGTCCTGCAATATTTGGGTGATGTGGCTGTCATAGTTGAGTAGTTACCAGTGTGTGCAAGCTGTGAGTTGTGGGTGCAAGGCTTGCAACAGTGCTAAGTGTGTGAGGGTGAGGTAAAACTATGAATGTTAGGGTTGAGTACTGATTGATAGAGATTGTTGGTAGGTGGGTGATGGGGGTGCAGTCAATTGAGCAGTAGATGAGCCTAGTGGTGCAGTTGATAGGCTATGCCATTTGAAGGTGAAGTCATTCACCTTGACAACTCATGTGAGATCATTAAACTTCTTCCTGCACTGCATCCATGTTCTTGGAGCAACACTCCCGACATTGACCTGTGCCACTGCTTGTTCCCACTACCTCCTGAGCATATGTCTGGAGGGCCTCCTGACCCCTGTGGATACAGGATATCTCTTCTTCTCTCCTTATCTTGCACTAAGACCACCAATGCGTTGTCAGAAAACCTTGGTGCTTGCTCTCTCGCATGAACAGGCTGGATCTCTTTTCTCTTGAAAAAGAAGGCTGAAGGGTGACCTAATAGAGGTCTTTAAAATTATGAAAAATGTTGATGGAGTGGATACAGAGAGAATGTTTTCACTTGTGGGGAAGAGCATACATAGAGGCCATCAATATAAGATAAGTCACCAAGAAATCCAATAGGGAATTCAGAAGAAACTTCTTTACCCAGAGAGTGGTGAGAATGTGGAACTCGCTACCACAGGGAGTGGTTGAAGCGAATAGTATAGATGCATTTAAGGGGAGGCTAGATAAGCATATGAGAGAGAAGGGAATAGAGGATTATGCTGACAGATATAGATGAGGAAAGATGGGAGGAGGCTCGAGTGGAGCATAAACACCGGCATAGTAGACTGGTTGGGCCGAATGGCCTGTTTCTGTGCCGTATAGCCAATGTAATCCTATGTAATCCTATGCATGTTCAGCCATTCCTCAAAGTATCACAGCACAGATTCACTTTTCAAAGAAAACTCCCACAACTTGTTGCAACCAAAATGCATCTCCTTTAAGTAGTACTAGCCACTTGTGATAGCAGGCCTCTGCTGATGTGTCAGCCAATCATTTAAAACAGCTGTCAGCACTAATTTAACATGCTGCCTTGAGCGCAATGAACGGGCATGGGTTAATTGCATACCGCGAGGCCCACGCTCGTTTTCCTGGTTTGCCAATGTGGTATTCTTTTACCTCTGGGTCCTACTGTCATTAAAAATTCATGCAGACAGTATCTTGGCTGGTGATAGCTGAAATATATAAATTGTTTTCACCATAAAATATTTGTTCCTTTGTGTCCATTCAGAATACCACAATAATACAATGTAATGCTTATACATTTGTTACGCAAATTAGACTAAACAGCAATGTTTCAAAATAATTCATATTGCTTCTCGAGGAATCATTATGCGTCATTAAGCTTTATACCAAGCTTTTGGCTTTGTGGGCCATATAATCCATTCCAATGGAGCCTCAGGGGCCACTTGTAACTTTTAAATCCATGTTCCCATTAACTTGTTTATATCTCAAGTTGCTGATACTATCAGATCTTGGTGTGCCTAATTTACGATTTATCCACCAATGAGGCAACAGTGTTAAAACAGCCCTTTCTAAACCTCTAGACCCATAAAACAGAAACAGGAAAGACCTTTGCTTGAATAAGGAATCTAACTGAAGGACTCGGTTGCCTGTTTTTTGAAAGCTCAGGGCAGCATGTCGCCTATGGGCTAGTTTGGATATCGCTGCTTTAAATTCTCATTTTATATTGAAATACAGACACATATTTGGAACTAAATTAAATTAAAAATATTTATTTAATAGCAGTAAGATCTAGATATATGTTTTCCTCTGCTTGCTGATTTAAGCAAAAAAGTGGAAATGAGTATAAATAAGGAACACTCCCTGAATGGAATTTAACTTATAGCTCATGTGATATAAATGGTTTGACATATTGGTAATGTGCCTTTTAAAGTGGTGTAGTACATTTAAGTCCCAGCAAATACTTTGCCAATCCCCTAGCTTCCCTTCCCTAGCTCCCGCTCTCAGCCTGACCTTGACCTGAACCCAATCTCCAATGTCAGCCCAACTTAGGGCATCCCTTACACCGACCAAACACCTGTTGTCAGTCCAATCTCAAGCCAATTTACAGCTCCTTCCAGGGATTAGGTTGTCACTTGGAGTTAGGTTGGGGTCAAGGTTGATAGCAGGAGTTGGGTTGAGTCTGGGCTGGCAGGGCAGATGGGTTAACAAGAGGAATATGGCCAAATCCCATGCATCCGCCCAAAATATGCCCTGTGTTCAGTCAGAGCAGTGTTCAAACCTTGACATTTTAACCATCCTCACTGTTACCAACTTGTGGGTCTGCTGTGAGTAAATAACTAAACTAGCACAGGAATTCTCTGTGTTTCTATGCATTGGGCTGTATTATCCTCCCTGTGATGAATTTGACAGAGATGTAGCTGTAAGTAAACCTTGCAGTGTTTCACTGTGATGTACCTTCATGGCAAAATAGCCTGCCGGTGCTTATTATGCAGGCTCATGTAGGACATCATGGAGAGTTGAAGGATTATCAGTCGAACTTCTTTGTTTCATGGAGCAATAGACTTTCCAATCAAAACAGGATGACTTTGAAGTGTCATGAGTGGAAAGCATATCTTGTCTTCTGATATGTAAAGTGCTTGTGTAAAGAAATACAAGACAGTAATGATGTCAGCCATGAGTGATTAAAGTGTAACTTTAGGGGCTAGGATAATAAACATAGGTAGAGGTATCCATTAACTATAGTATGGAAAGATGACGGTTAATAAAGTCTGTTCTTCAAAGAGTTTAAGGACAGTTACATCAGGAAGTCTTGTTTAATGGAAGTAGCTTTGGAGTAAACAGCTACAAGTGTTTTCATGAATTGCCTGTCTTCATCAAAGGGTTTGGGAATAGATACGCCATGCAGTCTTATCTATGACATTTGCCTTTGATGTAGGCAAAATATATGGTATATAAAGGAACATGGTTTTCAGCAGTCGTTTGGAGGGCTCAAAAGATACAGAAGCCGAAAAGCCACTCTCTGATCCGGCTTGGGTTGATCCCTCAACCTAGGTATCAATAAAGTTTATTCCATATACTACACTACAAAATATCCCATGCATACTCGAAACATGTTGTGAACCATAGAATGAAGGAGGTTGACTGCTAACAGCTCACATTTTAGGAATGGGCACTTGGGCTTCCTTTATGTTTTAATGGATAAAGGCACTATCTAGTATCTAAGCCCCAAGTTCAACTATTGGTCTGTGTGAGTTAGCTGATATGAACATACAAAAATGACAGATAAGGAAAGACTCCCATACAGTCGTGGTGCAATTTATACACACCATGACCACCCCCCACACCCCACCCCATCTGTCTGCTACTCCCTAACAGCCTGCCACACAATCTCCTGGCAGAGGCAAAAAAATACAGAGAAAAAGCCATAGGCCAATTAAGGGTGGGGGGGGGGGGGGAACTCTGTACCAGCCAAAGCAGCAATTCACACAAAACAATTGGCCTCAACCTCTCCTCCCTGCTTTAGGGTTAGGAAGGAGAAAAAAAATCACCCAAGGTTCCTGCTTCTGAACACTACCCAGTGGGTATAGATGTTAGGTGAGGACCGGAACAGTGTTGTGATGCCCTTCGTGGTTGTATGCCCTGTCAATCCTCACTGTCTAGGCTCACGTATGAAAAATGAGGAAAAAATTGGCAATAATAAAGAATGATCACTTGAGTGAGGTATCAGGGAACAGTACCTGAGAAGGAGTAATTTATTTAGGGAAGAGGCGGAGGCAGGAAACAATAAAAATTATAGTGATGTAAGCTGAAAGATCTATTCCATCTTGTAACTTGTACTATGGTATAACATTTTTTTCTTTCCCCTCTGGCATTACTAGGGAATAGAATTAATAATGTCTAAATAATTTTCACTTCAATGTGTTGCATATTCTCTGTACCAATAAATGGCCTATTTTAATTTAAATATTTATAAGATAATAAAAATCTTAAGTCTGCATGCACTTCCTATCAACTTTTTTCATTATAAACTCCCATGTCCACATTTATACTGGAAACTGCCTGAGTACACTTTATAAACAGATGAAGGAGAAAGGAATAGAAGGTTATGCAGATAAACCTAGATGAAATAGGGTGGGAGGAGGCTCGTGTGGAGCATAAACACTGGCACAGGCCAGTTGGTTTGAATGGCCCGTTTCTGTGCTGTATATTCTATGTAATTCTGTGAGTAAACTTGTCACACCGTAATTACTCCCATTTACCAGTGGAGGTTCTGCAGCACCATCACTGAAAGGAGGGTATAATTTCAGCATGATAAGTTTACATGAACAGTTTCCATTATAAGTATGAACCTAGGAATTTATAATGAAAATATAAAAAAATATTAAAATAAGGACAGGATGTGTTACTTTAAAATGGGGACTGAATTATTCCTGCATGCCCTGGTTTAATTATTCCCCAGCTTCATTTGGAGACTATGGGTTGGATTTTCATTCAGCAGTCGGGAAGGAGGCGGGACTAAAACTTGCGGGTTTTAGTCCTGCCTCCTTCGAGATGCGGCCAATCCACGCGATTTTCGCTTGATTGACCTTGTTGAGCCCGCCCAGCGAGTTCAGCAGGCCAATTAAGGGCCACCCGGCAACAGGTGATGTCACAGACTGAAATTTCACCTGTCAAGATGTTTTGACAGATGAAATATCAGTGTTTCACAGCTGTTTGAAGCTGTCAAACACTGACAGTCTTACTTCTAACTTGAGTCCTTCTACGCAGACTCAGTTAGAAATCTCGCTGGCAATGAAAGCTGCAGGCTGTCACTTTTGACAGATCGCAGCCATTTTGCTTTCTGTGCCGGCTGAATGATGGACTCCCAAAACACAGAGGAAGGAAGGCTGTAAAGGTAAGTACAGGTAATTTAAACTTCTTTACACACTTTAGACACACCAAACACACTTACCTTTGCACTCATGCACCCATCACTCACCTGAACACCGACATCTCGACCCCTCCAAGTCCTTCAACCCAACGGCCCACCTGCTCTAACCTGGCATGGTTTGGAGCTGTCGGGAATCCCACACGACACCCCTCAAAATAGGGATTAGGCTAAAAACTGCCTGTTAACTACCTGTTAACAGGCAGTTAATTGGCACTAATCCCTTCCCGCCTCAGGTCAGCGGGTCCCAATGCGGGGTGGGTACCCGCCTCCTTTGAAACTTACATGGAGGCGGGTTTTGGGCGGGATGGTGTTGGGACCCCCGAATTCGGAATTTTAGCCCCCCGCACGCCTAAAAGCCTGCCTCACGGCACACTGAAAATCAACCCCTATATTTGGTCTTGACTCCCCATGTGCAATGCCACAGGAGATTCGCTAGTATTTTATAAAAATTGTAAATAGTGGAAATCACAGCTCTTCTATGAGCTGGTGTAGCATAATGAGACAGCACTTCTGACCATCTGGTGTTGGTACAGTCAAGTCCCGATGAACAAAATAACTTTGCCAAGGCATGGGGGTTAAATTGGATACCCCCAAAAAAGGACATGGGGATTGCCATGCACGATTAACCCATACCCATTCATTGCAATGCAGGCAGAATCTTAAATTCGTGCTGCCTGCTGTTTTCAATGATTGCTGCATGCAGCTACCACTACCCACGCTGTTCATTGGCTGCATGCATCAGCAGGGGGCCTGATATCATGAGTGACTAGCGTGACTTAAAGGCAGCCTGTACCTCTTAAAGGGGAGGTGCATTGCAGCTGCAACAAGCAGTGGGAGTTTTTTTTGAAAAGTAAATCTGACTTTGAGGAATGGCTGAACATGCGAGAAAGCGAGCAGCAAGGTTTTCAGACACTGCACTACAGGTCTTGTTGCAAGATGTGGAGAGATGGAGAGACATACTGTATCCACAGGGGGACAGGAGGCCCTCCAGACATATGCTCAGGAAGCAGTGGGAAGCATTAGCGACGGATGTTGTGTATGTACCTTTACGAGAAGAACTGATTCTATACTGCAGTATCGGCAGTGACCACCCCTGTATATAAAGCCATAGCAGGCTTCTGTACTTGTCTTAAGTTACCCTCTGTACCTCATTCACAGCATTGCTGGCTGTGCAGCTGCAAGCAGAAGGAGCTGCCAAAGCAAGAGAGTGGAGAGTGGTGGTCTCCTGACCAGGTAGCGGAGGAGAACGTTAGATCACCACCTCCACCTCCTCCAACACCATCAATACAGCTGAGGTGCCTGGAGAGACAGGACAGAGGAGGAGAAGGAGAAAGGAGGCCTACATCAACATCAACCAGGGGAGAGGCCTTTTCCAATCACTGCCTCCCCAAATTGGCCTCCACTTCAGGAGAGGGAGAGAGGGAAGAGAAACCAACTGTTTGGAAGGAGGGAAGAAACATCATCTTGAACATCTACAGGTGGGTGTTATTTGGGGCACTCTCCCAAGACTTTGTATTTTAGGTGGGGGGAGAAAAGAAGAAGCAAGGCCGGATCATCAAGGGGTGTAGTGTGTGTCTCTTGTTAAAAGCTAGGCCACACACACCACTAATTTAGCATCCCTTCTATTGCCTGCCCTGGGAGAGCTGGAGCTGCCCAAGGTGAAGTCTTTAATTTCATTTAAATTGCATCGTTAAGACCTGTTGCAGGACTGAGCCTGGGCTTCTCCAGCTTTCCCAGGTGAAGACATCTTCTCCCCCTGCCAGAAGACCACCACCACCAAAGACTTTTTCCATCGGAGAGTGCACCCCTGCCAACACCCACCCACCATCCTGAGTGGCAACACTGCCCTTTGCGGCCTCCCTCCTTCCCACCCACCCCCCTCTCTCTCTCTCTTTGTCTCTCTCTGCCTGTTTCTCCAAGGCACCTTAGTTTCATCTTTTTTATTAATTGTCTATTGAGCAGAGGGGAGAAGGCCCCTCTCCCAATTTAAATCAATAAGGGGAGAGGTGTGTCCTTATTTTAATCAGCTCCCTCTGCTCAATAGAGGACAAAAAAATATATATTACCCGAGGCCATTAACACCTTCAGGCCTGTGACTTGGGGTGAGTGTAGCCCTTATAAAAGCACCCCAGAATGGCGACTACACCTTCGCCGGTGGCGGGGCAAGCCAAGACTTATGCGGGAGCGGCAGCCACAGCCACAGCTGCTCCCGCTGCTTCTGCTGCCCCGTCACCATTTAGACTGATAACCAAAAAGCTTGGGGTGAAGAGCTACACTCGCCCCACTATGACCATCGAGGCCTGCGTCAAGGCCATAGCTGGGGTTGTCGGCCCCTCAGCCATCGTCGCGGCCTCGAAAATGTATGGGAAGGCTGTGTTCTTCCTGGGGTCAGAGCGGGCGGTGTCCCTGGCTGTCGCCAAGGGGCTCACCGTGGGCGGGACCTTCCTGCCGGTGGATCCTCTCGAGGCCACCGCGCAGAGGATCATCATTTCCAATGTCCCGCCCTATGTTCCTGGTAAGCTCCTCCTTCCCCATTTGCGACAACTTGGGGAGGTGAGGTCGGGGATCACACTCATCCCGCTCGGCTTCCAGGAGGCCAGCCTTCGCCACGTCTTCTCCTTCCGGTGCCAGCTGTTTATCCAGCTGGCGCGGGAGGAGGACACTGACGGGGCGTTCGTCGTCCTCCACGAGGGGACCGCCTACCGCGCCTTTTGGACGTCGGACGGTGTGCGGTGCCACGCCTGCAAGGAGGTGGGCACATCAGGAGGAACTGCCCTGCCTCCAAGGCCGCCGGATCATCTCGTGCGGCCGAGGCTGGCGCCGCTGCTGCTCCTCCCCCCAGGTCTGCCCGCGCGTCAAGTACGTCTGATGCGCGGTTGACGTCGGGGGCCGATGCCACCAAGGCCTCCGACGGGGGGGAGGGAGCGTGTCCGGCCGGAAAGAAGGCGCGGGGAAAAAAGAAGCACCTTAGACCGGGTCCCCCCGTGGATGGCGAGCCCTTGCCCCTTGAGCCCCTTACACCCGCGCTCCTCGCAGAGTTGATCAGGGCAGATGTGAGCGGGAGGGGCCTCGTGCCCGAGCCTGTGGCCGCGACCGCCGCAGCGATAATGCTAATACCTGCGGCCGGGCTCGGGCCCGAGGAACCCGACAAACCTGCTCCACCGGAGGGAGTTGAGGAGGAGGCCTTTGCAGACATGGAGGGCTCCCTCCGCGCTAAAAAGAAGGCGCGACCCCCTAGAAGAGGAGGAGGACCGGGAGGAGGAAGGTCCCTCCAATCAGGGGGAGTCGTCGCCCGCCGCGGGTACTGCGCACCCCCCCCACCGCTGTCACCATCACCGGCGATCGGCAGGGGTCGCCTGTCCCTCGGGAGGCTGAGGCAGATGTGTCTGTCCAGCACGTGCCTCCCGGGTGTGGGGACGGGACCCTGGCCGTGGGGGGGGTCGCGGAACAACCCGCGGCGGAGACTGAAATCAATATTCTATTGGTGCCGTTACCCCTCGCCGGGTCGGGCGACCTGGGGTCTGGGTCGGGTGAGCTCGAGGCTAATGAGCTCGCCCAATGCGACCCGGACATCTCCCAGGGGCTGCTCGATCTGGTAGAGGGTTTAATTCAGAACACCCCACCCGCTGGGTCGGAGGTTGGTGGCGGGGTGGAGGATGGCCCCCTGGCTACGTCTCTGGTGCCGGACGTATTGGAGGAGCTGGGAATTGTTCTCTCCCCGGTTTCTCCGGTCGTTCCGGCGTCTGGGGCGGAGGGGAGCTCTGAACCGCCGCCGTCTTCTGGCCTAGCACCCCTAGAGGAGCCCAGGGAGAAATCCTCTGCTGCTGATCCTGGGGGTGGGATCTGGGCGGAGGCGGGGCTGGCTGGTGCGGCCGAGCCGTTCGCTGCGCACTGCGCGGTGGATGGGTCGGCCGCTGGTGACGACCCCCTGGAGGGGGCGTGTCGCTCCATCTAGTGAACGTGTACGCCCCTCAGACCAGTGCGCAGCAAGTGCGCTTCTTCGAAGAAGTGTCCGCTCTTTTGGGCTCCATCGACGTGGGTGAGTGCGTCATCCTCGGGGGGGATTTTAACTGCACCCTCGAGGCGAGGGACCGTTCGGGTCCCCCGCGAAGCCCGGCGGCGATGGAGAAGTTGAGGGACCTGGTTGGGTCCTTCGACTTGGTGGACGTCTGGCGAAATCTCCACCCCGACTCCAGCGCCTTCACTAGCGTGAGGTCTGGGGGAGGAAGGTCCAGAATCGACCGCCTCTACATTTCCCGGGCGTACGTCTCCTGCGTTCCGGCAGCTTCCATGCAGCCGGTGCCGTGCACGGACCACCACCTGGTGTGGGCGGAGCTCGCTCCGCTGCGCGCGCGGGGGGGGGGTCCGCGTACTGGCATTTTAACAACCTGCTGCTGGAGGACGCACGGTTCCGGGATTCGTTTCGTCGATTCTGGGCCGACTGGAGAAGGAAGCAGGGGGGCTTCCCCTCCTTGAGGCTATGGTGGGATGTGGGCAAGGCTCACATCTGTCTCTTCTGTCAGGAGTACACGAAGGGGTCGACCAAGAGGCGGGAGGCCCGGGTCGGGCGGTTGGAGAAGGAGGTGCTCGACCTGGAGACCCGTCTCGGTCAGGTCGTCGAGGACCCGGCCCTGCAGAAGGTGTACGAAGAGAAGAAGGGCGCGCTGAAGGACCTGCAGCTCGTCGGGTCCCAAGGCGCGTACGTGAGGTCGCGGATCCAGCTCCTGCGGGACCTGGACCGCGGCTCCCCCTTCTTCTACTCACTGGAAAAAAGACGGGGGGTCCGTAAGCAGCTCTTGGGGCTGCTGGCCGACGACGGATCTCTGGTCTCGGATCCGGAGGGAATCAGCGCGGAGACCCGCGCCTACTACGGGGCTCTTTTCTCTCCGGATCCGTCCAGCGAGGACGCACGCAGAGTTTTGTGGGAGGACTTGCCGAAGGTCAGCCCGGAGGGCGCCGAAAAACTGGACGCTCCGCTAAGCCTGGCGGAGCTGACCGGCGCCCTCCGCCAGCTCTCTAGGGGAAAGTCCCCGGGGTTGGACGGGCTGACCGTGGAGTTCCACAGGACGTTCTGGGACGTCTTGGGGGGCAACTACGCGTGGGTCCTGGGGGAAAGTTTGCCGACCGGGGAGATGCCCCTCTCTTGGCGCAGGGCGGTCATTGTCCTGCTGCCTAAGAAGGGCGATCTCCGCCTCCTTAAGAACTGGCGCCCGGTCTCCCTCCTCAGCACGGACTATAAAATCTTTGCCAAGGCCATGTCTGCTCGCCTTGGCACCGTGCTGGCCCACATGATCCACCCTGACCAGACCTACACGGTCCCGGGCCGGACCATCCATGATAACATCCATCTGGTCCGGGACCTGGTCCACCACTCCCAGAGGGCTGGTCTGTCGGTCGCCTTCCTCTCCCTGGATCAGGAGAAGGCGTTTGACAGGGTGGATCACGAGTATCTCTTCGGGACTCTGCGCGCATTCGGGTTCGGGATGCATTTCGTTGCCCGGGTCCGACTTTTGTACGCCGCCGCAGAGTGTCTGATTAAAGTTAACGGGTCCTTGACGGCGCCCCTTCGCTTCGGGAGGGGGGTGCATCAGGGATGCCCCATGTCCGGTCAGTTATACGCCGTTTGCGTGGAGCCATTCCTGCGCCTCTTGCGGAAGAGGTTGACGGGACTAGCTCTGCAAGGGCCGGGCGTGGAGGTGGTCCTCTCGGCTTACGCCGATGACGTGCTCCTCACGGTCACGGATCCCGCTGACTTGCGGAGGATGCGGGAATGCCAGCAGATTTACTCGGACGCACCCTCCGCCAAGATCAACTGGGAGAAATGTTCCGGACTCCTGGTGGGTCAGTGGCGGGTGGACTCCCTGCTGGAGGAGTTCAGGCCTTTCGCCTGGAGCACCACGCACCTCTATTTGGGAGTCTACCTTAGCCCTGCCGAGGACGCCTGGCCGGCGAACTGGCAAGAGCTGGAGGCCAAAGTCACCGCTCGCCTAGGACGCTGGACAGGACTGCTCCGAGTGTTGTCCTACAGGGGTCGAGCGCTGGTCATAAACCAGCTGGTGGCCGCCATGTTGTGGTGCTGGTTGGTCACTTTGATCCCTCCCCCTGCGTTTGTCGCCAAGATGCAGAAGAAGCTCATCGACTTCTTCTGGGACAAAAGGAAGCACTGGGTCTCTGCCGCGGTTCTGTGTCTCCCGCTTAGGGAGGGCGTTCAGGCGCTGGTGTGCCTTCGCACCCAGGCTGCGACTTTCCGTCTTCAGACGCTGCAGAGATACCTGTACGTCGAGAATCCTCCGAGATGGTGTGCGCTGGCGACGTTTTTCTTCCGCCAGCTGCACGGCCTCAATTACGACACGCAGCTCCTGTTCGCGAAAGTGGGCGGCAGGTGTGCCGGCCTGCGGGAGCTGCCTGTCTTCTACCAGGAACTGCTATGGGTTTGGAACTACGTCGCTTCCAGGCGGAGCTCTCCCCCGTCATGAGCGGCGGCTCTCCTTCGGGAGCCGCTGCTCAGGAATCCGCACCTCCACGAACGCGGGTTCGGGCGGCTGGCGGAGGGCAGGGCTGTGCTTGGCAAGGTGACCAGAGTCGGGGACCTGCTTGATGGCGGAGGAGCGGGCTGGATGGCGCCGGAGGAGCTGGCGCGGCGCCTGTCCTGGGCCAACGTCTGGCTCGCGGTCGAAGCCATCGAATCGGTGAAAGTGGCACTGGGCCCCGACTCCACTAGGTGTATCGAGGCGGCTCAAGCACGTGGGGCGATCCCGCCCGAGCTTACCCCCGTTCGGACGGAATTCCTCATCGGCGCCCAGCCCCGAAACTCCCCTCGGGAACCGGCGCCTCACAACTTGAGCCGTCTCGAGGAAATACCCTCCGTGCCTTTTCATTCCGCACGGAGGGGTTTCCTGTACGGGCTGCTCCTGCACACTCTCCACTTTGCCATCTTTGTCTACCGTCCGGACACGCCTTGGCGTGGCGTCTTGCCGACTGGCGGTGGCGGAGGTCCCCAATGGAGGGCTCTCTACACGGGAGTCCTCCCTTGTTCCATCGGGGACTTGGCCTGGAGGGTGTTGCACGGAGCGGTCCCATGCAATAAGGTTTTAAGTAGGTTCACGGACTCCCAGGCCGCCTGCATTTTTTGCGGCCTGGAGGAGTCCGTGTTTCACGTTTATATGGAATGTGAGAGTTTGCAGCCCCTCTTTCACTACTTGAAGGGGCTGCTCCTCGATTTTTGGTTGCACTTCAGTCCCACGCTCTTGATCTACGGTCACCCGGTGCGGAGGGGAGCGGACAGGTTGGAGGACCTCCTTGTGGGCCTGCTCCTGGGTATGGCTAAAAGAGCCATCAATTGGTCCAGGCAGCGGGCGGTCGAGGGGGTCGTCCAGCCGGATTGCCTGCCTCTCTTCCGCGGCCATGTTCGCGCCCGGGTGGCCCTGGAGATGGAGCATGCAGTCTCCGCCGTGCGCTTGAGTATTTCCACGACCGGTGGGCGCCGCGGGGACTGGAGTGCATCATCAACACGGAAAACCAAATTTTAATTTGATTTGTTAAGCTTTAGTTGAACTTTTGTTTATTTACAGTCGAATTGTTTTTTTTTTTTTGGGTCCAAATAAAAGAGTACCCTCTGTTCAGTAAATACCTGTTATCATTGTTCTCCTGCAGTCTGTGTATTATTTATACTCTGACACTACATTGGCGACGAACAGGTTCGAACTCACCTGCAGTACTGCATCACCTCACGGGGATCTTTCCCTGAGAAGAAGCTTCTTGGAGGTCGAAGTCAGAACAACGGGCATCGACCGCGGGGAACCGCCCAAGGATCCATCAGAGTTCGGAGAGTTGCAGGAGAGGCTGTGGAGAGCTGGGCTTGGCTCCCCAGTCAAGGTGTCCCAGCAAATCGTGCTGGTAGCAGGTAGTGCGCTGACCCTTCCAGACTGCGGCGGGCTCGAGCTCGATCGAGCGGCTCTGCAAAGGGGCCGTGCAGCATCGTCGGGAGGAAAAGAGAGAGAGAGAGAGAGAGGGTGGAGCGCACAGGGCGCGGTCGGTGCTCAAGAACCGGGCAGCGTAGCGAAAATAAAACAAGGGGAAGGAAAAGTGAGATGCGCCGAAGCCGCAGGTTGCCGCCATTACCCTACAGAACGCTAGGAGCAGCGTGGCAGCAAGGGGAAGAAGGAAAAGCACAGGAGGCGCCAGTTTATTCCATTGGGGAAGAAGGAAAAGCGCGGGAGGCGCCATTTTAATCCATTGGTGCAGAAGAAAAAGCGCGGGAGGCGCCATTTTAAATCACTCAAGATGCCGAAAAGTGGCAGTATCACTGCTTTCGACAACGAGGTAGAAGACTGGACCATGTATGTGGAAAGAATTGAAGTGTACAGCAAGGCAAATGAGGTGGCCGATGGAAAGAAGGCGGCGGTATTATTAAATTTGATGGGCGCGAGAACGTACGGCCTATTGCGGAATTTAATTACCCCAGCTAAACCAATGGAGAAAAGTTTTGAAGAGATTGTTAATATCTTACAGGAACACCTAAACCCTACACCGCTGCTGATAGCAGAAAGATTCAAGTTCCATAAAAGAAACCAGCACAAAGATGAGAGCAATGCTGACTATCTTACCGAACTACGCAAGTTATCAAAGCACTGCCAGTTAGGAGCAGGACTGGCAGACACCTTACGGGGTAAGTTTGTCTGTGGGCTCCAGAGTGAAGGAACCCAGAAACGACTACTTTCGGAAAAGGACCTGACGCTAGAACAGGCTTTCAGCGTGGCAGTATCCTACAAAGCAGCAGCACGGGAAGCTGCGGAAATACAACAGAAACCACAAGAATACAGCGCTAACGAAATGGCGTATGGAGCAGAAAAGTGCTATCGCTGCGGCAGAACAACCCATGATCAGAAGGACTGCTGGTTTAAGGACAAAGTATAGAAACATAGAAACATAGAAGATAGGAGCAGGAGTAGGCCATTTGGCCCTTCGAGCCTGCTCCGCCATTCAATGAGATCATGGCTGATCATCCAAATTCAGTACCCTGTCCCTGCCTTCTCCCGAAATCTCTTGATCCCTTTAGCCTTAAGAAATATATCCAACTCTTTTTTGAATATATTTAATGAACTGGCCTCCACCGCCCTCTGTGGCAGAGAATTCCACAGGTTCACCACTCTCTGGGTGAAGAAATTCCTCCTCATTTCTGTCCTAAATGGCTTACCCCTTATCCTTAGACCATGACCCCTGGTTCTGGACTCCCCGGCCATCATAAACATCCTTCCTGCATCTAGTCTGTCCAGGCCTGACAGAATTTTATAGGTTTCGATGAGATCCCCTCTCAATCTTCTAAACTCCAGTGAGTATAAGCCCAATCGACACAATCTCTCCTCATACGTCATTCCTGCCATCCCAGGTATCAGCCTGGTGAATCTTCGCTGCACTCCTTCCATGGCAAGAACGTCCTTCCTCAGGTAAGGCGACCAAAACTGCACACAATACTCAAGGTGCGGTCTCACCAAGGCCCTGTACAACTGTAGCAAGACATCCTTGTTCCTGTACTCGAACCCTCTTGCTACGAAGGCCAACATACCATTTGCCTTCTTAACCGCCTGCTGCACCTGCATGCTTACCTTCAGCGACTGGTGCACAAGAACACCCAGGTCTCTTTGCACTTCCCCTTCTCCCAAACTATTGCCATTCAAATAATAATCTGCCTTCCTGTTTTTGCCACCAAAGTGGATAACCTCACATTTATCCACATTATAGTGCATTTGCCATGTTTCTGCCCAATCACCCAACCTGTCCAAATCGTACTGGAGTTTCACGACATCCTCCTCACAGCTTACCCTCCCACCCAGCTTTGTGTCGTCTGCAAATTTGGAGGTATTACATCCAATTCCCTCGTCCAGATCATTAATATATATTGTGAACAGCTGGGGTCCTAGGACCGATCCTTGCGGTACCCCACTAGTCACTGCCTGCCACTCGGAAAACGACCCGTTAATTCCAACTCTTTGCTTTCTGTCCGCCAACCAGTTCTCTATCCAAGTCAATACCTTGCCCCCAATCCCATGTGCCTTAATTTTGCACGCTAATCTCTTATGTGGGACCTTATCGAAAGCCTTCTGAAAGTCCAAATACACCACATCCACTGGTTCTCCCTTATCTATTTTACCAGTTACATCCTCAAAAAATTCCAGATTAGTCAAGCATGATTTACCTTTTGTAAATCCATGTTGACTTTGTCCGATCCTGTCACTGCTTACCAAGTGCTCTGCTATTACATCTTTTATAATAGATTCTAGCATTTTCCCCACTACCGATGTCAGGCTTACCGGTCTATAATTCCCCGCTTTTTCTCGACCACCTTTTTTGAATAGTGGGGTAACATTAGCTACCCTCAATCCATGGGTACTGTTCCAGAGTCTATCGAGTTCTGGAAGATGACCAGCAATGCATCTACTATTTCTAGGGCCACTTCCTTAAGTACCCTGGGATGTAGATTATCAGGCCCTGGGGATTTATCGGCCTTCAGTCCCATCAATTTTCCGAACACCATTTCCCTACAAATACTGATTTCTTTCAGTTCCACCCTTTCATCAGGCCCTATGTTCCCCGGCATCTCTGGGAGGTTATTTGTGTCCTCCTTTGTGAAGACAGAACCAAAGTATGAATTTAGTTGGTGTGCCATTTCTTTGTTTCCCATTATAAATTCCCCTGATTCAGACTGCAAGGGACCTACGCTTGACTTCACCAATCTTTTTCTCTTCACATATCTATAAAAGCTTTTACAGTCAGTTTTTATGTTCCCTGATAGCTTTCTCTCATATTCTATTTTCCCTTTCTTAATTAATCCCTTTGTCTTCCTTTGTTGAATCCTAAACTGCTCCCAATCCTCAGGATTATTGCTTTTTCTGGCCAATTTATATGTCGTCTCCTTGGATCTTATGCTATCCCTAATTTCCCTTGTTAGCCACGGTTGAGTCACCTTTTTTGTTTTATTTTTATGCCAATCTGGGATGAACAAATTCTGTAGCTCATCCATTCGGTCTTTGAATGTTTGCCATTGCCTATCCACCGTCAACCCTTTGAGTGACATTCCCCAATCAATCCTACCCAACTTGCTCCTCAGACCATCGTAGTTTCCTTTATTTAAATTGAGGACCCTAGTCTCTGAGTCAACTACTTCATTCTCCATCTTAATGAAGAATTCGATCATATGATCGCTCAGACCCAAGGGGCCTCGTACAACAAGATTGCTAATTAATCCTTTCTCGTTACATAATACCCAGTCTAAGATGGCCTGATCTCTGGTTGGTTCCTCGACATATTGGTCCAGGAAACCATCCTGTAAACACTCCAGGAATTCCTCCGCCACAGTATTGTTACTAATTTGGTTGGCCCAATCTATATGTAGATTAAAGTCACCCATGATGACTGCTGTGCCCTTATTGCACGCTTCTTTAATTTCCCTTTTAATGCCATCCCCAACCTCCGCCTTACTGTTGGGAGGTCTATATACCACTCCCACTAATGTTTTTTTCCCCTTAGTATTTCTCAATTCTACCCATACAGATTCCACATCATCAGAGCTAATATCCTTCATTACAATTGTATTAATCCCTTCTTTAACCAGTAATGCTACCCCACCTCCCTTTCCTTTTTGACTATCTTTCCTGAATATCGAATACCCCTGGATGTTGAGTTCCCAGTCTTGGCCATCCTTGAGCCACGTTTCCGTAATCCCAACCAAATCATATTTGTTTATCTCTATTTGCACAGCCAATTCGTCCACCTTATTACAAATGCTCCTCGCATTAAGGCACAAAGCCTTCAGGCTTGCTTTTTAATGCTCTTAGACCTATTAGAATTATTATTTACTGTGGCCACGTTTGATTTCAACCGTTGATTTCTCTGACTGCCACTTTTGTTTTTCTCCTTCCTATCTTTTGCTTTTATCCCTGTTTCCCTTCCCTCTGTCTCCCTGCTCAAGTTCCCAACCCCCTGCCATTTTAGTTTAAACCCCCCCGGACAGTGCTAGCAAACCTCCCCGCAAGGATATTTGTCCCGCTCTGGTTCAGGTGCAACCCGTCCGACTTGTACAAGTCCCACCTTCCCCAGAAGCAGGCCCAGTGATCCAGGAAACTAAAGCCCTCCCTCCTGCACCAACTCTTTAGCCACGCATTCATCTCCTCTTTCCTCCTATTCCTATATTCACTAGCACGTGGCACCGGGAGTAATCCAGAGATTACAACCTTTGAGGTGGGAAAATGGGACACATAGCAAGAGTCTGCAGGTCGGGAAAGAAAACCAACACTACAAGAACTACTAAGGAAAAGTACAAGAAAGTAAAGAAATTGACAGACAGTAGTTCGGAAGATCAGGAGAGTGATAAGGACTCCGGGAGCAGGAGACTAAGTTGTCTAAAGTTACACAACGTGATCGCAAAGGAGGATCACCGAACCATTTGGATCACCCTCATGATAGCAGGGTCCCCAGTAAAGATGGAATTGGACACAGGATCAGCCCTAACTGTCATGAATCGACGAGACTATGAGCGGCTATTCTCACACATACCCTTGAAGGACACGTCCATTGTATTGAAGACATACACGGGGTAAAAAGTCTACCCCAGAGGAAAAATAAGGGTGCCAGTTGAATACAACAGCAAGGAAACACAGAAACTGTATCTATATATACTACCAGATGGAGGACTACCATTATTGGGACGTGAATGGATCCGAAAAATACAATTGGATTGGCATTCCATTCGGGCGCTAACTGTGACTGATAAAAAGGATGATGACGTCACACCTGGACGACTGTCAAAAATTCTAACTGACGCGAAAGAGGTGTTCCAACAAGGACTTGGGACTCTAAAAGGAGTAACGGCAATGATAAAAATCGAAGATAACGCAAACCCAAAATGTTTTAAGGCCAGACCGGTACCTTACGCGATCCGCCCAGCCGTTGAAGCAGAGCTGGAGTGTCTGGAGCATTCGGGTGTGCTGTCCAAGGTGGACTGGAGCGAGTGGGCTACACCCATCGTTCCTGTAATGAAGAAATCATTGAGCAGCACGCCTGGGGAACCGAAGAAGGTTCGCATCTGTGGGGACTTCAAGGTAACTGTGAACCCAGTCCTGCACACAGTACAATATCCACTTCCACGGAGAGAAGATATTTTCACCTCCCTATCTGGAGGGAAATGCTTTACAAAGATTGATCTGGCCCAAGCGTATCTACAAATGGAGGTGGAAGAAGCATCTAGGAAATACCTCACGATAAACGCTCACAAAGGCCTTTACCAGTACAATCGACTGGTATTCGGGGTAGCATCAGCCCCGGCTATTTGGCAGAGGGCGATGGAACAAGTCCTGCAAGGGATCCCGGGGACCCAGTGTTATTTGGGCGACATCCTGGTTACGGGCGAAAATGACAGTGAACACCTTGCCAACCTGGAGCAGGTGCTCATGAGATTACAGGAATATGGGCTACGAGCCAACCGCCCCAAATGCGAGTTCTTCAGGAGCCAAATCTCGTATTGTGGCCACATGAATGATGAGGAAGGGTTGCATAAGTCGCCGGACAAGATTGAAGCTGCAGACAAGGCTCCAGCACCGGAAAATGTGTCGCAACTGAAGTCGTTCCTCAGGTTGGTGAACTACTACCATAAGTTCTTGCCGAATTTATCTACAATTCTGCACCCACTGAACGCCCTACTGCAAACTGGAGTAACATGGAAATGGAGTGATGAGTGTAACAGAAATGTAAATGCCTAATCACTTCAAAAGAAGTATTGGCCCACTACAATCCAACACTACCTATTCGGTTAGCATGTGAAGCATCTCCCTACGGCATCGGAGCGGTGCTGTCACACAAATTCCTTGACGGTTCAGAGAGGCCAATAGCCTTTGCGTCGCGCTGGTTAACCTCAGCCGAGCGTAACTATGCCCAGATTGACAGGGAGGCCCTCAACCTGGTGTGGGGGGTGAAGAAGTTCAATCACTATCTGCACAGGCAGAAATTCACCCTACTGACTGATCATCAGCCCCTGGTCTCCATTTTTAACCCAAAGAAGGGCGTTCCGGTGATGACGGCGCAACGGCTGCAAAGATGGTCACTTTTTCTAGGGGCACATCAGTACGACATAGAGTACAAGGGTACGAAACCGCATGGAAACGCTGATGGGCTGTCGCGCCTACCGTTGCCTACGGTAGAGGAAGCACCTGCAGTGGACCCTGTTGAGATATTCCATGCGACCATAGTCGAATGTCTACCTGTTACAAACTCAAGTATAGAGAAGGAAACCCAAAATGACCCGACACACTCTCGGGTCTATGATTTGACGGTGAAGGGATGGCCAGCACATGGTGACTCACTGTTGCCAGCATTCTCACCAAGGAGAGAACAGCTGTCAGTGTGCCGGGGGACCTTGATGTGTGGATCCCGAGTGGTAATTCCACCCAAGTTGAGAGATAGAGTGCTCCATGAGCTTCATGAGGGTCATCTGGGAGGGGTAAAAATGAAGAGCCTAGCCAGGGCGTTTGTGTGGTGGCCGGGAATTGATAAAGAAATCGAGGATATGACCAAGAGATGCACAGGATGCCAGAAGGTCCAAAACACTCCACCACAGGCCCCGCTACATCCATGGGAGTGGCCCTCATCTCCATGGCAACGGGTACACATTGATTTTGCTGGTCCATTTATGGACTCCATGTTCCTAATCGCTGTGGACGCTCATTCGAAATGGCCAGAGGTCATCAAAATGTCCTCCACCACCATGGAGAAAACTATTGCAGTCCTACGGACCATCTTCGCCAGGAATGGCTTGCCAGAACAGATTTGCTCTGACAATGGGCCATAGTTTGTGTCCGAGGATTTCCGGAGATTTCTGAGGAATAATGGGGTGAAACATTACACATCTGCCCCATATCATCCAGCCACAAATTGATTGGCTGAGAGGTTTGTTCAGACCTTTAAAAAGGCAATATAGGCAATGTATAATGACGACATACCACTACAACACAAGGTGGATAATTTCTTGTTTGCTTACCGGAATGCGACACATGCAGTCACCAACCAAGCTCCAGCCATAATGTTCTTCAACCGAAGGCTAAGATGTCGCCTGGATTTGCTCAAACCAAACATAAGACGAGATGTTGAGGATAAGCAATTCCAGCACATAAATGAGAAGCCAACCAGGAGCTTCAAGATAGGGCAACCAGTCTTGGCCCGCGACTACCGAACAGAAAAATGGCAGCCAGGAACGATATGCACACAGCAGGGACCACTAATGTACACAGTGGACGTTGGAGAGAGCATCGTGAGATGCCATGTGTAGTGTATGTACCTTTAAGAGCCCCTGTGTACTGTAATACCGGTAGTGACCACTCGGGTATATAAGCCAGTATAGCGCCTTGTATCTTTTAGTTCACCTCCAGACTTTGTTCAGTAAACACCTGTTAAACCAACTCCTGCATTCCGTGTCTCCATTAACACACGGATACAACAGTGGCGACGAATTGGAAACGGACTTACCTGCAATTCGGCAGCACCTCAAGAAGATCGATTCCTCAGACGAAGGTCGAAGGAAAAAAAAAGAAAAAAAAAAACTGTGGTTTCACCAGCTAGCCGGGCTGGTGGCAGGTACTGCACTAATCCTTCCTGGGCGACGGGCTGGGGCTTGATCGGGTGGCTCTGCAGCGGGGCCGAGCAGTGAGTTGGAAGGCGGAGGCAAACAGAGACGGAGGGTGGAGCACTCGGGAGACGGCCGGCGCTGCAAAGCAGGTCGGCGTTCGGACCAAGCAGAGGGAGGGAAAAGTCCCAGAGAGTCCGGCGGGTACGAGTCTCCAACTATTAAAAATACCTGTGTAAATAAAAACTGCGGAGAACAACGTTGTCAGCAGCGGCAGCGGCGGGAAAGCGCGGGAGACGCCATTTTTTTCTCGGCAGGGAAGAAAGGAAAGTGCGGGAGGCGCCATTTTTGATTTTCAGGATGCCTAAGACTGGCAATATTACTGCTTTCGATAGTGATATAGAAGATTGGACCACATATGTGGAAAGAGTGGAGGTATATTGCACAGCGAATGAAGTAGAGGATGATAAAAAGGCATCTGTACTTCTAAATCTGATGGGCGCAAGGACATACGGGCTGTTACGAAACTTAATCACTCCAGCCAAACCGATGGACAAGAATTTTAAGGAGATTGTTGATACCCTACGGGAGCACTTAAACCCAACACCGCTGCTGATAGCGGAACGATTCAAATTCTTCAGGAGGAATCAGCACAAGAATGAAAGTAACGCTGATTACCTCACCGAATTAAGAAAGCTGTCAAAGCACTGCCAATTCGGGGCAGGACTGGCAGATTCTCTACGAGACAAATTCGTCTGCGGTCTCCTAAGTGAGGGAACACAGAAAAGGCTACTTTCTGAGAAAGATTTGACACTGGACAAGGCTTTCAGTGTGGCTGTATCATACGAAGCAGCAGCAAGAGGAGCTGCAGAGATACAGCAAAAGCCACAGGACTTCGGCACCCATGAAATGACACGGGGTTTCAAGAGATGTTATCGCTGCGGCAGATCCACCCATGACCAGAGGGACTGCTGGTTCAAGGACAAAGCATGCAGGCAATGCGGAAAGATGGGACACATTGCACATGTATGCCGATCTGGAAACAAAAAATCCACTGATAGAAAGAAAATCAATAAGGAAAAGTACAGAAAGGTACAAATGATGACGGACAGTAGCTCCGAAGACCAGAAGAGCGATAGTGACTCCGGAAACAAGAGACTAAGCTGTCTCAAATTACATAATGTAATTGCCAAAGAAGATTACCAGACCATTTGGGTTACCCTCACGATAACGGGGTCCCCAGTTAAAATGGAGCTAGATACAGGATCAGCTCTGACCGTCATAAGTCGACGGGATTACGAGCGGCTATTTCCGCATATACCTTTGAAAGACACATCCATTATCTTGAAGACATATACAGGGCAGAAAGTATACCCCAGAGGGAAAATAAGGGTGCCTGTTGTATACAACATCAAGGAAATACAGAAGTTGTATTTATACGTTCTGCAAGATGGTGGTCCACCATTGTTGGGACGTGAATGGATCCGGAAGATACATTTAGACTGGCAGTAAGAAAAAAAATGATGATGACGTCATACCTGAACGATTAAAAGACATCTTGGCTAACGCCAAAGAAGTGTTTCAACAGGAACTAGGAACCTTGAAAGGCGTCACCGCCTCAATAAAAGTGGAAGATGCGGCAATTCCCAAGTTTTTTAAGGCAAGGCCGGTGCCATACGCAATTCGTCCAGCAGTCGAGGCAAAGCTGGAGACTTTGGAAAAAGCAGGCGTGTTATCCAAGGTAGATTGGAGCGAGTGGGCAACACCCATCATCCCGGTCATGAAGAAAACGTTGAATAATGATAAATCTGAAGAACAGAGAAAAATTCGCATCTGTGGGGACTTCAAGGTGACTGTAAACCCGGTCCTTCACACGATACAGTATCCTCTTCCGAGGATAGAAGATATTTTCGCCTCACTATCCGGAGGGAAACGTTTCACCAAAATTGACTTGGCACAGGCATATCTACAGATGGAGGTTGAGCAGGCCTCTAAAAAGTACCTCACGATAAACACACACAAAGGCCTGTACCAGTACAATCGACTGGTTTTCGGAGTAGCATCAGCGCCAGCTATCTGGCAAAGAGCTATGGAGCAAGTCCTGCAAGGGATTCCGGGGACCCAATGCTACCTAGACAACATCCTTGTAACAGGAGAAAACGACAACGAGCACCTTGCCAATTTGGAGCAGGTGCTCACTAGGCTGAGAGAACGGGGCCTACGAGCAAATCGCCCCAAGTGCGAATTTTTCCAGAAATAAATATATTGTGGCCATATAATTAACGAAGAAGGGTTGCATAAGTCACCTGAAAAAATTGAAGCGGTCATAAAAGCCCCAGCACCTGAAAATGTCTCACAATTAAGGTCGTTCCTGGGATTGATAAATTACTATCATAAATTTTTACCGAACTTGTCAACTGTTCTGCACCCTCTTAGCGCACTGCTACAAACGGGAGTAATTTGGAAATGGAGCGAAGACTGTAAACGTGCCTTCCATAAATGCAAAGGCTTGATCACGTCCAAGGAAGTGTTGGCTCATTACAACCCATCACTGCCAATCAGACTGGCGTGCGATGCATCCCCTTACGGCGTAGGAGCGGTATTATCGCATAGATTCCCTGATGGCTCGGAGCGGCCGATAGCTTTTGTGTCACGCTCATTGAACTCAGCTGAGCGTAACTATGCCCAGATCGACAGGGAAGCAGTCAGCCTGGTGTGGGGAGTGAAGAAATTCAACCATTACCTACACGGACAAAAATTTACCTTGTTGACTGACCATCAACCCCTTGTCTCCATATTCAACCCTAAAAAGGGCGTTCCCATTATGACAGCGCAAAGGCTACAGAGGTGGTCCCTTTTCCTAGGGGCACACCAATATGACATAGAATACAAAGGATCAAAACAGCATGGAAATGCTGACGGTTTATCGCGCCTACCATTGCCAACGATAGAAGAGGCACCTACAATGGACCCAGTGGAGATGTTCCACTCAACCATAGTGGAATGTCTACCAGTAACAAATTCTACCATTGAAAAGGAAACGAGAAATGACCCGACTCTCTCACGAGTCTACGATTTAACGGTGAAGGGATGGCCAGCACATGGCGAACCACTGTTGCCAGCATTCTCGCAAAGAAGAGAACAGCTGTCAGTGTGCCGAGGAACCTTGATGTGTGGATCCAGAGTGGTGATTCCACCCAAACTCCAGGATAAAGTGCTAAAGGGGCTTCACGAGGGGCATCTGGGTGGAGTGAAAATGAAGAACCTAGCCAGAGCGTTTGTGTGGTGGCCAGGCATCGATGGAGACATCGAAGAATGACCAAGAGCTGTCTAGGATGCCAGAAGGTCCAAAACGCCCCACCACAAGCCCCTCTACATCCATGGGAGTCGCCCTCATCTCCATGGCAAAGGGTACGTATCGACTTTGCTGGTCCATTTATGGACTCAATGTTCTTAATCGCGATTGATGCACACACCAAGTGGCCGGAGGTAATAAAGATGTCTTCCACCACCACGGAAAAAACCATTACAGTATTAAGGACCATATTTGCCAGGAATGGGCTGCCTGAACAGATCTGTTCTGATAATGGACCGCAATTTGTGTCCGAAGAATTCAGGAAGTTCTTAAAAAAACAATGGGGTTAAGCACTACACGTCCACCCCATACCATCCCGCCACCAATGGATTAGCTGAAAGGTTTGTCCAGACCTTCAAGAAGGCCATAAAGGCCATGGGTAATGAAGACATAAATCTACAACATAAGGTAGATAACTTCTTGTTTGCGTACAGGAATGCAACACATGTGGTTACAAACCAAACTCCCGCCATGATGTTTTTCAATAGAAGACTAAGATGCCAGCTGGATTTGATCAAGCCAAACATCAGAAGGGACGTAGCGAACTGGCAATTTCAAGGCATGAATGAAAGGCCAACTAGAACCTTCCAGATAGGTCAACAAGTTTTGGCCCGGGACTACCGTACCGAGAAATGGCAGCCTGGAACTATTTGCACACGACTAGGACCGCTGATGTATACCGTGGACATTGGTGAAAGCATAATAAGGCGCCATGCTGACCAGATCATAGAGTCATGCGAAAAGGGACAACCTACACCACAACTCTATACGCCTAATGATGAAGCAGAGATACCCATAGTATCTACCTCCGATCCGGTGATACTGGAACCAGATGAACCCGACACTGGCATTCAAGCCGAATCGACCTTGCCAAAAAAAACTACTACACCACCGAAAACTACTACACCACCAAGGCGTTATCCGGACCGAGTCAGGAAGCCTCCAGAGAGACTGACTTATAATTGATTAACTGCAGCAAATGTGTAGATTATTGTTCTTGTAAACATGTTAATTAATGATTACTTTAAATGTTATGTACTAATTATCTAAAAGGGGAGGAATTGTAGTGTATGTACCTTTAAGAGCCCCTGTGTACTGTAATACCGGTAGTGACCACTCGGGTATATAAGCCTGTATAGCGCCTTGTATCTTTTAGTTCACCTCCAGACTTTGTTCAGTAAACACCTGTTAAACCAACTCCTGCATTCCGTGTCTCCATTAACACACGGATACAACACCATGCTGACCAGATTCTAGAGCCACAGGAACAAGCCAAACCCATACCACGAGCAGGTGCACCTGGTAATCAACCCGAAGTACAGATTGCGTCTACCTCAGAAGCAGTGGTATTGGAAGCTGACGAACCAGCCAATGACAATGAACCAGAATCAACTCCGCCGCAAGAACAGGATACTCGAGAAAGGCACTATCCTGTCAGGATCAGGAAGCCTCCTCAAAGACTGAACTTATAAATGATTATTTCAGTTGATGTATATAGTACAGAGAAAATTGTAATTGTAATTAGTTATTATTTAGTTGTTAAATGAATGTTATGTACTGTTTATCTAAAAGGAGAGGAATTGTTGTGTATGTACCTTTAAGAGAAGAACTGATTCTATACTGCAGTAGCGGCAGTGACCACCCCTGTATATAAAGCCATAGCAGGCTTCTGTACTTCAGTCTTAAGTTACCCTCTGTTCAGTAAATACCTGTTATCATTGTTCTCCTGCAGTCCGTGTATTATTTATACTCGGACACTACAGCAGAGGTAAATGCCAGGAGTGTTGCTCCAAGAACATGGATGCAGTGCAGAAAGATGTTTTTAGGTCAGGAACATATGAAGATCACAAACCAATTATTTGTCATCAACTCCCCACATTTTAAAATTTGAGTAACACTTCCAAAGTATCATTTTGTTTGTTATTATTGGCCTGCCCACTGTATCCTAAATTGATTAATGATAAAAGAATGCATCAGTGGATAGGATTGGAATTCCATTCCTATATTCAGTATTCCATTTCATTTTACTTTCTAGTTCTGTAGTCTCAGCAGGGCAGTTCTCTCTTCCCCACACCCGCTCCCCAAATTGTCTACCCCAACCTCTGAGTTACAACAACAACAACTTGCATTTATATCGCGCCTTTAATGTAGTAAAATGTCCCAAGGCGCTTCACAGGAGCGTTATGAAACAAAATTTGACACCAAGCCACATAACAAGATATTAGGACAGTTGACCAAAAGCTTGGTCAAAGACATAGGCCTAGAAATTCGGTTGTTTGCACCAGCGGTTAGCGCCTTAAGAGACCGAGAATTGGGGCGTTGCCTAATGTTGGGGCGGGCGCAATGAAGATAGCGACAACTCCCATATTGACTATACATTTAACGCCTGCGCTAAGTGTTTGCGCGCGCCCGCGAGCGCAAGCACATAATGACGTCATTTCATCGTGCAACGCCTTTTAGGGGCACCTGAGCGGATATTGGGTGGCGCCCGGAGCCTTAACGCCTAGCGCTATTAGTGACAGTTCGAGGGAGCATTAGCAGGCCCTTCTCGGAGTCGGGCGCTATTTAAAGGGGACAGCTCTAGTATAGAAGCTTCAGCCACTTGGCCTGTTCATTGCAATCGTTGGTGGAGAGAGTTGGGGAGCTACTGTGGAGCAGAGTTTTTGGATTTTAGCATTAGAGTACTTGGGACCCTCAAACCTGTCCGGAGCAGTTGGAGCACTAGACCTAACAGCCTTCTGACCAACTGGCATCGGAATGGGAGATGCTTTGGAGGGCGACGGGCTCCTGGCCGAACACTATGAAGGGGCAGAAAGACGGCGGGAGAAATGGCCGGGATTGGCCAGAAGGAGGAGGGGCAATGGAGGTTGCCCAATCCGAGGGTATCCTGCGAGGGTCTCTAGGGGTCATACCTTGACATGTCGGAGGAGCAGTGTGTGCGAAGGCTCCGAATCGGGATGGACGTTGTTACTGAGCTGTGCCACCTACTTACTGAGGATCTGCAGCCGCGTCAACGGTGCATGACCTCTCTGTCGGTGGCCGCTAAACTGACTGTTGGCCTCAATTTTTATGGCAACGGATCCTTTCAGTGAGCCATTGGGGACATCGCGAATATCTCTCAGGCTGCAGTCCACTGCTGCATCCGGCAAGTTACAGCTGCCCTTTATAGGAGAAGGCGTCAATTCCTCACCTTCCCTCTGACCCTGGAGAAGCAGGCGGAGGAGGAGGAGGAGCATGCGGACGAGGAGGAGGAGGAGCAGGAGGAGGAAGATGGAAGGGCTCCTGAAAGTGGAAGGGCCATCTGTCACTGGCTCATGAGGAGTCGTCTCGAGGCCCCTCTGGCGGAATGGTGAGTGCCTTAAATGCTGCGCACTTTGGATGTTTGAAAGCATCTGAAGGCCAGCATCACTGTAATTATTCACATACACCTTACCACATTTAAACTTCTCTTTATTGTCACAAAAGTCTTTCATTACAGCAAAACAACGTCATGTCAACAGAAACCATAACAAACAAAATAACACTAAACTCTTCGACAAAGCCGCCAAACTGAACAAACTTTTTCCAACAATTCCAACAGGTGAGGGTCTCCTTGAGTTTGGCCAAAGAAACGTCTCAGGACCTCCCTCTACTGCTGGCCCCTTGATGGAGAACGACTTCTCTTTCGCGCTCGGCCCCTTCCCTCCCTGCTGCTCCTACGTAATTGAACCCCAGTGGCGGGGTGGAGGCTGGGGGACGCCTGCTGACTGGAAGCGCAGAAGCCCCTGAGGGACGGCCTGGCCGACCTCTGGGCTTGGAGGGTGCGGACGCAGGATGCTTGATCTGAGCATGGCTGGAAGCAGTGTTAAATGCAGGTGGTGGCAGCTGCACTGCAGACGTGCCAGCGCTGGCATGTGGAATGGTCACCTGCCGAGAGAGGACACCTGCACCATTGTCGGACGACACACTGGCTCTCTGAGGGGACCAGCTCGGCTCATCCGCCACAATCGCATGCTCCACTGATTCCTGGCCTTGTATGGGACTGGAAGGGCCCGGGGTGATCCTAGCTGATGCAGATAGGATGGCTGCAGTGAGAGTTCGCGTTGCCTCAATCTGGGTGTGGACGAGGCCGGCAAGTGACTGCGTGGCAGCAGTGAGGACCTGTGAGCCAGGTGCCAGTGCTTCGGAGAAGCCCTGGACAGTTCTTTCCATTGCTTCGGACAAGGCCAGTGCTGACCGCTCCACTGCCTCGGACAAGCCCTGGTCAGACCTTTCCAGGGATTGTCCGAAGCCCTGAACAGTCCTTTCCATAGCGGCCTCGAAGCCCTGGACAGTCCTCTCCATTGTTGGTGCAAAGCCCTCGACAGACCTCTCCATTGTAGCCCTGAAGCCCTCGACAGACCTCTCCATTGTTGCCCCGAAGCCCTGGAGAGTCCTGTCCATTGTTGCCCCGAAGCCCTGGAGAGTCCTCTCCATTGTTGCCCCGAAGTCCAACACACTCTTTGCCAGTGAATCTATTGACTGAGGCATCCTCCCCACTGCAGCCATCAGCTCAGTGTGCCTGAGCCGGGCCTGGGTGCTCATTTCAGCCAGGCGACGCACCTCCTCTGCACTCTGTGCAGCAGTCATCACTACCTGCCTTGCCCTCCGGGGAGATGGTGGCCGAACTTGCCTACCCCCCTTGCGTTGCTGCATGCCGCTTGGTCCGGCAACTGCCTGATCATCAGAGCACCCCCCCGCTCCCCTCCAGGGAACTACTATCCCCAGTCTGTACATGTGTATGCTCCTCTGAGATTGGAGCGGATGGTCCGGCTTCCTCCTGATCCTCAACTCCGGAGGCACTGGCACTGGCAGCTTCAGGGCGTGGAGCCCCAGTTGGTGATGCATCATCTGAAAGCAGGGAAGTGGAAGAGTGGCTTTAGCAAAAGGACAGGTTGGCGGAAAGGCATGGCAGATTGCGGCACACTGAGGAAGCATGCTGGCGGGGGGACCAAGTGGAAGAAAACAGCTGAAAAAGGAGAGAGCCTTACCCTCGCTGTCGGAAATGGGGTCAGCAGATGCAGTGGTAACAGGACCAGACAGACGTCCTCCAAGAATCTGGTGCACTCTCTCCTCGAGATCCGTCAGAGTGACGACTTGTGGAGGCCCGCCACCGGTTCGAGTCTGCTCCTTTCGCCTCACCGCCAGCTTGGACTGCAGGGGAAAGAAGGGGAAGTTCTGTAACATGATGCCTTGAGAGATCATCTCATGCCCCCCATGGTGCAAGAGCCCTTACATGAGGCCTTGAGAGATCATCGCATGCTCCCCATGGTGCAAGAACCCTTACATGATGCCTTGAGAGATCATCGCATGCCCCCCATGGTGCAAGAACCCTTACATGATGCCTTGAGAGATCATCTCATGCCCCCCATGGTGCAAGAGCCCTTACATGATGCCTTGAGAGATCATCTAATGCCCCCCATGGTGCAAGAGCACTTACATGTGGCCTTGAGAGAAATGTCCATGTGTGTGCCCAGAAAGGGCCATGGGTGCTTGCTGACAGATGGCCATTGGGACATCATGGCAACAGGGTCCTCGAAGTTAGGTGCAGATGGAGGGAATCAGAAGTTTGCATAACCAACACTCACCCTAACAACCCGAGTGAGGTCGTTGAATTTCTTCCTGCACTGAACAGGGGTCCTGGTCGCCAAGCTGTTGGAGTGGACCCTCTGAGAAACCTCCCTCCAAGATCGCCGGTAAGCCTTTTGATTCGGCCTCTTTCCATTGTCAGGATACAGAACATCTCGGCGGTGCTCAACTGCAGACACCAAGTGGTCCAGGGCCTCAGTGCTGAAGCGCTCTGCTCTCTGTCTCACCTTCTCCATCCTCACCAAGTTTGTTGCGCCAGAGAAGGGCGAGCGCCGATTCTGAGGCCTACAGGGCGTTGAGTGTAGCAGCTCAGGCTGACTGACCCACCCCTTTAAGAGCCGGCCGGCGCCTGGAAGTCACGTGGTTTCCGGTAATTGAGATCACCTGCGCTGCGCCCGTCCGCGACGATATTGGGTAGCGCCTGAACTTTTGCGCCTTAGGAGCCCCGTGCAATGTCTGAGTTAGCGCCTCAATCCCCTTTGGGGGCGATGCAAACCAATATCTCGCCAGGCAGCGATAAGTGTCGTCTGGCTATAAACTTTGCGCAGCGCCATTTCAAACGTCTCAAGCGGGGCTATACCCAATTTCTAGGCCATAGGTTTTAAGGAGTGTCTTAAAGGAGGAGAGAGAGATAGAGAGGCAGAGAGGTTTAGGGAGGGAATTCCAGAGTTTAGGGCCTAGGCAGCTGAAAGTGTGTTTGCCAAAGGTGGAGCGATTAAAATAGCGATACCTGTTATGTCCGTGTATCTTAATGTTGTGTCCTTCAATAATCAGACAACAGACTGCAGGGAATGATTCAACAGGTGTTTACTGAATGAGGGTTACTCTAGAACTAACGGTACAGATCACTAATCAGGGTTTATATACAGGTGTGGTCACTGCCGGTACTACAGTATACAGGAGCTGTAAAAAGTAGTTCTCTCCCTTGAGGTATATATACATTATATACATTACAATTCCTCCCCTTTTAGATTAACAGTACCATAATACTCATTTAACAATTAACATTTTTAATATACAATGTTATATGAAAATAGTCCATTCATATATTCAATCTCTGGGGAGGCTTCCTGTTTCTTTCTGGATAACACCTTTCCCGAGTGTCTCGCTCTTGGTGCGGAGGCGATTCTAGCACCCTGTCATCAGTTGATTCATCAGCTTCTAATGCTATTGTTTCTGAGGTGGATGTGACCTGTTCGTCAGGTTCCTCACCAGGTACGTATGGCCGAGACATGGGGTTGACTCGTTCCTGTGACTCTAGGATCTGGTCAGCATGGCGTCTCACAATGTTCTCCCCAACATCCACTGTCTACATTAGTGGCCCCTGCCGTGTGCATATCGTTCCTGGTTGCCATTTCTCACTTCGGTAGTCGCGGGCCAAGACTGGTTGCCCTACATTGAAGCTCCTTGTCGGCTTCTCATTGATGTGCTGGAATTGCTTACTCTCAACATCTCTTCGTACATTTGGTCTGAGCAAATCCAGACGAGATCTCAACCTTCGGTTAAAGAACATCATGGCCGGGGCCTGGTTGGTGACTGCATGTGTCGCATTTCTGTAGACTAACAGGAAATTGTCCACCTTATGCTGCAGTGGAATGTCGTCATCGCACATGGCCTTTACTGCTTTTTTAAAGGTTTGTACGAACCTCTCAGCCAATCCATTTGTGGCTGGATGATATGGGGCGGATGTGTAATGCCTTACCCCATTCCTTTTCATAAATCTTCGAAACTCTTCGGACACAAACTGTGGTCCGTTATCAGAGCAAATCTGCTCTGGCAAGCCGTTCCTGGCAAAAATGGTTCGTAGGACTGCAATAGATTTCTCCGTGGTGGTGGAGGACATTTTGATGACCTCAGGCCATTTCGAGTGCGCATCCACGGCTATTAAAAACATTGAGTCCATGAATGGACCAGCAAAATCAATATGCACCCGTTGCCATGGAGATGAGGGCCACTCCCATGGGTGTAGAGGGGCATGTGGTGGTGCATTTTGGACCTTCTGGCATCCTGAGCAGCTCTTTGTCAGGTCCTCGATTTGCTGATCGATCCCCGGCCACCACACATAAGCCCTAGCAAGGCTTTTCATTTTCACCCCTCCCAGATGACCTTCGTGAAGCTCATTGAGCACTCTCTCCCTTAACTTGGGTGGAATTACCACTCGGGATCCACACATCAAGGTGCTCTGGCATACTGACAGCTGTTCTCTTCTGGATGAGAATGCTGGCAACAGTGAGTCGCCATGTGCTGGCCATCCCTTCACCGTCAAATCATATACCCAAGATAGTGTCGGGTCATTTCGGGTCTCCTTCTCTATACCAGCGTTAGTTACTGGCAAGCATTCAATTATACTCGAATGAAATATTTCGACAGGATCCACTGCTGGTGCTTCCTCCGCAGTAGGCAGTGGCAGGCGTGATAGCCCATCGGCGTTTCCATGCTGTTTCGTGCCCTTATACTTGAAATAAAGAATAGATTTGCCTTTCTAATCTAGGCTTTATTAACTTATAAATCCTGTAGCACATCTTCAACACCCAGTCCCAACTAAAGGCTAGAAAGAACTGAATTTAAGATGGCCACCACAAGTCACATGACATCAACTACCAATGAGATTACAGCATATATCCCAAGGCAGGAAACAAACAACCAATCACAATACTTCTTACTAAACATAAAGAATAATCACCACATTCACCCCTCCTTTTAAAATATACTCCAACCTAAATAACCTTTACAATTTATAATTAATTATTTACAACTAAAACTATGCACAGACAAAATAAAACTATTCAACATGACACAATACTAAGTGAGCAACAACAAATAGTAACATTGCACATAAGTATTAAGTATCTCTCAACTAAAACAATACAATATAATATTTCAACAATTTTAAAACATTACTATCAATTTAAAAGTCCATTTTCAATCGGTCGACCGGATATCTTGTTCGTGTCGACCTTCTCAACCTTGGTGAAATTCCTTGCCCTCCCACACCAGGAGACACAGAAGTATCTTCTGCAGGAAGGCTATCCATATTCCGATTTTCAACAGTTTCCGGATTAGAAATCCCATCAGGAGGTAAACTGGGACGGTCATGAACATCCATCGAGGGCTGACTAATAGAAGTATAATTATCTGCAGTCGGATTGGAAATATTCATAGTATCTGTTACAGCATCCACATTATCTGAATCATGACTATTGTTAATATCCTCAGAAGAGGGCTGGCCACCACAAGGAGCCAAGTCTTTAATTGAAACGGTACTTTCTTTCCCATCTTGAAATCGAATATGAGCATATTGGGAATTTGCCTCCAACAGCTCCACCTCCTCCACTAAAGGATCATATTTTGACAATCTAACATGGCGTCGAAGCAGCACAGGTCCCTGCATAGTAAGCCATGAAGGTACCGAATATCCCATAGTAGATCTCCGCGGATAGTTAAAGAGCCTTTCATGGGGGGTCACATTAGTAGCCGTTGAAAGCAATGATCTAATGGAATGCAGGGCATCAGGCAGTACCATTTCCCACTGTGTATTCTTAAGGTTCCGGGATGTCAAAGCCAACATAACTGCCTTCCAGATCACCCCATTGTATCGTTCGCACTGTCCATTACCCTGGGGATTATACGGGGTAGTTCTGCTAGTAGAAATGCCCCGACTCTGAAGGTATTCCTTCAACTGGGAAGACATAAAAGAACTTCCCTGATCCGAATGGATATACGCAGGCATCCCAAAGATGACAAAAAGTTGAGTCAGACATTTGATAACTGTAGCAGCTGATACATCTGCGCAAGGAAAAGCAAAAGGGAACCTTGAAAACTCATCCACAACAGTAAATATATATCGGTTTTGAGAGGCCCCTTGAAATCGATGCTCAAACGTTCAAAAGGAGAAGTAGCCTTTATAAGATGAGCTCGTTGAGGCTTAAAGAAATTCGGTTTACACCGAGCACAGATAGAACATGATGAAGTCATCCGCTTGACGTCTTCAACTGAAAAGGGCAAATTCTTACTGCGTACGAAGTGTATCATCCTCGTAACCCCAGGATGGCATAAGGCATTGTGAAGATTAATAAGCATATCTCCGTGAATCACAGAACAATAAGCCCTCGACAGCGCATCAGCAGCAACATTATCCTTCCCCGGACGATAAACTATATCAAAATGGTAACATGCCAACTCAATCCTCCACCTCATTATTTTATCATTCTTAATCTTTCCAAAATGTTTGACATCAAACATAAAGGACACAGACTTTTGATCAGTTACCAACGTAAAATGTCGCCCCGATAAATAATGTCTCCATTTACGCAGTGCTTCTACTATTGCATACGCCTCTTTCTCTATTGAAGAATGCCTTTTTTCACTATTGTTCAAGGTACGTGAGAAAAAGGCCACAGGTCTTCCATTTTGGTTCAGAGTAGCCCCAATTGCAAAATCAGAAGCGTCCGTCTCAATCACAAAAGGAACCTGCTCATCAATAGAATGCACAACTGCTCCAAGGATATCCTTTTTTAAATTATCAAAACACGTCCTGGCCTCCCATGATAGAGGATATGTCGTAACCCAAATAAGAGGCCGGATCTTCTGTGAAAAATTTGCAATCCAATTAGAATAGTAAGAAAACAGTCCAACAACTCGTTGCAAAGCCATAGAATTAGTAGGACAAGGTAAATCAATCAATGGTCGCAGACGTTCTGGGTCTGGTTTAATCTTGTTTCCCGAGATAATGTACCCCAGTAGATTTACCTCAGTGGTCGAAAAGGTACACTTCTCTTTATTGAAAGTTAAACCAACTTTTTCCGCAGCTTGAAGGAATCTTTCTAAATTAGAATCATGCTCCACCCTTGATTTGCCACACACCGTGATGTCATCTAAGTATGAAAAGGTGTCAGAGAGAGAGTTATCACTTATAAAAGCATCCATTGCCCGTTGAAAACAAGCAACACCATTAGTAACACCAAATGGTATTCGGCAAAACTGATACAGCTTTCCACCAGCCTCAAAGGCCGTATATGGTTGATCCTTCTTAACAATAGGAATCTGATGATAAGCACTCTTTAGGTCAATAGTGCTAAAAACATTATACTGAGATACTTTATTGATAAGCTCATCAATCTTAGGCAAAGGGTACGCATCTAATTGAGTATACCTATTAATAGTTTGGGAATAGTCTATCACCATTCGTTTCTTATGTCTCTCGTTAGTCGTGACAACTACCTGTGCCCGCCAAGGCGAACAACTAGGTTCAATGATTCCTTCCAATAAGAGACGTTGAACTTCAGAATTAATAAATTCTCTATCCTGACTGCTATACCTTCTTGACTTGGTAGCAATTGGCTTACAATCCGGCATCAAATTGGAAAAAAGTGATAATGGAGAAATGGATAAAGAGGTTAATCCACAAATAGATAAAGGTGGCTTAGTCCCACCAAATGAAAGACTGAGAGACTCGTGTAACTGACGCACATCATGACCAATCAAAATATCCGCACAGAGATTAGGCAAAACAGATAGGCGTATATCAGTATACCTATTACCTAGAAGAATCAATTTCACAAGGCAACAACCAGCTACTTGTGAAGTGAGAGTCGTCTGAGCCATACACACCTGATAGGAAACAGGCGAAATTTTCAAATGCTTCTCCTTTGCAAACTGAAGACTTATAAAACTCTCGGTACTGCCCGTATCTATAAGGGCCTTCACTTCCAACCCATTAACTTGGGCCGTAACTATAGCTTTGTTTAGGCCATGAGCAAATGCAGCAGAAATTGATGCAATAAACGCCCTATCTAAAGGCTGAATAGTCACAGAGGAGGTAATTGAACCTGATGATTTACACACACGTGCGTAATGACCTCTCTTGCCGCATTTACTACACACAGCCTCCCGAGCAGGACACGTCAGACGAGGGTGCCAGACGTTCCCACAAAAATAACACTTCTGAATCCTAGAGGCAACAGCCGCTGAAGTAGAAACTGTTTCAGAATCTAGTAAACCACTCCTATGAAGTCCACATAATTCCTTTTCATCCGGAACTGCCGAAACCACAGTCACAGGCCGATTAAAAAGAGCATAAGAATCCGAACTTCTCTGAGCCACATCCAATGTAGAAGCTTGCTCAAAAGCACTCTTAAGATCCAAAGTCTTATTTTCTAACAACCGCTGATGAATTGATCTAGACAATAATCCATTAATAAAAGCATCCCGTACCGATTCTTCCTTATATTTTTCAGCCGTCACGGCCTTATAATTACAGTTAACACTAAGGCACCGAAGTGCTTGTAAATAAGTATCCAAAGATTCTCCCACCTGCTGCCTACGGGCAGATAGAAGGTGATGTGCAAATACCTCATTCTTTGGTTTAACAAAAATCTTTTCCAATGTAGAAATAGCCACCTCGTAAGTTTTACAGTCCAAAATATACTTATACACATCCGGAGCAATGTAGTTGATCAGCATATTCAGCTTATTTAGAGACTCTTGATCCAACACGCCCAAAAAGTTTTTAAATGTACAATACCAATGTTTCCATTTATCATCCACTCCTGCAGAATTAGGGTCAGCATTGAATCGTTCTGGTTGAAGATATCGCTCCATTCTGACATAAAGTTAATAAATTGAAATAAAGAATAGATTTGCCTTTCTAATCTAGGCTTTATTAACTTAAAAATCCTGTAGCACATCTTCAACACCCAGTCCCAACTAAAGGCTAGAAAGAACTGAATTTAAGATGGCCACCACAAATCACATGACATCAACTACCAATGAGATTACAGCATATATCCCAAGGCAGGAAACAAACAACCAATCACAATACTTCTTACTAAACATAAAGAATAATCACCACAATACTCGATTTCATATTGGTGCGCCCCTAGAAAAAGGGACCATCTTTGTAGCCGTTGCGCAGTCATCACCGGAACGCCCTTCTTTGGATTAAAGATGGAGACAAGTGGTTGGTGGTCAGTCAGCAAGGTGAACTTCTGCCCGTGCAGATAGTGATTGAACTTTTTCACTCCCCACACTAGGCTGAGGGCCTCCCTGTCAATCTGGGCGTAGTTACGCTCGGCTGAGGTTAGTGACTGAGACGCAAAGGCTACTGGCCTCTCCGAGCCGTCCGGGAATTTGTGCTACAGCACCGCTCCAATGCCATAGGGTGATGCATCACACGCCAACCGAATTGGTAGTGCTGGGTTGAAATGAGCCAACACCTCTTTTGATGTGATCAATGCTTTGCTCTTCTGGAAAGCTCGTTTACATTCGTCACTCCACTTCCATGGTACCCCCGTTTGCAGTAGGGTGTTCAGTGGGTGTAGTACGGTAGACAAATTCGGCAAGAACTTATGCTGGTAGTTCACCAGCCCGAGGAACGACCGCAGTTGTGACACATTTTCCGGTGCTGCAGCCTTGACTACTGCCTCAATCTTTTCAGGGGACTTATGTAACCCCTCTTTATCAATAACGTGGCCACAATATGACATCTGCTTCTGGAAAAACTCGCATTTGTGGCGATTAGCTCGGAGCCCATATTCCTTCAATCTAGTGAGCACCTGCTCCAGGTTGGCGAGGTGATCACTGTCATTTTCGCCTGTGACCAGGATGTCGTCCAAATAACACTGGGTCCCTGGAATCCCTTGCAGGGCTTGATCCATTGCCCTTTGCCAAATAGCCGGAGCTGATGCTACCCTGAACACCAGCCGGTTGTATTGGTAGAGACCTTTATGAGTGTTGATCGTGAGGTACTGTTTCGAGGCTTCTTTTACCTCCATTTGCAGGTACGCCTGGGCCAGATCAATCTTAGTGAAGCGTTTCCCTCCAGATAGCGAGGCGAAAATATCTTCAATCCGCGGAAGCGGATATTGTACAGTGTGAAGGAATGGGTTCACTGTCACCTTAAAGTCCCCACAGATGCGAACCTTCTTTGGTTCTCCAGGCGTATTACTCAACGACCTCTTCATTACAGGAATGATGGGTGTAGCCCACTCGCTCCAGTCCACTTTGGACAGTACTCCTGAACGTTCCAAACCTTCCAGCTCTGCTTCGACGGCTGGGCGGATCGCATAAGGCACTGGTCTGGCCTTAAAAAACTTTGGGCTTGCATTTTCCTCTATTTTGATCATCGCTGTTATGCCTTTTAGTGTTCCGAGTCCCTGCTGGAACACTTCTTGTGCATCAGTTAGCATTTTTAACAGTCGTCCAGGTATGACGTCATCATCCTTTTTGGCATCTACAGTCAGTGCTTGTATGGAATGCCAATCTAGCTGTATCTTCTGGATCCATTCACGTCCTAGTAGTGGTGGTCCTCCATCTGGCAATACATATAGGTCCATTTTTGGTGTTTCCTTGCCGTTATATATAACGTTCACCCTTATTTTTCCTTTGGGGTAGACTTTTTGCCCCGTGTACGTCTTCAAGACAATCTTTGTATCTCTCAAGGGTATATGTGAGAATAGCCGCTTGTAGTCCCTTCAGTTTATGACTGTTAGGGCTGATCCTGTGTCCAATTCCATTTTCACTTGGACTCCTGCTATCTTGAGCGTGACCCAGAGAGTTTGGTGATCCTCCGTTTTGAACACATTATGTAGTTTCAGACAACCCAGCTCCTTGCTTCCGGAATCTGTATCACTCTTCTGTTCGTCTGAACTATTCTCTGTCACCTTATGTACCTTCTTGTACTTCTCCTGTGGAGATTTCTTGCTGCTGGTTTTCTTTCCCGACCTGCAGACTCTTGCTACGTGTCCTACTTTTGCACACTGTCTGCACACTTTGTCCTTCAACCAGCAATCATTATGGTCGTGTGTTGTTCTGCCGCAGCGATAGCACTTCACTGTTCCATATGACATTTCATTTGTGCCATATTCTTGCGGTCTCCGTTGTATCTCTGCAGCGCCCCGTGCTGCTGCTTCGTGTGATACTGCAATGCTGAAAGCCTTGTCCAGCGTAAGATCCTTTTCTGATAGAAGCCGTTTCTGGGTTCCTTCACTTTGAAGCCCACACACAAACTTATCCCTTAAAGTATCTGCTAGTCCCGTTCCAAACTGGCAGTGTTTCGATAGCTTGTGCAGTTCCATTAAACACTCAGCATTACTTTCATCTTTATGCTGATTCCTTTTGTGAAACTTAAATATTTCTGCTATCAGCAGCGGTGTGGGGTTTAAGTGGTCCTGTATGATTGACACTATGTTTTCAAAATCCTTTTCTGCTGGCTTCTCTGAGGTTACTAGGTTTCGTAGTAAGCCATACATTTTTGCACCCATTGAATTCAACAATACCAGCGCTTTCTTGTCATCTGGCACTTCATTCGCCTTGCAGTATACTTCTATGCGTTCGACATATGTCGTCCAATCTTCGACTTCATTGTCGAACGCTGTGATACTGCCACTCTTCGGCATTTTTGGGTGTGGTTAGACTGGCTTAAAATGGCGTCTCCCGCGCTTTCCTTTCTTCCCCGCTGCGGCTTAAAATGGCGTCTCCCGCGCTGCTGCCAACGCCGCTCTCGGCGGTCCTCGTGGCAAATGGCGACGCACTGTGGGTTTCGCGCGCTGCTCCTGCGCTGCTGCCAACGCCGCTCTCTGCGGTCCTCGTGGCAATGGCAGCGCCTCGTGTTTTCCTGCGCGCCTCTCTCCCCCATTGATGCTGCTCGGCCCTTGAACACCAGCTGCGCTCTGCTCTCTCTCGTCTCTCTCCCCCGTTGACACCACTCGGTCCTGAACACCGGCTGCGCCCTGTGCGCTCTGCCCTCTCTCTCTCTCCCGTCAACGCTGCTCGGCCTTTTTCTGTGCCGCTCGGTCGGGCTCTAGCCCGCCGCTGTCCGGGAAGGGTCTGCGCAGTACCTGTTGCCAGCCCGTTTCGCTGGACCACCGTGACTGGAAAGCCAAGCCTGGCTCTCGACAGCCTCCCCTGCGATCTTCAAATCTCCGCTGGATGACTGGGCGGTTGCCCGTGGTCGACGCCCGTGCTTCTGGACTCGACCTTCTTCCACTGTTCTCCAGAAGCGAATCCCTGGGAGGTGATGCAGAGTTGCAGGTAGGTTCGAATCTGCCTCGTCGCCAATGTTATGTCCGTGTATCTTAATGTTGTGTCCTTCAATAATCAGACAACAGACTGCAGGGAACGATTCAACAGGTGTTTACTGAATGAGGGTTACTCTAGAACTAAGTGTACAGATCACTACTCAGGGTTTATATACAGGTGTGGTCACTGCCGGTACTACAGTATGCAGGAGCTGTAAAAAGTAGTTCTCTCCCTTAAGGTATATATACATTACATACATTACAATACCAATCTCACCCCCTGCCACGTTTTCACTATCCCCTCTGACCTTTCCCTCTCTGACCCCGAACGATCAGTCCTTAGCAAAGGCCTGAGCTTCATCCCCTTACGCCCCCATCTCAATAAATTTCGAGCTCGGCATGATGCTGAGCTCCTTTTCTTCCGCCTTCATCTCCGTGCCCACTTCTTTGGCCAGGAGACTTCCTCCCGCACAGCTGACCCTTTCTGCCGTTTTCAGAATTCTCATTCTACCTGGACCCCTCCCTCTGGCCTCTTAACCTCTCTAGATCTTTTCGTTGCAAACTACCGACGTGACATCGGGCGTCTCAATTTCTCTGCTCCCCTCACTCACTTCAACCTACCTCCCTCTGAACTTGCAGCATTCCATTCACTCAGATCCAACCCCAACATTGTCATTAAACCTGCTGATAAGGGTGGTGCTGTTGTTGTTTGGCGAACCGACCTCTACCTAGTGGAAGCTGAACACCAACTCTCCGACACCTCCTCCTACCTCCACCTGGACCATGATCCCACTACCGAACATCAAGCCACTGTTTCCAAGACCGTCACTGACCTCATTTCCTCTGGAGATCTTCCCTCCACGGCCACCAACCTCATAGTTCCCCAATCTCGCACAGCCCGCTTCTACCTCCTTCCCAAGATCTACAAACAGGACTGCCCTGGTAGACCCATTGTTTCAGCCTGTTCTTGCCCCATGGAACTTATCTCTTCCTATCTCAACTCTATTTTTTTCTCCCCTTGTCCAGTCTCTTCCCACCTACATCCGCGACACTTCTGATGCCCTCTGCCACTTTAACATTTTCCAGTTTCCTGGCCCCAACCGTCTCCTTTTCACTATGGACGTCCAATCCCTCTACACTTCCATCCCCCACCAGGATGGCCTGAGGGCGCTCCGCTTCTTCCTTGAACAGAGGCCCAACCAGTCCCCATCCACCACCACCCTCCTCCGCCTGGCTGAACTTGTTCTCACATTGAACAACTTCTCCTTTGACTCCACTCACTTCCTCCAAATTAAAGATGTTGCTATGGGAACCTGCATGGGTCCCAGCTATGCCTGCCTTTTCGTGGGATATGTGGAACATTCTTTGTTCCAGTCCTACTCAGATCCCCTCCCTCACCTCTTTTTCCGGTACATTGATGACTGTATCGGTGCTGTTTCCTGCTCTCACCCTGAACTAGAAAATTTCATTCACTTTGCTTCCAATTTCCACCCTTCCCTCACCTTCACATGGTCCATCTCCGACTCTTCCCTTCCCTTCCTCAACTTCTCTGTCTCCATCTCTGGGGATAGGCTATTGACCAACATTCACTAGAAGCCCACTGACTCCCACAGCTACCTGGACTACACTTCCTCCCATCCTGCTTCCTGTAAAGAGTATTCCATTCTCCCAGTTTCTCCATCTCCGGTGCATCTGCTCTAACGTTGCCACCTTCCATACCAATGCTTCCGACATGTCTTCCTTTTTCCTCAACCGAGAATTCCCCTCTACTGTGGTTGACACGGCCCTTGACCGTGTCTGTTCTATTTCCCGAACTTCTGCTCTCACCCCTTCCCCTCCCGGAACCATGATAGGGTTCCCCTTGTCCTCACCTTTCACCCCATCAGCCTCCACATTCAACAGATCATCCTCCGCCATTTCCGCCACCTCCAGCATGATCCCACCACCAAACACATCTTCCCCTCACCTCCCCTTTCAGCATTCCGAAGGGAACGTTCCTTCCGCGACACCCTGGTCCACTCCTCTATCATCCCCAACACCCCTTCCCCTTCGCCCGGCACCTTCCCGTGCAAGCGCAGGAGATGCAACACATGCCCTTTTATCTCCACCCTTCCCACTGTCCAGGGCCCCAAACACTCCTTCCAGGTGAAACAGCGATTTACTTGTACTTCTTGCAATTTAGTATACTGTATTCGCTGCTCACGATGTGGTCTCCTCTACATTGGGGAGACCAAACGCAGATATGATGACCACTTTGCGGAACACCTCCGTCCTATCTGTAAGGTTGACCCCGAGCTTCCGGTCGCCTGTCACTTTAATTCTCCGCTCCACTCCCACTCAGACCTCTCCGTCCTCGGCCTCTCACACTGTCCCAATGAAGCTCAACGTAAGCTCGAGGAACAGCACCTCCTCTTTCGATTAGGCACTTTACAGCTTTCTGGACTCAAGATTGAGTTCAACAATTTCAGATCATGACCTCCACCGCTTTCCTTTTTATTCCCATTTTTTTTCGCTCTCCCATAGGGCAGCTGTCTTTCATTCTGCCAGTGCCATTTACACTTCATCTAGAGCCATCTTTTGTTTCTTAACTTGTCCCATTACCATCTCCTTTTGCCTTGCACCTCTTAATGTCTCTTAATCTCTCCTGCCTTCCATCCTATCACAGACTTTCCCTTTTGTTCTTTCCTCCCCTCCCCCTGCCCCTGCACTTACTTAAAAACCTGTTCCATCTCCAGCTTTTTCCAGTTCTGACGAAGGGTTATCGACCTGAAACGTTAACTCTGTTTCTCTCTCCACAGATGCTGCCTGACCTGCTGAGTATTTCCAGCATTTTCTGTTTTTGTTTCAGATTTCCAGCATCTACAGTATTTTGCTTTTGGATTAAAATAGGTGATGGGCAAGAGGCCAATATTGGAGGAGTGCAGAGATTTTGAAGGGTTGTCGGACTGGAGGAGGTTACAGAGATACGGAGTGACAAGGCTATGGAGGAATTTGCAAACAAGAATGAGAATTTTAAAACTGAGGCGTTGCTGGACCGTGTGCCAATGTAGGTCAGTGAGCATAGGGGTGATGGGTGAACGAGACTTGGTGCGTGTTAGGATACAGACAGCAGAGTTTGGATGAGCTCATGTTTATGGAGGGGGTTATGGAGTTATACTGGAAAACTGGCAAAACTTGAGAGGAGAATGCTCCCTACTGTGCATACAGGAAATCCTTAGGACTCATGGGAACAATAGGAATACAGCATTAGTCTTCTGTGCTTTTACAAATCAACGCAAGTATTCTGAGGATTTAACTTAACTCAGAACACCCTAGGAAGGAAGACACCACACCAGAATAGACATAAACAGCATTTGAAAGTGAAGCACATTAACAATTAACAGCATGAAGAAAAAAGCTCACTCAACATTCAGTTATGAACTAGTTTCATGATGGATTACTGAAGTTTTTTTCAAGGTATTACAGTAAAAATGTGAATTATTTGTTTAGAATTATCTTGCTTCCCTGTACAATGGGATACACTTAACGGGTATTACAGGTCATGTGGAGACCTGACAAGCTGCATGAATAATCTGCAGGCAACAAACCCCCTGACCTGTACTAACAAAAGGAAGTAAGAATTTGACTCAACTGTGCTGGCAATTTCACCAGCCGATCAGCCAAGTGGGGCCATGTCCAAATGAATCACTTTTCTGGTAACTAGCACACAGCAGGATGTGGTGGGCCAGATTTCATTGTTATTAGTTGAGCCTGAGGTCATCTGTAATGAAGAGATTCATAAATACAGCCAAATATAATCATACGCATAGGAATCGCCCAATATTACAGTAATTGAAGACACATTAACATGCTAATATGAACCAGGAAATTGTATTGTATGATATTATTGTGCAAATGCTTAACACATTTGTATCAAATTCCTCTGCTACTTTAGTGGAGGCATTGAACAGATTAATGGCTGTTAAAACAGCAGACAGATGTGAAATGTGCATCTGATAATATTGTAAACCATAAAATTGCTTAATTAAAGAAGTGTTAAATGTTTTTATTTCACTTTAATTCTCTTTTCCTTTTGTTACCTTTCCCCACACCAGATATTATTTACCGGCCCAGTAGGCAGGTAGGTGGTATGTCCAGAAGAGATTTCTTACACCACTCTACAATTGGCTACTAGGAGTTGTGTGAGAGTGCTGCGGTATGACCTGCCCAACAATTTTCAATCCCCATGGGGCTGCATCTCTACTCAATGCCTCTGTTTGGTATGAAGAAACTAATTGCCTGGGAATCAATTGAGAGGTAAAGATTTCCTCTGTGCACTATGTGCACCAAAATTATAAACGTATTGGGGTTGAATTTCTGCAGGGGTTTCCCGATCGCCCACTGTAACTTTATTTCTTCGGGGTTTCTGCAGATCTTCTGCCAAAGTTAGAGCAAATGATCAGGAGAACCCCTACAGAAATTCAACCCCATTTTCTTTGTAAATGGGTTTCCAATTTTATTACACATAGCTCACAGAGAAGATCTTAACCTTGACCCCATCCCTTGGTTCTGAATTTCTGATGCCTATCCTTGAACTAAAATTTTCTCTTTTAAAAGAAAGAAACGAAGGAAAGATTCACATTTATATAGCGCCTTTCAGGGTCTCAGCAAGTCCCAACGTACTTTACAGCCAACGAAGTACTTTTGATGTGTAGTCACTGTTGTAATGTAGGAAACGAGGCAGCCAATTTGTGCACAACAAGCTCCCACAAACAGCAATGTGATAATGACCAGATAATCTGTTTTAGTGGTATTGGTTGAGCGATAAATGTTGGCTACCACACTGGGGAGAATTCCCCTGGTCTTCTTCCAAATAGTACCATGGCATTTTTTAGATCCACTTGAGGGGGCAGACTTGGTTTAACATCTCAGCCAAAGGATGGCATCTCCAACAGTGCAGTACTCCATCAGTACTGCATTGGAGCGTCAGCCTAGATTATGTGCTCAAGACTTTGGAGTGGGACTTAAACCCACAACCTTCTGACTCAGAGGCAAGAGTGGCACTACTGAGCAATGGCTAAAAAATAATTAATTTAATTACACTATTTACTCTTTCCTCCATTTGGTTAAGGTAAATGTTTATTAACTGCTCCTTGATGCTAAACAGTGCTTTAACAGCAGGACCTCAAATTGACAGGCTAGCCAGCTGCCGGGTGGGAAAGCCAGCAGTAGTAGACTGCTGCCTGGGACCATTCGGGACAGTCCCTGGCAACCAGGAAACATTGCGAGGGCGGGGGGTGTTGGGGTGGTGGAGAGGGGTGGAGGGGGGAGGGGTTGGGGTGGTGGAGGGGGGTTGTGGGAGGAGGGGTTATGGGGGTGGTTGGACCGGCAATTGGGAGGGAAGGGGACGGGGAGAGATTGCAGGGTTGGCGAGGGGGGTCGGACTGGTAATCGAGAGGGAGGGGGGACCAGGAGAGATCGCGGGTTTGGTGAGGAGGGGCTCAGCTGATTGCACCAGCAGATATGCTTAAGAGACCAGGGAGTACTCCTCCTCCACCTGGCCACAAGCAGGGCTCTAAATAGCACTTACCTGCTGGATCCAATTCTGTAATGTATATACCTTTAAGGGGGGAACTACTTTTTACAGCTCATGTATACTGCAAGTACCGGCAGTGACCACACCTGTCTATAGCACTGAGTAGTAATCTGTACAGTTCCAGAGTGAGCCACATTGAGTAAACACCTGTTGTACCATTCCCCTGCCGTCTTGTGTCTTATTACTCTTGGACACAACATTGGCGACGAGACAAATTCGATCCTACCTGCAACTCTGCATCACCTCCCAGGGATTCGTTCCTGGAGACCAGTAGATTGGAGGTCAAGGCCAGAGACACGGGCGTCGACCACAGGCAACCGCCCAGTCATCCAGCAGAGACTCGAGAATTGCGGGGGAGGCTGTTGAGAGCCAGGCTTGGCTTTCCAGTCGCGGTGGTCCAGCGAAGCGGGCTGGCAACAGGTAGTGCGCAGACCCTTCCCGGACAGCGGCGAGCTAGAGCCCGACCGAGCGGCACAGCAAAGGGCCGAGCAGCGTCGACAGGGGAGAGAGAGAGAGGGCAGAGTGCACAGGGCGCAGCCGGTGCTCAGGGGCCGAGCAGCGTCGAGGAGAGGGAGAAAGACGCGCAGAAACCCGCGAGGCGCCGCCATTGCCACGAGGACCGCCGAGAGTGGCATTGGGAGCAGCGCAGGAGAAGCGCGCAAAACCTACTGGGCGCCGCCATTGCCACGAGGACCGCCGAGAGTGGCGTTGGCATCAGCGGGGGAGGAAGGAAAGCGTGGGAGACGCCATTTTAAGCCATTTTAAACCACACCCAAAATGCCGAAGAGTGGCAGTATCACCGCATTTGACAATGAAGTCGAAGATTGGACTACATATGTCGAACGAATAGAGGTATACTGCAAGACAAATGAGGTGTCAGATGACAAGAAAGCGCCGGTATTGTTAAATTTAATGGGTGCAAAGACGTATGGCTTATTACGAAATCTAGTAACCCCAGCGAAGCCAGTGGAAAAGAGTTTTGGAGACATAGTGACGATACTACAGGAACATTTAAACCCCACACCGCTGCTGATAGCAGAAAGATTCAAGTTTCACAAACGGAACCAGCATAAGGATGAAAGCAATGCTGAATATTTAACAGAACTGCGCAAACTATCGAAACACTGCCAGTTTGGAACGGGACTGGCAGATACCTTAAGGGACAAGTTTGTGTGTGGGCTTCAAAGTGAAGGAACCCAGAAATGGCTTTTATCTGAAAAGGACCTTACGCTGGACAAGGCTTTCAGCATTGCGGTATCATATGAAGCAACAGCACGGGGCGCTGCAGAGATACAACAGAGACCGCAAGAATATGGCACAAACGAAATGTCATACAGAACAGAGAAGTGCTATCACTGCGGCAGAACAACACACGACCACAATGATTGCTGGTTCAAAGACAAAGTGTGCAGACAGTGTGGAAAAGTAGGACACATAGCACGAGTCTGCAGGTCGGGAAAGAAAACCAGCAATAAGAAATCTCCAAAAGAAAAGTACAAGAAGGTACATAAGGTGACGGAGAATAGTTCAGATGACAAAAAGAGTGATACCGACTCCGAAAACAGGGAGCTGAGTTGTCTGAAACTACATAATGTGATCAAAACGGAGGATCACCGAACCATTTGGGTCACTCTCAAGATAGCAGGAGTCCAGGTAAAAATGGAATTGGACACAGGATCAGCCCTAACAGTCATAAACCGATGGGACTACGAGCGGCTATTCTCACACATACCCTTGAGAGACACAAAAATTATTTTGAAGACGTACACGGGGCAAAAAGTCTACCCCATAGGAAAAATAAGGGTGACCGTTATATATAACGGTAAGGAAACACCAAAACTAGACCTGTATGTATTGCAAGATGGAGGACCACCATTACTGGGACGTGAATGGATCCGGAAAATACAGCTGGATTGGCATTCCATACAAGCACTGACTGTGGCGGCCAAAAAGGATGACGACGTCACACCTGGGCGACTGTCAAAGATCCTAACCGACGCGCAAGAAGTGTTCCAGCAAGGACTCGGAACACTAAAAGGCATGACAGCAACAATTAAAATCAAAGAAAACGCAAGCCCAAAATTTTTTAAGGCCAGACCGGTACCTTATGCGATCCGCCCAGCCGTCGAAGCAGAGCTGGAGAGTTTGGAATGTTCAGGAGTACTGTCCAAGGTAGACTGGAGCGAGTGGGCTACACCCATCATCCCTGTGATGAAAAAGTAATTGAGCAGCACGCCTGGGGAACCAAGGAAGGTTCGCATCTGTGGGGACTTTAAGGTAACAGTGAACCCAGTTCTTCACACCGTACAATATCCACTTCCGCAGATTGAAGATATTTTCACCTCGCTATCTGGAGGGAAACACTTCACTAAGATTGATCTGGCCCAGGCGTATCTGCAAATGGAGGTAGAAGAAGCATCAAAAAAATACCTCACAATCAACACCCATAAAGGTCTCTACCAATACAACCGGCTGGTATTCGGGGTAGCATCAGCTCCGGCTATTTGGCAAAGGGCAGTGAAACAAGTCCTGCAAGGGATCCCAGGGACCCAGTGTTATTTGGACGACATCCTGGTCACGGGCGAAAATGACAGTGATCACCTCGCCAACCTGGAGCAGGTGCTCACTAGATTGAAGGAATATGGGCTCCGAGCTAACCGCCCCAAATGCGAGTTTTTAAAAAAACAGATCTCGTATTGTGGCCACGTTATCGATAAAGAGGGGTTACATAAGTCCCCAGAAAAGATTGAGGCAGTAGTCAAGGCTCCAGCACCGGAAAACATGTCACAACTGAAGTCGTTCCTCGGGCTGGTAAACTACTACCATAAGTTCTTGCCAAATTTGTCTACAATACTACACCCACTGAACACCCTACTGCAAACTGGGGTGCCATGGAAGTGGAGTGACGAATGTAAACGAGCTTTCCAGAAGAGCAAAACATTAATCACATCGAAAGGGGTATTGGCCCATTTCAACCCGGCACTACCAATTCGGTTGGCGTGTGATGCGTCACCCTACGGCATTGGAGCGGTGCTGTCGCACAAATTCTCTACGGCTCAGAGAGGCCAATAGCCTTTGCGTCACGATCACTAACCTCAGCCGAGCGTAACTACGCCCAGATTGACAGGGAGGCCCTCAGCCTAGTGTGGGGAGTGAAAAAGTTCAATCACTATCTGCGCGGGCAGAAATTCACCTTGCTGACTGACCACCAGCCTCTTGTCTCCATTTTTAACCCGAAGAAGGGCGTTCCGGTGATGACTGCGCAACGACTACAAAGATGGTCACTCTTTCTAGGGGCGCACCACTATGAGATTGAACATAAGGGTACGAAACAGCATGGAAATGCTGATGGACTATCACGCCTGCCACTGCCTACTGTGGAGGAAGCACCAGCAGTGGATCCTGTCGAAATATTTTATTCGACTATAGTTGAATACCTACCGGTAACTAACGCTCGTATAGAACAGGAGACCCGAAATGACCCGACACTGTCTCGGGTATATGATTTGACGGTGAAGGGATGGCCAGCACATGGCGACTCACTGTTGCCAGCATTCTCGACAAGAAGAGAACAGCTGTCAGTGTGCCGGGGGACCTTGATGTGTGGATCCCGAGTGGTAATTCCACCCAAGTTAAGGGATAGAGTGCTCAATGAGCTTCATGAGGGTCATCTGGGAGGGGTAAAAATGAAAAGCCTTGCCAGGGCTTATGTGTGGTGGCCGGGAATCGATAAACAAATCGAGGACCTGACCAAGAGCTGCTCAGGATGCCAGAAAGTCCAAAATGCACCACCACATGCCCCTCTACACCCATGGGAGTGGCCCTCATCTCCATGGCAATGGGTGAATATTGATTTTGCTGGTCCATTCATGGACTCAATATTTTTAATAGCTGTGGATGCGCACTCGAAATGTCCTCCACCACCACGGAGAAAACTATTGCAGTTCTACAGACCATTTTTGCCAGGAATGGCTTGCCAGAACAGATTTGCTCCGATAACGGACCACAGTTTGTGTCCGAAGAGTTCCGGAGGTTTATGAAGAAGAATGGGGTAAGGCATTACACATCCGCCCCGTATCATCCAGCCACAAATGGATTGGCTGAGAGGTTCGTACAAACCTTTAAGAAGGCAATAAAGGCTATGTACAATGACAACATTCCACTGCAGCATAAGGTGGACAATTTCCTGTTCGCCTACTGGAATGCGACACATGCAGTCACCAACCAGGCCCCGGCCATGATGCTCTTTAACCGAAGGTTAAGATCTCGCCTGGATTTGCTCAGACCAAACGTACGAAGAGATGTTGAGAGTAAGCAATTCCAGCACATCCATGAGAAGCCAACAACGAGCTTCAATGTAGGGCAACCAGTCTTGGCCCGCGACTACCGAACAGAAAAATGGCAGCCAGGAACGATATGCACACGGCAGGGCCCACTAATGTACACAGTGGACGTTGGGGAGAACATCGTGAGACGCCATGCTGACCAGATCCTAGAGTCACAAGAACAAGTCAACCCCATGTCTCGCCCATACGTACCTGGTGAGGAACCCGACGTACAGGTCGCATCTACCCCAGAAACAGTAGCATCGGAAGCTGATGACCCAACCGACGACAGGGTGCCAGAATCTCCTCCGCACCAAGAGCGAGACACTCGGGAAAGGCGCTATCCAGAAAGGATCAGGACGCCTCCCCAAAGACTGAATATATAAATGGACTATTTTCAGCTAACGTTGTATGTTAAAAGTGTTAATTGTAATTAGTTTGATATTTAATTGTTAAATGAGTGTTATGGTACTGTTAATCTAAAAGGGGAGGAATTGTAATGTATATAACTTTAAGGGGGGAACTACTTTTTACAGCTCATGTATACTGCAGTACCAGCAGTAACCACACCTGTATATAGCACTGAGTAGTAATCTGCACAGTTCAGTTCCAGAGTGAGCCACGTTGAGTAAACACCTGTTGTACCGTTCCCCTGCCGTCTTGTGTCTTATTACTCTCGGACACAACAAATTCCTCCCGCCTCCCTTAGGCTGACGTGTTTGCCGAGTGCTGGAAAATTCGTGCAGGGGGTGTTCAATTCAAATGGCTGCCAAAATATCAGGAATGGAGCCTCATTTACACATTATAACTGCGGGAGCGGGTTACTCGAACGCCCCGAAACTCACCGTGGTTAAAACGGATGCAGGCGCGCTCGCAGCCGTTAGGGGTCGGGTTTTGCAAATTTGCTGATTTAACCCTCACACACCAACACTCTCCCGCCCGTCGTGGGGGTGGGGTGGAGTTAAAATTCCCCCCATAGTACACAAAATAGCCTCAATCTGTGTTTCCACATTGGGAGATGATTTTCTCTGGTTGCTATGAGTCAATGTCATTGTAAGCTTAACATGAAAACTTCCTCTAGTAGTTATTTCTCAGAAAATTGGAAAAGCATTGAGAATGAACGCATTTATGATTTAGCCGGAAATAGTGATTAGAGGAAATCTTCCTGCTTTGTTTACAGTGTTGCTAACACAGAGAGACCAGAGGAAATCATCCCCATGTTGGCAATAGCTTCAAAGGATTTGTATATTAAATAAAGTATTAGTTTCCTTTGTAGATAAGTCAAATGTATGTCTGGTATTTATTTAGCAGCTTTTGGTTGTTTCTATTTTTCTAATGTTAAAATAACAAGAACAACTTACATTTATATAGGTCCTTTAACATAGGAAAATATCCCACGGCAATTCACAGAAGCTTAATCAGAAAAAATTGACACCGAGCCACAAAGGGAGCTATTAGGACAGGTGAATAAAAGCTGAGAAAAAAGGTAAATTTTAAGAGCATAAGATAAACGTTCATCGTTTAGGGCAGGATCAATTTTAAAGGGATGATTTATTTTTTATTGGTTTATGGGATGTGGGCGAGGCCAGCATTTATTGCCCATCCCTAATTGCCCTTGAGAAGGTGGTGGTGAGCTGCCTTCTTGAACCGCTGCAGTCTGTGTGGTGAAAGTACTCCGACAGTGCTGTTAGGGAGGGAGTTCCAGGATTTTGACCCAACGACGATGAAGGATCGGCAATATACTTCAAAGTCAGGGTGGTGTGTGACTTGGAGGGGAACTTGGAGCTGGTGGTATTCCCATGCACCTGCTGCCCTTGTCCTTCTAGGTGGAAGAGGTTGTAGGTTTGGGAGGAGCTGCCGAAGAAGCCTTGGCGAGTTGCTGCAGTGCATCTTGTAGATGGTACACACTGCAACCACGGTACGCCGGTGGTGGAGCGAGTGAATGTTCAAGGTGGTGAATGGGGTGCCAATCAAGCGGGCTGCTTTGTCATAAGAACATAAGAAGTAGGAGCAGGAGTAGGCCATATGGCCCTTCGGGCCTGCTCCGCCAGTCAATAGGATCATGGCTGATCCGAACCTAGACTCACGTCCACTTCCCTGCCCGCTCCCCGTAACCCCTAATTCCCTTATCAGCTAGGAAACTGTCTATCTCTGTTTTAAATTTATTTAATGTCACAGCTTTCACAGCTCTCTGAGGTAGCAAATTCCATAGATTTACTAACCTCTGAGTGAAGAAGTTTCTCCTCATCTCAGTTTTGAAAGGGCAGCCCATTATTCTAAGATTATGCCCCCTAGTTCTAGTCTCACCCATCAGTGGAAACATCCTCCCCGCATCCACTCGATCAAGCCCCCTCACAATCTTATATGTTTCGATAAGATCGCCTCTCATTCTTCTGAATTCCAATGAGTAGAGGCCCAACCTACTCAACCTTTCCTCATAAGTCAACCCCCTCATCTCCGGAATCAACCGAGTGAACCTTCTCTGAACTGCCTCGAGAGCAAGTATATCTTTTCTTAAATATGGAAACCAAAACTGCACGCAGTATTCCAGGTGTGGCCTCACCAGTACCCTGTATAACTGAAGCAAGACTTCCCTGCTTTTATATTCCATCCCCCTTGCAATAAAAGCCAAGATTCCATTGGCCTTCCTGATCACCTGCTGTACCTGCATACTAACCTTCTGTGTTTCATGCACCAGGACCCCCAGATCCCTTTGTACTGTAGCACTTTGCAGTTTCTCTCCATTTAGATAATAAATTGCTCTTTGATTTTTTCTGCCAAAGTGCATAACCTCACACTTTCCAACATTATATTCCATCTGCCAAATTTCTGCCCACTCACTTAGCCTGTCTATGTCCTTTTGCAGGTTTTTTATGTCCTCCTCACTCACTGCTTTCCCTCCCATCTTTGTATCGTCGGCAAACTTGGATATGTTGCACTCGGTCCCTTCCTCCAAATCATTAATATAGATTGTAAAGAGTCGGGGTCCCAGCACCGACCCCTGCGGAACACCAATAGTTACTGATTGCCAACCCGAGAATGAACCATTTATCCCAACTCTCTGTTTTCTGTTAGATAGCCAATCTTCCACTCATGCCAATATATTACCCCCAATCCCGTGATTTTTTATCTTGTGCAGTAATCTTTTGTGTGGCACCTTGTCAAATGCCTTTTGGAAGTCCAAATACACCACATCCACTGGTTCCCCTTTATCCACCCTGTTTGTTACGTCCTCAAAGAATTCGAGCAAATTTGTCAAACATGACTTCCCCTTCATAAAACCTTGCTGACTCTGTCCGATTAAATTATGCTTATCCAAATGTCCTGTTACTGCTTCCTTAATAATGGACTCCAACATTTTACCAACCACAGATGTTAGGCTAACTGGTTTATAGTTTCCAGCCTTTTGTCTACCTCCCTTTTTAAATAAGGGTGTTACATTAGCAGTTTTCCAATCTGCTGGGACCTTTCCTGAATCCAGGGAGTTTTGGAAAATTACCACCAATGCATCCGCAATCCCTACCGCTACTTCTCTCAAGACCCTAGGATGTAAGCCATCAGGTCCAGGGGATTTATCCGCCTTAAGTCCCATTATCTTACCGAGTACCATCTCCTTAGTGATTTTAATCGTGTTTAGCTCCTCCCCTCCTATAGCCCCCTGTTTGTCCAGTGTTGTCCTGGATGGTGTTGAGCTTCTTGAGTATTGTTGGAGCTGCACTCATCCAGGCACGTGGAGAATATTCCATCACACTCCATTGTGCCTTGTAGATGGTGGAAAGACTTTGGGGAGTCAGGAGGTGAGATTAGAATACCTAGCCTCTGACCTGTTCTTGTTGCCACATTATTTATGTGGTTGGTCCAGTTAAGTTTCTGGTCAATGGTGACCCCCAGGATGTTGATGGGGGGGAATTTGTCGATGGTAATCCTGTTGAATGACAAGGGGAAGTGGCTAGACTCTCTCTCGTTGGAGATTGTCATTGCCTGGCACTTCCGTGGCACGAATGTTACCTGCCACTTATCAGCCCAAGCCTAAATGTTGTCCAGGACTTGCTGCATGTGGGCACGGACTACTTCATTATCTGGGGAGTTGTAAATGGAACTGAACACTGTGCAATCATCAGCAAACATCCCTACTTCTGACCTTATGATGGAGGTCATTGATGAAGCAGCTGAAGATGGTTGTGCCTAGGACACTGCCCTGAGGAACTCCTGCAGCGATGTCCTGGGGCTGAAATGATTAGCCTCCAACAACCACAACCATCATCTTTTGTGCTAGGTATGACTCCAGCCAGTGTAGAGTTTTCCCCCTGATTCCCATTTACTTCAATTTTACTAGGGCTACTTGATGCCAGACTCGGTCAAATGCTGCCTTGATATCAAGGGCAGTCACTCTCACCTCACCTCTGGAATTCAGCTTCTTTGTCCATGTTTGGACCAAGGCTGTAATGAGGTCGTGAGCCGAGTGGTCCTGGCGGAACCCAAACTGAGCATCAGTGAGCAGGTTATTAGTGAATCAGTGCCGCTTGATAGCGCTGTTGATGACACATTCCATCATTTTGCTGATGATTGAGAGTAGACTGATGGGGCTGTAATTGTCCGGATTGATTTGTCCTGCTTTTTGTGGACAGGACATACCTGGGTAGTTTTCCACATTGTCGGGTAGATGCCAGTGTTGTAGCTGTACTGGAACAGCTTGGCTAGAGGTGCGGCTAGTTCTGGAGCACATGTATTCAGCACTACAGCCAGAATGTTGTCAGGGCCCACAGCCTTTGCTGTATACATGTGTGCACAGCCATTTTTTGATATCACGTGGAGTGAATCGAGTTGGCTGAAGACTGGCTTCTGTGATGGTGGGGACCTCAGGAGGAGGCCAAGATGCATCATCCACTCAGCACTTCTGGCTGAAGATGGTTGCAAACGCTTCAGCCTTGTCTTTTGCACTCACATGCTGAGCTCCACCATCATTGCAGATGGGGATGTTTTTGGAGCCTCCACCTCCCTGTAAGATTTGAATCACAGGTCACACACAGATTACCCAAAGGGTCTTAGGAGTCATAAGTTGTTTTATTAAGGAGCGGCAGTTCAAGTATAGTTAAGTACAATACGCAATCAGGATAGACATAGTAGACATACAAACCGTAACAGATGAGAACGGTTTATCGGCGCCGGAACAGATGGAAGGGCGGATGGACAGGGGTTGAGGCAAAACGGTGGTCTCAGATCCCTGCAGCCTGCGGAAGTGGTCTCTTCCTCTTTGGCCGTCTCCCGAGGCTGGCAGAGGTGTTAAGCCGAAGCTAGCATGAACCCACCTCAGTGGTTGAGCTTGACCAAGGTGTTAAGCCGAAGCTAGCATGAATCCACCTCAGGGATGCCCTTCCCTCTCTGCCCCCCACCCCAGGGAAGTTCTTCCCCTCTCTGCCTAGTTTTCCCTTTCGGCTGCCCACTTGTATACCTTATTTCGGGGGTCAGTGGATACCTTGCGTGAATCATTTGTTACCCATTCAATTGTCCAATTACAGGGGAACAGGTACCTATGGCAGGCCTTGTCTATCCCCATGAGGTCATCCCGCCACTTATCTCTTGTTTGGACATCTTGCACTTTCTCCTAGACAGTTTGTTTATCACAAGGCTCCTTACTCGACCTCTTATCAGGCCTAGCTATGCCTACATGAAGGTTTGTTTCTGCGTTATGCCCTTGTAAATGGCCTCAGCTCTTTGTGTAACCCCTTGTCTGACATGATTGGTTTCTTCTGTGTCATCAGCTTATCCTGGCTGCTGAGCTAGGCAAACCCATTTCTTTTATAAAACAATTATTTATTTTACAATTCACAATTTCTTCCAATTCACGATTTCTTACAATTCCCCACCTTGAGAAGGAAATATCCTTATTGACTTCTCACAATCGGCTCTTGACTAATCCATCAAGTTCTTAATGTTCTATCAATTTTGGAGGTGGTTCATAGGGAGACTCAGAAATGAAGATTTCCCCCTTTCTTACTTCTGACACCACTGTCCACTCCTTTGATGGGGAGGAGCAAGATCCGACAGGTTCAATTCACTGTTCCGGTGTTTCAATTCTGCCCCACCGGGGTCTCCTCTACATTGCTTTGGATCTTCTCTTTCGGTGTGCTCAATTAATCTGTTAGTGCTGGTCAGTCACAGCATGAGTACCCAATTGGCTTATGTATCAAAGTCTTACTGCACGGGTTACATATATCAAATACACTATCATTACTAGTTGGAGAATTACCAGAGTTTGTGAAATAATACGAACCTAAGGTTGTGCTGATATATTAAGCCCAATATCCCACCAGTGTGAATCATCCCCTATGCTGTCAATTTTATTATCTACTAGCTGAAGTGCCCGGCAGTGCCGAGGGATTTTGAGGGCATGTTGTTGTCGGAAGAGAGAGAGAGACTGGGGGGAAGAGAGAGCGCGACTTGGGGGAAGAGAGAGCGCGACTGGGGGGAAGAGAGAGAGCGACTGGGGGGAAGAGAGAGAGCGACTGGGGGGAAGAGAGAGTGTGACTGGGGGGAAGGGGGGAGGTGGGGGGGAAGGGGGGGAAGGTGGGGGGAAGGTGGGGGGAAGGGGGGAAGGTGTGGGGGAAGGGGGGGAAGGGGAGGGGAGGGGGGAAGGGAGGGGGGAAAGGGGAGGGGGGAGGGGGGAAGGGGGGGAAAGGGGAGGGGGAGGGGGAGGGGGAGGGGAGGAAGGGGAGGGGGAAGAGGGGGGAGGGGGAGGAGAGGGGGGAGGGGGGGAGGAGAGGGGGAGGAGGAAGGGGGGAGGGAGGGGGTGGTGGAGAGATGGGGGAGGAGGGGGGAGGTGGAGAGGAGGGGGAGGAGGGGGTGGAGAGGAGGGGGGGAGGAGGGGACGAGGAAGGGGAGGAGGAAGGGGGAAGGGAGGAGGGGGAGAAGGGGAAGGGGGAGGGGGAGGAGGGGGAGGGGGGAAGGGAACGGGAGGGGGAGAGGGGGGGAGGGAAGGGGAGGGGAGAGGGGGTGGAGAGAGGGGGAGGGGGAGGGAGGGAGAGGGGGAGGGGGAGGGAGGGAGAGGGGGAGGGGGAGGGGGAGGGGAGGGGGAGGAGGGGAGGGGGAGGGAGGGGGAGGAGGGGAGAGGGGAGGGGGGAGGAGGGAGGGGGAGGGGAGGGGAGAGGGGGAGAGGGGAGGGGGCAGGGGGAGGGGAGAGGATGGAGGGGGGAGAGGGGGGAGGGGAGGGGAGAGAGGGGAGGGGAGGGGAGGGGAGGGGAGGGGTGGGGGAGGGGGGGAAGGAGGGGGAGAAAGGGAGGGGGGAGCCAGCAGACCCTCTCCCCTCTGCCGGCGATGGCTCTGCTGAGCTCCGTGCCGCCCCACGCACTGACATGCCGAGCGCAGCGCCCCGGTCAGCCCGAGCCCCGCCCTCCTGAGGCCGGGCCTGAGGCGGCTTGAGACGGCTGATTGCGGCTGGCCGGGCCCGGTTGCCTTGGTAACCCTCCTCCCCTCTCCGCCTCCCGATCTCCAGGACCGGGCCTGGGCCTGAGCGGCTTGAGAACCTGCCAGAAAACAATTGCCTCGGGTCCAGCATGGCTGGCAACAGATGCCCAGGCTTCGAGGCCTACCTGCAAAAATGGGGAAAGGTAGGAAAATTAATGAGATTAGATAAAAGATTTAGAAAGTAATTAACTTTTTAAAAAAACAATATGGCCTAGAAATTCAGTTGTTTGCGCCAGCCGCTAGCGCCTTAGGAGGAGATGTGGGGCGCTAGGCGGCTAGCGGCCGGGCGCAGCGCGATCTGCGCCTCTCCCCAACTTCAGTAAAGATTTAGCGGCGGCGCAAAGCCTTTGCGCGCGCTCAGCTGCGCGCGCAGATCCTGACATCATTTCATTGTGCAACGCCCTTTGTTCGCCCCAAACCGGAAATTCAGTGGCGCCGGCCTATTGTGCGCCTGGCGCCCCTAGCGACTGGTAGAGGGGAACGGTTCTCAGTCGCTGCGGGGCGCGGGGGGCGCAAATTAAAGGGCACTCCTCCTGCAGTAGAAAAGGCAGCCATTTTGCAACACTCCTTCTTTGTGAGAGACGGATCTTTGCAGAGAGACAAAGGTAGAGAGCTTTCTGGTTTGGCTCAACACTCGCACAGGTACTTGTGGCTTCAGGCCACAGCTTTCCACTTGTCTTTAACTTCAGAGCCATATCATTGATTGGAAACATATAATGGGGGCTGCAATGGGTGCAAACGTTGGCCTTCTCCATTGCATTCAAAGGGCTCACAGACGCCGTGAGAGAGTGGCAGACATGGCCAGACGGAGAGGGGGCAACAGGCGTCGGCAAAGGAGGCCTTACGCACCCAGGGTATACCGCCAGCAGTTCTCATATCTGAACATGTTTGACAAGCAGTGTGTTCGGAGGAGCAGGACGTCTCTGTCGGTGGCAGTGAAGGTGACGGTGTCTCTCAACTTCTATGCCACCGGCTCCTTCCAATCCGCTACTGGGGACATTTCCAACATCTCCCAGTTTGCCGTGCATTGCTGCATCCGCCAGGTGACCAATGCCCTTTTCAGAAGGAGACGTCAGTTCATCTCCTTCTCCATGGCCCTTGTCAAGCAGCAACAGCGTACAATGGGCTTTGCAGCATTAGCGGGCTTCCCCATGATGCAGGGCGCCATTGACTGCACGCATGTGCCTTTGCGGGCACCTCTGGAGAATGCCGAGGATTACCGCAACCGCAAGGGCTACCATTCGCTCAACGTGCAGTTGGTGTGTGACCACAGGCAGATCATCCTAGCTGTCAATGCCCGCTTTCCAGGCAGCAGCCACGATGCCTTCATCCTGCGCCAGACTTCTGTGGCAGACATGTTCCAGGCCCAGCCTCACCCACGAGGATGGCTTCTCGGGGACAAAGGCTATCCTTTGTGCACCTGGCTGATGACCCCGCTCCATGCGCCCAGCACCCCTGCTGAAGAGGGATACAATGACAGCCATCAAGCAACCAGGAACATCATTGAGCAAACAATCGGCGTCCTGAAGCAACGGTTCCGCTGTCTGGATCGTTCCGGAGGAGCACTACAGTATTCGCCTGAGCGAGTCTCCCATGTCGTGGTCGTGTGCTGCATGCTGCACAACCTGGCTATCCGCAGGACTCAGCCACTGCCACCAGACATTGGAGGACCACCAGAGGAGGAGGAGGAGGAGGAGGAGGAGGAGGACCAGCATAGGAGGGAGGCAGAAAGTGCAAGGGCCGCCCGTCGGCAGCTTATTGAACGTCGGTTCTAGGCCCCCTCTCAGGGAATGGCTTGTGGCACAAGAAGAATGTAGCCGCTCCACAAGCCCTCAGCCGAGCAGGGCAACCAGGACTTCCAAAAGAAAGCATGGACAGTGCGATTTAAGAACATTTATTTCTTTGAAACCTCTGCCCTTCCCACATTACAAACTAATGGAGAGAAGCCCCCCACAAAAAACACAAATCGAGCAGTCTCGGCCTTTCAAAAAACACAAATACACCAGTCTCGGCCTTTCAAAAAAACAAATCCACCCTCCCCCTTTAAGAGCTCACCGGCGCCAGAGTGTCTGCTGTCAATCAGCAGCTCGCCACACCTGCGCTGCGCCCGCCCTCGGGGGTTTCGCCCCGGGCCGCCGGCTTAGCACCTAATGATAGTCGTGCATCGCCTGTTCTAGCGCAGCAGCAACCTCTTGGTGCGATGTCACTGAATATCGGCGAAGGTGGCGCGAAGTTGCGCCGGGCGCAAACTTTAGCGGCCGCCCGGCTGTAGCGCCCCAAACGTGGCTATACTGAATTTCTAGGCCTATGTGTTTTAAAAGCAACTTTTTTTTAAAAGACGCAGAAAGCAGGAAAAAGAAATGAAAAGTTTGGAATCAAGATGGCGGCGACTCACCTCGGTTCAGAACGATAAGGCCCGCCAACACACGCACCAATTGGTCAACCATCAGGTCACCGAAGTGTAGGATTGGTCAATCGTCCCGTCACTCGACTCTAGGAGGGCCCGCCCGCACGCGCCAGGAACCCGCCCCCACCACGCAGCAATTGGTCGACCGTCGGGTCGCTCGACCATACGATTGGTCGACCTCGACGTCACTCAATGCTAATGAGCAGATAATGAGCGGAATTTTGAACGTTTTTTGGATACCGCGGGCACAATTTTTGTCTCGCCGAAACGTAAATACGCTTACAACAATTCTGGAATCATAAGCTTTCTTTTGATGTAACACACATGTAGGTACGCTCTATAACTTTTGATTGTATAGCCGGACAGAGAGACAGAAAGACAGACAGAGAGACATGCCATTTTATATATATACTAGCTGGGGGTGCCCAGCGGTGCCGAGGCTTTTTTGAGGGCATGTCGTTGTTGGAAGAGAGAGAGAGGGAGCGACTGGGGGGAAGAGAGAGAGGGAAGGAGAGAGAGAGAGAGGGAAGGAGAGAGAGGGAAGGAGAGAGAGAGAGAGATGGAAGGAGAGAGAGAAGGAGAGAGAGAGAGAGATGGAAGGAGAGAGAGAGAGAGAGAAGGAGAGAGAGGGAAGGAGAGAGAGAGAGAGGGAGAGAGGGAAGGAGAGAGAGAGAGAGAGAGATGGAAGGAGAGAGAGCGAGAGGGAAGGAGAGAGAGAGAGGGGGGGAAGGAGAGAGAGAGAGAGAGGGAAGGAGAGAGAGAGAGGGAATGAGAGAGAGAGAGGGAAGGAGAGAGGGGGAAGGAGAGAGAGAAAGGAGAGAGAGACGGGGTGAGAGAGAGAGAGACTGGAGGAGGGAGAGAGAGAGAGAGACTGGGGGGAGAAGAGAGAGAGAGAGATTCGGGGGAGAAGAGAAAGAGAGAGAGATTGGGGAAGAGAGAGAGACTGGGAGTGTGAGAGAGAGAGAGAGAGACAGGAAGTGAGAGAGAGAGAGAGAGACTGGGAGTGAGAGAGAGAGAGACAGAGAGAGAGAGACTGGGAGTGAGAGAGAGAGGAGAGAGACTGGGAGTGTGAGAGAAAGAGTCTGCGAGTGTGAGAGAGAGTGGGGGTGTGTGTGAGAGAGAGAGAGACTGGGAGTGTGAGAGAGAGAGAGAGAGAGACTGGGAGTGTGAGAGAGAGACACTGGGAGTGTAAGAGAGAGAGAGTGGGAGTGTGAGAGAGAGAGAGTGGGAGTGTGTGTGAGAGAGAGAGAGAGAGAGAGTGGGAGTGTGTGAGAGAGAGAGAGACTGGGAATGTGAGAGAGAGAGGGAGACTGGGAGTGTGTGAGAGAGAGACTGGGAGTGAGAGAGAGAGAGATTGGGAGTGTGAGAGAGAGAGATTGGGAGTGTGAGAGAGAGAGAGACTGGGAGTGTGAGAGAGAGAGACTGGGAGTGAGAGAGAGAGAGAGATTGGGAGTGAGAGAGAGAGAGATTGGGAGTGTGAGAGAGAGATTGGGAGTGTGAGAGAGAGAGAGATTGGGAGTGTGAGAGAGAGAGACTGGGAGTGAGAGAGAGAGAGATTGGGAGTGAGAGAGAGAGAAAGATTGGGAGTGTGAGAGAGAGAGATTGGGAGTGTGAGAGAGAGATTGGGAGTGTGAGAGAGAGAGAGAGACTGGGAGTGAGAGAGAGAGAGACTGGGAGTGAGAGAGAGAGAAAGATTGGGAGTGTGAGAGAGAGAGATTGGGAGTGTGAGAGAGAGATTGGGAGTGTGTGAGAGAGATTGGGAGTGTGAGAGAGAGAGAGAGGGAGTGTGTGAGAGCGAGATTGGGAGTGTGAGAGAGAGATTGGGAGTGTGAGAGAGAGAGATTGGGAGTGTGAGAGAGAGAGAGATTGGGAGTGTGAGAGAGAGAGAGACTGGGAGTGTGTGAGAGAGATTGGGAGTGTGAGAGAGAGAAACTGGGAGAGAGAGAGAGATTGGGAGTGTGAGAGAGAGAGAGATTGGGAGTGTGAGAGAGGGAGATTGGGAGTGTGAGAGAGAGAGAGATTGGGAGTGTGAGAGAGAGAGATTGGGAGTGTGAGAGAGAGAGAGAGATTGGGAGTGTGAGAGAGAGAGAGAGATTGGGAGTGTGAGAGAGAGAGAGATTGGGAGTGAGAGAGAGAGATTGGGAGAGTGAGAGAGAGAGAGAGACTGGGAGTGTGTGAGAGAGAGAGATTGGGAGTGTGAGAGAGAGAGATTGGGAGTGTGAGAGAGAGAGAGACTGGAAGTGTGAGAGAGAGAGACCGGGAGTGAGAGAGAGAGAGAGATTGGGAGTGTGAGAGAGAGAGATTGGGAGTGTGAGAGAGAGAGACTGGGAGTGAGAGAGAGAGAGATTGGGAGTGTGAGAGAGAGAGAGAGATTGGGAGTGTGAGAGAGAGATTGGGAGTGAGAGAGAGAGAGACTGGGAGTGTGCGAGAGAGAGAGATTGGGAGTGTGAGAGAGATTGGGAGTGTGAGAGAGAGAGATTGGGAGTGTGAGAGAGAGAGATTGGGAGTGTGAGAGAGAGATTGGGAGTGTGAGAGAGAGAGAGATTGGGAGTGTGAGAGAGAGAGAGATTGGGAGTGTGAGAGAGAGAGAGATTGGGAGTGTGAGAGAAAGAGATTGGGAGTGTGAGAGAGAGAGAGATTGGGAGTGTGAGAGAGAGAGAGATTGGGAGTGTGAGAGAGGGAGAGATTGGGAGTGAGAGAGAGAGAGATTGGGAGTGTGAGAGAGAGAGATTGGGAGTGTAAGAGAGAGAGAGATTGGGAGTGTGAGAGAGAGAGAGATTGGGAGTGTGAGAGAGAGACTGGGGGAGAGGGAGAGGGTGGGAGAGAGAGAGAGAGAGACTGGGGGGAGAGAGACTGGGGGAGAGAGAGACTGGAGGGGAGAGAGAGAGAGACTGGGGGGAGAGAGAGACTGGGGGAGAGAGAGACTGGAGGAGAGAGAGACAGAGAATGGGGGGAGAGAGAGAAAGACGGGGGGGAGAGAGAGAAAGACTGGGGGGGAGAGAGAGAGACGGGGGTAGAGAGAGAGACGGGGAGAGAGAGAGAGAAACTGGGGGGAGAGAGAGAGTGACTGAGGGGGCAGAGAGAGAGACAGGGAGAGAGAGAGAGAGAGAGAGAGAAACTGGGGAGATAGAGAGAGAGAGACTGAGGGGGGAGAGAGAGAGCGACCCAGGGGGAGAGAGAGAGACTGGGGGAGAGAGAGCGAGACGGGAGAGAGAGAGAGAGAGTAGAGAGACTGGGGGGAGAGAGAGGAGAGAGACAGGGGAGAGAGACAGGGGAGAGAGAGAGAGAGAGAGAGAGACGTGGAAGGGAGAGAGAGACTGGGGAGAGAGAGATAAAGAGACTGGGAGACAGAGAGAGAGAGATAGAGAGACGGGGAGTGAGAGAGTGATTGGGGGAGAGAGAGAGAGAGACCATCAGAGACACAAAACAGAGACAGACCCTCACCAGGTACAGACTAAGCGACCACCAACTGGAAATTGAAAAAGGCAGATACAAGAAATCCTGGCAGCCTAGAGAGAAGTTTTCTTCCCCCGTGTTTCAGCCACATTCCAGCCCGCGAGAGGCGCCGCGCAACCGACCGTTCAAAGCAAAACAGCGGCCGGGGGATCGGAGCCAGAACAGCGCAGGAAAACCCGGGAACAGAGAGAGAGAAACCGGGAACAGAGAGAGAGAACTCCAAAACAGGGAGAGAGAGAGAGCAGAGCCCGAGCAGCAACCGGAGCACGGAGCCTGAAGCCGGAGAAAGGCCCGAGGAACCGGGCCGAGCGAGGCACCGGAGAGAAGGAGAGCGAGCAGCAACAGGAGAAGACCCAGACCGGGAGGAGCGGCCCGAGCCAGTCAAAGAGGCGAGTGGAGAGGTAGGGATCGGGTCGGGCCTGGAGAGCGAGCAAGCCCAGGGCCTGAAACCCGAGAAACTCCGGGGTCGGAGAAACTCGGACAAACACCGGGCCGGGACAGCACAGCCGAGCCGAGGGGCTGGGGCCAGGGCAGAAGCCCGGAGAGAGCGTTGGGAGCTGAGAGCTGAGAGCGCGAAATTTGAACGAAGGGAAACGGCTGAAAGGAGAAAAGGAGCAAAGAGAGGTAACTGCACCTAGAGAGAGAGAGACGGAGCGAGAGAGCGTGAGAGAGAGGAGAGGAAACACCAGCTGGAGAGAAAAAGCCGGAGAAATAAGTTTTACCTAACTCTACCTAAGTTTCATTTTAGTTAAAGTTAGTTCGGAAAAAGTTTAATTTTATTTAAATTTAGCTCGAAAAAAAAAAAAAACCTGAAAAAAGAACAACAAACCCGCGAGGAAAAGGAATAGAAACCCGAGAGAAAGGATAAACTACCCGAACCAAGAGCCTGTGAGAAAAAGAGAAAGATAAACCTTTAAGAGCAGCTATATCAAAGATGAACCCCTGAAAAACTCCCAATTTTGGACCTAAAAGTGGGCTAAGGTGGAACACGACACAAAAAAGAGAAAAAAAAAGTTATCTATCTGAGACAAAAAACAAACGACTACAATGAGCAGGGAAATGATATATCCTGAGCAATGCACAAAAAATAAAGCAAAGGAAAAATACAAGTACACAACACTAAAAAATAACCCAGAAATCCTCTACGTGGACTATACCACACACAAAGGGACTAAGCTGAAGAACAACCTCATATTCTACACCGAATACGTCACCTCCTGGAAGGAGACTTTACAAAAACACTACACATACGTCTCCAGTGAAGGTATTGGCAGTGGAGGCAGACTGAAAATATGTAAAGATGGAAACCTAGATAAAGATGACCCCCTGCTAACCATAAGCTACTACAACAAAAATAGAAAGATCATGATACAGGGGAATGTGGAAAATCTGGACACCTTCGAAAAGGAATTCCCCCAGTTGAAAACTAAGGCAGACACAAAGAGGACCAATGGACAGGAAGCAAAAGAGAGTCGAACAGAGGATGAGGAGAGCCAAGTGGAGGAAGAAGAAGAGAGACCAGCAGAGGAAAACACCTCCCTGTACATCTCCACCCCCCCCACACCTCTCAACGAAAACAAAATGATGAAAGAGAATCTGGCCAAACTAGAACTTGATTTCAACGAATACAGAGAAACACTGGCCAAGAATTTGAAGGAGGAATTCAAACAGCTAAAAACGGAACACGAGTCCACCATCCACAAGCTGAGAAAGACCATAGAGGAGCAAAGAAATGAGATCAAAGAACTCCGTACTCAACAAAACAAAACGAAGGAGACCGTAGAAAGGCTCAGCAGGCAACACAAACCTCTTAAGGTCCAAAAACCTGAGGACACAAAAACAACACACACAAGGACACAGAACCCGCCGGATGCCACCCCACACGAAGACACACCGAAAGCCACAAACCCCGCTCCAACCAGCCCTCAGTCGAGTCATGCCCAGACTACTGCTACCCAGTCCTCACACACAGGAACACAAAAACCGACAGATACCCCCCCAAACGAGGACACACCGAAAGCCCCAAACCCCGCTCCTGCCACACAACATATCCCAGAAACCCAGCCAACAACCAGCCACCAGGCGAGTCCTACCCAGACTACTGTTACCCAGTCTGAAAAACCAGCCCCTCAGGCGGTCCTGCTGACCGACTCCAACGGAAAGTTTCTGGACCCCCAGAGGCTGTTCCCAGACCATCAAGTCCTGAAAAAATGGTGCAGCAACACAGGCCAAGCAATGAAGATCCTGAACAAAGAATCCCTTGGAAGCCCCAAATGGATTGTGATCCACACAGGCACGAACGACCTACGCACCCTACAGGAAGGCACGGCTTGGGCGGTGAGCAGGATGGCAGAAAAGGCCAGCAGGGAATTCCCCGAGGCGCGGATCGTGATCTCCACACTACTGCCCAGAAAGGACACCCCAGCCTATATAATCCACAACACCAACAGGGAGATCGACACGAGATGTTCTGTCCTCCCCAACGTCTCCCTGGCCCATCATCCAAACATCAACACAAGGGACCTCTATGACGAAATACATCTACTCAAACAGCGGATGTGGGTCTTCGCAAGAAACCTCATAAACACTGCCAAAAGACGCAGCCCTCCCACCCCCCCTACCATTGGGAGCCCAAACAGGACCACCAATGTCCCCCACCCCCCTTTACAAAACCGACAACAGAACCGTGCTTTTATACCTGACCCAAGACCCCCCTCTAGACCACAGACTGTAGACCAAGAACTGAGAAAGATCATGACGATGCTGAACAGCCTGATAGAAAGCCGGAGAAATTATTAATATTGTTATTTATCATTATCATTATTGTTATCTTATCAGTATTATTACTATTATTAGATAGATATATGTGCATGCCTCATGAAATTTATACTAAATCATCACTTAGCATTATAGAAAATAGTGTTTCCACACTCATCCCACAAAATAGGTCCATTTTATTTCGTTTTATTGAACTATATAAATGCGTTCTTTCCACATAAGCTGCTGGAATATCCAGGGCCTCCGCTCCTCAACTTTTGGGATGAAGAGTACAGACCCTGAATTCCTAAAAGCTATAAAAGACATTGATATAATTGTGTTAACAGAAACATGGTGCCAAAAGGACATGCCGACCCACTGTCCTCCAATGTACCATGAAATCATTGTGCCCTCAGTAAAGAACACTAAAACACGCAAGGGCAGAACCTCCGGGGGAATATTGGTGTGGTATAAGGGAGAACTGGACAAACACATCTCACCGGTAAAACAGGGGAAATCACACGTATGGCTAAAACTAGATAAAAATATAGGAATAGCAAAAAAAGATGTTTACTTATGTGCGATCTACATACCTCCAATAGATTCGCCATATTTCGAAGAGGAGTTATTTGATACTCTCCACATGGAAATCAGCCATTTCCAGGCCCAAGGAAAGGTGATAATATGTGGGGACCTAAATGCAAGGACCGGTTGTGAACCTGACTTCATAGACCCACAGGGAAACAACCATGTGTTTGGCCAGACCCCTTTAGATGTCACACCAGCCATCGCAAATCGGAACAACCTTGATCGTGAAATAAACAAAAGCGGTAGGGAGGTAGTGCAACTCTGCCGAGCCTTAGGCCTGTACATAGTTAATGGTAGGTTCAGAGGGGACTCCCAAGGGAGACTCACATACTCCTCAACTCTTGGGTCTAGTGTGGTGGACTATACAATCACTGACCTGGACCCCTGCGATATCAACGCATTCACTGTCAGGCAACAATCCCCCCTCTCAGACCATAACCAAATAAATGTGTACCTTAAACTTTCTGCCCAAACTACAGACACAAAAAAGGAACACAGTAAGCTACATAAAATAAACCAGACATACAGATGGGCCCCAGACAGTGGAGATAAATTCATCACAGCACTAAATTCACCTGATCTCACAAGTAAAATTTCAAAATTTAAAGAAAATCTATATGAGATCACCAGAGATGGTGTAAACACGGCCATAGAGGATATAAATATGATCTTCCATGAGGCAGCTGTAAAAGCCGACCTCGTGAAACAGAAGAGGAAGCATCACAAAAGACAAAATAAAAATATGAAATGGTTTGACCACGAATGCAAAAATGCCAGAAAAGACCTGAGAAAAATATCAAACCAAAAGCATCGGCAACCAAACAATCCGGACCTACGTACTAGATACAATGAAACCCTCAAAAGATATAAACACACCATTAGGAACAAAACACAAAACTATACCCACAAAATACTCGAAGAAATTGAAAACTCCACCAATCCAAAACAATTCTGGGAAATGTGGAATAACCTGAGTACAACACAATTGCAAGCATTACCAATCCAAGATGGCGACATCTGGAGAACACATTTTGAAAACCTCTACAAAGACATCCCAAAAAACAAAACAAACCCAAGTCAACATCAGGTCACAGAAAAACTCCACACATTAGAAGCAACAATTAAAGACAACCAAAACCCTCTAGACTCCCCAATCACATGGAAAGAACTGGCCACAAAAACAAAATCTCTCCACCTAAAGAAAGCCTGTGGCCCAGACAACATCAAAAATGAAATGCTAAAGTTCAGCAATATGGAGATGCAGGGTGCGATACTCAAACTATTCAACATCATATTACGCTCAGGCTGTTTTCCCGATATCTGGTGCCAAGGACTAATCTCCCCCATATATAAAAGTGGAAACAAATCAGACCCAAATAACTACCGCAGCATCTGTGTCAACAGTTGTCTAGGGAAGTTATTCTGCAGTATTCTAAATAGTAGATTACTTGATTTTCTTAACAAACATAATATCCTCAGAAAAAACCAAATAGGCTTTCTTCCAAAACACCGCACCGCCGACCATATCTATACCCTTCACACCCTCATTGAAAAACATAAACACCAAACAAAAAATGGGAAAATATTCGCCTGTTTCATCGACTTCAAGAAAGCCTTTGACTCTATATGGCACGAAGGGCTCTATTATAAACTTCTTCAGTGTGGAATAGGGGGCAAAGTCTATGACCTTATTAAATCAATGTATCTGAAAAACAAATGCGGGGTCAAAATTGGAGACAAACGCACTGATTTCTTCACCCAGAGAAGAGGCGTCCGGCAGGGCTGCAATTTGAGCCCGACCCTGTTCAACATATACATAAATGAATTAGCAGACATGCTGGAGCAAAGCGAGTCACCAGGTCTCCGTCTCCTGGATGGAGAAGTGAAGTCCCTGTTCTATGCGGATGACCTGGTTCTGCTGTCTCCCACAGAACAGGGATTACAGCAACAACTAGACCTACTCGACAAATACTGCCAAAATTGGGCTCTAACAGTAAATCTAAAGAAAACCAACATCATGATTTTTCAGAAAAGACCCAGATGTCAGGAAAACAAATACCAGTTTACCCTCAGTGATACCACTATAGGACACACTATGAGCTACACCTACCTTGGTCTAACTATTACAGCATCAGGGAGCTTCAGCATAGCAGTGAATGCACTAAAAGAAAAAGCCCGAAGAGCCCTATATGCAATAAAAAGAAAATTCTACAACATCCAAATCCCAATCAAAATCTGGCTCAAAATTTTTGACAGCATAATCCTGCCCATTGCACTGTACGGTAGTGAAGTATGGGGCCTGCTAAATCACCAAAGCTACACTAAATGGGAAAAACACACAATAGAAGCCCTACATGCAGAATTCTGCCGAAGCATCCTTCGCACCCAAAGAAAAACGCCAACAAATGCATGCAGAGCCGAACTAGGCAGATACCCACTGATAATAAACATCCAAAAACGAGCACTAAACTTCCTAAATCACCTCAAATCTAGCTCCCCAGACACCCTTCATTTCAAAGCCTTTCAGACCCAAGAGCTAAACCCAGAAAAGAGTCCCCTGAGTCAGCTGCTACTGAAACTAAGTACTCAGCCGGACCCTGACCAGCCCCAGACCAACACAGCCGTCCAAACACCAATCCGAGTGAACCAAATCATTAAACAATGCAAAGAAACCTACCTGGAACATTGGAACAAAATAACCGAAAACCAAAGCAGATTAGAATGTTACCGGGCCCTAAAAAGAGAATATAAACTGGCAGACTACCTCACGACCATCAGAGACACAAAACAGAGACAGACCCTCACCAGGTACAGACTAAGCGACCACCAACTGGAAATTGAAAAAGGCAGATACAAGAAATCCTGGCAGCCTAGAGAGAATAGAATATGCGATCAATGTCTGGCTGGCGAGGTTGAAACAGAAATGCATTTCCTCCTAAAATGCGAAAAATTCAACACATCAAGAAACATATTATTCAACAAGCTAAGCCAAACAACCCCAGATTTCAAGGAATTGGATGATCTGTCAAAATTGAGATTAGTCCTAGGAGAAGGAGACAGACCATACCTTGGGGCTAAATATGTAACAACATGTCACAACCTGAGGACTGTTTAAAAGTAAGACTGTTTAAAATTAATATTGAACGTACCAAATGAAGTAGAAAGACTGTTTAAAATTAATATTGTTTAAAAGTAATATTGTATATACCCAACAAATGTCAAATCGATTGACACCTACAGAATGTTGGAAAACTGTACCTTTTTGCTATGTAAGCTTTGGCAATATGGTTCTCTGTAAACTTTCATGCCAATAAAGCATTTGAACTGAACTGAATTGAACTGAATAGAATATGCGATCAATGTCTGGCCGGCGAGGTTGAAACAGAGATGCATTTCCTCCTAAAATGCGAAAAATTCAACACATCAAGAAACATATTATTCAACAAGCTAAGCCAAACAACCCCAGATTTCAAGGAATTGGATGACCTGTCAAAATTGAGATTAGTCCTAGGAGAAGGAGACAGACCATACCTTGGGGCCAAATATGCAACAACATGTCACAACCTGAGGACTGTTTAAAAATTAAGACTGTTTAAAATTAATATTGAGCGTACCAAATGAAGTACAAAGACTGTTTAAAATTAATATTGTTTAAAAGTAATATTGTATGTAACCAACAAATGTCAAATCGATTGACACCTACAGAATGTTGGAAAACTGTACCTTTTTGCTATGTAAGCTTTGGCAATATGATTCTCTGTAAACTTTCATGCCAATAAAGCATTTGAATTGGAATTGGAATTGAATTGGACTGAGGGGGGAGAGAGAGAAACTGGGGGAGAGAGAGCGAGACAGGAGAGAGAGAGAGAGAGAGAGAGTAGAGAGACTGGGGGGAGAGAGAGGAGAGAGACAGGGGAGAGAGAGAGAGAGAGAGACGGGGAAGGGAGAGAGAGACTGGGGAGAGAGAGAGATCGAGAGACTGGGAGACAGAGAGAGAGAGATAGAGAGACGGGGAGCGAGAGAGAGATTGGGGGAGAGAGAGAGAGACTGGAGGAGGGAGAGACTGGAGGAGAGAGAGAGACGGAGAGAGAGAGAGAGACTGGGAGAGAGAGTCTGGAGGAGAGAGAGAGACTGGGAGACTGGGGGAGAGAGAGAGACTGGGAGATAGAGAGAGAGAGACTGAGGGGGGAGAGAGAGAGAGACGGGGAGAGAGAGAGAAACTGGGGGAGAGAGAGAGACTGGGGAAGAGATAGGGAGACTGGGAGACAGAGAGAGAGAGAGAGAGACTGAGGGGGAGAGAGAGCGACTGAGTGGGGAGAGAGAGAGGGAGAGACTGGGGGAGAGAGAGAGAGACTGGAGGAGGGAGAGAGAGAGAGACTGGGGGGAGAAGAGAGAGAGAGAGATTCGGGGAGAAGAGAAAGAGAGAGAGATTGGGGGGAAGAGAGAGAGACTGGGAGTGTGAGAGAGAGAGAGAGAGACTGGAAGTGAGAGAGAGCGAGAGACTGGGAGTGAGAGAGAGAGAGACTGGGAGTGAGAGAGAGAGAGAGAGAGACTGGGAGTGTGAGAGAAAGATTCTGGGAGTGTGAGAGAGAGTGGGAGTGTGTGAGAGAGAGAGAGACTGGGAGTGTGAGAGAGAGAGAGAAAGACTGGGAGTGTGAGAGAGAGAGAGAGACTGGGAGTGTGAGAGAGAGAGAGTGGGAGTGTGAGAGAGAGAGAGTGGGAGTGTGTGTGAGAGAGAGAGAGAGAGAGTGGGAGTGTGAGAGAGAGAGAGAGACTGGGAATGTGAGAGAGAGAGGGAGACTGGGAGTGTGTGAGAGAGAGAGAGACTGGGAGTGAGAGAGAGAGAGATTGGGAGTGTGAGAGAGAGAGAGATTGGGAGTGAGAGAGAGAGAGCGAGATTGGGAGAGTGAGAGAGAGAGAGACTGGGAGTGTGTGAGAGAGAGAGACTGGGAGTGTGAGAGAGAGAGAGATTGGGAGTGTGAGAGAGAGAGTTTGGGAGTGTGAGAGAGAGAGAGACTGGGAGTGTGAGAGAGAGAGACTGGGAGTGAGAGAGAGAGAGAGATTGGGAGTGAGAGAGAGAGAGAGAGAGAGAGAGAGACTGGGAGTGAGAGAGAGAGAGAGAGAGAGACTGCGAGTGTGAGAGAAAGAGTCTGGGAGTGTGAGAGAGAGTGGGAGTGTGTGAGAGAGAGAGAGACTGGGAGTGTGAGAGAGAGAGAGAGACTGGGAGTGAGAGAGCGAGAGATTGGGAGTGTGAGAGAGAGAGAGATTGGGAGTGAGAGAGAGAGAGCGAGATTGGGAGAGTGAGAGAGAGAGAGACTGGGAGTGTGTGAGAGAGAGAGACTGGGAGTGTGAGAGAGAGAGAGACTGGGAGTGTGAGAGAGAGAGAGATTGGGAGTGTGAGAGAGAGAGATTGGGAGTGTGAGAGAGAGAGAGACTGGGAGTGTGAGAGAGAGAGACTGGGAGTGTGAGAGAGAGAGAGATTGGGAGTGAGAGAGAGAGAGATTGGGAGTGTGAGAGAGAGATTGGGAGTGTGAGAGAGAGAGAGATTGGGAGTGTGAGAGAGAGAGACTGGGAGTGAGAGAGAGAGAGATTGGGAGTGTGAGAGAGAGAGATTGGGAGTGTGAGAGAGAGAGAGATTGGGAGTGTGAGAGAGGGAGAGAGATTGGGAGTGTGAGAGAGAGAGATTGGGAGTGTGAGAGAGAGAGATTGGGAGTGTGAGAGAGAGAGAGATTGGGAGTGTGAGAGAGAGAGATTGAGAGTGTGAGAGAGAGAGAGAGATTGGGAGTGTGAGAGAGAGAGAGATTGGGTGTGAGAGAGAGAGAGATTGGGAGTGTGAGAGAGAGAGATTGGGAGTGTGAGAGAGAGAGAGATTGGGAGTGTGAGAGAAAGAGAGAGAGAAAGGGAGAGAGAGAGAGAGCAGAGCCCGAGCAGCAACCGGAGCACGGAGCCTGAAGCCGGAGAAAGGCCCGAGGAACCGGGCCGAGCGAGGCACCGGAGAGAAGGAGAGCGAGCAGCAACAGGAATCGACCCAGACCGGGAGGAGCGGCCCGAGCCAGTCAAAGAGGCGAGTGGAGAGGTAGGGGTGCCGGATCGGGTCGGGCCTGGAGAGCGAGCAAGCCCGGGGCCTGAAACCCGAGAAACTCCGCGGTCGGAGAAACTCGGACAAACACCGGGGCCGGGACAGCACAGCCGAGCCGAGGGGCTGGGGACAGGGCAGAAGCCCGGAGAGAGCGTTGGGAGCTGAGAGCTGAGCGCGCGAAATTTGAACGAAGGGAAACGGCTGAAAGGAGAAAAGGAGCAAAGAGAGGTAACTGCACCTAGAGAGAGAGAGAGGAGAGGAAACACCAGCTGGAGAGAAAAAGCCGGAGAAATAAGTTTTACCTAACTCTACCTAAGTTTCATTTTAGTTAAAGTTAGTTCGGAAAAAGTTTAATTTTATTTAAATTTAGCTCGAAAAAAAAAAAAAAAACCTGAAAAAAGAACAACAAACCCGCGAGGAAAAGGAATAGAAACCCGAGAGAAACGATAAACTACCCGAACCAAGAGCCTGTGAGAAAAAGAGAAAGATAAACCTTTAAGAGCAGCTATATCAAAGATGAACCCCTGAAAAACTCCCAATTTTGGACCTAAAAGTGGGCTAAGGTGGAACACGACACAAAAAAGAGAAAAAAAAAGTTATCTATCTGAGACAAAAAACAAACGACTACAATGAGCAGGGAAATGATATATCCTGAGCAATGCACAAAAAATAAAGCAAAGGAAAAATACAAGTACACAACACTAAAAAATAACCCAGAAATCCTCTACGTGGACTATACCACACACAAAGGGACTAAGCTGAAGAACAACCTCATATTCTACACCGAATACGTCACCTCCTGGAAGGAGACTTTACAAAAACACTACACATACGTCTCCAGTGAAGGTATTGGCAGTGGAGGCAGACTGAAAATATGTAAAGATGGAAACCTAGATAAAGATGACCCCCTGCTAACCATAAGCTACTACAACAAAAATAGAAAGATCATGATACAGGGGAATGTGGAAAATCTGGACACCTTCGAAAAGGAATTCCCCCAGTTGAAAACTAAGGCAGACACAAAGAGGACCAATGGACAGGAAGCAAAAGAGAGTCGAACAGAGGATGAGGAGAGCCAAGTGGAGGAAGAAGAAGAGAGACCAGCAGAGGAAAACACCTCCCTGTACATCTCCACCCCCCCCACACCTCTCAACGAAAACAAAATGATGAAAGAGAATCTGGCCAAACTAGAACTTGATTTCAACGAATACAGAGAAACACTGGCCAAGAATTTGAAGGAGGAATTCAAACAGCTAAAAACGGAATACGAGTCCACCATCCACAAGATGAGAAAGACCATAGAGGAGCAAAGAAATGAGATCAAAGAACTCCGTACTCAACAAAACAAAACGAAGGAGACCGTAGAAAGGCTCAGCAGGCAACACAAACCTCTTAAGGTCCAAAAACCTGAGGACACAAAAACAACACACAAAAGGACACAGAACCCGCCGGATGCCACCCCACACGAAGACACACCGAAAGCCACAAACCCCGCTCCAACCAGCCCTCAGTCGAGTCATACCCAGACTACTGCTACCCAGTCCTCACACACAGGAACACAAAAACCGACAGATACCCCCCCAAACGAGGACACACCGAAAGCCCCAAACCCCGCTCCTGCCACACAACATATCCCAGAAACCCAGCCAACAACCAGCCACCAGGCGAGTCCTACCCAGACTACTGTTACCCAGTCTGAACCAGCCCCTCAGGCGGTCCTGCTGACCGACTCCAACGGAAAGTTTCTGGACCCCCAGAGGCTGTTCCCAGACCATCAAGTCCTGAAAAAATGGTGCAGCAACACAGGCCAAGCAATGAAGATCCTGAACAAAGAATCCCTTGGAAGCCCCAAATGGATTGTGATCCACACAGGCACGAACGACCTACGCACCCTACAGGAAGGCACGGCTTGGGCGGTGAGCAGGATGGCAGAAAAGGCCAGCAGGGAATTCCCCGAGGCGCGGATCGTGATCTCCACACTACTGCCCAGAAAGGACACCCCAGCCTACATAATCCACAACACCAACAGGGAGATCGACACGAGATGTTCTGTCCTCCCCAACGTCTCCCTGGCCCATCATCCAAACATCAACACAAGGGACCTCTATGACGAAATACATCTACTCAAACAGCGGATGTGGGTCTTCGCAAGAAACCTCATAAACACTGCCAAAAGACACAGCCCTCCCACCCCCCCTACCATTGGGAGCCCAAACAGGACCACCAATGTCCCCCACCCCCCTTTACAAAACCGACAACAGAACCGTGCTTTTATACCTGACCCAAGACCCCCCTCTAGACCACAGACTGTAGACCAAGAACTGAGAAAGATCATGACGATGCTGAACAGCCTGATAGAAAGCCGGAGAAATTATTAATATTGTTATTTATCATTATCATTATTGTTATCTTATCAGTATTATTACTATTATTAGATAGATATATGTGCATGCCTCATGAAATTTATACTAAATCATCACTTAGCATTATAGAAAATAGTGTTTCCACACTCATCCCACAAAATAGGTCCATTTTATTTTGTTTTATTGAACTATATAAATGCGTTCTTTCCACATAAGCTGCTGGAATATCCAGGGCCTCCGCTCCTCAACTTTTGGGATGAAGAGTACAGACCCTGAATTCCTAAAAGCTATAAAAGACATTGATATAATTGTGTTAACAGAAACATGGTGCCAAAAGGACATGCCGACCCACTGTCCTCCAATGTACCATGAAATCATTGTGCCCTCAGTAAAGAACACTAAAACACGCAAGGGCAGAACCTCCGGGGGAATATTGGTGTGGTATAAGGGAGAACTGGACAAACACATCTCACCGGTAAAACAGGGGAAATCACACGTATGGCTAAAACTAGATAAAAATATAGGAATAGCAAAAAAAGATGTTTACTTATGTGCGATCTACATACCTCCAATAGATTCGCCATATTTCGAAGAGGAGTTATTTGATACTCTCCACATGGAAATCAGCCATTTCCAGGCCCAAGGAAAGGTGATAATATGTGGGGACCTAAATGCAAGGACCGGTTGTGAACCTGACTTCATAGACCCACAGGGAAACAACCATGTGTTTGGCCAGACCCCTTTAGATGTCACACCAGCCATCGCAAATCGGAACAACCTTGATCGTGAAATAAACAAAAGCGGTAGGGAGGTAGTGCAACTCTGCCGAGCCTTAGGCCTGTACATAGTTAATGGTAGGTTCAGAGGGGACTCCCAAGGGAGACTCACATACTCCTCAACTCTTGGGTCTAGTGTGGTGGACTATACAATCACTGACCTGGACCCCTGCGATATCAACGCATTCACTGTCAGGCAACAATCCCCCCTCTCAGACCATAACCAAATAAATGTGTACCTTAAACTTTCTGCCCAAACTACAGACACAAAAAAGGAACACAGTAAGCTACATAAAATAAACCAGACATACAGATGGGCCCCAGACAGTGGAGATAAATTCATCACAGCACTAAATTCACCTGATCTCACAAGTAAAATTTCAAAATTTAAAGAAAATCTATATGAGATCACCAGAGATGGTGTAAACACGGCCATAGAGGATATAAATATGATCTTCCATGAGGCAGCTGTAAAAGCCGACCTCGTGAAACAGAAGAGGAAGCATCACAAAAGACAAAATAAAAATATGAAATGGTTTGACCACGAATGCAAAAATGCCAGAAAAGACCTGAGAAAAATATCAAACCAAAAGCATCGGCAACCAAACAATCCGGACCTACGTACTAGATACAATGAAACCCTCAAAAGATATAAACACACCATTAGGAACAAAACACAAAACTATACCCACAAAATACTCGAAGAAATAGAAAACTCCACCAATCCAAAACAATTCTGGGAAATGTGGAATAACCTGAGTACAACACAATTGCAAGCATTACCAATCCAAGATGGCGACATCTGGAGAACACATTTTGAAAACCTCTACAAAGACATCCCAAAAAACAAAACAAACCCAAGTCAACATCAGGTCACAGAAAAACTCCACACATTAGAAGCAACAATTAAAGACAACCAAAACCCTCTAGACTCCCCAATCACATGGAAAGAACTGGCCACAAAAACAAAATCTCTCCACCTAAAGAAAGCCTGTGGCCCAGACAACATCAAAAATGAAATGCTAAAGTTCAGCAATATGGAGATGCAGAGTGCGATACTCAAACTATTCAACATCATATTACGCTCAGGCTGTTTTCCCGATATCTGGTGCCAAGGACTAATCTCCCCCATATATAAAAGTGGAAACAAATCAGACCCAAATAACTACCGCGGCATCTGTGTCAACAGTTGTCTAGGGAAGTTATTCTGCAGTATTCTAAATAGTAGATTACTTGATTTTCTTAACAAACATAATATCCTCAGAAAAAACCAAATAGGCTTTCTTCCAAAACACCGCACCGCCGACCATATCTATACCCTTCACACCCTCATTGAAAAACATAAACACCAAACAAAAAATGGGAAAATATTCGCCTGTTTCATCGACTTCAAGAAAGCCTTTGACTCTATATGGCACGAAGGGCTCTATTATAAACTTCTTCAGTGTGGAATAGGGGGCAAAGTCTATGACCTTATTAAATCAATGTATCTGAAAAACAAATGCGGGGTCAAAATTGGAGACAAACGCACCGATTTCTTCACCCAGAGAAGAGGCGTCCGGCAGGGCTGCAATTTGAGCCCGACCCTGTTCAACATATACATAAATGAATTAGCAGACATGCTGGAGCAAAGCGAGTCACCAGGTCTCCGTCTCCTGGATGGAGAAGTGAAGTCCCTGTTCTATGCGGACGACCTGGTTCTGCTGTCTCCCACAGAACAGGGATTACAGCAACAACTAGACCTACTCGACAAATACTGCCAAAATTGGGCTCTAACAGTAAATCTAAAGAAAACCAACATCATGATTTTTCAGAAAAGACCCAGATGTCAGGAAAACAAATACCAGTTTACCCTCAGTGATACCACTATAGGACACACTATGAGCTACACCTACCTTGGTCTAACTATTACAGCATCAGGGAGCTTCAGCATAGCAGTGAATGCACTAAAAGAAAAAGCCCGAAGAGCCCTATATGCAATAAAAAGAAAATTCTACAACATCCAAATCCCAATCAAAATCTGGCTCAAAATTTTTGACAGCATAATCCTGCCCATTGCACTGTACGGTAGTGAAGTATGGGGCCCGCTAAATCACCAAAGCTACACTAAATGGGAAAAACACACAATAGAAGCCCTACATGCAGAATTCTGCCGAAGCATCCTTCGCACCCAAAGAAAAACGCCAACAAATGCATGCAGAGCCGAACTAGGCAGATACCCACTGATAATAAACATCCAAAAACGAGCACTAAACTTCCTAAATCACCTCAAATCTAGCTCCCCAGACACCCTTCATTTCAAAGCCTTTCAGACCCAAGAGCTAAACCCAGAAAAGAGTCCCCTGAGTCAGCTGCTACTGAAACTAAGTACTCAGCCGGACCCTGACCAGCCCCAGACCAACACAGCCGTCCAAACACCAATCCGAGTGAACCAAATCATTAAACAATGCAAAGAAACCTACCTGGAACATTGGAACAAAATAACCGAAAACCAAAGCAGATTAGAATGTTACCGGGCCCTAAAAAGAGAATATAAACTGGCAGACTACCTCACGACCATCAGAGACACAAAACAGAGACAGACCCTCACCAGGTACAGACTAAGCGACCACCAACTGGAAATTGAAAAAGGCAGATACAAGAAATCCTGGCAGCCTAGAGAGAATAGAATATGCGATCAATGTCTGGCTGGCGAGGTGGAAACAGAAATGCATTTCCTCCTAAAATGCGAAAAATTCAACACATCAAGAAACATATTATTCAACAAGCTAAGCCAAACAACCCCAGATTTCAAGGAATTGGATGATCTGTCAAAATTGAGATTAGTCCTAGGAGAAGGAGACAGACCATACCTTGGGGCTAAATATGTAACAACATGTCACAACCTGAGGACTGTTTAAAAGTAAGACTGTTTAAAATTAATATTGAACGTACCAAATGAAGTAGAAAGACTGTTTAAAATTAATATTGTTTAAAAGTAATATTGTATATACCCAACAAATGTCAAATCGATTGACACCTACAGAATGTTGGAAAACTGTACCTTTTTGCTATGTAAGCTTTGGCAATATGGTTCTCTGTAAACTTTCATGCCAATAAAGCATTTGAACTGAACTGAACTGAACTGAACTGATTGGGAGTGTGAGAGAGAGAGAGATTGGGAGTGTGAGAGAGAGAGAGATTGGGAGTGTGAGAAAGGGAGAGATTGGGAGTGAGAGAGAGAGAGATTGGGAGTGTGAGAGAGAGAGATTGGGAGTGTGAGAGAGAGAGAGATTGGGAGTGTGAGAGAGAGAGAGATTGGGAGTGTGAGAGAGAGACTGGGGGAGAGGGAGAGAGTGGGAGAGAGAGAGAGAGAGACTGGGGGGAGAGAGACTGGGGGAGAGAGAGACTGGAGGGGAGAGAGAGAGAGACTGGGGGAGAGAGAGACTGGGGGAGAGAGAGACTGGAGGAGAGAGAGACAGAGAATGGGGGGAGAGAGAGAAAGACTGGGGGGAGAGAGAGAAAGACTGGGGGGGAGAGAGAGAGACAGGGGTAGAGAGAGAGACGGGGAGAGAGAGAGAGAAACTGGGGGGGAGAGAGAGAGCGACTGAGGGGGGAGAGAGAGAAGCATCCTTCGCACCCAAAGAAAAACGCCAACAAATGCATGCAGAGCCGAACTAGGCAGATACCCACTGATAATAAACATCCAAAAACGAGCACTAAACTTCCTAAATCACCTCAAATCTAGCTCCCCAGACACCCTTCATTTCAAAGCCTTTCAGACCCAAGAGCTAAACCCAGAAAAGAGTCCCCTGAGTCAGCTGCTACTGAAACTAAGTACTCAGCCGGACCCTGACCAGCCCCAGACCAACACAGCCGTCCAAACACCAATCCGAGTGAACCAAATCATTAAACAATGCAAAGAAACCTACCTGGAACATTGGAACAAAATAACCGAAAGCCAAAGCAGATTAGAATGTTACCGGGCCCTAAAAAGAGATTATAAACTGGCAGACTACCTCACGACCATCAGAGACACAAAACAGAGACAGACCCTCACCAGGTACAGACTAAGCGACCACCAACTGGAAATTGAAAAAGGCAGATACAAGAAATCCTGGCAGCCTAGAGAGAATAGAATATGCGATCAATGTCTGGCCGGCGAGGTTGAAACAGAAATGCATTTCCTCCTAAAATGCGAAAAATTCAACACATCAAGAAACATATTATTCAACAAGCTAAGCCAAACAACCCCAGATTTCAAGGAATTGGATGACCTGTCAAAATTGAGATTAGTCCTGGGAGAAGGAGACAGACCATACCTTGGGGCCAAATATGTAACAACATGTCACAACCTGAGGACTGTTTAAAAGTAAGACTGTTTAAAATTAATATTGTTAAAAGTAATATTGTATGTACCCAACAAATGTCAAATCGATTGACACCTACAGAATGTTGGAAAACTGTACCTTTTTGCTATGTAAGCTTTGGCAATATGGTTCTCTGTAAACTTTCATGCCAATAAAGCATTTGAATTGGAATTGGAATTGGAATTGGAGAGACAGGGAGAGAGAGAGAGAGAGAGAGAAACTGGGTAGATAGAGAGAGAGAGACTGAGGGGGGAGAGAGAGAGCGACCCAGGGGGAGAGAGAGAGACTGGGGGAGAGAGAGCGAGACGGGAGAGAGAGAGAGAGAGTAGAGAGACTGGGGGGAGAGAGAGGAGAGAGACAGGGGAGAGAGACAGGGGAGAGAGAGAGAGAGAGAGAGAGACGTGGAAGGGAGAGAGAGACTGGGGAGAGAGAGATAGAGAGACTGGCAGACAGAGAGAGAGAGATAGAGAGACGGGGAGCGAGAGAGTGATTGGGGGAGAGAGAGAGAGACTGGAGGAAGGAGAGACTGGAGGAGAGAGAGAGACAGAGAGAGAGAGAGACTGGGAGGGAGAGTCTGGAGGAGAGAGAGAGACTGGGAGACTGGGGGAGAGAGAGACTGGGAGATAGAGAGAGAGAGACTGAGGGGGGAGAGAGAGAGACTGGGGGAGAGAGAGCGAGACAGGAGAGAGAGAGAGAGAGTAGAGAGACTGGGGGGAGAGAGAGGAGAGAGACAGGGGAGAGAGAGAGAGAGAGAGACGGGGAAGGGAGAGAGAGACTGGGGAGAGAGAGATAGAGAGACTGGGAGACAGAGAGAGAGAGATAGAGAGACGGGGAGCGAGAGAGAGATTGGGGGAGAGAGAGAGAGACTGGAGGAGGGAGAGACTGGAGGAGAGAGAGAGACGGAGAGAGAGAGAGACTGGGAGAGAGAGTCCGGAGGAGAGAGAGAGACTGGGAGACTGGGGGAGAGAGAGAGACTGGGAGATAGAGAGAGAGAGAGAGACTGAGGGGGGAGAGAGAGAGAGACGGGGAGAGAGAGAGAAACTGGGGGAGAGAGAGAGACTGGGGAAGAGATAGAGAGACTGGGAGACAGAGAGAGAGAGAGAGAGACTGAGGGGGAGAGTGAGCGACTGAGTGGGGAGAGAGAGAGAGGGAGAGACTGGGGGAGAGAGAGAGAGACTGGAGGAGGGAGAGAGAGAGAGACTGGGGGGAGAAGAGAGAGAGAGAGATTCGGGGGAGAAGAGAAAGAGAGAGAGATTGGGGGGAAGAGAGAGAGACTGGGAGTGTGAGAGAGAGAGAGAGAGACTGGAAGTGAGAGAGAGCGAGAGACTGGGAGTGAGAGAGAGAGAGAGAGAGAGAGAGAGACTGGGAGTGAGAGAGAGAGAGAGAGAGACTGCGAGTGTGAGAGAAAGAGTCTGGGAGTGTGAGAGAGAGTGGGAGTGTGTGAGAGAGAGAGAGACTGGGAGTGTGAGAGAGAGAGAGAGACTGGGAGTGAGAGAGCGAGAGATTGGGAGTGTGAGAGAGAGAGAGATTGGGAGTGAGAGAGAGAGAGCGAGATTGGGAGAGTGAGAGAGAGAGAGACTGGGAGTGTGTGAGAGAGAGAGACTGGGAGTGTGAGAGAGAGAGAGACTGGGAGTGTGAGAGAGAGAGAGATTGGGAGTGTGAGAGAGAGAGATTGGGAGTGTGAGAGAGAGAGAGACTGGGAGTGTGAGAGAGAGAGACTGGGAGTGAGAGAGAGAGAGAGATTGGGAGTGAGAGAGAGAGAGATTGGGAGTGTGAGAGAGAGATTGGGAGTGTGAGAGAGAGAGAGATTGGGAGTGTGAGAGAGAGAGACTGGGAGTGAGAGAGAGAGAGATTGGGAGTGTGAGAGAGAGAGATTGGGAGTGTGAGAGAGAGAGAGATTGGGAGTGTGAGAGGGAGAGAGAGATTGGGAGTGTGAGAGAGAGAGAGATTGGGAGTGTGAGAGAGAGAGATTGGGAGTGTGAGAGAGAGAGAGATTGGGAGTGTGAGAGAGAGAGAGATTGGGAGTGAGAGAGAGAGAGAGAGATTGGGAGAGTGAGAGAGAGAGAGACTGGGAGTGTGTGAGAGAGAGAGATTGGGAGTGTGTATGAGAGATTGGGAGTGTGAGAGAGAGAAACTGGGAGAGAGAGATATTGGGAGTGTGAGAGAGAGAGATTGACAAATACTGCCAAAATTGGGCTCTAACAGTAAATCTAAAGAAAACCAACATCATGATTTTTCAGAAAAGACCCAGATGTCAGGAAAACAAATACCAGTTTACCCTCAGTGATACCACTATAGGACACACTATGAGCTACACCTACCTTGGTCTAACTATTACAGCATCAGGGAGCTTCAGCATAGCAGTGAATGCACTAAAAGAAAAAGCCCGAAGAGCCCTATATGCAATAAAAAGAAAATTCTACAACATCCAAATCCCAATCAAAATCTGGCTCAAAATTTTTGACAGCATAATCCTGCCCATTGCACTGTACGGTAGTGAAGTATGGGGCCCGCTAAATCACCAAAGCTACACTAAATGGGAAAAACACACAATAGAAGCCCTACATGCAGAATTCCGCCGAAGCATCCTTCGCACCCAAAGAAAAACGCCAACAAATGCATGCAGAGCCGAACTAGGCAGATACCCACTGATAATAAACATCCAAAAACGAGCACTAAACTTCCTAAATCACCTCAAATCTAGCTCCCCAGACACCCTTCATTTCAAAGCCTTTCAGACCCAAGAGCTAAACCCAGAAAAGAGTCCCCTGAGTCAGCTGCTACTGAAACTAAGTACTCAGCCGGACCCTGACCAGCCCCAGACCAACACAGCCGTCCAAACACCAATCCGAGTGAACCAAATCATTAAAAAATGCAAAGAAACCTACCTGGAACATTGGAACAAAATAACCGAAAGCCAAAGCAGATTAGAATGTTACCGGGCCCTAAAAAGAGAATATAAACTGGCAGACTACCTCATGACCATCAGAGACACAAAACAGAGACAGACCCTCACCAGGTACAGACTAAGCGACCACCAACTGGAAATTGAAAAAGGCAGATACAAGAAATCCTGGCAGCCTAGAGAGAATAGAATATGCGATCAATGTCTGGCTGGCGAGGTTGAAACAGAAATGCATTTCCTCCTAAAATGCGAAAAATTCAACACATCAAGAAACATATTATTCAACAAGCTAAGCCAAACAACCCCAGATTTCAAGGAATTGGATGATCTGTCAAAATTGAGATTAGTCCTAGGAGAAGGAGACAGACCATACCTTGGGGCTAAATATGTAACAACATGTCACAACCTGAGGACTGTTTAAAAGTAAGACTGTTTAAAATTAATATTGAACGTACCAAATGAAGTAGAAAGACTGTTTAAAATTAATATTGTTTAAAAGTAATATTGTATATACCCAACAAATGTCAAATCGATTGACACCTACAGAATGTTGGAAAACTGTACCTTTTTGCTATGTAAGCTTTGGCAATATGGTTCTCTGTAAACTTTCATGCCAATAAAGCATTTGAACTGAACTGAACTGAACTGAGATTGGGAGTGTGAGAGAGAGAGATTGGGAGTGTGAGAGAGAGAGAGATTGGGAGTGTGAGAGAGAGAGAGAGATTGGGAGTGTGAGAGAGAGAGAGAGATTGGGAGTGTGAGAGAGAGAGATTGGGAGTGTGAGAGAGAGAGATTGGGAGTGTGAGAGAGAGAGAGATTGGGAGTGTGAGAGAGAGAGATTGAGAGTGTGAGAGAGAGAGAGAGATTGGGAGTGTGAGAGAGAGAGAGAGATTGGGTGTGAGAGAGAGAGAGATTGGGAGTGTGAGAGAGAGAGATTGGGAGTGTGAGAGAGAGAGAGATTGGGAGTGTGAGAGAAAGAGATTGGGAGTGTGAGAGAGAGAGAGATTGGGAGTGTGAGAGAGAGAGAGATTGGGAGTGTGAGAGAGAGAGAGATTGGGAGTGTGAGAGAGAGACTGGGGGAGAGGGAGAGAGTGGGAGAGAGAGAGAGAGAGACTGGGGGGAGAGAGACTGGGGGAGAGAGAGACTGGAGGGGAGAGAGAGAGAGACTGGGGGGAGAGAGAGACTGGGGGAGAGACATCAAGAAACACATTATTCAACAAGCTAAGCCAAACAACCCCAGATTTCAAGGAATTGGATGACCTGTCAAAATTGAGATTAGTCCTGGGAGAAGGAGACAGACCATACCTTGGGGCCAAATATGTAACAACATGTCACAACCTGAGGACTGTTTAAAAGTAAGACTGTTTAAAATTAATATTGAACGTACCAAATGAAGTAGAAAGACTGTTTAAAATTAATATTGTTTAAAAGTAATATTGTACGTACCCAACAAATGTCAAATCGATTGACACCTACAGAATGTTGGAAAACTGTACCTTTTTGCTATGTAAGCTTTGGCAATATGGTTCTCTGTAAACTTTCATGCCAATAAAGCATTTGAATTGGAATTCAATTGGAAAATTGGAGAGAGATTGGGAGTGTGAGAGAGAGATAGATTGGGAGTGAGAGAGAGAGAGATTGGGAGTGTGAGAGAGAGATTGGGAGTGAGAGAGAGAGAGACTGGGAGTGTGAGAGAGAGAGAGATTGGGAGTGTGAGAGAGATTGGGAGTGTGAGAGAGAGAGATTGGGAGTGTGAGAGAGAGAGATTGGGAGTGTGAGAGAGAGATTGGGAGTGTGAGAGAGAGAGAGATTGGGAGTGTGAGAGAGAGAGAGATTGGGAGTGTGAGAGAGAGAGAGATTGGGAGTGAGAGAAAGAGATTGGGAGTGTGAGAGAGAGAGAGATTGGGAGTGTGAGAGAGGGAGAGATTGGGAGTGAGAGAGAGAGAGATTGGGAGTGTGAGAGAGAGAGATTGGGAGTGTGAGAGAGAGAGAGATTGGGAGTGTGAGAGAGAGAGAGATTGGGAGTGTGAGAGAGAGACTGGGGGAGAGGGAGAGAGTGGGAGAGAGAGAGAGAGAGACTGGGGGGAGAGAGACTGGGGGAGAGAGAGACTGGAGGGGAGAGAGAGAGAGACTGGGGGGAGAGAGAGACTGGGGGAGAGACATCAAGAAACACATTATTCAACAAGCTAAGCCAAACAACCCCAGATTTCAAGGAATTGGATGACCTGTCAAAATTGAGATTAGTCCTGGGAGAAGGAGACAGACCATACCTTGGGGCCAAATATGTAACAACATGTCACAACCTGAGGACTGTTTAAAAGTAAGACTGTTTAAAATTAATATTGTTAAAAGTAATATTGTATGTACCCAACAAATGTCAAATCGATTGACACCTACAGAATGTTGGAAAACTGTACCATTTTGCTATGTAAGCTTTGGCAATATGGTTCTCTGTAAACTTTCATGCCAATAAAGCATTTGAATTGGAATTGGAATTGGAATTGGAGAGACAGGGAGAGAGAGAGAGAGAGAGAGAAACTGGGTAGATAGAGAGAGAGAGACTGAGGGGGGAGAGAGAGAGCCGGGAGAGAGAGAGAGAGAGTAGAGAGACTGGGGGGGGAGAGAGGAGAGAGACAGGGGAGAGAGACAGGGGAGAGAGAGAGAGAGAGAGAGAGACGTGGAAGGGAGAGAGAGACTGGGGAGAGAGAGATAGAGAGACTGGCAGACAGAGAGAGAGAGATAGAGAGACGGGGAGCGAGAGAGTGATTGGGGGAGAGAGAGAGAGACTGGAGGAAGGAGAGACTGGAGGAGAGAGAGAGACAGAGAGAGAGAGAGACTGGGAGGGAGAGTCTGGAGGAGAGAGAGAGACTGGGCGACTGGGGGAGAGAGAGACTGGGAGATAGAGAGAGAGAGACTGAGGGGGGAGAGAGAGAGACTGGGGGAGAGAGAGCGAGACAGGAGAGAGAGAGAGAGAGAGAGTAGAGAGACTGGGGGGAGAGAGAGGAGAGAGACAGGGGAGAGAGAGAGAGAGAGAGACGGGGAAGGGAGAGAGAGACTGGGGAGAGAGAGATAGAGAGACTGGGAGACAGAGAGAGAGAGATAGAGAGACGGGGAGCGAGAGAGAGATTGGGGGAGAGAGAGAGAGACTGGAGGAGGGAGAGACTGGAGGAGAGAGAGAGACGGAGAGAGAGAGAGACTGGGAGAGAGAGTCCGGAGGAGAGAGAGAGACTGGGAGACTGGGGGAGAGAGAGAGACTGGGAGATAGAGAGAGAGAGAGAGACTGAGGGGGGAGAGAGAGAGAGACGGGGAGAGAGAGAGAAACTGGGGGAGAGAGAGAGACTGGGGAAGAGATAGAGAGACTGGGAGACAGAGAGAGAGAGAGAGAGACTGAGGGGGAGAGTGAGCGACTGAGTGGGGAGAGAGAGAGGGAGAGACTGGGGGAGAGAGAGAGAGACTGGAGGAGGGAGAGAGAGAGAGACTGGGGGGAGAAGAGAGAGAGAGAGATTCGGGGGAGAAGAGAAAGAGAGAGAGATTGGGGGGAAGAGAGAGAGACTGGGAGTGTGAGAGAGAGAGAGAGAGACTGGAAGTGAGAGAGAGCGAGAGACTGGGAGTGAGAGAGAGAGAGAGAGAGAGAGAGAGACTGGGAGTGAGAGAGAGAGAGAGAGAGACTGCGAGTGTGAGAGAAAGAGTCTGGGAGTGTGAGAGAGAGTGGGAGTGTGTGAGAGAGAGAGAGACTGGGAGTGTGAGAGAGAGAGAGAGACTGGGAGTGAGAGAGCGAGAGATTGGGAGTGTGAGAGAGAGAGAGATTGGGAGTGAGAGAGAGAGAGCGAGATTGGGAGAGTGAGAGAGAGAGAGACTGGGAGTGTGTGAGAGAGAGAGACTGGGAGTGTGAGAGAGAGAGAGATTGGGAGTGTGAGAGAGAGAGATTGGGAGTGTGAGAGAGAGAGAGAGACTGGGAGTGTGAGAGAGAGAGACTGGGAGTGAGAGAGAGAGAGAGATTGGGAGTGAGAGAGAGAGAGATTGGGAGTGTGAGAGAGAGATTGGGAGTGTGAGAGAGAGAGAGATTGGGAGTGTGAGAGAGAGAGACTGGGAGTGAGAGAGATTGGGAGTGTGAGAGAGAGAGATTGGGAGTGTGAGAGAGAGAGAGATTGGGAGTGTGAGAGGGAGAGAGAGATTGGGAGTGTGAGAGAGAGAGAGATTGGGAGTGTGAGAGAGAGAGATTGGGAGTGTGAGAGAGAGAGAGATTGGGAGTGTGAGAGAGAGCGAGATTGGGAGTGAGAGAGAGAGAGAGATTGGGAGAGTGAGAGAGAGAGAGACTGGGAGTGTGTGAGAGAGAGAGATTGGGAGTGTGTATGAGAGATTGGGAGTGTGAGAGAGAGAAACTGGGAGAGAGAGATATTGGAGAGTGTGAGAGAGAGAGATTGACAAATACTGCCAAAATTGGGCTCTAACAGTAAATCTAAAGAAAACCAACATCATGATTTTTCAGAAAAGACCCAGATGTCAGGAAAACAAATACCAGTTTACCCTCAGTGATACCACTATAGGACACACTATGAGCTACACCTACCTTGGTCTAACTATTACAGCATCAGGGAGCTTCAGCATAGCAGTGAATGCACTAAAAGAAAAAGCCCGAAGAGCCCTATATGCAATAAAAAGAAAATTCTACAACATCCAAATCCCAATCAAAATCTGGCTCAAAATTTTTGACAGCATAATCCTGCCCATTGCACTGTACGGTAGTGAAGTATGGGGCCCGCTAAATCACCAAAGCTACACTAAATGGGAAAAACACACACAATAGAAGCCCTACATGCAGAATTCCGCCGAAGCATCCTTCGCACCCAAAGAAAAACGCCAACAAATGCATGCAGAGCCGAACTAGGCAGATACCCACTGATAATAAACATCCAAAAACGAGCACTAAACTTCCTAAATCACCTCAAATCTAGCTCCCCAGACACCCTTCATTTCAAAGCCTTTCAGACCCAAGAGCTAAACCCAGAAAAGAGTCCCCTGAGTCAGCTGCTACTGAAACTAAGTACTCAGCCGGACCCTGACCAGCCCCAGACCAACACAGCCGTCCAAACACCAATCCGAGTGAACCAAATCATTAAAAAATGCAAAGAAACCTACCTGGAACATTGGAACAAAATAACCGAAAGCCAAAGCAGATTAGAATGTTACCGGGCCCTAAAAAGAGAATATAAACTGGCAGACTACCTCATGACCATCAGAGACACAAAACAGAGACAGACCCTCACCAGGTACAGACTAAGCGACCACCAACTGGAAATTGAAAAAGGCAGATACAAGAAATCCTCCTAGAGAGAATAGAATATGCGATCAATGTCTGGCTGGCGAGGTTGAAACAGAAATGCATTTCCTCCTAAAATGCGAAAAATTCAACACATCAAGAAACATATTATTCAACAAGCTAAGCCAAACAACCCCAGATTTCAAGGAATTGGATGACCTGTCAAAATTGAGATTAGTCCTGGGAGAAGGAGACAGACCATACCTTGGGGCTAAATATGTAACAACATGTCACAACCTGAGGACTGTTTAAAAGTAAGACTGTTTAAAATTAATATTGAACGTACCAAATGAAGTAGAAAGACTGTTTAAAATTAATATTGTTTAAAAGTAATATTGTATATACCCAACAAATGTCAAATCGATTGACACCTACAGAATGTTGGAAAACTGTACCTTTTTGCTATGTAAGCTTTGGCAATATGGTTCTCTGTAAATTTTCATGCCAATAAATCATTTGAACTGAACTGAACTGAACTGAGATTGGGAGTGTGAGAGAGAGAGATTGGGAGTGTGAGAGAGAGAGAGATTGGGAGTGTGAGAGAGAGAGAGAGATTGGGAGTGTGAGAGAGAGAGAGAGATTGGGAGTGTGAGAGAGAGAGATTGGGAGTGTGAGAGAGAGAGATTGGGAGTGTGAGAGAGAGAGAGATTGGGAGTGTGAGAGAGAGAGATTGAGAGTGTGAGAGAGAGAGAGAGATTGGGAGTGTGAGAGAGAGAGAGAGATTGGGTGTGAGAGAGAGAGAGATTGGGAGTGTGAGAGAGAGAGATTGGGAGTGTGAGAGAGAGAGAGATTGGGAGTGTGAGAGAAAGAGATTGGGAGTGTGAGAGAGAGAGAGATTGGGAGTGTGAGAGAGAGAGAGATTGGGAGTGTGAGAGAGGGAGAGATTGGGAGTGAGAGAGAGAGAGATTGGGAGTGTGAGAGAGAGAGATTGGGAGTGTGAGAGAGAGAGAGATTGGGAGTGTGAGAGAGAGAGAGATTGGGAGTGTGAGAGAGAGACTGGGGGAGAGGAGAGAGTGGGAGAGAGAGAGAGAGAGACTGGGGGGAGAGAGACTGGGGGAGAGAGAGACTGGAGGGGAGAGAGAGAGAGACTGGGGGGAGAGAGAGACTGGGGGAGAGACATCAAGAAACACATTATTCAACAAGCTAAGCCAAACAACCCCAGATTTCAAGGAATTGGATGACCTGTCAAAATTGAGATTAGTCCTGGGAGAAGGAGACAGACCATACCTTGGGGACAATATGTAACAACATGTCACAACCTGAGGACTGTTTAAAAGTAAGACTGTTTAAAATTAATATTGAACGTACCAAATGAAGTAGAAAGACTGTTTAAAATTAATATTGTTTAAAAGTAATATTGTACGTACCCAACAAATGTCAAATCGATTGACACCTACAGAATGTTGGAAAACTGTACCTTTTTGCTATGTAAGCTTTGGCAATATGGTTCTCTGTAAACTTTCATGCCAATAAAGCATTTGAATTGGAATTGAATTGGAAAATTGGAGAGAGATTGGGAGTGTGAGAGAGAGATAGATTGGGAGTGAGAGGGAGAGAGATTGGGAGTGTGAGAGAGAGATTGGGAGTGAGAGAGAGAGAGACTGGGAGTGTGAGAGAGAGAGAGATTGGGAGTGTGAGAGAGATTGGGAGTGTGAGAGAGAGAGATTGGGAGTGTGAGAGAGAGAGATTGGGAGTGTGAGAGAGAGATTGGGAGTGTGAGAGAGAGAGAGATTGGGAGTGTGAGAGAGAGAGAGATTGGGAGTGTGAGAGAGAGAGAGATTGGGAGTGAGAGAAAGAGATTGGGAGTGTGAGAGAGAGAGATTGGGAGGTGTTGGAGAGTGAGAGAGAGAGAGATTGGGAGTGTGAGAGAGGGAGAGATTGGGAGTGAGAGAGAGAGAGATTGGGAGTGTGAGAGAGAGAGATTGGGAGTGTGAGAGAGAGAGATTGGGAGTGTGAGAGAGAGAGAGATTGGGAGTGTGAGAGAGAGACTGGGGGAGAGGGAGAGAGTGGGAGAGAGAGAGAGAGAGACTGGGGGGAGAGAGACTGGGGGAGAGAGAGACTGGAGGGGAGAGAGAGAGAGACTGGGGGGAGAGAGAGACTGGGGGAGAGAGAGACTGGAGGAGAGAGAGACAGAGAATGGGGGGGAGAGAGAGAAAGACTGGGGGGGAGAGAGAGAAAGACTGGGGGGGAGAGAGAGAGACAGGGGTAGAGAGAGAGACGGGGAGAGAGAGAGAGAAACTGGGGGGGAGAGAGAGAGCGACTGAGGGGGGAGAGAGAGAAGCATCCTTCGCACCCAAAGAAAAACGCCAACAAATGCATGCAGAGCCGAACTAGGCAGATACCCACTGATAATAAACATCCAAAAGCGAGCACTAAACTTCCTAAATCACCTCAAATCTAGCTCCCCAGACACCCTTCATTTCAAAGCCTTTCAGACCCAAGAGCTAAACCCAGAAAAGAGTCCCCTGAGTCAGCTGCTACTGAAACTAAGTACTCAGCCAGACCCTGACCAGCCCCAGACCAACACAGCCGTCCAAACACCAATCCGAGTGAACCAAATCATTAAACAATGCAAAGAAACCTACCTGGAACATTGGAACAAAATAACCGAAAGCCAAAGCAGATTAGAATGTTACCGGGCCCTAAAAAGAGATTATAAACTGGCAGACTACCTCACGGACCATCAGAGTCATAAAACAGAGACAGACCCTCACCAGGTACAGACTAAGCGACCACCAACTGGAAATTGAAAAAGGCAGATACAAGAAATCCTGGCAGCCTAGAGAGAATAGAATATGCGATCAATGTCTGGCCGGCGAGGTTGAAACAGAAATGCATTTCCTCCTAAAATGCGAAAAATTCAACACATCAAGAAACATATTATTCAACAAGCTAAGCCAAACAACCCCAGATTTCAAGGAATTGGATGACCTGTCAAAATTGAGATTAGTCCTGGGAGAAGGAGACAGACCATACCTTGGGGCCAAATATGTAACAACATGTCACAACCTGAGGACTGTTTAAAAGTAAGACTGTTAAAATTAATATTGTTAAAAGTAATATTGTATGTACCCAACAAATGTCAAATCGATTGACACCTACAGAATGTTGGAAAACTGTACCTTTTTGCTATGTAAGCTTTGGCAATATGGTTCTCTGTAAACTTTCATGCCAATAAAGCATTTGAATTGGAATTGGAATTGGAATTGGAGAGACAGGGAGAGAGAGAGAGAGAGAGAGAAACTGGGTAGATAGAGAGAGAGAGACTGAGGGGGGAGAGAGAGAGCGACCCAGGGGGAGAGAGAGAGACTGGGGGAGAGAGAGCGAGACGGGAGAGAGAGAGAGAGAGTAGAGAGACTGGGGGGAGAGAGAGGAGAGAGACAGGGGAGAGAGACAGGGGAGAGAGAGAGAGAGAGAGAGAGACGTGGAAGGGAGAGAGAGACTGGGGAGAGAGAGATAGAGAGACTGGCAGACAGAGAGAGAGAGATAGAGAGACGGGGAGCGAGAGAGTGATTGGGGGAGAGAGAGAGAGACTGGAGGAAGGAGAGACTGGAGGAGAGAGAGAGACAGAGAGAGAGAGAGACTGGGAGGGAGAGTCTGGAGGAGAGAGAGAGACTGGGAGACTGGGGGAGAGAGAGACTGGGAGATAGAGAGAGAGAGACTGAGGGGGGGAGAGAGAGAGACTGGGGGAGAGAGAGCGAGACAGGAGAGAGAGAGAGAGAGAGTAGAGAGACTGGGGGGAGAGAGAGGAGAGAGACAGGGGAGAGAGAGAGAGAGAGAGAGACGGGGAAGGGAGAGAGAGACTGGGGAGAGAGAGATAGAGAGACTGGGAGACAGAGAGAGAGAGATAGAGAGACGGGGAGCGAGAGAGAGATTGGGGGAGAGAGAGAGAGACTGGAGGAGGGAGAGACTGGAGGAGAGAGACGGAGAGAGAGAGAGACTGGGAGAGAGAGTCCGGAGGAGAGAGAGAGACTGGGAGACTGGGGGAGAGAGAGAGACTGGGAGATAGAGAGAGAGAGAGAGACTGAGGGGGGAGAGAGAGAGAGACGGGGAGAGAGAGAGAAACTGGGGGAGAGAGAGAGACTGGGGAAGAGATAGAGAGACTGGGAGACAGAGAGAGAGAGAGAGAGACTGAGGGAGAGAGAGAGAGACTGAGGGGGAGAGTGAGCGACTGAGTGGGGAGAGAGAGAGGGAGAGACTGGGGGAGAGAGAGAGAGACTGGAGGAGGGAGAGAGAGAGAGACTGGGGGGAGAAGAGAGAGAGAGAGATTCGGGGGAGAAGAGAAAGAGAGAGAGATTGGGGGGAAGAGAGAGAGACTGGGAGTGTGAGAGAGAGAGAGAGAGACTGGAAGTGAGAGAGAGCGAGAGACTGGGAGTGAGAGAGAGAGAGAGAGAGAGAGAGAGACTGGGAGTGAGAGAGAGAGAGAGAGACTGGGAGTGTGAGAGAAAGAGTCTGGGAGTGTCAGAGAGAGTGGGAGTGTGTGAGAGAGAGAGAGACTGGGAGTGTGAGAGAGAGAGAGAGACTGGGAGTGAGAGAGAGAGAGATTGGGAGTGTGAGAGAGAGAGAGATTGGGAGTGAGAGAGAGAGAGCGAGATTGGGAGAGTGAGAGAGAGAGAGACTGGGAGTGTGTGAGAGAGAGAGACTGGGAGTGTGAGAGAGAGAGAGATTGGGAGTGTGAGAGAGAGAGATTGGGAGTGTGAGAGAGAGAGACTGGGAGTGTGAGAGAGAGAGACTGGGAGTGAGAGAGAGAGAGAGATTGGGAGTGAGAGAGAGAGAGATTGGGAGTGTGAGAGAGAGATTGGGAGTGTGAGAGAGAGAGAGATTGGGAGTGTGAGAGAGAGAGACTGGGAGTGAGAGAGAGAGAGATTGGGAGTGTGAGAGAGAGAGAGACTGGGAGTGAGAGAGAGAGAGATTGGGAGTGTGAGAGAGAGAGAGATTGGGAGTGTGAGAGAGAGAGATTGGGAGTGTGAGAGAGAGAGAGATTGGGAGTGTGAGAGAGAGAGAGATTGGGAGTGTGAGACAGAGAGAGATAGGGAGTGTGAGAGAGAGAGATTGGGAGTGTGAGAGAGAGAGAGATTGGGAGTGTGAGAGAGAGAGAGATTGGGAGTGAGAGAGAGAGAGAGATTGGGAGAGTGAGAGAGAGAGAAACTGGGAGTGTGTGAGAGAGAGAGATTGGGAGTGTGAGAGAGAGAGATTGGGAGTGTGAGAGAGAGAGACTGGGAGTGTGAGAGAGAGAGATTGGGAGTGTGAGAGAGAGATTGGGAGTGTGAGAGAGAGAGAGATTGGGAGTGTGAGAGAGAGAGACTGGGAGTGAGAGAGAGAGAGATTGGGAGTGTGAGAGAGAGAGAGAGACTGGGAGTGAGAGAGAGAGAGACTGGGAGTGAGAGAGAGAGAAAGATTGGGAGTGAGAGAGAGAGAGATTGGGAGTGTGAGAGAGAGATTGGGAGTGTGAGAGAAAGAGATTGAGAGTGTGAGAGAGCGAGATTGGGAGTGTGAGAGAGAGAGAGATTGGGAGTGTGAGAGAGAGATTGGGAGTGTGAGAGAGCGAGATTGGGAGTGTGAGAGAGAGATTGGAGTGTGAGAGAGAGAGATTGGGAGTGTGAGAGAGAGAGAGATTGGGAGTGTGAGTGAGAGAGAGACTGGGAGTGTGTGAGAGAGATTGGGAGTGTGAGAGAGAGAAACTGGGAGAGAGAGAGAGATTGGGAGTGTGAGAGAGAGAGATTGGGAGTGTGAGAGAGAGAGATTGGGAGTGTGAGAGAGAGAGAGATTGGGAGTGTGAGAGAGAGAGATTGGGAGTGTGAGAGAGAGAGAGAGATTGGGAGTGTGAGAGAGAGAGAGAGATTGGGAGTGTGAGAGAGAGAGATTGGGAGTGTGAGAGAGAGAGATTGGGAGTGTGAGAGAGAGAGAGATTGGGAGTGTGAGAGAAAGAGATTGAGAGTGTGAGAGAGAGAGAGATTGGGAGTGTGAGAGAGAGAGAGAGAGATTGGGAGTGTGAGAGAGAGAGAGATTGGGAGTGTGAGAGAGAGATTGGGAGTGAGAGAGAGAGAGAGAGTGGGAGTGCGAGAGAGAGAGAGAGATTGGGAGTGTGAGAGAGATTGGGAGTGTTAGAGAGAGATTGGAAGTGTGAGAGAGAGAGATTGGGAGTGTGATAGAGAGAGATTGGGAGTGTGAGAGAGAGATTGGGAGTGTGAGAGAGAGAGAGATTGGGAGTGTGAGAGAGAGAGATTGGGAGTGTGAGAGAGAGATTGGGAGTGTGAGAGAGAGAGATTGGGAGTGTGAGAGAGCGAGAGATTGGGAGTGTGAGAGAGAGAGATTGGGAGTGTGAGAGAGATTGGGAGTGTGAGAGAGAGAGTGATTGGGAGTGTGAGAGAGAGAGAGATTTGGAGTGTCAGAGAGAGAGATTGGGAGTGTGTGAGAGAGGGAGATTGGGAGTGTGAGAGAGAGAGATTGGGAGTGTGAGAGAGAGAGAGATTGGGAGTGTCAGAGAGAGAGATTGGGAGTGTGAGAGAGAGAGAGATTGGGAGTGTCAGAGAGAGAGATTGGGAGTGTGAGAGAGAGAGGGATTGGGAGTGTGAGAGAGAGGGAGAGAGATTGGGAGTGTGAGAGAGAGAGAGATTGGGAGTGTGAGAGAGAGATTGGGCGTGTGAGACAGAGAGAGATTGGGAGTGTGAGAGAGAGAGACTGGGAGTGAGAGAGAGAGAGATTGGGAGTGTGAGAGAGAGAGAGACTGGGAGTGAGAGAGAGAGAGAGATTGGGAGTGTGAGAGAGAGAGAGATTGGGAGTGTGAGAGAGAGAGATTGGGAGTGTGAGAGAGAGAGAGATTGGGAGTGTGAGAGGGAGAGAGAGATTGGGAGTGTGAGAGAGAGAGAGATTGGGAGTGTGAGAGAGAGAGATTGGGAGTGTGAGAGAGAGAGAGATTGGGAGAGTGAGAGAGAGAGAGACTGGGAGTGTGTGAGAGAGAGAGATTGGGAGTGTGAAAGAGAGAGATTGGGAGTGTGTGAGAGAGATTGGGAGTGTGAGAGAGAGAAACTGGGAGAGAGAGAGAGATTGGGAGTGTGAGAGAGAGAGATTGGGAGTGTGAGAGAGAGAGATTGGGAGTGTGAGAGAGAGAGAGATTGGGAGTGTGAGAGAGAGAGATTGGGAGTGTGAGAGAGAGAGAGAGATTGGGAGTGTGAGAGAGAGAGAGAGATTGGGAGTGTGAGAGAGAGAGATTGGGAGTGTGAGAGAGAGAGATTGGGAGTGTGAGAGAGAGAGAGATTGGGAGTGTGAGAGAGAGAGATTGAGAGTGTGAGAGAGAGAGAGAGATTGGGAGTGTGAGAGAGAGAGAGAGATTGGGTGTGAGAGAGAGAGAGATTGGGAGTGTGAGAGAGAGAGATTGGGAGTGTGAGAGAGAGAGAGATTGGGAGTGTGAGAGAAAGAGATTGGGAGTGTGAGAGAGAGAGAGATTGGGAGTGTGAGAGAGAGAGAGATTGGGAGTGTGAGAGAGGGAGAGATTGGGAGTGAGAGAGAGAGAGATTGGGAGTGTGAGAGAGAGAGATTGGGAGTGTGAGAGAGAGAGAGATTGGGAGTGTGAGAGAGAGAGAGATTGGGAGTGTGAGAGAGAGACTGGGGGAGAGGGAGAGAGTGGGAGAGAGAGAGAGAGAGACTGGGGGGAGAGAGACTGGGGGAGAGAGAGACTGGAGGGGAGAGAGAGAGAGACTGGGGGGAGAGAGAGACTGGGGGAGAGACATCAAGAAACACATTATTCAACAAGCTAAGCCAAACAACCCCAGATTTCAAGGAATTGGATGACCTGTCAAAATTGAGATTAGTCCTGGGAGAAGGAGACAGACCATACCTTGGGGACAAATATGTAACAACATGTCACAACCTGAGGACTGTTTAAAAGTAAGACTGTTTAAAATTAATATTGAACGTACCAAATGAAGTAGAAAGACTGTTTAAAATTAATATTGTTTAAAAGTAATATTGTATGTACCCAACAAATGTCAAATCGATTGACACCTACAGAATGTTGGAAAACTGTACCTTTTTGCTATGTAAGCTTTGGCAATATGGTTCTCTGTAAACTTTCATGCCAATAAAGCATTTGAATTGGAATTGAATTGGAAAATTGGAGAGAGATTGGGAGTGTGAGAGAGAGATAGATTGGGAGTGAGAGAGAGAGAGATTGGGAGTGTGAGAGAGAGATTGGGAGTGAGAGAGAGAGAGACTGGGAGTGTGAGAGAGAGAGAGATTGGGAGTGTGAGAGAGATTGGGAGTGTGAGAGAGAGAGATTGGGAGTGTGAGAGAGAGAGATTGGGAGTGTGAGAGAGAGATTGGGAGTGTGAGAGAGAGAGAGATTGGGAGTGTGAGAGAGAGAGAGATTGGGAGTGTGAGAGAGAGAGAGATTGGGAGTGTGAGAGAGGGAGAGATTGGGAGTGAGAGATTGGGAGTGTGAGAGAGAGAGATTGGGAGTGTGAGAGAGAGAGAGATTGGGAGTGTGAGAGAGAGAGAGATTGGGAGTGTGAGAGAGAGTTCTCTGTAAACTTTCATGCCAATAAAGCATTTTAATTGGAATTGGAAATTGGACTGGGGGAGAGGGAGAGAGTGGGAGAGAGAGAGAGAGAGACTGGGGGGAGAGAGACTGGGGGAGAGAGAGACTGGAGGGGAGAGAGAGAGAGACTGGGGGAGAGAGAGACTGGGGGAGAGAGAGACTGGAGGAGAGAGAGACAGAGAATGGGGGGAGAGAGAGAAAGACTGGGGGGAGAGAGAGAAAGACTGGGGGGGAGAGAGAGAGACAGGGGTAGAGAGAGAGACGGGGAGAGAGAGAGAGAAACTGGGGGGGAGAGAGAGAGCGACTGAGGGGGGAGAGAGAGAAGCATCCTTCGCACCCAAAGAAAAACGCCAACAAATGCATGCAGAGCCGAACTAGGCAGATACCCACTGATAATAAACATCCAAAAACGAGCACTAAACTTCCTAAATCACCTCAAATCTAGCTCCCCAGACACCCTTCATTTCAAAGCCTTTCAGACCCAAGAGCTAAACCCAGAAAAGAGTCCCCTGAGTCAGCTGCTACTGAAACTAAGTACTCAGCCGGACCCTGACCAGCCCCAGACCAACACAGCCGTCCAAACACCAATCCGAGTGAACCAAATCATTAAACAATGCAAAGAAACCTACCTGGAACATTGGAACAAAATAACCGAAAGCCAAAGCAGATTAGAATGTTACCGGGCCCTAAAAAGAGATTATAAACTGGCAGACTACCTCACGACCATCAGAGACACAAAACAGAGACAGACCCTCACCAGGTACAGACTAAGCGACCACCAACTGGAAATTGAAAAAGGCAGATACAAGAAATCCTGGCAGCCTAGAGAGAATAGAATATGCGATCAATGTCTGGCCGGCGAGGTTGAAACAGAAATGCATTTCCTCCTAAAATGCGAAAAATTCAACACATCAAGAAACATATTATTCAACAAGCTAAGCCAAACAACCCCAGATTTCAAGGAATTGGATGACCTGTCAAAATTGAGATTAGTCCTGGGAGAAGGAGACAGACCATACCTTGGGGCCAAATATGTAACAACATGTCACAACCTGAGGACTGTTTAAAAGTAAGACTGTTTAAAATTAATATTGTTAAAAGTAATATTGTATGTACCCAACAAATGTCAAATCGATTGACACCTACAGAATGTTGGAAAACTGTACCTTTTTGCTATGTAAGCTTTGGCAATATGGTTCTCTGTAAACTTTCATGCCAATAAAGCATTTGAATTGGAATTGGAATTGGAATTGGAGAGACAGGGAGAGAGAGAGAGAGAGAGAGAAACTGGGTAGATAGAGAGAGAGAGACTGAGGGGGGAGAGAGAGAGCGACCCAGGGGGAGAGAGAGAGACTGGGGGAGAGAGAGCGAGACGGGAGAGAGAGAGAGAGAGTAGAGAGACTGGGGGGAGAGAGAGGAGAGAGACAGGGGAGAGAGACAGGGGAGAGAGAGAGAGAGAGAGAGAGACGTGGAAGGGAGAGAGAGACTGGGGAGAGAGAGATAGAGAGACTGGCAGACAGAGAGAGAGAGATAGAGAGACGGGGAGCGAGAGAGTGATTGGGGGAGAGAGAGAGAGACTGGAGGAAGGAGAGACTGGAGGAGAGAGAGAGACAGAGAGAGAGAGAGACTGGGAGGGAGAGTCTGGAGGAGAGAGAGAGACTGGGAGACTGGGGGAGAGAGAGACTGGGAGATAGAGAGAGAGAGACTGAGGGGGGAGAGAGAGAGACTGGGGGAGAGAGAGCGAGACAGGAGAGAGAGAGAGAGAGTAGAGTGACTGGGGGGAGAGAGAGGAGAGAGACAGGGGAGAGAGAGAGAGAGAGAGACGGGGAAGGGAGAGAGAGACTGGGGAGAGAGAGATAGAGAGACTGGGAGACAGAGAGAGAGAGATAGAGAGACGGGGAGCGAGAGAGAGATTGGGGGAGAGAGAGAGAGACTGGAGGAGGGAGAGACTGGAGGAGAGAGAGAGACGGAGAGAGAGAGAGACTGGGAGAGAGAGTCCGGAGGAGAGAGAGAGACTGGGAGACTGGGGGAGAGAGAGAGACTGGGAGATAGAGAGAGAGAGAGAGACTGAGGGGGGAGAGAGAGAGAGACGGGGAGAGAGAGAGAAACTGGGGGAGAGAGAGAGACTGGGGAAGAGATAGAGAGACTGGGAGACAGAGAGAGAGAGAGAGAGACTGAGGGGGAGAGTGAGCGACTGAGTGGGGAGAGAGAGAGGGAGAGACTGGGGGAGAGAGAGAGAGACTGGAGGAGGGAGAGAGAGAGAGACTGGGGGGAGAAGAGAGAGAGAGAGATTCGGGGGAGAAGAGAAAGAGAGAGAGATTGGGGGGAAGAGAGAGAGACTGGGAGTGTGAGAGAGAGAGAGAGACTGGAAGTGAGAGAGAGCGAGAGACTGGGAGTGAGAGAGAGAGAGAGAGAGACTGGGAGTGAGAGAGAGAGAGAGAGAGACTGGGAGTGTGAGAGAAAGAGTCTGGGAGTGTGAGAGAGAGTGGGAGTGTGTGAGAGAGAGAGAGACTGGGAGTGTGAGAGAGAGAGAGAGACTGGGAGTGAGAGAGAGAGAGATTGGGAGTGTGAGAGAGAGAGAGATTGGGAGTGAGAGAGAGAGAGCGAGATTGGGAGAGTGAGAGAGAGAGAGACTGGGAGTGTGTGAGAGAGAGAGACTGGGAGTGTGAGAGAGAGAGAGATTGGGAGTGTGAGAGAGAGAGATTGGGAGTGTGAGAGAGAGAGAGACTGGGAGTGTGAGAGAGAGAGACTGGGAGTGAGAGAGAGAGAGAGATTGGGAGTGAGAGAGAGAGAGATTGGGAGTGTGAGAGAGAGAGATTGGGAGTGTGTGAGAGAGAGATTGGGAGTGTGTGAGAGAGAGATTGGGAGTGTGTGAGAGAGAGATTGGGAGTGTGAGAGAGAGAGATTGGGAGTGTGAGAGAGAGAGATTGGGAGTGTCAGAGAGAAAGATTGGGAGTGTGAGAGAGAGAGAGATTGGGAGTGTCAGAGAGAGAGATTGGGAGTGTGAGAGAGAGAGAGATTGGGAGTGTGAGAGAGAGGGAAACAAAAAATGGGAAAATATTCGCCTGTTTCATCGACTTCAAGAAAGCCTTTGACTCTATATGGCACGAAGGGCTCTATTATAAACTTCTTCAGTGTGGAATAGGGGGCAAAGTCTATGACCTTATTAAATCAATGTATCTGAAAAACAAATGCGGGGTCAAAATTGGAGACAAACGCACCGATTTCTTCACCCAGAGAAGAGGCGTCCGATAGGGCTGCAATTTGAGCCCGACCCTGTTCAACATATACATAAATGAATTAGCAGACATGCTGGAGCAAAGCGAGTCACCAGGTCTCCGTCTCCTTGATGGAGAAGTGAAATCCCTGTTCTATGCGGACGACCTGGTTCTGCTGTCTCCCACAGAACAGGGATTACAGCAACAACTAGACCTACTCGACAAATACTGCCAAAATTGGGCTCTAACAGTAAATCTAAAGAAAACCAACATCATGATTTTTCAAAAAAGGCCCAGATGTCAGGAAAACAAATACCAATTTACCCTCAGTGATACCGCTATAGGACACACTATGAGCTACACCTACCTTGGTCTAACTATTACAGCATCAGGGAGCTTCAGCATAGCAGTGAATGCACTAAAAGAAAAAGCCCGAAGAGCCCTATATGCAATAAAAAGAAAATTCTACAACATCCAAATCCCAATCAAAATCTGGCTCAAAATATTTGACAGCATAATCCTGCCCATTGCACTGTACGGTAGTGAAGTATGGGGCCCGCTAAATCACCAAAGCTACACTAAATGGGAAAAACACACAATAGAAGCCCTACATGCAGAATTCTGCCGAAGCATCCTTCGCACCCAAAGAAAAACGCCAACAAATGCATGCAGAGCCGAACTAGGCAGATACCCACTGATAATAAACATCCAAAAACGAGCACTAAACTTCCTAAATCACCTCAAATCTAGCTCCCCAGACACCCTTCATTTCAAAGCCTTTCAGACCCAAGAGCTAAACCCAGAAAAGAGTCCCCTGAGTCAGCTGCTACTGAAACTAAGTACTCAGCCGGACCCTGACCAGCCCCAGACCAACACAGCCGTCCAAACACCAATCCGAGTGAACCAAATCATTAAACAATGCAAAGAAACCTACCTGGAACATTGGAACAAAATAACCGAAAGCCAAAGCAGATTAGAATGTTACCGGGCCCTAAAAAGAGATTATAAACTGGCAGACTACCTCACGACCATCAGAGACACAAAACAGAGACAGACCCTCACCAGGTACAGACTAAGCGACCACCAACTGGAAATTGAAAAAGGCAGATACAAGAAATCCTGGCAGCCTAGAGAGAATAGAATATGCGATCAATGTCTGGCCGGCGAGGTTGAAACAGAGATGCATTTCCTCCTAAAATGCGAAAAATTCAACACATCAAGAAACATATTATTCAACAAGCTAAGCCAAACAACCCCAGATTTCAAGGAATTGGAAGACCTGTCAAAATTGAGATTAGTCCTGGGAGAAGGAGACAGACCATACCTTGGGGCCAAATATGTAACAACATGTCACAACCTGAGGACTGTTTAAAAGTAAGACTGTTTAAAATTAATATTGAAAGTACCAAATGAAGTAGAAAGACTGTTTAAAATTAATATTGTTTAAAAGTAATATTGTATGTACCCAACAAATGTCAAATCGATTGACACCTACAGAATGTTGGAAAACTGCACCTTTTTGCTATGTAAGCTTTGGCAATATGGTTCTCTGTAAACTTTCATGCCAATAAAGCATTTGAATTGGAATTGGAGAGAGAGAGATTGGGAGTGTGAGAGAGAGAGAGATTGGCAGTGTGAGAGAGAGAGAGATTGGGAGTGTGAGAGAGAGAGACTGGGATTGAGAGATTAATATTGTTTAAAAGTAATATTGTATATACCCAACAAATGTCAAATCGATTGACACCTACAGAATGTTGGAAAACTGTACCTTTTTGCTATGTAAGCTTTGGCAATATGGTTCTCTGTAAACTTTCATGCCAATAAAGCATTTGAACTGAACTGAACTGAACTGAACTGATTGGGAGTGTGTGAGAGAGAGAGATTGGGAATGTGTGAGAGAGAGATTGGGAGTGTGAGAGAGAGAGATTGCGAGTGTGAGTGAGAGGGATTGGGAGTGTGAGAGAGAGCGAGATTGGGAGTGTGAGAGAGAGAGAGAGATTGGGAGTGTCAGAGAGAGAGATTGGGAGTGTGAGAGAGAGAGATTGGGAGTGTGAGAGAGAGAGAGAGATTGGGAGTGTGAGTGAGAGGGATTGGGAGTGTGAGAGAGAGAGAGATTGGGAGTGTGAGAGAGAGAGAGATTGGGAGTGTCAGAGAGAGAGATTGGGAGTGTGAGAGAGAGAGAGATTGGGAGTGTCAGAGAGAGAGATTGGGGGTGTGACAGAGAGAGAGAGACTAGGAGTGTGTGAGAGAGAGAGGGAGAGAGTGGGAGTGTGAGAGAGAGAGAGAGACAGAGAGAGACTGGGTGTGAGAGAGACTGGGAGTGAGAGAGAGAGAGAGACTAGGAGTGAGAGAGAGATTGGGAGTGTGAGAGAAAGAGAGATTGGGAGTGTGAGAGAGAGATTGGGAGTGTGAGAGAGAGAGGTTGGGAGTGTGAGAGAGATTGGAAGTGTGAGAGAGAGAGGGATTGGGAGTGTGAGAGAGAGAGAGATTTGGAGTGTCAGAGAGAGAGATTGGGAGTGTGAGAGAGAGAGAGATTGGGAGTGTGAGAGAGAGAGAGAGATTGGGAGTGTGAGAGAGAGATTTGGAGTGTGAGAGAGAGAGAGATTGGGAGTGTGAGAGAGAGAGACTGGGAGTGAGAGAGAGAGAGAGATTGGGAGTGTGTGAGAGAGAGAGATTGGGAGTGTGAGAGAGAGAGATTGGGAGTGTGAGAGAGAGAGATTGGGAGTGTGAGAGAGAGAGAGATTGGGAGTGTGAGAGAGAGAGAGAGATTGGGAGTGTGAGTGAGAGGGATTGGGAGTGTGAGAGCGAGCGATTGGGAGCGTGAGAGACATTGGGAGTGTGAGAGAGATTGGGAGTGTGACAGAGAGAGAAAGATTGGGAGTTTCAGAGAGAGAGATTGGGAGTGTGAGAGAGAGAGCAGACGACCTGGTTCTGCTGTCTCCCACAGAACTGGGATTACAGCAACAACTAGACCTACTCGACAAATACTGCCAAAATTGGGCTCTAACAGTAAATCTAAAGAAAACCAACATCATGATTTTTCAAAAAAGGCCCAGATGTCAGGAAAACAAATACCAGTTTACCCTCAGTGATACCACTATAGGACACACTATGAGCTACACCTACCTTGGTCTAACTATTACAGCATCAGGGAGCTTCAGCATAGCAGTGAATGCACTAAAAGAAAAAGCCCGAAGAGCCCTATATGCAATAAAAAGAAAATTCTACAACATCCAAATCCCAATCAAAATCTGGCTCAAAATTTTTGACAGCATAATCCTGCCCATTGCACTGTACGGTAGTGAAGTATGGGGCCCGCTAAATCACCAAAGCTACACTAAATGGGAAAAACACACAATAGAAGCCCTACATGCAGAATTCCGCCGAAGCATCCTTCGCACCCAAAGAAAAACGCCAACAAATGCATGCAGAGCCGAACTAGGCAGATATCCACTGATAATAAACATCCAAAAACGAGCACTTAACTTCCTGAATCACCTCAAATCTAGCTCCCCAGACACCCTTCATTTCAAAGCCTTTCAGACCCAAGAGCTAAACCCAGAAAAGAGTCCCCTGAGTCAGCTGCTACTGAAACTAAGTACTCAGCCGGACCCTGACCAGCCCCAGACCAACACAGCCGTCCAAACACCAATCCGAGTGAACCAAATCATTAAAAAATGCAAAGAAACCTACCTGGAACATTGGAACAAAATAACCGAAAGCCAAAGCAGATTAGAATGTTACCGGGCCCTAAAAAGAGAATATAAACTGGCAGACTACCTCATGACCATCAGAGACACAAAACAGAGACAGACCCTCACCAGGTACAGACTAAGCGACCACCAACTGGAAATTGAAAAAGGCAGATACAAGAAATCCTGGCAGCCTAGAGAGAATAGAATATGCGATCAATGTCTGGCTGGCGAGGTTGAAACAGAAATGCATTTCCTCCTAAAATGCGAAAAATTCAACACATCAAGAAACATATTATTCAACAAGCTAAGCCAAACAACCCCAGATTTCAAGGAATTGGATGATCTGTCAAAATTGAGATTAGTCCTAGGAGAAGGAGACAGACCATACCTTGGGGCTAAATATGTAACAACATGTCACAACCTGAGGACTGTTTAAAAGTAAGACTGTTTAAAATTAATATTGAACGTACCAAATGAAGTAGAAAGACTGTTTAAAATTAATATTGTTTAAAAGTAATATTGTATATACCCAACAAATGTCAAATCGATTGACACCTACAGAATGTTGGAAAACTGTACCTTTTTGCTATGTAAGCTTTGGCAATATGGTTCTCTGTAAACTTTCATGCCAATAAAGCATTTGAACTGAACTGAACTGAACTGAGATTGGGAGTGTGAGAGAGAGAGATTGGGAGTGTGAGAGAGAGAGAGATTGGGAGTGTGAGAGAGAGAGAGATTGGGAGTGTGAGAGAGAGAGAGAGATTGGGAGTGTGAGAGGGAGAGATTGGGAGTGTGAGAGAGAGAGATTGGGAGTGTGAGAGAGAGAGAGATTGGGAGTGTGAGAGAGAGAGATTGAGAGTGTGAGAGAGAGAGAGAGATTGGGAGTGTGAGAGAGAGAGATTGGGTGTGAGAGAGAGAGAGATTGGGAGTGTGAGAGAGAGAGATTGGGAGTGTGAGAGAGAGAGAGATTGGGAGTGTGAGAGAAAGAGATTGGGAGTGTGAGAGAGAGAGAGATTGGGAGTGTGAGAGTGAGAGAGATTGGGAGTGTGAGAGAGGGAGAGATTGGGAGTGAGAGAGAGAGAGATTGGGAGTGTGAGAGAGAGAGATTGGGAGTGTGAGAGAGAGAGAGATTGGGAGTGTGAGAGAGAGAGAGATTGGGAGTGTGAGAGAGAGACTGGGGGAGAGGGAGAGAGTGGGAGAGAGAGAGAGAGAGACTGGGGGGAGAGAGACTGGGGGAGAGAGAGACTGGAGGGGAGAGAGAGAGAGACTGGGGGGAGAGAGAGACTGGGGGAGAGACATCAAGAAACACATTATTCAACAAGCTAAGCCAAACAACCCCAGATTTCAAGGAATTGGATGACCTGTCAAAATTGAGATTAGTCCTGGGAGAAGGAGACAGACCATACCTTGGGGCCAAATATGTAACAACATGTCACAACCTGAGGACTGTTTAAAAGTAAGACTGTTTAAAATTAATATTGAACGTACCAAATGAAGTAGAAAGACTGTTTAAAATTAATATTGTTTAAAAGTAATATTGTATGTACCCAACAAATGTCAAATCGATTGACACCTACAGAATGTTGGAAAACTGTACCTTTTTGCTATGTAAGCTTTGGCAATATGGTTCTCTGTAAACTTTCATGCCAATAAAGCATTTGAATTGGAATTGAATTGGAAAATTGGAGAGAGATTGGGAGTGTGAGAGAGAGATAGATTGGGAGTGAGAGAGAGAGAGATTGGGAGTGTGAGAGAGAGATTGGGAGTGAGAGAGCGAGAGACTGGGAGTGTGAGAGAGAGAGAGATTGGGAGTGTGAGAGAGATTGGGAGTGTGAGAGAGAGAGATTGGGAGTGTGAGAGAGAGAGATTGGGAGTGTGAGAGAGAGATTGGGAGTGTGAGAGAGAGAGAGATTGGGAGTGTGAGAGAGAGAGAGATTGGGAGTGTGAGAGAGAGAGAGATTGGGAGTGAGAGAAAGAGATTGGGAGTGTGAGAGAGAGAGAGATTGGGAGTGTGAGAGAGAGAGAGATTGGGAGTGTGAGAGAGGGAGAGATTGGGAGTGAGAGAGAGAGAGATTGGGAGTGTGAGAGAGAGAGATTGGGAGTGTGAGAGAGAGAGAGATTGGGAGTGTGAGAGAGAGAGAGATTGGGAGTGTGAGAGAGAGACTGGGGGAGAGGGAGAGAGTGGGAGAGAGAGAGAGAGAGACTGGGGGGAGAGAGACTGGGGGAGAGAGAGACTGGAGGGGAGAGAGAGAGAGACTGGGGGGGAGTGAGATCTGGGGAGATGGTGGAAGGGTGGAGAGAGTGAGAGACTGGGGGAGAGAGAGACTGGGGGAGAGAGAGACTGGAGGAGAGAGAGACAGAGAATGGGGGGAGAGAGAGAAAGACTGGGGGGGAGAGAGAGAAAGACTGGGGGGGAGAGAGAGAGACAGGGGTAGAGAGAGAGACGGGGAGAGAGAGAGAGAAACTGGGGGGGAGAGAGAGAGCGACTGAGGGGGGAGAGAGAGAAGCATCCTTCGCACCCAAAGAAAAACGCCAACAAATGCATGCAGAGCCGAACTAGGCAGATACCCACTGATAATAAACATCCAAAAACGAGCACTAAACTTCCTAAATCACCTCAAATCTAGCTCCCCAGACACCCTTCATTTCAAAGCCTTTCAGACCCAAGAGCTAAACCCAGAAAAGAGTCCCCTGAGTCAGCTGCTACTGAAACTAAGTACTCAGCCGGACCCTGACCAGCCCCAGACCAACACAGCCGTCCAAACACCAATCCGAGTGAACCAAATCATTAAACAATGCAAAGAAACCTACCTGGAACATTGGAACAAAATAACCGAAAGCCAAAGCAGATTAGAATGTTACCGGGCCCTAAAAAGAGATTATAAACTGGCAGACTACCTCACGACCATCAGAGACACAAAACAGAGACAGACCCTCACCAGGTACAGACTAAGCGACCACCAACTGGAAATTGAAAAAGGCAGATACAAGAAATCCTGGCAGCCTAGAGAGAATAGAATATGCGATCAATGTCTGGCCGGCGAGGTTGAAACAGAAATGCATTTCCTCCTAAAATGCGAAAAATTCAACACATCAAGAAACATATTATT